>NC_054381.1:13756116-14356116 GCF_017654675.1 Xenopus laevis
ACGTAGGGCTGCAGGGGGTTTAACTTCATGGGTCCAGGCCTTGCAAACAAAAACCCCAACCCATGTGTGTGCCCATGAGAGTTAAAGGGTCTGTTCACCTTTTAATTAACTTTTAATATTCTATAGAATGGCCCATTCTAAGCAACTTTTAAATTGGTCTTCTTTATTTTTTTTATAGATGTTTAGTTATTTGCCCGATTCTTCTCAGCTTTCAAACGGGGGTCACTGACCCCATCTAAAAACAAATGCTCTGTAAAGCTATACATTTATTTTTATTGCTACTTTTTATTACTCATCTTTCTATTCAGTCCCGCTCCTATTCATATTCCAGTCTCTTATTCAAATCAGTGCCTGGTTGCTAGGGGAATTTGGACCCTACTGCTGAAACTACAAACTGGAGAGCCGCTGAATAAAAAGCTAAATAACTCAAAAACTGCAAATAATAAAAAATGAAAAACATTTGCAAATTGTCTCAGAATATCACTCTCTACGTCCTACTGACAGTTAATTTGAAGGTGAACAACCCCTTTAATCGATGCACACACACTAGTACAAGTACGTGTGCAATTCAGCTCCGTCACTGTTCCTCTGGCGCCCTCCCCCCTCAGTCATGGGGTCTGCTTCCCTAACACCCACTGAGAGCTATCATTAAATGCCAGATACATTTTTTAATGCTACTTAATTTAAGGGTGCATCCTGCGTGGCTGCACAGAAAGCAGTGTAGTCTGCAGCATACTTCAACATGAATCGCTATTCAGCTTTGCAGAATGCAGATTTTTCTATGCATCCCGTTAGGTGGGGAGAAGCGGAGAAGGGGGTTGGCTGCAGGTTGCACATCCCTAATGTATAAAGCAATAATATATGGCAATATGTCCTTTCCATTCCCCAGGTGCATACAAAGTAGAAAGCAAATGCAATTTGTCTGTCCTCCTCTAAAACCCTCTCTGGGTAAAAATATTTTTTGGCTTAATGAAAGGATATTAAAAAAAAAGAGAAAGTGAAAGAGAGAGAGTGTGTGACATAGAGAGAGAGATATAGGGAGATGTTGTGTCTCACCAGCCTGTCAGCTCCTCTGCCCGACTCCCTGAACGTCTGCACATCTCTGCCCTTATTGGAAGTCGTCCTGTTATAGCACTCTCTCTCTCTCGCTCGCTCTCTCTCTCTCTCTCGCTCTCTCTCTCTCTCCGTTACACACACACGCGTTCTCTCTCTCATTCTCTCTCTCTCACCAGTTTGGAGTGCTGGGCCTTCTGCCACCCGTGGGGAGAAATGTCACTCTCATCCGGTGAGCAGCAGCCGTGCTGAAACCAGTCTCGCCGACACCCCCCACCCATGCGCGTGTTCTCTGTTTACCACATGTCACTGGACTGAATCTCAATCGGGGTGTTGATAAAAAGCCTCTCCTTCCCACCCTCCTAAAAAAAGAGAAAGAAAGAAGAAAAAGAAGAGAAGGGGGGGGGGAGGCCGGTAACCGATGTTATTTCGAATAAATCTCCCAAAAACAGGCAAGAGGGAGCCCAGGAAAGTCTGACGCTGAGCACTGAATGGATTGAGTGGCACCGGATAACAAGAAGCCTTAACGAAGGGGAAAACGAGGGCAAACATGAAGGAAAAGCCAATGATCAAAACAGCGAAAATGCAGGGCAACGTGATGGTAAGTGGAAGCCAACGGGGCAAGGGGCTGGTTTAGCGAGTGGGTACCTGCTACAGGGCACGAGACTTTATATACAGACAGGTAACTTCCCTTGCTGGGTACTAAGAGCTGTGGTGGAACCAGTTTAATAAGCCTGAGCTGGAGTGTGAATTGGGGTCAGGGGAACGGGCTCTGGGAAGGCTGAGAAGAGTTTGAGCAGAAAGAGTATCACTTTCATCCATCTGCGTGTGCCTGTGTCCAGGAAAGGGTTAATTTAAAATCACAGCCCGCGTCTTGCTGAGGCTGCACTTTTTATATTTGCAGTTATTTCGGTGATTGGATGAAATGGCCGTCGCGGTGCTTTGTATCCCCCCCCCGACACAAATCGATTAACCCGGTGTCCCCCCTCCCATGGCACAAGGAGTTATCATAGTTATCCATGTACAGTTTGGAACTAGATGGATTTATGGGTTTTTTTAATGGAGGTTTAAAGGAAAAGTTTACCCTTGAATTAAGTTTTACTTTGTTAGGGCTCTTACATAGGGACGGTTTTACCTGCGCTCCCCTGCGTTGCGATTTCTTCCATTCAACCGCAGGGGAGCGCAGGAATTGATGCACTCAATTATTGTGAAAGGGGCTGTATTCACACAGACGCATGGAAGCGCCAAACGCAGGTGGGACGCAGCATGTTGCATTTCACCTGCGTTCGCCACATACATGCGTCTGTGTGAGTACAGCCCCCTTCACAATGGGGCGAATTCGACCCGTTTAGTTTTGCCAAAATTCGCCGCCGGCAAAATGTCGCCGACGCCCATTAAAGTCTATGGGCGTCAAAACAATTGTTGCGCGGCAAAAATTTTTTTACGTATTTTTATTTTGATGCACAACGCCATAAAAGTCTATGGGCGTAATTTTTTCTGCCCATCCCTATTCACAATAATTGAGTGCGTCTACTCCTGCGCTACCCTGCGGCTGAATGGAAGAAAGTGCAACTCAGCGCAGGAAAAACCGCCCGTGTGTAAGAGCCCTTAGAATGGAGGCAAAGTAGAAAGCCTGTGCTTGCTGGGGTACCTAGTTGGGACATTCCAGGTGTTGGGAAACTACAACCCCCACCATTCCCATAAGTTGTCAGTGGGATACTAGGATTTCAGCTGGAGGGCTGCACTTGTTTTATGTTTACTGAAAATATCTGAGCATATGCCCTTTGTGTATTTATTAAAAGGTTACCCCTTCAACCCTTTCATCATCTTGAAATTCAACTGTTATTGTAATATGGAAGTTTGCAATTGCTCTTTTTTGCTATTCTTTCTGGGTTTTAAAGGATTTAACTATTTGCTCTGCTGCTGTCCTCTATGGAATTGTTATCTGGTAACTAGGCACCCATTTACCCTAGCAACTGGGCAGTGGTTTGAGCGATAAATTAATATAAATACAAATCTGTCCCCGGATTGCCCAGCTGCTGTTGGTGACCCCGACAACCAGAGATCCTTTACATTTGAGTTAAAATTCTAAATGAAAGACACACAGGTATAAAAATTGCACAAATATCTGTATAATAAAAGTTCATTTGAAGGTGAACTTTCCCTTTGAGTTGACTTTATCTCTTTAATATTACAAAGGGGTGGTAATAACATATAATAATAAAGCAGTAATTTGCTGTGTATGAATAACCCACAATTCCACAGTGTGTCTGTCCCCTATACTAAAGTTCTCCTGATGTTCATCTTTTGACTGATTAACTGTTGAATGGGCGGCAATTAACCCTATATTTGTCTGGTCAGGTCTCTGTTATTGAAACCTCTGGCTCCAGGTTCCTGGTTACCATGTGTAAATGATCTATTTCCCTGGCAGACAGTTCTAAGATAATTTGCTCCATCCAGGATTTGAGGAAAAACCCATCGGTGATCTATAATGAAATAAACATTCTTTGTGAGCAATGAGTAAGTTGGGTCTGATGTGAGGAACCTGCTTCCTTTTCTTTTCATTCAAATTATTTAATCTTGGAAAAATTATAATCCAGGCATACAGTAGCTTGAACCTCCATTCAATGTTGTAGGATGCCCCTGAACATCAGCAAGCACAAGGTTAAGAAAGCATACTTTCTTAGTTTAAAGAACTTGACTTTTCTGAGCAGATGAGGTTGGACCTGTGGTGATCTATGACTAATATAACGTGATGGTGAGCAATGATCATCTTGGGTGTGAAGTGAAGAAAAAGTTTCCTCTTCTTCTTTGCATTCTGCATCTTCTCCTTTACGTCTGTCAAAAGGCACGAAACTCAGCCTCCCAAATTCCCCCCTATCCTCCTATCTTTAGAACTACCTTTTTGCACATATAGGGCTAGACTTGGAGATCTATGATAGATTCATCCATGAGGGTGAGCAAAGAGTAGCTTAGGTTTGAAGTGAGGAACCTGTTAGCTTTTCTTCTTCTTTTCCGCCAGAGAGTTCTGAGTCTGTAAAAAGGCAAAGGATCAGACCCCCTACCACTTTCACCATTTTAGCATTACTGTTCTGAGCACCTGGGGTTGGACTTGATGATCTATATCCAACCCAACAGTGATGATGAGCAATTATTATCTTATGTGTGAAGTGAGGAACATGTTTCCTCTTCTTCTACGTACTCTTCTTCTTCTTCTTTTTCTTTTAAGTCTGTCAGAAGACAAAAAATCACAAAATCTCCCTATCCTCCTATCTTTAGAACTACTTTTCTACACACATAGGGCTAGACTTGGAGATCTATGATAGATCCATTCATGAGGGTGAACATAGATTAGCTTAGGTTTACAGCGAGGAACCTGTTAGCTCTTCTTTTTCTTTTTCTCCAAAGAGTTCTGAGTCTGTCAAAAGGATCGGCCCCCTAATGTAAACACCCCTACCACTTCAGCATTACTTTTCTGAGCACTTGGGGTTGGACTTGGTGATGTATACCCAACCCAACAGTTATGGTGAGCAGTGATCATCTTGAGTTTAATTATCTTCCTCTTTTTTTACTTTTGACTGATCTGACTCCTTCAAATGCCAGAGCAACAATTTCAAACTTAAATGCCCTTCTACTCTTTAGCATGTCTTTTCTGAGCATTTAGGGTTGGACTTGTTGACTTGTCTATGGCCAAGACAACAGTGATGGTGAGTAATGATTATCTTAGGTGTGAACTGAGGAATCTGTTTGCTCTACTTCTTCCTTTCATTAAGAGAGATATGAATCACAAGCCGAAACACCTTCTGTGATATAAAGGACCTTTCCCTTCCTTACTCTTCTGAGTACTTAAAGAAAGATTTGGCTTTTATGACCAAGCCACCCGTTATGGCAAGCCATGATTATCTGGGGTCTAAAGTCAGTCTCTTCCTTCAGAGAGATCTGAGTCCTTCAGAAGCCCAAGTCCCCAAATGAAAGAAACCCCCTGTCCCACCAGCCTCTTTATGATGACTTTTCTGAACTAATTGCAAAGTTCTCCTCCACATCTGCTATGGCTTTTTATCCAGACTAGTCAACAGAACAATATAACTCATGGCTTCAGCTTTAATAGGTATTTCTGGATAAGGAAATGAGTAAGTTGATTCTGGCCATTTTCCTCATACGGCTATGAAGTTTCAAGGATAACTTATAGAACATTTCTCACTATAATAAACGTTTATGGCCAAGGCCAAAACTCATGGTGGGCTGTGATTATTTTGAAGGACAGCATTTATGAGAATACAGTTGATTATGGATATCCATACATACATACATACCATTCTACTTTCTGGGACAAGCCTGAAAACATCATGTGGGGCGTATGCCCAATTATTGGGGAACAGAACATTGGTGGCACTATTTATCTCATGAATAAGGTCCTTAATGTTAATTGTAAAGGCTGAGGACTCAAGTAAACATTCTTCTCCACCATAACAGCTCAGCTGTCCTGCAAGGTAGGAGATCAAAGCATGGCAAGGCAGTGCATTTGGGTTTCTTTGGCAGGCAAAGAGTTAATTACCCAGAAGCCTTGGAAAAACAAATTGCCACTGTTTGCAGTTGGGAACATTGACTGTGTGCGTATTTTCTCAGGAAGGAATAAAATCACCTGCCGGTGTGAATCTGCTGCTGATGTATTCAGATGAACTAGATTAGAGGAAAGCCTCCTGCAGTTATCTATCTTTTGTTCAGCCGAATCTCCCATAATACCCAGCGATGGGCTGAGGATGATGGGGATTTGTGCTCGCAAGCCAAAACTGGTGAGCATGGTAGTTCAGCAAGAGCTGAAGAGGGGGAAGTATTGGTAGTGCGTCCTTTATGTACAGCATGTGGGTATTAGTGGTTTGTAAACCAAAATATATCTGAATGAAATAAAATATAATTTCAGCAAAAGCCAGAGAGGCACAGATCATCTGTCTCTAGAACATACTGTACCAGTTTCACTTAAAGGTGATTAGTGCTGTGTGATTCCATTTTATTCCTTATGCACCTCAGCTTATGTTTATTATCTTAAATTGGCTCTACGTATGGCATTACCTCTGGGGTAGAACACAGAAGTTAAGAGAATAATGTAAGCCTTGGAAGAGAGGAGGACCAGAACGTTTAATATTAGGAACTGGTGAGTAGGGAAAAAAGTGCTAAAGGAAACTGATTTTGTTTAATGTGTTAGTTGGACTTTCCTTAAAACTAAAGCAGTGAAAGTAGACATAGTGTCACATGGCCTCACAGCAATCTCTCCCTACTATACCTGCTATCCCACAGTCACACTCCCTTCCCAGAGACTATTATCCACTGTTACTATAGGCACCATCTCTCCCTACTATACCTGCTATCCCACAGTCACACTCCCTTCCCAGAGACTATTATCCCACTGTTACTATAGGCACCATCTCTCCCTACTATACCTGCTATCCCACAGTCACACTCCCTTCCCAGAGACTATTATCCACTGTTACTATAGACACCATCTCTCCCTACTATACCTGCTATCCCAAAGTCACAATCCCTTCCCAGAGACTATTATCCACTGTTACTATAGACACCATCTCTCCCTACTACACCTGCTATCCCACAGTCACACTCCCTTCCCAGAGACTATTACCCACTGTTACTATAGGCACCATCTCTCCCTACTATACCTGCTATCCCATAGTCACACTCCCTTCCCAGAGACTATTATCTGCACTGTTACTATAGGCACCATCTCTCCCTACTATACCTGCTATCCCACAGTCACACTCCCTTCCCAGAGACTATTATCCCACTATTACTATAGGCACCATCTCTCCCTACTATACCTGCTATCCCACAGTCACACTCCCTTCCCAGAGACTATTATCCACTGTTACTATAGACACCATCTCTCCCTACTATACCTGCTATCCCACAGTCACACTCCCTCCCCAGAGACTATTATCCCACTGTTACTATAGACACCATCTCTCCCTACTATACCTGCTATCCCACAGTCACACTCCCTTCCCAGAAACTATTATCCACTGTTACTATAGACACCATCTCTCCCTACTATACCCGCTATCCCACAGTCACACTCCCTCCCTCCCCAGAGACTATTATCCCACTGTTACTATAGACACCATCTCTCCCTACTATACCTGCTATCCCACAGTCACACTCCCTTCCCAGAAACTATTATCCACTGTTACTATAGACACCATCTCTCCCTACTATACCCGCTATCCCACAGTCACACTCCCTTCCCAGAGACTATTATCCACTGTTACTATAGGCACCATCTCTCCCTACTATACCTGCTATCCCACAGTCACACTCCCTTCCCAGAGACTATTATCCACTGTTACTATAGGCACCATCTCTCCCTACTATACCTGCTATCCCACAGTCACACTCCCTTCCCAGAGACTATTACCCACTGTTACTATAGACACCATCTCTCCCTACTATACCTGCTATCCCACAGTCACACTCCCTTCCCAGAGACTATTATCCACTGTTACTATAGGCACCATCTCTCCCTACTATACCTGCTATCCCACAGTCACACTCCCTTCCCAGAGACTATTATCCACTGTTACTATAGGCACCATCTCTCCCTACTATACCTGTTATCCCACAGTCACACTCCCTTCCCAGAGACTATTATCCCACTGTTACTATAGACACCATCTCTCCCTACTATACCTGTTATCCCACAGTCACACTCCCTTCCTAGAGACTATTATCCACTGTTAGTATAGACACCATCTCTCCCTACTATACCTGCTATCCCACAGTCACACTCCCTTCCCAGAGACTATTCCAAGTAAATTAGGAAACAGTTAAAATAATGTTTACGGTATAAATCTTTATTCATAATCAGCTATATCACATTCTGCTTTTTTACTGCTGAGGGAATGGCCTGTCTGTGATTAATATACACCAAACATGATGATTCAATATGTACTGACACAAACATTCATCTAGACAAAGGACTATATTCCTGTAGTATTCTTAAGGCAGGATGCTTTATGGCTTCCGAGCTATACTTTTCTATGTATACATTCGTAACCCCATCTAGGCCAGGCTAGATCTTGTCCGGCTAAGAAACGGGCAGAGCACCGGTCCTTATGTCCACACGATGGGCCTTTGCTACATGAAAGGGTAAAGGAATGGTGTTGTGCAAGTAATTGTAACAATATAAGATAACAGGTCCCTTGGGAGAAGTTAATAGGCTTGATAAAGGGTCCAGTTGGGCCCGAAACGTTGCCCTTCTGTGTTTGTATATGGGCTAATAAATCACTGAAGATTTTTATAACATTACCGGTGTGCTACTGGATTTTTTCCATTGGATGTAGAAATTGACCCAGCTTGCAGGCAAAGGTCTTCCAGTTTAGCACCTGGACCTACACAGGTGAATATAAGAGGGTAGAGCACTCCTAAATACTTGCCCTTGGGAGAAGTTAGACTCACAGCTTAAAGGGCAATTCACCTTCATTAGCAAAACTAATAAATGAAAAAAAACACAGAAACCAACTTTCATAACCTGCCAAATTTTGTAAAATAAACATGGTAATTATTGGGTTTGGCCACCAAAAAGAGCGTGGTCAAAAATTATTTTGTTGCGCGCTGCACAGCAAATCTTTTGTCCTTTTTTTTCCCAAAATGTTGGTGGATATGCGGATAGACTTGGTGGGAATCTCACTTCACCTCTGCAGCCTGGATCACCTCAGGGAATTCCTGATTCCTTTTGCACTGGGATCCCTACACTACAGGCAATATGGTCTGGGAGAGATACCTCCAAAACTGCCACTTCTATGTTGGAGCTCAAAACTGCTTTCTACCTCAGCCCTCACTGACTTACACTCCTAGAGTTTACTGTTACGGGACCTACGCTTGCCACTAACTAATGCCTCATTCACGGGGTCCTGTACTCCGACTTTACTGGATGAAGGCTCAAAGCAGACATACATCCTGTTCCTAAGGTGAAAGGCAAAGAGGAAATGCCACTCCTTTCCCAGCACTGCACCAAAGTGAGGCAGGAAGTGATCACCCTTCCTGCCAGCCAATAGCATCCATATGCAAATGAACTTACTTAGATACATTCCCCTCTACCCAGCAACTAAGGGAACTGAACCTGTAAGGATTTAAAGCCGTAGGGGCTATTAAACCTATGGGTCCCAACACTTTCCTCAGTCTTGGGGGATTCGTTTTTGGTGCATTTAGCACATGAGACAGGAACATGCTTCAGTATCGCAAATGTATGTGATTGGTTCATTTCCCTTTATTTCAGTGGAGAATGTTGTTATACAGAACCTGCAAATAAGAGGCCAAATCTAATTAGGGATTATTAGTCTGGAACGCCAATATTCAGTGTATTTAGTTAAACCCTATTGATCTCTCCAAAGTCAGTAGGTAAGTTACAAAATAATATGGTAGCTGTCGTAATGATTAAGATGTTAGAGCTCATTTACAATGTTATTGAGCAAACAAGGCACAAAAAAACCCACCGTGGTGCCGCCTGCCTTTAATGGTGCTGGATTCAGCAGTTGATGGGCAGCACTTGCTTAGAAGTGTTAGAGATGTCAGGTGACTTTTTTTTTTTGCATTTTCTACATTATTTTCTGTTTTAAAGTTGAACTAAAGTCTAAAATACAATAATGCTAGAAATGCTGTATTTTATATACTAAACATAAACATGAAGTTACTGCACTGGAAGCCTAATTAAACAAACGATTTATGCTTTCAAAGTTGGCCACAGGGGTTTATCTTGTAACTATGTTAAACATCTTTGCAAGACCAAGACCATGCACATGCTCAGTGTGGTCTGGGCTTCATTTGAGAGGTTAAGCCTAGGGATCATCATAAATTATCAAGACAGCACAAGTCAAATAATATTTGTCATAGAAGCCCATACAGCAAGATTGATTAATTATCAGAATATGCAGACGGCACTTGGTCTGTGGATATGAATCTCTACACAGTCGCCGACTGCTCCACAGGGAAAATAACAAAGCTGCTTGAGTTTCCCTGATCGTTTCCCTGCAGAGCAGTTAGGGAAGTTAGAAGTTTCCTATCCACAGCAGTCAGAGCAAGTAAAACGAAGGGGGAATCCACTGCATACAGTCAGGTTTATTATAAAAACAGTAGACATTTTTTAATTAAAGTATATTGGAGATAGATTTCTTTTTCATTAAAGAAAGTAAAAATGGAATTTTACATATTTTTTTTACTTTAAATACCCTTTAAGTAGTATCTGAGCCATTTGTGGTTTTAGATTACTCACACCAGAATTTCAGCTCAGCAGCTCTCCGCAGGGTGTCAGCGACTGTAGGGTTAACTGACTGTACAGGTGGTGCATAGTCAGTAAAGGTCAACCAGTGTTCTACACCAATGCCACTATTTCCTACTTGCAGAAACTGTGCAATAAAACAAGTCGGGAAAAAAATCAGTTTAACGCATTAGGGCTACGAAATCCCTTCCATTGTATCAAGCCGATCAGCAATTTGTGCTAACAATTCATGTGACTATGATCCAATTGTGCTGACCTGCAGAACGCCTGATGATAATAAATTGATAGTTTTCTGCCAGGTGCAGCTGCATTTCTGTGTTTAGCCTGAAAAATATTAGTCAACGTCAATGGAAAGAAATTCAATTTATATTACCATCATGTGTCCAGTTATTGGATGTTATATGGTTATTATTAAGCAGATTTGCTTGTTCCACATAATATAGTTTTGCTCTTTAATCAGCTCTGGAAAACACTAGGAAAGACCGACAGGAATAAAGGGAGACTCCCTTTAGTAAGAAATTGTTCCCCAAGTGGTAGTAAAATATTTTGGGGGTCATTTATTATAGGGTAAATCAATTTGGGAGTAGACCTGTCAATCAAGCTGTCTAGGAAGCTGCCATAAGGTAAGTGATTCTCAGATATCACAGTACTTACCAAGGAACTGAGCACTTAGTGGTTAACCTGCAGGTTGCATGGAGGACATTTGGATTTGGGTATGGATTTGGGCATAGATGTGGGTTGGCAGGTCTGTTTTTTTTGTGGGTTGCAGATCTTATCTACAAGTTTTACTCTTTTAGGGCAGAGACACATGTGGAGATTGGGGAGATTCAGTTGCCTAGCAACAAATCGCCTCTTCTGGCGATTAATCTCCTCAAACTGCCTTCCTGTTGACTAGAATCTAAATTGCAGACAGGATGGCACTCGAAGTGCCTCGTTTTCCGAAGTCGCCCAAAGTTGCCTCACAAGGAAACTTCGGGCGACTTCAGAAAACGAAGCACTCCGAGTGCCAACCCGCGGGCGATTTAGATTCTAGCCGGTGGGAAGTCATTGAGAGGAGATTAGCCCCCCAAAGAAGAGGTGATTTGTCGCCAGGCAACTGAATCCCCCTGAATCTCCACGTGTGTCTCTGCCCTTATAAAATATTTTTAACTTTTTTTGTCCCCACCCACAGATGTCACTTCCGGTTTACAGCAACAGCACTTGATGTTTCATGGTGGTTAGCAGGGCGCAGATGGGGTTGCGTATAAGGCAGTTGCAGGTCAGGTAGAGGGTCCAAACAGGTAAAAATATGGGTTGCAGTTCCCAGGTGTGGGTTGTGGGTCATGGGTTTGTGTTGGGTTTTCAAAAAATTTTTTCGATCAGGGTTAATTTACGGTATGGACACATTCATTAATTAAAGTTGCCCTTGGAGGTAGGACGTCTGTCCCACTTTCTATTGAGACGCTTGGAATCCTGGCACTATCAGCACCGTGAAGGTTGTGGTAGCTCCAGGGTTTCCAAAGTGGACTATGTCAATAGGATCATTGTATTTGTGCCTAAAGAATTAGACACAGAAGTCATTTTGATGCTGATGATGGCATCCGGACAATTTCAGTGCAATCGCATCAGGCACATCTCTACTTAATTATGTTGGCATTGTGGAAAAACACTGCATTCTGGGTAGACAAACATGATGATTTGCACACGTAAATGAGCATTCTTATGGTTGAAACTTTCAGCTCTTGGGCTGCTCCCTTTTCTTTGGTTAGAGGGGTGTGCCCTGGTATCAATTAATAAGCCCGTTGAAGGGTTTCCCATTGGAATAATCTCTATGGTCCAGGGAAATCAATATTAAAAAAAAAATCACCTTATCTCAAGAAATCTATTTTACATTGCTTTCATCTGGAAAGAATCTCTTCAAATTTTTTACGGTCTGGACCAAATTCCACCTTCCTGTCTGACCACTGGAAAGAGAGCAGTCCAGGAGTATCAAGTATTAAAAATAACAGTTTTGTGACCCTACTCAACCAGAATGCCATAGTGAGCTTCATGAAAAGGTCAATAGTGGACATGTTATTTAAGGTTATAACCCGTGTTTCTTCTAGAAGGGTGTGAAAGCATAGACTAGACCAGTGGGTGGCTTCCTATCATAGAGCCGTCCTTTCCTGTTGGGGAAGAGCTTCCTCGAAACAACATGGCAGTTAGATAATACAAACTCGATGGGATTTATTGGTTAAACCAGCCATATGCCCTTTCAGCTAAAGGCTCCCACTAACAACTATGTGCCTATAAAAACCTGGTCTGAAATATTTATATCCATGTGTAGTTGGGAAGTTATAATAATTGACCTACAAAGATTCTTTTAATACCAAGCATAAATTAAGTATATTCATTTAATAAAAATCATTGGCAATCAACATCTTTTTTTTTTTTTTAGTCTTTGTGAAGGTCCTTCACCACCAGCGAGTAATAAATCAATAAAATGCAAGTTAAATGTTGCTATCATCATAACTCATCTGAGTTCTCCCTTATTCAAAGCTACCATGGATAATTATAAAGAAAAGAAGTGATTAAACCTGGGGAATGAAGACATTTGGCATTCTTAAAAGAGGATTTGAGTGACACATTGCAGAGGGATTCTGTGGATCACTGTTCTGCATCTACAAAGGCTTTTGTGTTTGTGTCGGGCTCCAGCTAAAGAAGGGAGTTAAAAGGGAAGACTCTTAGAGGACACACTTGTGCACATGCCAGCAATCACTATGGTTTGATAAGAATATTCAAAAAGTTCATAGTTGTATCCAGGCAAAAAGATCAGTACAGGTAGCGAGTAATAAAGTCAAGGCAGGAGGTCAGGAACCAATGGATCAAGGCAAAATTTTGAAAGACAGACCTATATTTGGGCATTGAACCCGGGTCTCTGGCGTCCTCATTTTTTGAACTTTGATCCCAAACACGCCATGGTACAATGATGTAATACACGTCCATGGGTGCCACCATCTTGAATATGAAGCAGAGGACTTAAAGGGACATTGTAATTTTCTATGTCTCCCTTTGGATTTGTCCAATGGAAATAGTAATATATGGAATGCAATTATTCATTTCTACTTTCCCCCACCACCGTAGATACTATGCTGACTCATAGGGGTACATTTATCAAAGAGTGAAATTCCGCCACTAGAGCGAAATTCCGCAGCTCTCAATTCATTTCTATGGGATTCTGAAAGGCGTATTTATCAATGGGTGAAAGTGAATGTTCACCCTTTGATAAATACGCCTATAAAAATCCCATAGAAATGAATGGAGAGTGGCGGAATTTCACTCTAGTGGCGGAACTTCACTATTAACTTCACTCTTTGATAAATATACCCCATAATGCCTCACATAGGCAATCATTTCCTTTCAGCTTGACCACACATTGAGTTATTATCCCATTACAAGAGACAGCCTTGCATTCCATGGGCATGGCAGCCAAGGGTACGGCATGGCATCATTGAGCAAATAGATAGCCAACTGATTACTAAAACATGCCAGCATATATTTTACCCTGTACTAAACACACGTCATATGCTTGATTTACCAAAAAGCCTCTCCATAGCTGTTTAGACTTGGTTTCACCCTCACAGTCCTTCCCATGCAATATCCCAAACTCCCTTGTGAAAGTAGAACAAAGCCTCAGTTTCACCTCTGTTGTGGGAAATCTCCAACGGAACCAACGGAACAGAGCACATAGTTTCCCTATTAGATATTAATCATATTGTCAGACGAAGTCAGGTGGCAGATCCACTTTTAATAGATCAGCACTTTTTCCTCGTAAACTTTAGAGATGCTAACCAATATCAGTCTGTTCCTAAATCCCACTACTGTACACCTTCTCTAATTAATCATTGCTTTCACCCCCTACTGAAATTTACACTCTTGTGCTACCTTGTATCATCTAATCCCTCTGAAGTGTAGCTTGCAGAACCTTTGCATCATTTTTACCCATAAAAAGGAGATTGCTGTAGTACAAAACACAGGGCAAAGAAACCTTTTATGCTCTCAACTTATCAGTCCCTACTTGAAGTTTTTAAGGACACTCTAATGGTGTTTGTTTTGCTCCATTATCCACCCCATTCAAAATCTCTTGGGGTGATGTACGAGGCTCGTCTGCTGCCAAATTCATCTCAGCGATAAGAATTTGTCTTTAGAACATGACTTGATTTTAATTTCCCATGGTCTATGCGCTTATACTATACTTCATGTCAACCACAGATGGAGCTCAATCTATACCAAATGATTTCTCATGCTAGCAAGTATAGTTAGATTTTCTAAAATGGATCCCTAGGGGTAAATTTGATTCAGACAACGTCCACAATAACAGTTCAAAATGGATCAAGCAAATTAATTGAATTATAAATTCTTATAAATCCAGTTTACATCATGTAATTATTTTACCCTATGCAAGATATCTGGAGAAGTTAGATGGTCCATGCTCCATCTGCTGATCATTAGTTATCCCAATAGACACTTCTAGATGTTCCTCTTGGATTCATTGAGGGGAAGTACTTTGCATGGACCATAGATTCTATAAACAATGGGTAATGCGAATTTGACTGAGGTTTAGCTCTGTAGGACAAGAAGTCCAAGCATGCCACAAAAGAAAATATCCTGGAGGAGACAGAGGAAGTCTTAGTTGTACAAGACCTGGAGGGCCTCAGGTTTTATCATCCTTGAAAATGACCATTGCCATTCATTATGCCAGTTCATACAGCTATCCTCATAGCTTGCATCTGCATGATCCATCTTTCTTCAAGTAGTAAGCTAATTCTTCCACCTCCCTTCTATGCAACTGGTTAATAATAATAATGGTGCTATACAGAGAAATCTCAGGAACTTTTGGACAGGCTTGGTTCCAAAAAGTTATCTTAGATATGACCTCAAAGCCGATAGCTGGACATGACTAAGCTTGGTAATACTCAGGGCTGGATTTACATAGCGAGCACCACTAGCCGTGGGTGTGGTTGGGCAGCATGCCACCCCTAAATATCTGCTGCCCTTGGCCTGGGTCTTGGTGGCCCTTCCACAAATCGGGGCCTGTTCATACTATGCATGTAATGTAGTGGTTTCCAAACTGTGAGACTGGTCCTATCTCAAAGTCAAGTTACAGTGGATTTTTGGAGAATGACTATTTGCTCTACAAAAAACTTCTGGAAGCCTAGATGTGAGTTAAATTAGGGTCACATTTGGGATAAATATTTGTTTTATGTATTTAAAGGGATACTGTCATGGGAAAAAAACTTTTTTTTCAAAATGAATCGGTTAATAGTGCTTCTCCAGCAGAATTTTGCACTGAAATCCATTTCTCAAAGGAGCAAACAGATTTTTTTATATTCAATTTTGAAATCTGACATGGGGCTAGACATTTTGTCAATTTCCCAGCTGCCCCAGTTATATGACTTGTGCCTGCACTTTAGGAGAGAAATGCTTTCTGGCAGGCTGCTGTATTTCCTTCTCAATGTAACTGAATGTGTCTCAGTGGGACATGGGTTTTTACTATTGAGTGTTCTTCTTAGATCTACCAGGCAGCTGTTATCTTGTGTTAGGGAGCTGCTATCTGGTTACCTTCCCATTGTTCTTTTGTTTTGGCTGCTGGGGGGGGAAAAGGGAGGGGGTGATATCACTCCAACTTGCAGTACAGCAGTAAAGTGTGGTTGGATGTTTTTTCCCATGACAGTATCCCTTTAAGGACCTATGGTTGTCTTTTATTACAGGGAGTATAGGACTCATTTCAGACTCTGGAGGTTACCAAGGAAAAATATGTATTGTATATCCTCCACATTAATGATGCGGTCAACAGATTTTTTTTGGAGGGGAGAGGTCTAATCTTAAACAAGGATGTCAGAATTCGGAGTAAACTAAGTAGTTGGTATAGTAAAGTCAATCCATATTTTTAAATTTCCTTCTGTTATTTCAATGTAGTTCTTTGTGCTGGCCGCCTTTCAGAAATATATTAACGTATACAACACACAAAACCTTAAAACCAAGAAAATAATATATATTATTTTAATCTTTAAGTTACTGCACTTTTTATTGCCTTTCTACAGAGAATGTGGCAGTATAAATTTTAGGGCTCTTTGTTACCTTTGGTAATTGAGAGTCGACAAAAGTAATGGAAACGCCAATGTCTACTGCCTAATACACTTTAAATGATTTGTTTTTATAATCAGATCTTAAAAGGGAAAAATGTTTATGCTTATGCCTGAAGGAGGAGGAGGAAGGTAAGGTTTAGTAGTATTGTAAAATAGATATATTGTTTCTCATTGGCTTGTTCACTGTTTTCATTTTTCATTTGTCCTATGTGTATTGAGATAACCTTGGCATATATGAGAATTAAGGGTAAATATGCTAATATTCATTTGCTGCTTTAGGGCTAATTCCTAAAACTGTGTTAAATAAAATAGTTACAACGTTTTGTCCAAATATAGTTCAGTCAAATGAAGACTCATTGGGATGTATGTAGACATCATTCCCAAGATATTAATCAATAAAATTGTTTTGTGATGGCATCATAGCCAATCATCCAAAATGGAATACTGGGTCAATCAGTTGACTTAATGGAGTCATCCATCAACATGGAATACTGGGTCAACCAATGATCACTCAATGAGGGATCGCTGGATCTGAAAATGCTGTGCACTACACAATAAAAGAATAACTGGATGATGAATTTGATTCTCCAGAGTGAAGTTGTTTTGATGATTTAATTAATTAACATTGGGATATCATCACCTAGTTTGTAAGATTACCTTTGGATCAACCAATGACTTGATTCATGGTGTGGGGTTGGAGTCATTCACCAACATGAAATACTAGATGAACCAATGACTTGATTTAGAGTGTGGATGGAGTCATCCACTACCGTGGAATACTGGGTCAACCAATGACTTGATTTAGAATGATGATGGAGTCATCCATCACCGTTGAATACTGATTCAACTAATGACTTGATTCAGAGTGTAGATAGAGCCATCCACCACCATGGAATACTGGGTCAACCAATGACTTAATTTCAGAGTGAGGATGGAGTCATCATCACCCTTGAACACTGATTCAACCAATGACTTGATTCAAAGTGTAGATAGAGTCATCAACCACCATGAAATACTGGGTCAGTCAATGACTTGATTCAGAAAGGGATAGAGTCAACCACCACCACATAATACTGGTCACCTTATAACTTGATTCAGAGTATGGATGGAGTCATCCTCCAACATGGAAGTGGATGGTCCTTATCTTGTGTTTAGCGATGTTTATTTGTCTGCCAATCAGCGGGATATCAGATTGTCTAAGAATTACATTTAATTTAGTTTGTTGTAAAAATTCAATTTACAAATACTGTATCTCTATTGTGTAGGGTTAGAGAAAAGAGAATACATTGTCCACCAAAAAGTGCTACCCACAGTGGCTCTGCCTTGCAGTCCTTGGGTTCGATTCCAACTTGGGCAAGGAGTGTGTATGTTTTCCCATTGTAAGTTTCCCTGGGTACTCCAGTTCCTCTCACACTCCAAATATTGATAAATCTAACCCTAATGTGTAATATGTATCTAGAACGAGGTGTGTAACTGTGTTTGTGCAATATAAATAAATAGTAAACTCTATGAACATAATTAGCTGTACACTCATACTGTACTGTCTAGGATACTCAATATGGCAGCTCCAACCCCACATGTATTCTGGAATAAAGCATTCTAGTCACCCAAGACTTAGCATGACACTTGGAAGTTAAACCCAAAGCAAAGAAAAAAAAAACAAATAGTATTCATCTGTTTGAAAACAAACATATTGTTGCTATGGGTTACTAGACCTGATTCCATTATGCTTGGGCATAGCTGGGAGGGATATGTTTTCCTGCTTGGAACAGCTGCAATATTAACATGAGTTTAAAGCCACTCCACACTAAAAGAGTCACAACATGAATCAATAATTGTTTATCAAGTCTCTCTGGAAAGTTTTACCTGAATTATGTGCTTGTTTGAAGCAACACGTTCAGATTTGCTACTGACTGCTGCACAGTAAATTGGTAATAACAATGGGAAAAAGTCATTATACACTGTTCTGTCAGAGCTTGCATGAAACTACTCATAGCAACCAATCCGATCATTACTTTCATGTTTTAACTTTTAATAGCCTGGTCAAAACTATTTGCTAATTGGTTGCTATGGGTAATTTTATTGGTGCAAATTAGTTCTAAAGTATTCTGCTGTTTATTTAGCACTATCTGAGCAGACCTTGGATGTTCTAATGTTATGATTGGATACAGGTTGGTCTAGCCCTGTGATCATTCTAATGTTCTTATTGGATACAGGTTGGTTTTGCCCTGTGTTCCTTCCAATTTTCTGATTGTATACAAGTTAGTCTAGCCCTGAGATCATTCTAATGCTCTGATTGGATACAGGCTGGTCTAGCCCTGAGATCATTCTAATGCTCTGATTGGATATAGGTTTGTGTAGCCCTGTGATCATTCTAATATTCTGATTGGATACAGATTACTCTAGCCCTGAGATCATTCTAATGCTTTGATTGGATACAGGTTGGTCTAGCCCTGTGATCATTCTAATGCTCTGATTGGATACAGGTTGGTCTAGCCCTGTGATCATTCTAATATTCTAATTGGATACAGATTGCTCTAGCCCTGTAATCATTCTACTGTCCTGATTGGCTACAGAATAGTTTAGCCCATAAATACTTGCATAATCTCTGAGGCAAAGGGTATTCTGGGCCCTTGGGACAAGCTCTGAGCCCTTTCAGTTTTTTCATTTTTTTTTCTTTTTAAGGAATTTCTTGCTGTTTGTACCAACACAATAACCTGATCTTACTTATGACCAATGCTGACGGTGCAGTTTGAATAAAATACCGATAGAGTTTAATGACAAGGTTGGCTGTGCTGGATTTTTGCATTATGCCAGCCAGAGGAGTAAATATGCAATATATATTCATTTAAATAATTGATTCAAGTAAAAACCACTAATATATAAATCATCTTAAGAGGTGATTGTTGTACTAGTTCCAGAAAAGCTTGATACATCACATTTGGTACTGCTATACATACATTATATATACAGCCAAGCAGCCCTAATTTCTAAATCATTATTTACAATTATAACAGTATGGTGACCTGGGCAAATGTTGAGCATTTTATTACATAACCTTTTATACACTAAATGGCCACATTTCTGAGGGTGGCTGCGTGTCCAATTTATCATTCCCAAATCAAGGGGATTCATATGAAGTTGTTCCTTCCTTTGCTGCTACAACAGCCCCTACTCCTCCCATCCCATTAGGAGTTGGAACATTGTTGGTGGGATTCTCTTCCATTCAGCCACAAGAGCATAATGGTGGCCATACACGGGCAGATAAAGCTGCCGATATCGGTCGTTTGGACCGATTTGACAGCTTATCTGCCCGTGTATGGGGGCTTCAGATATCGATCGGGAAGGTTGGATTTTTCCCCGACCGACCCGTCGGAGCTGCTTGGCGCATCGTAATTCGATCGTTCGGACATACGGCCCCCGAAATAGCCATGCGGTTTAGTGGCATATCGGGGAAAGATCCGCTCGTTTGGCGATGTCGCCAAACGAGCGGATCTTTGAGTCTATGGCCACCTTTAGTCAGGTTCTGTCTCCCAGTTTCCAGACCAGAGTTCAAGGCAAGTCAAGTTCTTCCAGTCTCTTCTCAGTAAACCATTACATTCTGTATGGACTTTAATTTGTACATACGCGTATTTTTGTGCTGAAACAAGAAAGGGCCTTACCCAAACTGTTAGAATAAAGTAGGAAGCAAAGAATTTTCAAGATTCTCACTATTATATGTAGTGGCACTTGCGTCAGCAATGATATGTCAATATAGGTTGAAAGACACTTGTCTATTCAGCTCCACCTTTTATGTCAAAGTGAAACCTGCCTAACTAGTTGATCCAGAGGAAGAAAAATAAACCCTCCTATAGCCAGTTGCTTTTACTACTGACTCCAAGATGGGAATCAGACCAGTCCCTAGTAAACCCATATTTCCTTACTTGCCAAAAAGCCATCAAACTCCCCCCTTGAAGTTATCTAATGTATCTGCCAGTACAACTAATTCAGGAAGAGAATTCCACAGGTCTCACTGTAAAAGATGGAACCTCCTTTCTTATAATCAGTGTCTGCTGGAAGGACCTACTCGTAAATAAAATCAAATAGTTTATTCATTTGTCCCCTTATATATATATACATACATACATAGCACCTCTTCTCCAGCATACATAGCCTAAACTTGGCCAAACCTTTATCATAACTGAGACTTTCCATATCCTTCAGTTCCAGCTTAGTTGACCTTCTTTGTTTTTCTTGCACAGGACTCGAGTATTAATGAAAGTTGAGCAATAATACAACACCCAGGGGCGTAACTACAGAGGAAGCAGACCCTGCGGCTGCAGGGGGGCCCAGAGGTATAGGGGGCCCCATGAGGTCCTCATTATTGAGCAAATCTCAACATATACTGGTAAAACAGGGCAACCTTTGGATATGTTGGGGGCCCTAAAATTAATTTGCTGTGGGGCCCAGTAATAACTAGTTATGCCACTGACAACACCTCTATTCCTCCTCTTCCAATTACCACCTTTCCCCTGACTAATTCTCTACCTTCCATCACCGCTGCCCCTGCAAAATGCTGATCCATGCACCGCCAGTGACCAACTACAAGCAGCCCCCCAACTTTTTCTAAATGTTCTAACTTTATTACATTCATCATATTCAGTGCTGATAGTTTCCAAAAATATCTTTGTGGCACACAAACATGTCTAATTCCTTAGCATGTGCCGTGCTCCCTGGAGCTGAGACATCGTACTCGGAGTATGAAAAGCCTGTGAGCACAAGAACATAGCCGGAGTGCTAAGCACGGCCCCAAACTATAATTGCCTGTACACAAAGCATGCAGCTTTCCCTCCTTCCATTCTCTAAACCCCCTCATTCCTTACAGACACATTCTTATCAGTTCTTGTTGCCATGTTTCCACATTGTTTCCCATTCAGCGGATTTATATGTCCGCACTTCAGTGCCCATAGCAGGTGCCATTGTGCCAGAACGGAAACAAATGATGTGCTTTTTTAGTTTGCCTGTCCTTTGTAGATGCACATTTTATTATACATTGTGCCAAAATGAGGAAAAAAAGGGGTTTATATCTGTGCTTTGTTATACAGTGTCATACTGAAAGAGGCAAGGACATTTAATGAATTCTAATGGAAAGATGTCCTTGGAGCTTAGTGTTGTAGCTTTATACTAATGGCTCTTCCATCTGGGCTAGGACTTTTCACAGTAAAGCTTTGTGTGACTCAAAACTCTTAGGGGGTAATACCACTCTGCCTCAAGGTGACCATGGGCCCTAATTTGCCCTAAATGATCAACCATTGCAGGTGATTGCCACTTAGAAACATGCCAGAAGAGAGTTATATACCCACATGGAGAAAGCAGTGAGGACTCGCCTCATAATCAGGTCCTGCTTTGTGCCCCTTTAGCATTGAACATGGTACATACTGTAGTCACTCACCTTTAGTTTAAGCAATATATTAGACACTATATATTTCATCCTAATTGGCCTTTGGGCTGCAGCGTTGGACCCCATTGGTGGGGGGAGGCAGCCCCACATTTTTGAGATACATTGTTACTCACCAACCCCTTGAATGTTGCTCCCAGTGGCCTCAAAGTAGGGGCTTATTCCTGGTTTGGAGGCAAGTTTTGGTTGCATAAACCCAGATATATTACCAGAGTCTCCTGTAGGCTGCCAGTTTACATAGGGGCTGCAAAATAGCCAATCACAGTCCATATCTGGCACTCCAGTGACTTTTTTTTCATGCTTGTGTTGCTCCCCGACTCTTTTTCATGCTTGTGTTGCTCCCCAACTCTTTTTCATGCTTGTGTTGCTCCCCAAATATTTTTGATGCTTATGTTGCTCCCCAACTCTTTTTCATGCTAGTGTTGCTCCCCAACTCTTTTTCATGCTAGTGTTGCTCCCCACCTATTTTCCATGCTTGTGTTGCTCCACAATTTTTTTTCATGCTTGTGTTGCTCCCCAACTTTTTTCATGCTTGTGTTGCTCCCCAAATATTTCTCATGCTTATGTTGCTACACAACTTTTTTTCATGCTTGTGTTGCTCCCCAACTTTTTTTCATGCTGGTGTTTCTCCCCAACTCTTTTTACATTGGAATGTGTCTCACAGGTAAAAAAGATTGGTTCTAAGATTGTTCTAAGGCCTTATGGTACAGACATGTTATGCAGCTACGATGATGTCCTAATATCCTAGGCTATAGATTCTATAAATCAGTTCATAATAGCAGCATTCAAAATAAATGTGTGTCTAAAGAAGTTCATCGTAGTTGTTCACCTCAAATTAACTTTCAGTATGATGTAGAGAGTAATATTCTGAGACAATTTGCAATTGGTTTTCATTATTTATTATTTGTGGTTTTTGAGTTATTTTCCTTTTTATTTAACAGCTCTCCAGATTGCAATGTTAGCAATCTGGCTGCCAGGGTCCAAATTACTTTAGCAACCATGAATATGAATAGGAGGGGACCTGAATAGAAAGACAGGTGATGAAAAGTAACAATAGCAATAAATGTGTAGCCTTACAGAGCATTTGTTTTTTAGATGGGGTCAGTGACCCTCATTTGAAAGCTGGAAAGAGTCAGAAGAAGGCAAATAATTCAAAAACTGAAGACCAATTGAAAAGTTGCTTAGAATTGGCCATTCTATAACATACTAAAAGTTAACTAAAAGGTGAACCAACCCTTTAAGTAAACTTGTATTTTATATTAAACACGGTATAGTAACTTTTGTTGACTTTTCGACTAGTCTTCACTTGTTAGTGAATTTTTTTTTTTTTTTTTTCTGCTTTCAGATAGGGGTCAATGACCCCAGAATCTAAAGTATTGCTCTGTGAGGTTCCAATGTTGTTATTGTTGTTACTTTTTATCCCTTGTTTTTCTAATCAGGCCTCTTCTATTCATCTTGCACTCTCGCCTTCACACCATTGCCTGGCTGCTAGGGTAAATAGGACCCTAGCAACCAGATAGCTGATGCAATTCCAAAATACACATACAATTAAAATGCAGCATAAAGGTGACCTACCCTTTAACATCTGTAAGTACTGTAAGTTTTGTAGGGAGCACTGGTCCTAAAATTTTATTCCAGGAACTAGAATTATAAAGGGTCGAATTTCGAAGTAATGGGAGAGTTTTTTTAAACTCCCATAACTTCGAAATTCAAATTAAAAATGAATAATTGGAATTTATCAAAAAATCTGTTTTTTTTTGAGGGAATAGGTCCATTTTCGATCGAATTCAAATTGTACAAATCGAAGTAACAGCTCATTCGATTAAATTCGATTTGAAGTTTTTTTAAAAAAAAAAAAAAAAAACTTTGATCCACCAATTGACTCCAAATAGGTTCTAGGAGGTCGCCCATAGGCATAAACAGCAATTCGACAGGAATGGTCGAAGTCAAATTTTTAAAGAAACAGTACATTCGGGTTTTTTTCACATTCTTATCGAATTTGGACTATTCCCTTGTCAAAGTACACAAAAAATAGCTCAAAATTCAAATTTTTTAAATTAATTAATTAAAGTGTACTGGGAGTAGGTGAAAATAAAATGAGCTGTGTTGCACTTGTCCAAAGGGGAGCATGGATGCTGTTACAATATACGGATACGTGTAATGTATGGGAATTGCTTTTTTAAAAGCAGATACACAAGTACTCAAGTAGCATCTTTTTTCCTTTTAGCTTTTTCTCCCCTTTTTTCGGTAACCGCATTATTTCCCGTATTTCCTGGCTTACAAGGTGGATAATGGATGCATAGAATGCATCTGATTAAAATTACAGTTTTTAGACATTTACAAAAAAAGAAAGCAAAAGAGGCAATTTCAGCGGCATTTTAACTCACATCTGTTGTCAAATGACTTAATTCCTTCCTGTTCCCTCAAAGTCATTTAAAAAAACAATATGTAAAAGCAGCACTGCCGGTGTAAATAAGAGACAGAGCGGGTGGAGCAGGAGGGAGACAGGGGAGTAGAAAATTGGTTTCTAGGATGTAGGAAAAGGGGGCGACTTTGCAGCTGGTTTTTTGCACGTAGCTCCTGTTTGGTAAAAACTAAATAGAATACCATGGGGCAGGCCTGGATTTGTGGAGAGGCCTCCACGGCCCAGGGTGGCAGGATTTTATGGGGGGCATTATGCCCAACCGCGCCAACATTGATTCAGAAACACTGGGGATGCTCAGGAGATAAAACAGTTTTTTAAATTTCCCGTGCACCAATCCACCCTGATTATGAAAATTTGAGACGAGCGTCAGCAGGCCTTGGGGTGCTTGTTATGTAAATCCAGCCCTGGTCTTGTATAAGTCAATGGGAGAGGCCCCAATCTCAATTTTAAGTTATTGTGGTTTGTGCTGAGTTTAGCCAGAAAATCTGAAATAATTCAGGGTTTTGGGCAAAAACCTGAAAAAACTGTAATTTTATCTGTTTTTTCCCCTGATCCGATTGATCCAAGTTTTTTAATGAATAAATAAGGTCAAATAAGGCATGGGAGTTTGGTTTTGGGTTTTTTAATAAAATAATGAGATAAATTAAAATTTTAGTAAATAACCCTCAAAATGTAAAATTACTAGGGGATGTCAGTTTGTGACACTCTCTTCCTGTAACTGCTGATCTGTTAGGTCAGGTTTGCTGAGCTGCTGCCCCTGGGTATTCTTGGCACTGCCTTGGGTGGGCAGCATGTGTAAAGAACAATTTGGGGAAATAACTGCTGTGTCTATGTTGACTTGGCATGGGGGTTATTTTGAAAGAGGAAATAAGTTGGAACCAGCAAACTCTATCGGAAGGGATCCCTGGCTTTCTGCTGCCTCTGCTTATTTTCACTTGATCAGCTCCCCTCAATGCAAAATGTTTAATACTAACCAGATTCCATCTTTGAAGTTGTACATTTAGGTTTAGGGCCAGGCTTTTTTGGACAACTAAAATTCCTCGCTAATTTGAGGGTAATTTTTCCCAGTTAGGAGATCTGCAGGAGAAAATGGACCTTGTCGGACCATTTATGAGTCCCTGTGTTTTCTGGAGCAAAGAACTATACACAAGGAGCTTCTTGCTCTGAGGAGCCTTATGAAAAGTTAGGCCAAGGATTAGGGTGAATGGGTCCAGACTGCAATTCAAATTAGCCCCTGGAATTGCAAGTACACAGAGCCCCCCACCAGCCCAATAAATAGTGACTGTCCATGGCATCTTACTGCTGGCATTTGTCAGAATTCACAGATTGTCTGGGCCTAGATGTAGGGTCCTGAGAGTGGATGGAGAAGGAAACATGGAGAAGAGCTGACAGCAGATGTTTCAGTCGTGACCATGGTGGTGGTTGAAGATTGGAGCTCTGGCAAGTGATGGAGAATACAGGAAAGGGTCACAAAACTGTGCAAAACTAATGGGATAAATGAGACGCACCATGGCGAATTGCACATGAGGAACAAAGTAATACCAGAAATATCTGCCACTAATATATGAAACTGTGATAGTCTAGAGTTACAAAATAGCCTCACTGAGCCATTACTGAGCCATTACTGAGCCATTACTGGGAACTGAGATGGGTGTTGTTAAATTAAAAAGTTACAATCTACAACTCATAGTCATTAAAATAAAAAAATAAAGCGATGCCACCGATCAGTGCCGTCTCCAAGGAGATGATAATACCTGTTAGTTTGGTTATTATCTGAGAAATATCTGCGTCGCAGTGCGGCAGCGGCAGGAACGGCACAAAAGTAGCATTTAAGTGATTCACTGAGGAGGGTGTCTGTGGTTTAGCCTGAATCACACAAACTATTGTAATGTAACAGTAATGAGTCTGAACACCAGTAAGGCCTCACTGTGTATAGAATGTTTCTGTATCTTGATTTCAGCATTGTATCTATCCAGTGTGGACAATATGATAATACAATCATTTTACACTTGCAACCAGTGGTATTACTACAGAGGAAGCTGACGTAGCCACACAGAGGGACCCAGGTCTGTTTCTTGATGCATGTCCTATCCATTTACCTACTGAGGGTATACAATATACATACAGGTGATTTATAAAAAAGCTAGGAGGGCTGACAGGTCTGTAAGATACCTACAGTGAAATGGGGAACCAACCGATGCTTAAAGGGGAACTGTCACGAAAATGAAAATTTAATATAAGCTTCAGCGTACTGAAATAAGTAAATACAATCAATTAAATGTTCTGCATCATTTCTGAATTAATCAAGTTAATCTTCACTATCCCTCTCTCTCAGCATCTGTTTCTCTTCATTCGTTCTTCAGTCAGGAGTTGAAATTGAGAATTTTAATTTACACGATAGTTCCCCTTTAAGTGCTGCAGACAAACAGACATCTGCTCTTCAAAGTTCATCATCTTATTGAACCACCAAATGGTTTGGGTGCCAAGATGGTGTAGCACAACAACTTGGGAACACGGTCAGATAGAGTCTGTTGGTTTAGATGTTTTTGACCACTGTAGTGAGGCATCCCTCCATGTTCAACCCACCAAAACTCTAAAGAAGTACAGCACCAGCCTCTCAACTTGTCTCTATGTGTGACAAGGGTTATAATATTTTGAGTGAGTTAAGTGACTAATGGAGGAATCCTATGGGAAAAAATATAAGCTTCTGTTTAGCGTAAGGAATAGAAAGAAATGGGTAGTAGGGAATATATGTGCAAGGGAATTTATTGACAAGGCCTTAGAAGTCTAGTTTGTGGGGGATATATAGTTTTTTAAGGAGAACTAAAGCTTAACTAAAGAAGTAGGGCAGAAATGTTGCACTATGGGGCAAATTTACTAAAGCGCGAAGTGGCTAATGATTGCGCAAATTCGCTAGCGTGACGTCATTTTGTTACTTTGCCGATTTATGGCATAAATTCGCTAGCGAAGTGGACCTACTCTAGCGCTATTTCGCACCCTTACACCAGGCGAAGTTGCGCTATGGCGAAGGGACGTAACTACGCTAATTCACTTACTTGCGGATTTTCATGAACGTTAACTCTTGCGCCAGACTTGCCTTTGCCAACTGAGACCAGGCGAAGTGCAATAGAGTAGATAGGGATTGCTTCAAAAAAAGTTGAAATTTTTTCTAAGTCCCAAAAAACGTTGGTGTCTTTTACTTTTTTAAGGGTGATAGGCTGAAAAAGATTTTACATTTTTTTAGGGGTACCCTCCTTCCCCCCTACATTTTCTAACATATGGCACATAAACTATACAGTGGGCACATGTGTAGGGCAATATAACACCTCTATTTTATTTTATGAAGCTTTCCCAGGCTTGTGTAGTGTAATGAAATGTAATGTTTGGGAAATGAGGGGTAAGAGTTAAAAAAAAACCACATTTTTTAATTCCTTGTTTGTATGATGAAAAATCACTTGAATTTTTGGATTCAGTTTGGCCAGGCACTTGGATTTGGCCAAAACTGAATTCTGCTGAAAAGGGCAGAATATTGACCGAATCCCCAACCGAATCCTGGAGTCGGTGCATCCCTGCCATTAAGTAAGGCATTAGCACTTCTATTGAAGTCTATAGGAAAAACGCTTATTTTCTCCTCAAATTGAATCTCAATCTTACTGAATTGAATCTGGCCCTATGTTCTAAGTGAGGGTTTCACTGCTGCAAACCCAGTATCATACAAATATCCACAATCTTCGTTTGTGTCTCCATCCATAACAGCATATCCGTATTAGTGATCTGAGCAATGTCACATCAGCCGTAAAAACGTCAGTTTACTCCGCAGCAGGTTTATATTCAGATTCTGTATA
This sequence comes from Xenopus laevis, assembly GCF_017654675.1. Lineage (NCBI taxonomy): Eukaryota > Metazoa > Chordata > Amphibia > Anura > Pipidae > Xenopus > Xenopus laevis. Next base: position 13,784,267 of record NC_054381.1, read on the forward strand.
GACTTAGAGCTTGTTAGACCTACTGTACTTTAAATAAACTCCCTTCTCCCGCAAGTTTAAACACAACATCCTGTTAGATATATATATATATATATATATATATATATATATACAGTATATATACACACACAACATCAACCCTTTCCCTGCCAAGTGCCGACCATGGAGAATCGACATCTCGGGTGGCATATTCTATGTTTCCACATAAATGAATGGGGAAAATATGCAACACAGGACTCCCTAGTGCCGCCAGCTGCTGACAGGGAGAGTGCGAAATATATTTATATATATACATATGTATGTACTCTATTCTTTATTTATACTGCATGTCTCACACTTTTACTTTATCATCCTATGGCTATGGTGTACCAAGCAAACTCACAGTCACCATGGAGCCCTTTCTGACTGTACTGGATTGCAGTGCCAGGCACAGACATTGGTGAGATGTGCCAGGGTGGCCTGTATTTTACACCTGCTTTGGTAGATATAGGGTTCCCCAGTTTCTTTGCACAAGCTAACGCCATGCCAGGGAATGCCCATGTGCCTCTTGGTCTTCTTCTGCACACACAGCCACACCTACAGAGAGGGGCACAACTCATTCTTATGGGGATTAGATGCCAATTTCATGGGGGCTTTGTGCACATTTATATGTACTCAGCACCTTCTTTAATCAATGAGTCTGAGTTCGTCCAACTTGGATTGGTCCGTCCAAGTCGACCTGAATGGTTCACCAGTTTCTTTACACAATCTTAGACCATCCCAGGGAATGTCCATGTGCCTCTTGGTCCTCTTGTATTCTGCAAAGACAACAACACCTACAGAGAGAGGCACAGCTCATACCTATAGGGACTAGATGCCAATTTCATGGGGGCTTTGTCCACATTTATATGCACTTAGTGCCTTCTTTAATCAATGAGTCTGAGTCCATTTTGGATCTGTCCATTCACGTGGATCTGAATGGTTCCCCAGTTTCTTTGCACAAGCTAAGGCCATACCAGGGAATGCTCATGTGCCTCTTAGTCCTCTTGTATTCTGCACAGGAAGGCTATGATCACATTTATATGTACTTAGCATCTTCTTTAATCAATGAGCCCGAGTCCATCCAACTTTGACCTCAACGACCATATTGTAATCACGTTATCCAGCAATAAGCGAAGGATAAACTATCTCAATTGCCCGGACTAAGTGGTACTCTGTTTAAATAGATGGAATGTCACCGCATTAGGCTGAGAGCAAACCTCCACTCCCTACTAACACCTTTATTAATGAACGTCGCACTGTGTGTATATATTAAGCACCCACTTTATGTAAAAGCAAAGGAACACTTTATAATTATGTGTCAGTGGATTTCTAAGCCTGTGGGCACCGTTCAGATCCACGTGCATGCTAATGGAACCTTTAATAAATAACTCAGCTCTTTTTGGCCAACAATTCAATTAGAATTCCGCCAATGTCCTATTTCAGATAGTCCTAATGGCTATGAGCAAGTCGTCGCATAAAACAGCGATAATGGCCGATATTAATTACCAGGTGGAAAGTTTTCTAATGAATTGCCAAAGCAATTTGTTACCGGGTAAAACTTTAACCTCATTAAGATGAGTATTGCAATAAAGGGAAAGAGAGAAAAACAACACTATCATAGACTGGCGGTGCTTAGCGGGCATCATTCGTTAACCGGCACCAAAATGACTTCGCAAAATGACACTCCAAATAAATAGCCCATAAGGCAATTCATCATCCAGCACTAATTTAATTAACTAAGGTGATTTGCCTTTGTTGATGCACGTACGGTTGTGCTGTTTCCAGGGTGAAGCGACGACGATAGATTTCGAGCAATTGCCTTGTTTGAAGGTCATCACTGTTTTACTTTTCCCGGAAGACAAATGTACATCTGAGGAATCATCAAGAGCCAATATTTTAATTAAGACTAATGCATCTCACCTAAGGATCTGCCCGAGGCACCGGCCGATCACAATGCCGCTCGTGGGGAACATCCTTGCAACAGTCTGAACTCACGGGAATGTTTGTCTTTCTGCTTCTCATGTACGGATTTCTCATTTCATACATGTCTAACTGTATCATCCAGGGTTCGACAGAGGTGAATGAGACACTCAATGTTGCTGCCACTAAAATGCACCCCCAAAATAAATTGGATGAACTTTGCAAACCTGCCTTTGAATTTCCCAACTGATCCTTTACAATATTGAGTATATTGATGTGAATCAATATCATTCAATAAAGTTACTTGTGTCACTTCTACTCGCACGTAACTCGTTACATACTAAGTTAAGTTGAAACTATCAAGTTCAAGTTCACATCAATCAACGATTTATGTCTATATATATATATATATATATATATATATATATATATATATATATATATATATATATATATATATATATATATATATATAACCTGACTAACTGCCAGTTGATCCAGAGGAAGGCAAAAAAAAAAACCCTTCTGAGGACTCTCCAATTTGCCTCAGAGGGGAAAAAATCATACCTGACTCCAAGATGCAATGGGACCAGTCCCTGGATCAACTTGTACTATGAGCTATTTCCCATAATCCTGTATTCCCTCACTTGCTAAACACCATCCAACCCCTTCTTATACCTATCTAATGTATCAGCCAACAAAATACAGGGAAAGAATTCAACATCTTCAAAGCTCCGACTGTAACAAAGCCTTTCCGAACATTTAGATGGAACTTCTTTTCTTCCTTTTCTAATTGGAATGGGTGCCTATGTGTCAGCTGGAAGGACCTACTGGTAAATAAAGCATTAGAGAGATTATTATATGACCCCCTTATATATTTTACATTATCATATCACCCCTTAAGCGCCTCTTCTCCAGCGTGAACAACTCCAACTTGGCCAGTCTTCCCACATAGCTAAGTTTTTCCATACCTTTTACCGGCTAAGTTGCCTTTCTCTGTTGTATCTGTCCTGACTCCCGTTGTGTATCATGGCCAAGTGTGACTATTGATTCTGGGGAAAACTGGAGCTGCCTCCACTTCAAAGCTGGTGGTGGCACCATGGCTCTAATTGCATCAAACCCATCTTGGAATTATGGGAAAAATCCTGCATTGAGGGTAAAAAACACAGTACCTTGTCTTGCATTACAAATTGCACTTTAGACACTACAGTGGTGCTAGAAAATGAGCCTTTTAATGTTACAAAGTAAAGAGGACTCAGTGTGCCAAAAACATGAACAAAGCACCATGTTTCTTTGACTTTGCAACCTGCCTATTAGTTGCTCCGATGAATGCACCTTTCTCATGAATGTTTTTAACAGCAGTGTATTCATACAGGTGGGCTGTGAGTGGCATGCAGGTGTCCCCTTGGATACCCCTTACCTTTCATTCATTGTCCAAGGTCTCCAAGGTTTATCCCCATAAACTATTGCTGTCCTGAGGACCATCCCATCCTGGTGACCATCATGTAGCCTCTTACAGTACAGCCCTTGCACTAATCACTATATCCCAATGAACGATAAAACCTTATCAGATTGAATCATTTCCAAAATATTTTCAATACTTTGAAAATAGTTTTTCAAATTTTCAGTTGATAACTGTTTTGGCTTCACATTCAGATATGGGAAGATAAGAAAAAAAATAATGGGTCATAACATTTTCTACTACAGTTTCCCCCACCAAAATGGTTGCTACGTTTATAGAAGAAACTCAAGTAAGAGAAAGGCTTAGTCTGCCTGTCCTAAATTTGTTGGAATGAACATTTGGTTTAATGAATCTTTTAATTCACTTAATTCCACTGAGCAAATGTTGGTCAACAGAGGTTCTTCATGGAAAGTTTGTCTCAAATTTCTATGGGTCTTAGAATTTTTACTGTTATATCAGCAAGTCAAACTCTTTAAATAGTTATTCTAGCCTGTAGCTTAGTTCTTCCTTGAATGGCATTGTACCCTTTCTGAGTTCTGGCTCCCTTGCCTGCCTCCTGCCCTTGATCATGTTTATTCTTTTGCTGCTTGTCTTGCTCTGTATCTGAACAGTGGCGCCGCTATAGTAACCTCCCCGACCCCTGACTAGTAAATGTTTGATCACTATCTTGGAGCTGTAATTTTTCCAGTGGGATCTTCACTTTAACATTTAGCTTCCAATTTGACCCTCTGTATACATTTTTACAGCCTTCAAGGGCTCAAGTCAAAATAGAATGGCAAACAGACATACATAAATCTCATTCATCTTCATCTCCTAGAACTTACCATATCCTACCTGAGGCCTGTGACTTCTGCAAGTGTAGATCAGCACCAGATGATAAAAGTGTGTCCCACCAGCATTCTTGAGTAGAACATGCCTATACATCTTAAATTACTTGTAGGTGGGAAATGTGTAGAATGCTTGGAAGGAAACTGGGTCTATGGAGAAGCTTAATTATTTTTACGAATAACCACTAACATCAGTTGACGCACATGGTCCGCTATTTACATGTTTCACTGTATCCTGTAGGCCATCCTATTGGAGCTTCCTGGGCAGAAGATCACAGTATGAGCTCCATTATTTGCATAGTTTATGCATCACTTCCCTTGCATGTCTTTGAGACAGTAATTATCTTCATAGCTCAAAATAAATGCTTCCAGTGGCTATAGAGTACATTTTGGATATGGGATTTGTCTTTGGTTCTTGTGAGGGATGGATGATGAGAATGCCATAGACCAAAATTGCAGCAATATCATTGTAATTCTAGGCAAGCTGGGATGTCAGCTTCCATTTGTTGCTGAGCTTCTGACATTTATGAGACAGGGGCTGCAAATCTATTTTTAGGACATTCATTTGGCCAAAAGACTGGAGTCATAGAGGTTCAGGGTGCAATGACAGCAGTGACAACCATGACCAACACAGGCGATGGAATCCATAGCTTGATATAAAGATTTAGGTTCCTGGGCAATTACTAGTGATGGGCGAATTTGCGCCGGCGCCCGTTTTTGACGCCGGCGCCCGTTTTTCCGACGCCGGCGCCCGGTTTTGGGCGAATTTTTACCGCGAATTTTCGCGGGCGTTTCGCGAATTTATTCGCTGGGCGCGAATCGCGCAAATTCGCCGCGAATTCGCGTCTGGCGAATAAATTCGCCCATCACTAGCAATTACACATAAAGTGTGATCTACTACTACCAAGTGGCATCATTCCACCAAGATCTACAATTTCAGAATGATCTTAGGGAACTTATCGTATTCAGCATACAGTCTATAATTTATTGTTCTAATTAAATTACTAGCCCCCAGTTTTAAATATATCAGAATATGAGTGCTCCAATAGAACACTTTAAGCTCAACACTGTGGGGGTTTAAGGCTTACCAGCTCAAGATCTACTGGTAGATCCCAATCTATCATTTTGCTGACTACAGATGCCCATGAAGACATATTCCACTGAATCAGCCTCTCTTGACTGAGACTTGGCTGAGTTGTTTGAAACATTCAAAATAAAATCCTTCCAAAAAGTATCTGGTCAGGGCTTAATTAGATAGATCTGCCAGGTGGACAATCTCATTGGACTCTATTGGGCTGTGGATGCAGCCCATGGCCAGTGACTTTGAAATAACCCTCAGTAGGATGCAGTTGTTCGTCCATGGGATTGACATTTGGATCAGCTGCATTTGGCCCATTTTAGTAACCAAATAGAGCAAAGATTTTATTTTGGCAACCTGGACAAATTATTCTTTTTATTTCCATCTAAGTATGAAGCAATTATGTATTATACAATTTTTAATATAACTGAATGGAGTATTTATGTATTGAAATGGGTAGGGGACCTGCCATCCAGAATGCTTGGGACCTGGGGCTTTCCGGATAAAGGCTCTTTCTTTAATTTGGATCTTCATACTGCTAAAAAAAAAGTTTAAACATTAAATAAACCCAATATGCTTGTTTCCCCACAAATAAGAATTAGTGATGGACGAATTTGCGCTGTTTCGCCGAAAAATTTGTGAATTTCCTGCAAAATTCGCGAAACAGCTAAAAATTTGCATTCGTTTGATGCCGGCATTCGTTTTTTTTGCGGCTGTTTCACGAATTTATTCGCCCGCGGCGAATCGCGCAAGTTAAATTCGCCCATCACTAATAAGGATTAATTATATCTCAGTTCCGGTATCTAGAATGCTCGAGGCCTAGGGTTTTCCAGATAACGGATCTTTCCTTAAATTTTGATCTACATTCCTTAAGTCTACTAGAGAATCATGTAAACATTATATAAACCCAATAGGCTGGTTTTGCTTCCAATAAGGATTAATTATATCTTAGTTGGGATCAAGTACAAACTACTGTTTTATTATTACAGAGAAAAAAGAAATAATTATGAATTATTTGATCAAAATTCATTCTAAAGGAGATGGCCTTTCTGTAATTGGGAGCTTTCTGGATCCCATACCAGTGTATTACATATAAATATATTTGCATGTTCTTCTACATTTTCTCTGCCATTTCAAATTTTATATCACTGCCTAATGGAATGATGATTTTAAAAGCTGGAACTCTGTTAGATGCCCTATTCACCTTATGGATGGCTGGACGATAACATAAGCCTTTAAGCTAGTAACAGTTGTCATGGAAATAATTCTACCTTGCCTATTTTTCCACTTTCAGGGGAATTTATACACCTGCAATGTGTTTATATCTCTGAAAGCTTTGCCTTTCTCCTGTAGCATAAACTGCCAGATAACAGGTGACATTTTCCATACATGAGTAAATATAATGGGCAGCTTGGCTCCTGAAGAGTTGGAAGGTTATTGGCCCTTGTGCAGGGCCAAACCAATAGTTAGATATCTATTAGGAAGATTAGAAAATGCTATTGGACGAGGGCCATATTGGCCCATTGTGGTTATCTGCTGGCAGGACTCCATGTGATTTATTTAAAAAACAAAAAGGAAAGAAAAGAAAAAATGGGCATTTTTAAAATGTTTATATTAGGGATGGACCAAACCAAATACTTAATCCTCTACAAAATAACTGTCTGATTCTGAACCCCTTACAAAATTAGCTACAGATAGTGATGGGCGAATTTATTTGCCTGTCGCAAATTTGCGGCGAATTCCCGCGATTCGCCGCCGGCGAATAAATTTGCGAAACTGCCCAGAAAATTCGCCGGTGAGAATACGCTGATGTCAAAAATGAGGCGCCAGCGCCGTTTCGATAATTTTTCGCTGTTTCACGAATTTCTCAAATTTTTTGGCGAACCGAAACGCCCATCACTAGCTACAGATTTGGGTTGGCCCATTTATCAGCATTCTCATTTTAGTGGTATTAGCGATGACCACGAAAAAACTCATCTTCTCTAAGACCACAAACGCCATGTCATTTATTAAAAGATAGGAATATAAAAAGCACAAACGCTTTAGAATAAAGACCTGTGACTATTCAAGTTTTTCAGGCAATTAGTAGTGGGAAAAAAAATTCGAAAACCTCTAAAATTCTAAATGGCTAAAAAAATCCAATAGGATCCGCGCAGCTCCCATTGGCTTGTATAGGACCTCGGCAACTTTTACATGGCAAAGTTTTGCATTAGAGTTTTTCATGGTTTTTACACTTTCTAAATCACCAGTTTTTACACTTTTAGATTTGAAAAAATTTGATTCGTGAAAAAAATAGTACAAGTATGGGACCTGTTATCCAGAATGCTTGGGACCTGGGGTTTTCCAGATAATGGATCTTTCCATAATTTGGATCTTCATATTTTAAGTCTACTAGAAAATCATGTAAACATTAAATAAACCCAATAGGCTGGTTTTGCTTCCAATAAGGATTAATTATACTTAGCTTGAGTGAAGGAATAGAATAAAAAAAACTTCGAATTTCGAATTTTTTTTGGCTACTTCGATCTTCGATCTTCAACTACGACTACGACTTCGAATCAAACGATTCGAACTAAAAATCGTTTGAATATTGGACCATTCGATAATCGAAGTGCTGTCTCTTTAAAAAAAACTTCGACCCCCCTACTTCGCCACCTAAAACCTACCGAGGTGCAATGTTAGCGTATGGGGAAGGTCCCCATAGGCTTCCTGGCAATTTTTTGGTCAAAGAAAAATCGTTTGATCGAACTATTTGCGGTAAATCCTTCGACTTCGATATTCGAAGGATTTACATTCGGCAGTCGAATATCGAGGGTTAATTAACCCTCGATATTCGACCCTATGTAAATCTGCCCCATAAGGTATGAAGATCCAAGTTACGGAAAGATCTGATAACTGGAAAACCACAGGTCCTAAGCATTCTGGATAACAGGTCCCATACTTGTACCGACTCGTAGGGCCTTATTTATCAAAGTACGAATTTTTCTGATTATTTTAATGAAAAAAGTCAGACCAATCTAGAATCCATGATCAGACCTTATTATAAAAAAAATAAAATAACGATTTAATCGGATCGGGGACAAACATGAAAAAATTTAGCTAAAATTAGTACAATTTTTTCCCGAATTGCACATTTTTTTCGGGCTTTTTCCCAAAAAACTTGAATTTTTCAGATTTTTGCCTGAAAAGTCCAAAATAGTCCGATTTTTGGGCTATTTTATGCCCAGACCACAGAAACTTCCAAATAGGATTGGGACCTCTCCCATTAACTTATATACAACCTCAGTAGGTCTGAGATGCCGGATTTTCAGATTCCGACTTTTTCTATCCTCTGGGGATAATAAATCTCGAAAAAAATTCGCCAAAAATTCAGATTTTATCTGTGAATCTTGAAGATTAGAGGGGCACTTATTGTCCCTCAACTTTTAATGTACAGCTACAGTATGTTCATTGACCACTCCCTCAATGACATCATGCTTTACGCCTGAATTGCAAAACCACACCCCTTCTGTTTATTTTTTCTAACACAATAGGGGGTCTATGGTAAGGAAGGTTGTGAGCAGCCATCCTGAGAAAAAATAGGGCTTCTTTATAACCAGTCACAATATGCACACACTTTAGGGGGTTATTTATCAAATTCCGAATTTATCTCAATATTTTCTGCTACAAACTCAAAACTCAAATCTGCTGGGGTTTTTTGCACTTATTTATTATTACATTTTCCCGAAAATTTGCTTTGCGGGAAAAAATCTGATTGCCACGATTTTTCCAGATTTTTCATCCTCTTTACACTTTTTGATTTTTTTTTTTTGATTTTTTGACCCGAAAATTCTGATCACTTCGGGGTATTGCACGAAACCGAGCGCACATCAAAAAGCATTGGGACGTCTCTCATTGACTTATGTGCAACCTGGACAGGTCTGAGATGCCGGATTTTTTTTCAGGATTTAACAAATTCCCAAAATTTTTCGTGATTTTTGCATTCGGAGTTTAGTAAATAGCCCCATTGCTGTCATAAATGTCCCTTATTAACTGGTTAATCCAGATTAAAACTGAATTATTTCCTTCATAGCAGTTTGGGAAAATTAATGCAAAAAGATGATACATCTACATTCAGCCATTAGAAAAATCCACAGGGAAAAAACCCCACATCTGTCTAATTTTCATTTAAACAATCAGAACGTCATATCGAGTATCCGGAGCGGAAAAGAAACCAGTAAAATACTTTTCATCCTCCTCAAAGATGTAATTCTTTGTCAACAAGAGATAAATAGGTGATAATAAATTATATATGTGTTTTCTGCACCGGCAGAGAAAATTAGGTGTAATCATCCTATTAGGGAACGTTTTATGTCACACTTTTTTTTTTATATAAAGGAGCTGAAATGCCTGCCAGTGATTTAATGGAAGAACGTGAACTAAGTGCATCTATTTGCTGAATGTTTTATTAGTTTGAAATCAAATTATAATCATGGAAACTTACAAAAAACAGTATAATATATTAGCTTTCTTTTTCTTTTTATGCTAAGATTTCGCTACTAAAAACTTAATATTGGGTTTAGAATCTTAGCACTTTTCTTCTTAAAGGAAACCTATACCCCAGAATGAACGCTTAAGCAACAGATAGTTTATATCATGTCAACTGGCCTATTAAAGAATCTTACCAAACTGGAATATAGATAAATATAAATATTGCCCTTTTGTATCTGTTACCGGAAGCCACCATTTTGTAATGGTCCATGTGCTGCCTCAGAGATCACATGACAGGAAATACTGCAGCTCTAACTGTAACAGGAAGAGCGTGGAAGTTAAAGACAGAACTTCACATTCATTGGCTCATGTGAACTAACATGTATGTGTGCCCTTGGTTTTGTTTATGTGCACCATGAATTGTAGGATTCCAGGGGGTGGCCCTTAGTGCTTTAAATGGCAGTTTTCCATGATGGTGCATACTACTTAAAGGGGCATATTTGTCAAGGGTCGAATTTAAAAAACTTTGAAATTCGAATTCAAAAAGTCCAACCGAAATTAAGTCAAAGTTTTTTTTTTGGTCAAATAGGTCAGTTTCGGCTGAATTTGAATCATACGAATCGAAGGAATAGATCGATCGAATTTGATTCAAAGTTTTTCCCAAAAAACCTTTGATTTTTCATAGTCCACCAATTGACTCCAAATAAGTTCTAGGAGGTCCACCATAGGTTAAAACAGCAATTCAGCAGGTTTTAGATGCCGAATGGTCGAAGTTGAATTTTTAAAGAGACAGTACATGATAAATTTCTATATTCAATTTTTTTTTAAAATTTGAATCGAATTTGGACTTTTCCCTAGTCGTAATACACAAAAAATAGCTCGAAATTCTTTTTCATTCGAAAATTCACCTCAACCTTTTATAAATCTGCCCCAAAATGTATATTTTTTTTTTTACGAAAATTGTTTATTTCGATGAAGCAGGGTTTTAAATATAATACATATAATAATATTTATTATATCTTAGTTTGAATCAAGTACAAGGTAATGTTTTATTATTACCATGGGAAAGGAAATAATTTTTAAAAATTTTGATTATTTGGATAAAATGGAGTGACATTGAGCTTTCTGGATAACGGGTTTCCATATAACAAATCCCATACCTGTATTAACTTCACTTTAGCAAAGGAAGGCTATTTTGTTCATACAATAAGCTAGACGCTCCTAGGGGACTTCACTATGGGGCCGATTCACTATGGGTCGACTATCGAGGGTTAATTAACCCTCAATATTCGACTAGGAATTAAAATCCTTCGACTTCGAATATCGAAGTCGAAGGATTTAGCGCAGATAGTTCGATCGAACGATCGAAGGATAATTCCTTCGATCAAACGATAAAATCCTTTGAATCGAACGATTCGAAGCATTTTAATCCAACGATCAAAGGAATATCCTTCGATCAAAAAAAGTTAGCCAAGCCTATGGGGACCTTCCCCATAGGCTAACATTGACTTTGGTAGCTTTTAGATGGCGAACTAGGGGGTCGAAGTTTTTTTTAAAGAAACAGTACTTCGACTATCGAATGGTCGAATAGTCGAACGATTTTTACTTCGAATAGTTCGATTCGAAGTCGTAGTCGAAGGTCGAAGTAGCCCATTCGAAAGTCGAAGTAGCCCAAAAAGAAATTCGAAGTTTTTTACCTTCGAATCCTTCACTCGAAGTTAGTGAATCGGCCCCTTTATGTATGAACAATATATAACTGCAGGGTAAAACCTCATTTATTAAAAGAGTATATTTTCCCTTTAACCGTCTGCACTGTTAGGATTTACTGTGGAAAGACAGACTGTGGGACTACATTATAGCATTTTTCCATGGCAAGATGAATTATACGGCACGCATTTAGAAAATCTGATTGCTGCTTAAATCACTTGACAATCAGCCAGCCCCAGTTATCATCTATTTACATTCCTTCCTTCTTTATGGCTGCCTTTTTTTAGCCGTCGCTCCTTTCGCCAGAAACGAAGGAAAGAGAAAAGATCTCGCCTGCGTCTGTTTTCTAGACAAACTTCTCTCTGTTTGCCAAATATAGGAATATTCTGTATTGTGCCGCTCGCATAAAAGCCTCAGCCTTGTAATATTCCTTGACATTTTGTTTGAATGTTCCCTTTTATTGAAGAGCCATTGTCACACCAGAACCTGTTACTGCTTTTTTATAACTCCGACTTCAGCGCATAGTTCTACCCTGGCCGGATTTCCCTGGTGTATTCACTCAGCCTTTGTACTCATTCTAGCCGAATTATAGTAATAGAACATTGTCGCTTCTCTGCCCAATTTGCCAAGATTATGTGGATTATTATAGGCAATATTAATAGAAGTGGATTGTAATGCTAGTTTTGCTCAAAATGTTTAACCATTGCAAACTGAGTGTGTTTAAACAGTTCTTGTACTCAATGATTTACAACTGAGGAGTCAGAGTTACAGGATCAACTCTGTAAATATTCACATGGCTCAGCTTAAACAAGTTGTCAATGACTGATGCAAGATATGATACTTAATTGTCTGTTTAAAATCAATGTGAACAAGGCACCAGGGCTTCATAGAATATACCCTTGGGTACTTAGAGAATTTAGTTCAGTTTTATCTGAACTAACTGGACTAAAAGCTTCTGGGAAGGGAGTGTGACTGTGGGATAGCAGGTATAGTAGGGAGAGATGGTGTCTATAGTAACAGTGGGATAAAAGTCTCTGGGAAGGGAGTGTGACTGTGGGATAGCAGGTATAGTAGGGAGAGATGGTGCCTATAGTAACAGTGGATAATAATCTCTGGGAAGGGAGTGTGACTGTGGGATAGCAGGTATAGTAGGGAGAGATGGTGCCTATAGTAACAGTGGATAATAGTCTCTGGGAAGGGAGTGTGACTGTGGGATAGCAGGTATAGTAGGGAGAGATGGTGTCTATAGTAACAGTGGATAATAGTCTCTGGGAAGGGAGTGTGACTGTGGGATAGCAGGTATAGTAGGGAGAGATGGTGCCTATAGTAACAGTGGATAATAGTCTCTGGGAAGGGAGTGTGACTGTGGGATAGCAGGTATAGTAGGGAGAGATGGTGCCTATAGTAACAGTGGATAATAGTCTCTGGGAAGGGAGTGTGACTGTGGGATAGCAGGTATAGTAGGGAGAGATGGTGCCTATAGTAACAGTGGGATAATAGTCTCTGGGAAGGGAGTGTGACTGTGGGATAGCAGGTATAGTAGGGAGAGATGGTGCCTATAGTAACAGTGGATAATAGTCTCTGGGAAGGGAGTGTGACTGTGGGATAGCAGGTATAGTAGGGAGAGATGGTGCCTATAGTAACAGTGGGATAATAGTCTCTGGGAAGGGAGTGTGACTGTGGGATAGCAGGTATAGTAGGGAGAGATGGTGTCTATAGTAACAGTGGATAATAGTCTCTGGGAAGGGAGTGTGACTGTGGGATAGCAGGTATAGTAGGGAGAGATGGTGTCTATAGTAACAGTGGATAATAGTCTCTGGGAAGGGAGTGTGACTGTGGGATAGCAGGTATAGTAGGGAGAGATGGTGTCTATAGTAACAGTGGATAATAGTCTCTGGGAAGGGAGTGTGACTGTGGGATAGCAGGTATAGTAGGGAGAGATGGTGCCTATAGTAACAGTGGGATAATAGTCTCTGGGAAGGGAGTGTGACTGTGGGATAGCAGAGTGTTAGGGGCCGATTCACTAAGCTCGAGTGAAGGATTCGAATGAAAAATACTTCGAATTTCGAAGTATTTTTTGGGTACTTCGACCATCGAATGGGCTACTTCGACCTTCGACTACGACCTTCGACTTCGATTCGAACGTTTCGAACGAAAAATCGTTCGACTATTCGACCATTCGATAGTCGAAGTACTTTCCCTTTAAAAAAAACTTCGACCCCCTACTTCGGCAGATAAAACCTACCGAAGTCAATGTTAGCCTATGGGGAAGGTCCCCATAGGCTTGCTAAACTTTTTTTGATCGAAGGATTTTCCTACGATCGTTGGATTAAAATCCTTCGAATCGTTCGATTCGAAGGATTTAATCGTTCGATCGAACGAAAAATCCTTCGATCGATCGAACGAACGTTTAGCGCTAAATCCTTCGACTTCGATATTCGAAGTCGAAGGATTTCGATTCGAGGGTCGAATTTCGAAGTATTTTTTACTTCGAAATTCGACCCTTAGTGAATCTGCCCCTTAATGTAAATAAACATTGGAGCCCCAAAAATGTATTTTTCGTAGTGCTCCTATACCTGCATAGAGTGGCTGAACCATTACAATACAGGGAAGGCAATATTGTGCTATTTGTGTTGTTTGTCTCACAGTAGCAGCAGTTCTGTGCTTCAGAGCTCAGCATCAGTAGAAAGTCATGGCCATAGGGTGAATGGAACTAAATGGATTAATTTGAAATGTATGCGCAGAGCACAATGCTTTTCAATTAAAATACTCTTAATGCCTCCACTAATCTTCAAGCACGGGTCCTTGCTTTGTGGCTTCTGGAAGTATCCGGTGAGTATTTACCCACACAAGTGAAAATAGATCACAAAATAAGCTTATTGAAAGTGTTATTATGCAAATCCCATCGGCTCTGCTTTGTAGCAAGAAAACTCTGCGTATACATAAATGAATCTAAATAACGGCCCAATCGGCTCGCTGGCTGTTTTAATGATACTGAATAGTATTTAAATCTCAGGGCACAAAGGCAACAAGGAAAAAACAGAATTTTGAAACGCGCCATAAAGAGGCCGAGGGATGTTCTACATCCTATATTTATATAAACCCAAATATCCCACCTGCTGAAATGTTATGGGAGGGGGAAACCGCATATTTACTACTAGTGGTGCCGGGCTGCTGCAGAGAGGGGTGGCGGCGATATACATTGTGCAGGTACTTGACATACTTTCTCCAAATAGATACGAGGCACTGGGAGGTTTATATTTCAGTATCGTTAACTGCTTCAGTTCCGTATAGTGTGATGCAGTTTGTCTGTTTCCTAGGGACGGACTGAGGTGTGCAAGGCCTACCGGGGCTGATACCCCAGGGGTCCCCACACTCCCTCAGGGGCCCCTGCAATTTGTGGTTAGAACTTGGCATAGGGCGGCATAAATTAAGGGGCAGTATGCCACCCAGCCTCACTGGTAGCATACCTGCCAAATGTCCTGTTTTTCACGGGACAGTCCCGATTTTGACAGCTCAACTCGCAGTCCCGGATTGTTACTGACTTTCTCTTTGATCTCCAGCCAGAAAAAGATACAAAGTTTCTAAAACGGAATTGTCATTTAGCACAGAGCCCAGAATATGCGGCAGCTGATACTTTTGTAACGATTTAAGATAAGCAAAGAAACAATTGTAACTATTGAAGCTGGTCTCTTGGGGAAACGGTGACTTGTAGCTTAAAGGGCAATTCACCTTCTGTTCAAACTTTCATAACCTGCCAAATTTTGTAAAATGAACATGGTAATTAAGGGGTGTGGCCACAAAACGGGCGTGGTCAAAAAATGTCATCGCGCTCCGTGCGGCGAATCTTTTTGTTCCTCTTTCTATTTCCAAAATGAAGACGATGAAATGCCCCTGTCCACCTGCTTGCTTTCCCACTGCTAGCCCTTCCCCCCACTGCATGTAATTATTTTGCATCGAGCAGGGGTGTAACTATAGAGGAAGCAGACCCTGCAGCTGCAGGGGACCCAAGAGCTATAGGGGCCCAGTGAGGCTTTAATTCATATAAATTTCAATACATTTTGGTAAAAGAGTTCAACCTCTAGTTATTTTGGGGGCCTGAAAAATCATTTGCTTTGGGGCCCAGTCATGGCCGGACTGGAAATCTGTGGGTTCTGGCAAATGCCAGAGGGGCTGCTATAAGATCCCATAGAAAGTCAGTATATAGTGGGCTGGTGGGGCCTCTGTGTGGGCTGATTGGGCCTCTATGTACCTGATATGCCAGGACCTATTTTAATTCTCAGTCTGGACCTGGGCACAGTAATATTTAGTTACTCCACTGGATGGGAGAGCAAAGTCACAGAAGGGGCGACAGTTACAGTGAAGCAGGAGGAGATCGGGTCTGGTTCGGCAAGGTCCATGAAGGCTGGGGTCCACCAGGTTTTTTCCCAGAGTCCCACCAGCCCAGTTAGGGTTGACCCGGACAGCCCAATTTTCAGAAGAGCTGCCAGGGTCTAAACTGCCTGGATGTTTTTTCCAAATTAGGAAAATTGGGCAGGATTCCCCTGTTCAAACGCTGATAGCCACATTATCACCCTGCGACATCACCTTCCCCCACTGTGTCACAGACACGCCCCCTGTGACATCATCTCCCACCCCCAGTCCGTAAATGGGGGCAACCGTAGGTCCAGTCCTACCCTGCTCCCTCCTCTACAAAAAACTCAAGTCTTGCTCATCTATTCAGCCAGTGGGCATTAGGGCTCATTTATGAGTCACACGTACAGTGTGGAAATCAAAATTTCGGCCACAAGACGCCATGGTTCTTTATTACCCACAATGTAGTGTATTTTACCACATTTTGATAGTAATTTCTAAAATGATTTAGACACACATGAGCTGCTTGTATTAATACACTGTGGGAACCAGTTTATCAGTAGGAACCCTGCGCCTAATTCACCCGGGGGAACATTAGCACAATGAGTGGCTTTAAGTGCAAGTACAGATCACAGAAAGTTCAGAGAATTACAGAAAGGTCATCTCCATAGACATCATTAAATTAAAAAACTACAATTTTAAAAAACAATTTCCTTTTTCTCTGTAATAATAAAACAGTACCTTTAACTTGAACCCAACTAAGATATAATTAATCCTTATTGGAAACAGACAATCCTTTTGAGTTTATTTAATATTTTGATTATTTTTAAATACATTTAATGCATGGAGATCAAGTACGAAAGATCCCTTATCTGGAAAACCCCTGGTCCAGAGCATTCTCAATAACAGGTCCCTTATATGTACCTTGTACTTGATCCCCATGATGCTGCATGAATCCATATTGGAGACAAAACAATTCTATAGAATCTAATTCATGTTTAATTGACTTTTCTAGCAGGTATGGGGAGCTACATTTCAGAAAGATCCCTTATCCAAAAAACCCCAGGTCCTGAGCAATCTGAATAACAGGTCCCAAATCCTGTATTTTCAATGAAAGGCGCTGATTCGCACAGAAACTGCAGCTATACTCGTGTTTAATAAATAAGCCCAATTGTACTTGCACAAACGTCAAACCAGTGAAGGGTTGGTTGTCTTCTGCACTCCTGTAGCTCCGCACGTCTCCCTAGGGAGACCCAAAGGGATTTCTAGAAAAGGTCCATCTTAATTATGTATGTACATAAGCATAAATTATACATGTGTATTGTGTATGTATGCGGAGCGCCCTTGGTAACCCACTTTTGGAAGGATCTTCGTTGGTCGGCAGGATTACACTGGCCAACAGATATGGCAGTGTTAATACACAGAGGAGTAGGTACAATGCACACATGGAATGATGGGTTATTTGATAGTGCTCATGTACGTATAGTGTAGCCTTCAAGTAGCAAAGACCATAGAAATGGAGATGGATACCACCTTTAAGAGTTTAAATCACACTCTCGTTCCCAGCTACACACAAACTCTCCTTCCTCCACTCAAGGAGGTTCTCACGGCCCTCAGCCTCCTCCACTCAAGGAGGTTCTCATTGCCCCTCACCCTCCTCCACTCAAGAAGGTTCTCACAGCCTTCACCCTCCTCCACTCAATGAGGTTCTCACAGCCATCACCCTCCTCCACTCAAGGAGGTTCTCATGGCCCCTCACCCTCCTCCACTCAAGAAGGTTCTCACGGCCCCTCACCCTCTTCCACTCAAGGAGGTTCTCACGGCCCCTCGCCCTCCTCCACTCATGGAGGTTCTCATGGCCCCTACCCTCTCTACTCAAGGAGGTTCTCACGGCCCCCCACCATCCTCCACTCAAGGAGCTTCTCATGGTCCCTCACCCTCCTCCACTCAAGGAGGTCTCTATTGGGAAGCTCTGAGGTGTAGTCTCATACCTTGCTCATCTGCAGTTTAAATACTTAGCTAAATTTACCTGGGCAGCTGTACACATTTAATGGAGCAAGGTATGGAAGCCCACCCTGCTCTCCTCCATTCACTCCAGGGACCCATTATGCAGCTTTTCCTAAGCCGGTACACAAATTACAGCCATGCTTGCTGCTGCAACAACACATATTTCCCTGGAGGTTTATATTCACCAGTCTAACACTGGTGAAATACACACAATATTGTATTGTATTGTCTTACGATAGAAATAGATTCACCTTCGTTCAAAATAACACTTGGCTGCTCGTCTTGTGGTCTTGCCGAAATCTGAAGCAGCGATGCACTTAGAGGAAGACCACAGTAAAACTGACACATAATGTTCTTTTATTCCCATTTTAACTGTTGTGGGGCTCCATCTGTAGGGGCTATCAGATGGAGGGCACAACAAACCAGCCAGGAGAGACATGTTGGTGTGCTAGTATATCACTGTCATAGTCCTATGTTATATAAAGTCACACGTGTGTCCCAATATTTGCCAATATTTCCTATATGTATAATGTAATTTTACAGTTATAACAAACCCATATTTACATTAGCTGTATTCAGTTTACTTTCCTTTGGTGCAGTGCTCTTATCATGTCTTTGTCAACATCCCAGTCTTTATGAAAAGGAAAAGAGCCCATCGGGTCACACCCTTTGGCTTTTAGATAATTCTGCTGCAACCTGTCCATGATACATAGTGTCATATAAACATAGTAAGTTAGGTAGAAAAAAAGACACACATCCTTCAAGTTCAACCTTTTAAGTCTATATATATATATATATATACTGTAGATATATAGATATATATATAACCTGCCTAACTGCTATTTGATCCAGAGGAAGGCAAAACCCCATATGAAGCCTCTCCAATTTGCCTCAGAGGGGGAAAACATTCTTTCCTATTAGAGAGATTATTATATGATCCCCTTATATATTTATACATAGTTATCATATCTCCCCTTAAGCGCCTCTTCTCCAGCGTGAACATCTCCAATTTGGCCAGTTTTTCCTCATAGCTAAGATTTTCAATACCTTTTACCAGCTTAGTTGCCCTTCTCTGTACCCTCTCTAATACAATAATGTCCTGTTTGAGTGATGGAGACCAAAACTGTACGGCATATTCTAGATGGGGCCTTACCAGTGCTCTATACAGTGGAAGAATGACCCCCTCCTCCCGTTACTCTATGCCCCTTTTAATACAGCTCAAGACCATATTTGCCCTTGATGCTGCTGACTGGCATTGCTTGCTACAGCCAAGTTTATCATCTACAAGGACTCCAAGGTCCTTTTCCATAATGGATTTGCCTAATGCCCCAATACTTTGCGAATCATGAGCAAGTTGGACAATTTCAGAGCAGGGAATATGTATATCTTGTGTGCCAATATGCACACTAATATGCATGCTGTCAATTCATAATTAGCATTCAAGGATGTGACATGCTATGGTCCTGTTTTTTAACTTGGGTCCTCAGAAGTTGACTACAGGAGTCATTTAGAAACACAAGTTCAATGTGCAAAGTCACACAATGCAACATTGTGGTGCAAATCGGGTGCAAGTTGCATGCAAAATTTTCAGAGTGGGCATTGTGTCATTTCTGAAGTGCAAGTTTTCAGAACAGCTTTCAAATCCTATTTGTTGGGCACAAGTCTAGTGCACCTATTGATGTGGGAACCCTGGGTCTACTGGCAAGTCCATGGTGGAGATACAGTAGCTCCATTGTTCCGCAGCATCAATAGGAGCATTTGCACACCACGTGTCAATAGGAGCAGTTGCTAGGGATGGGCGAATTTTTTCGCCTTGTATGGCGTTGTGCAACAAAAAAAAAAAAGACTTGCCTCAAAAAAATTTCGCCGTTCGACAAAATGTTTCTGACGCTCATAGATTTTAATGGGCATCAGCGACATTTAGCTGGCAGGTCATATTCGCCCATCCCTAGCAGTTGCACATCATAAGAGGAGGCAGGATAGACCCATTGGCAACCATGTGGAAGTGCAGGAATGTGTTAGGATGTAGTTCACATTTATGTTAACTTTTAGTATGTTATAGAATGACCAGTTCTAATCAACTGGCCTTCATTATTTATTTTTAATAGTTTTTTTCAATAATCTGCCTTTTTCTTCTGACATTTTCAAGCTTTTGAAAGGGGGTCACTGACCCCATCTAAAAAACAAATGCTCTGTTAAGGTGGCCAAACATGTAGAGATCCTTTCGTTCGACGATATCGCCAAATGGGCGAATCTCTCCCGGATATGCCCACATTGAGATGGGCAATATTAGGCTGATCCAATTGTGGGCCCTAGGGCCCAATGACCGGATAATAATGCCGGCAATACGGGCGGTCAAATCCTGGGACTGCATCAATGTACAGATGTGGCCGCGATCCAACAGGATTTTTAACCCTGACCGATCGACATTTGCCCGACTTTCGGTCAAATATCGATTGGGGAAGCCCGTTGGAGGGCCCCACATACGGGCCGATAAACTTTTATCTGCCTGTGTATGGCCAGCTTAAGGCTACAAATGTATTATCATTTCTATTACTCATCCTTTTCTTCATGCCTCTCCTATTCATATTCCATTTTCTTATTCAAATCAATGGATGGTTGCTTGGGGAATTTGGGCCCTAACAACCAGATTGCTGAAATTGCAAACTGAAGAGCTGCTGAATAAAAAGCGAAATAACCCAATAACCACAAATAATAAAACATAAAAATCAATTGCAAATTGTCTCACTCTCTACGCCATACTAAAAGTTAATTTAAAGGTGAACAACCCATTTAATGAATTGCATCAGTATGCGGCCTCCGTCCCATCCACTTTATAAATGATCCCTTATAGATCCCAGTATTCTTCCAGAGGTGCAGCAAGCTGAGTGCTATAGCCAAAGTCTGTAGAAGAAGGTCAAGAACCAGGGGATGTATGAGAAGTTTTAGCTCTATCAGGTGTCACTATAATATTCTTAATTTTCACATACAAACAAAAGTGAGGTTGTTTCCCTGATACTCAGGCAACTATTTATAAAATACACAAAATGAAAGCCCTGAAGCAAATGAGAAGGAATGCCGACACTATGCGGCTGCTTTCTTACCATTAAATTACTCCTTCTCCTTCCTCTCCTTCTCGGTTCCAGAAGTTCTTTTTATTCCTGCACTTTACTATTGTCTGCCATAGATGGTTTCTGATTAATGAACCTGTGCACAAACCGTCAGAAGCTTTTGATGTACGATGCATTAAAAAGAGGAGCTACCAGAGAGGTTGCATAATATCATCTTCATTCGTCTTAGTCGAAGCTTGTGTGTCTTCTTGTTTTTGTTCTTTGAGCAACATTAAAATCTCCCGGAAAGATCATCCGGAGTCAAGGTGCTACTGCACAGCGCGGAGAAATATTGCCTTTAATGATTACTTCTTATATTTCTTCTCTACACACAGCGACGAGCGGCTTCTCATTATTTACACATTTTAAAGGGGAAGCTACCCATAACTCAGCATAAGTTTGCTTTGATGATGGCTGACAAATGAGTTTTCTGCAAGATGCCATTGAAGACCTGGGGTTTTCTGGATAATGGATCTTTCCATAATTTGGATCTTCATACCTTAAGTCCACTAGAAAATCATGTAAACATTAAATAAACCCAATAGGCTGGTTTTGCCTCTGATAAGGATTAATTAAATCTTAGTTGGGATCAAGTACAAGTTACTGTTTTACAATATTACAGTATTATTAAATTTGAATTATTTGATTATAATGGAGTCTATGGGAGATGACCTTCCCATAATTTGGAGCTTTCAGGATGATGGGTTTCTGGATAACGGAATATTAAAATCCAACGCATTCTTTCAGTGTTGGTACGCTGATTGCCGCTCTTCATTGGTGGCTTGCGGAGACTTTAAAATGGATATTTTTGGCCACAATACATTACCAGGAATTATAGGGAGTTCTACACCCATTTACACTGAAAAAATTTATGTTAAAGCCCATTTCATGGTCTTCTGATTAGCACTGGCACTAATACTTAAAGGCAATTTCCAAGCAACTCTATGGGCTAAATGTTAGGAGCTTTAAAGTCTTGTTTTTGGGTTACATAAAGATGCTACACTTAAAGCACCCACAATTGGCTGATATCTTAAACAGCTATCGCTGGCTATGGCACCCCAGAAAGTATTGTTTCACCTATTTTATGTTATTTGCAGTTCTGGTGTGGGCAGTTTCCATCAGTCCTTTCTCCATGACTATAGAGGAGGTAGAAGAACATAATCTCTTCACTAATCCAGACTTTAAGGTTTTGGTACATTAAGTGCTTTGTACATTATTAGTTTTTGAACCCTGGCGAGTGCATGATACAGTAAATACAGTATACATATTAATACTAGACCTACAGCACGACACCCGCTAAACCAGTGATCCCCAACCAGTGGCAACTTGTTGCTCAGAAACCCCTTGGATGTTGCTCTCATTGGCCTCAAAGCCTCAATTCCAGGCTTGGAAACACATTTTGGTCACATAAAAACCAGGTTTACTGGAAAACATGGTCTCATGTAGACTGCCAGTTTTCATAGGGGCTACCAATAGCCAATCAGAACTCATATTTGGCTCCCCAAGAACTTTTTTCATGCTTATGTTGCTCACCGACTTCTTTTACATAGTGTATGAATGTGGCTCACGGGTGAAAAAAAATTGGGGATCCCTGAGCTAAACCAAAATGTTAATTAATATACTTAAGCAGAGGAGGTCAGATGTCTCACTTACTGGGGCAAATTCACTAAGCGCCGAAGCGCCGAACGCTAGCGTTACTTCGCTAGCGTTTGCCATTTTCGTTACTGCGCAAATTCACTAACTCGCGCAGTGTACTGAACGCTACCTTTTACGCTAGACTTCCTTCGCCACCTCAGACCTGGCAAAGCGCAATAGAGTAGATAGGGATTGCTTCAAAAAAAGTCCAAATTTTTTCTAAGTCCCAAAAAACTCTGGCGTGTTTTCTACATTGTGGGTGAAAAAGATCGAAAAAATTTTTGGGGCTCCCCTCCTTCCCCCCTACATTTCCTGATTCATGGCAACTTACCTAGACAGTGGGCACATGTGTAGGGCAAAATACATTTTTTATTTGATGTTTTGAAGGTTTTCTAGGCATTTGTAGTGCTGATACATATTCCTCCATTGAAATTTGACGCCGTATGCAAATTAGCCTTCGCTAGCGTAATTTCGCTTTACTTAGCGAATCAACGCTAGCGCAACTTCGCAACCTTACGCTACCCCTGAGCGCAACTTCGGATTTTAGTGAATTTGCGAAGCACTGGCGAAACTACGCCTGGCGAAGTGTGGCGAAGTGCGGCGAAGTTACGCCTGGCGCAACTACGAATTTTAGTGAATTTTCCCCACTGAGTAAGTGGTGTAAAGGAAAATGTCCCATTTGCTTTCAAGGCTTCATTCTCAGCTCTACCTTTTCCCTACAAAAACATTTCACCCTAATCTCTGCCAAACTATACGCCATTTTGCCCCTCTTATGTGGTTGACATTACATGGAACCACCTACACATATGGTCACTAATATTCTGATATCAATTGATAATATTCTCTCTTACAAGCTGCCTAGTTCAGAATAGTTAGGGTTAGGGTCAAAATAGGCACGGAGAGCAACACGCAATTAAAATGAGTGGGATCAAGGGACAGAGATTAGAGGAACATGTCTGAACCCCTTCTCAGAGGTTGTTGGTGGAGTAGGAGAACATCTGGAGGCCTGATCCATGTTTTATGTAGTCAAAAAACTCCTTGATGACTAATATCTAGCTATGGGCAAATTTGTCTTGTTTCACTTTGATGAAAAATAAACAGCAAAAAAATAGCAAAACTCATATTTTGACGCCCATGTAAATTTTGCCGCTCGCGTCAATTTTGACGCCGGCTTTAAAGTCCATGGGTGTCCGAATAAAGTTGATGTGTGATGTTTTGATGCAATTGACTTTTCCTAATGCGCATCCAAATTTTTTGACACCGGAGAATTTTCTCGCCATTTGAATTTTCTCAGCGGTGAAATGCAGGAATTTCCAGCAAATTCGCGACTGCCGAATATATTCGCCCATCACTACTAATATCCTTTATCCTATGACCAGTTGGTCTAAAAAATCACTTTAATAAGGCTAAAAGTGAGCAGTATTCTGCAAGACTGAATTTCAGCTCCACCATATAATCATCCAGCTCAGAAGCCTCAGTAGAAGTTATGATTTGATACACTGTGATTACCTACAGTTATTTCAGAAATTTATTTCTCTGAGAATCATCAATTCTAGGCAGAGTTCTGGCCTGTCTGGCTTTGGATGGCAACCAAAAGAAATTATGTTTATTTAAATATTGTTTGTAAAGGGACTATAATAAATGGGGATAGATGGAATTATTTATAATGGCTGAATTTTGGGAGTTTGCAATTAATGAATGTGCCGATCTTGGTATAGGAATCATCTTTATTTATAAGTATGTACCTGATGGCTTTTATATGTAGGAGGTGGGTTTTGCCTTCACTCGTTCTTTTATACCATTAATAAAATAGGCAGTACAGGTATGGGACCTGTTATCCAGAATGCTCAGGACCTGGGATTTTCTGGATACACTTAATACATTAATTTAATTTAAACATTAATTAAACCCAACAGGCTGGTTTTGCCTCCAATAAGGATTACTTATATCTTAGTTGGGATCAAGTACAGGCGACTGTTTTATTATTACAGAGAAAAAGGAAATTATTTTAAAAAAGATTAAGTTATTTGATTAAAATGGAGTCTATGGGGAATGGACATTCTGTAATTCAGAGCTTTGTGGATAATGGGTTTCTGGATAACTGATCCCATACCTGTACAAATAGGTGGGAAAAAACTGTGGGCCCCTGCCGCTCCCCGCTGGTGTCTGTGGGTCCCCATCTCTGATTCGGCAAAAGGTACAGGCCGAGAGCATGCGCAGAGGTATGAAGTGCGGGGTTTGCCATGCGGAGGATCTTGGAGTTGGGGTGTGGGGCCCCTGAGGTGGCAGCTGTGGTGGATCCTGGACACCCCAGTCTGATACTTGTATACTATTGTAAAATATAAGGATATTATAAGTAACCTCAGAGTTCCATGACCTTTATAAAAGCACTCTGCTTTCATCCTCGTACTTTTATATGGTAATGGAACTCCCCTGTGACTTATAATATCCTTATATTTTACAATATATACTCGAGTATAAGCCGAGTTTTTCAGCATCCAAAATGTGCCGAAAAGGCTTATACTCGAGTCAGTGGGCAGTAGCTGAGATTGCAGTCACTTTTAATCATTCCTATACCAACAGTTCACTTGGGGAGAGACTGCAATATCCCACAATGCCCTCTGTTGGTTATATGAAAGAATAACAGTGACTGCAATATCACACAGTGCCCTCTGTTGGTTATATGAAAGCATAACAGTGACTGCAATATCACACAGCGCCATCTGTTGGTTATATGAAAGAATAACAGTGACTGCAATATCACACAGCGCCCTCTGCTGGTTATATGAAAGAATAACAGTGACTGCAATATCACACAGCGCCATCTGTTGGTTATATGAAAGAATAACAGTGACTGCAAGATCACACAGCACCCTCTGTTGGTTATATGAAAGAATAACAGTGACTGCAAGATCACACAGCACCCTCTGTTGGTTATATGAAAGAATAACAGTGACTGCAATATCACACAGCACCCTCTGTTGGTTATATGAAAGAATAACAGTGACTGCAATATCACACAGCGCCATCTGTTGGTTATATGAAAGAATAACAGTGACTGCAATATCACACAGCGCCCTCTGTTGGTTATATGAAAGAATAACAGTGACTGTAATATCACACAGCACCCTCTGTTGGTTATATGAAAGAATAACAGTGCGCCCTCTGTTGGTTATATGAAAGAATAACAGTGACTGCAATATCACACAGCACCCTCTGTTGGTTATATGAAAGAATAACAGTGACTGCAATATCACACAGCGCCCTCTGTTGGTTATATGAAAGAATAACAGTGACTGCAATATCACACAGCGCCCTCTGTTGGTTATATGAAAGCATAACAGTGACTGCAATATCACACAGCGCCCTCTGTTGGTTATATGAAAGAATAACAGTGACTGCAATATCACACAGCGCCATCTGTTGGTTATATGAAAGAATAACAGTGCGCCCTCTGTTGGTTATATGAAAGAATAACAGTGACTGCAATATCACACAGCGCCCTCTGTTGGTTATATGAAAGATTAACAGTGATGGCAATATCACACAGCACCCTCTGCACATGGTAGTGGGACAATGCACACAGTAATCCGTTTGGCAATTCTCTGTCACCATCAACTTTGCAAGGAAGTCCGGTTGATCGCTGGGGGGGTCGCTTTGGCGGAATGTGCGCTGCTGGGAGACAGGGCTGTAGTTGTGTCTAGGCTTATACTTGAATCAATACGTTTTCCCAGTTTTCGTAGGGAAAATTAGGTACCTCAGCTTATACTCGGGTCGGCTTATACTCGAGTATATGCTGTACTTTAATCACTATATAACAGATTAGTTGTTTAGTACACGAGATTAAAGGGGTGGTTCACCTTTAAGTTTTATTATGTTATAGAATGGCCAATTGTAAGCAACTTTTCAAGTGGTCTTCATTTTTTTATAGTTTTTTTTTTAAGTATTTGCCTTCTTCTGCTTTCGAGCTTTCAAATTGGGGGGTCACTGACCCCATCTAAAAACAAATCCTCTTTAAAGCTATCTTTCTATTCATGACCTCTCCTATATTCATATTCCTGTTGCTTATTAAAATCAGGGAACGGTTGCTATGGTAATTAGGACCCTAACCACCAGATTGCAAACCGAAGAGCTGCTGAATAAAAAGCTAAATAACTCAAAAACCCATGAATATTAAAAAAAATGAAAACCAATTGCAAATTATCTCAGAATACAAACGCCCTAATTTAAACTTTAATTACATGGCTTTACTCGCCCTTTAAGAATGTATTTAGCAACATAAGGAATCGCCACAGGATTATTAGACACATACATTCACAATTTGTTGTGTTTGCTAACTTCTTTTATGTTAATGCCGCTCTATAAATCCCCCCATAGACTTCCCTGCTATAAATGACTGTAATGCAGAAATATATTAAGAACAGCATTATAAATGGGACGCAACAAAAACAGCATCTTGGTTTTTTTTTTTTCTGCTGAGAGGAAATTACTGGCGGCTTTTTTTTCTTTTCATGTTCATCAGAATTAGTGAGAATGTATTGTTTATTCAATATGCTCTTTCTCTTTCATGGATAATTAACTTTCCTGTGTAAATGGCACGGGCCCCGGCATCCGGGCGGCGTCAGAATGGATCAGCAATGGGCGCTAAATATTTGTAGCATATGGAGGAACACTTAGCTTGCCATTACCGAGCGCTTAGTGAATGGGGGAAAGCCATTCATAAATGGTTACAGTCAATGTTACAACAATACCCTAAAAGAAAGGAGAGAAAATCTCTGCGGTTTGTTGCGGCTTTTGAATTCAGCGAGTAATTAAAGACTCTCGGATTATCTCCAGCCAATGGCAAATCAATCGGCTTATGTAAAATGCTTGTGTTTAAAAGGGAGCTTGGCTAACTATAGTAGATAGGCTGCGCTCAATCAAGCAGGCAAGGTATATTTAAATAAATGGCTTCAATTTGCAGTTTTGGTGATAAACTGAGGCCATGGTTGCACCCTGTTTACTGGTACAAATAAGCATCTTATTTATGCTGAGGGTGAGAGTTGCATCATTTCAGGTAGGCGACCCTTGTGCAATTAGCATTATTAGGGGCATTATTAGGGGCAATGTTGCATGTGTAGGTGAAACATACAAACTGAGCTTTGGACAACATTGGACTGGGGGGTCTGGAGCCCACTGGGATTGCAGCCTCAGGGGCCTTGCACGACCCTCTGCCCCCCGACCCAGCTGCAACCCATCTCCATTAGTGATGGGCAGATAAATTTGGTGCGAATTTGCAGTGAATTTACACATTTTACCGTTGGAGAAAAAATTCGTGAAAACTGCCATGAAAAATTGCGAAAACTGCCACGAAAATTCGCCTGCGTCAACAGTTTTTGGACAGGCATTGGAAAAGTCACTTGCGTCAAACCCGTCACACGTCAGTATTATTTGGACGCCCATTGACTTTAACGCCGGCGTCAAAATTGACGTGAGCCAGATCGTCAAAATTTGAGTTTGGCGACTTTTATGCCGTTTTGCGAATTTTTTTGGCGAAACTAAACGGGACAAATTCGCCCATCACTAATCTCCATCAAACATACCATAGTTTATCTTGTTGCTACTGTGATGGGGCTAGGGGAGGGTAAAAGTGCAGTCTGGGTCTACAAGGGGTTTAGTTCCACTTAGGGTTTAGAAAAAAATCCAAAGGCACACAGAACTGCTGCAAGCAAGGAACAGCTTGTACGTTTAATGCGGAAGTGCAGCGTTTTGGGTGCATGCCCCTTTGTCAATCATACCCCATCATCGTTTAGCGTAAGATCTGTTAATTGAATTTCCTTTCACACCTTTGTATGTTTATGTATATATTGGGTAATTTGTGAAATACATGGACTGTTCACGGACTAATGCTATTTTGCTATCACATGATCGATGGACTTGATTTCATTGGACTTTTCACCATTGGACTTATATTTGAACCTCGTTAACTCGTTGAACCAATTGTCGGAATTTTACTGCTTTACATTCTCTTTTGCACTCATTGTCCGAATGCTTGATAACGTTGCACTTCCGCATGAATCGTGCAAAGTGTTCCTTGCTTGTAGCAGTTCTGTGTGCCTTTGAATTCTTTTCTATACATTGAATTTGAGGTTGCCGAACCTCTACAATTGTGCACCAGACATCTTTGAGTCAAGGAGGCAAGTGTGTGCCAGCCCACCTAGGGTTGCCTGGTTTTTTAATGGGCTGTCCAGGTCAAAACTGCCTGCTTGGTTTTCTAAAGTAGGAAAATTGGACAGGATTTCCTATGACTGACGTGACGGTTGGCCAATCCTGATCACCACATCGTAACCCTGCCCCTGACGTCGTGACCTGCCCTTCCACATCACTGACTCGTCCGATTACATTGCAGCTTCACCCCATTATGTTGTTGCTCCGCCCCCTGCCCAGAGTTCCACGGGACAGAAGGTGGCAACCCTACGCCCATTAGGTGTCCCATAGTCCAGTCCGACACTGGCCTTGGATGTACTGTGACACCTCCTCAAGGCAGGCCTTACTCCAAAGTGCCCTTGTCCCTGCACTTTGCACCTTGTACCTTATTCCAAAAAAACGTAGTTCAATTCAACTTTGGCACAAGGTGTAATTAGAGACATGGGTATGACACAACCTTTATGAATTGGATGTAAGCCTGTGCAAAATAATGCTTGGGTTTTGTAATTTTTACCAATGCACTTGTAATTGAACCTTTTTTACTTTATAGACACATACAGTTTAAAGTGTCATTTACAAAGGGCTGGGCAGGGTGCAAAGTGCAAAACGTGAGTGCAAACTGCAAACTTTGCTCCCTGCCCCACACTTTTCTGAATTGAGACAGGCCTCTGTACTCCAAAATGGACTCCTGTGTGTATCCCATGAATACAGCACTACCTGCACTTGGCAGCACTGTATTCATGAGAGGTGGCTGCCTACCCATTCCCTAACTTGTTGCACAGGCCGCAACAGAGCCTTTTTACTTACAACCTCCCCAAATGACAGAGCAGCCTTGCATTGTGCATAGTGCTGGGCGAATTCGTCCCGTTTTGCGAAAAATGACACCTGCGCCCATTAATGTCAATGGATATCGGTTAATCTCCACCGCCATCTGAATTGTTGCCTGCGCCGAGTCTCTGTAAATGACCCCATATATTCTCCCATATTTTTGTTACATTGCTGTAACTGGACCAAGAATTTTTTTTTTCATATGGAAAATAAATATATACCATCTTGCATTTTGTTTCTTTATATACTTCTGCTGGGGGAGTTAATGCATAATTATGTATTGGTTTCTTAAAATATAGGCAAATTAAAACATTTTTGGGTAGGTCTGACATTGTTTATAAGTGCAATAAAATCAAGGCACTAGGGTAAAATCACAGAATGATTCTTTTTTGGTCTTCCTCTGCTGATATCAGCGCTACTGCATATGTAGCTAACAAAGATCCATGGTACAGGTATGGGATCCGTTTTCTGGAAACCCAGTATCCAAAAAGTTTCGAATTACGAAAAGGCCACCTCCCATAGGGGTAAATTTATCAAAGAGTGAAGTTCCGCCACTAGAGTGAAATTCCGCAGCTCTCAATTCATTTCTATGGGATTTTGAAAGGCGTATTTATCAATGGGTGAAGTGAAAGTTCACCCTTTGATAAATACGCCTATAAAAATCCCATAGAAATGAATGGAGAGTGGCGGAATTTCACTCTAGTGGCGGAACTTCACTATTAACTTCACTCTTTGATAAATATACCCCATAGACTCCATTTTACCCAAGTAATCCAAATGTTTAAAAAATGATTTCCTTTTTCTCTGTAATAATAAAACAGTAGCTTGTACTTGATCCCAACTAAGATATAATTAATTCTTATTGGAAGCAAAACCAGCCTATTGAGTTTATTTAATTTTAAATGATTTTCTTGTAGACAAGGTATGAAGATCCAAATTATGGAAAGATCCATTATCCAGAAAGCCCCAGGTCCCGAGCATTTTGGATAACAGATCCCACAACTGTATACATATTTAATTCTGCATGGGTAAAGTAAGAATGGCATTTATTGGCTCAGCTAGATGTTACATCACTGTCTCAAATATGTAGGGTCAGTTGGGTCAATATGGGCGACATATTCATGAGTCTGTAAGTGCAGCGCAAGGGATGGACAAAAAACATCTGTGGAGGAAAGGGTTTTTAGCCACCAGCATAGTGTAGGTTTCTTTAGTAGAGCAGCAGACAGGGTATGGAATTGCTTGCCAAGACACACAATATGGTAACAAAAATGGATTGGACTCTTGGATACCTTTCTGGCAAGAAACGACGGCAATTCTGATTAATGGAAATGAATGGGGATCGATCCAGGTTGTTAATTGATTGGAAAATTGTGCAGTCAGAAAGATACATCAGCTGAGAGTCTGCTGGGTGATTTGTGATATCCCCCCCCCCCTCCTGGATCGTAAACGAGAGGATTTTGTGCAAGGGCTGAACTTGATGGACATGTGGATTTTCCAGCATCACTGACTGTTGTATGTTATTTAATTGCTTTGATTAATAACGGAGAAGGGACAGTTCATTTCCTGTTTCTTTGTGGATTACACACAACTCAGCAAAGCCACAGATCCAACACAACAAGCATTATTTTTACAGGAGCGATATGTTTTAGATTTAGACTAAATATGATTAAACATTGAGAAAAACCAATAGGATTAATGAAGCTAAAGGAGAACTAAAGCTCAAGAATTAGGCTAGAAGTGCAACAACTTATGTTTTGGGCTTCTCTACCAACCCAAGGCCATCCTATCCCTTTGAATTGAAGATCTGTGCCTCCGAAGATGCCCCAGTAGCTCCCCAACTTCTCTTCTGATGATTCACTGCACATGCTCTGTGCTGCTGTCACTTACTGAGCTTAGGAGCCCACTCACTATATACTGTGTATATAGCATATAAATTGCACAATATAAATGATTAGTATTTAATTCAGATTTGCATTACATGGCAGCTCAGAAACCAGGACAGTCTGCACCAGAATTGATTGATAATCATCCCTGTTGCATCAACTTCTATAACAGATGTGAACTTTTTAGCAGTATGTTGATTCCTAAGCTTATAGTCTCAACAGTAGCTCAGAGCTCACTGAGCATGTGCAGTGCCACTGACACACAAAGCATGACTTAAGATTTAAGATAGGGAACTTCTGGGGACAACTTTAAAAGCCTGGATTATTACTGTTATAGGACTGCTGAATCTCTGTCCAGAAAGCTCAGTACAGGTATGGGACCTGTTATCCAGAATGCTCAGGACCTGGGGTTTTCCAGGTTAGGGATCTTTCTGTAATTTGGATCTTCATACATTAAGGGGCGAAGGAGTGAATAGAGGAAAAAAATTTTGAATGTTTTTTTTTGCCCACTTCGACCATCGAATGGGCTACTTCGACCTTCGACTTCGAATCGAACGATTCAAACTAAAAATCGTTTGACTATTCGACCATTTGATAGTCGAAGTGCTGTCTCTTTAAGAAAAAACTTCGACCCCCTAGTTCGCCACCTAAAAGCTACTGAAGTCAATGTTAGCCTATGGGGAAGCTAGGTTTTTTTGGTCGAACAAAAATCGTTCGATCGATGGATTAAAATCCTTCGATTCGAACGATTCGAAGGATTTAATTGTTCAACCGAACGATTTTTGTTCGACCGATATTCGAAGTCTAAGGATTTAACTTCGACAGTCGAATATCGAGGGTTAATTAACTCTCGATATTCGACCTTAAGTAAAGTTGCCCCTAAGTCTACTAGAAAATCATGTAAACATTAAATAAACCCAATAGACTGGTTTTGCTTCCAATAAGGATTAATTATATCTTAGTTGGGATCAAGTACAAGCTACTGTTTTATTATTACAGAAAAAAAGGAAATCATTCTTAAAAATTTGGGTTATTTGGATAAAATGGAGTCTATGGGAGATGGGCTTTCTGTAATTCGGAGCTTTCTGGATAACAGGTTTCCGTATAACAGATTGCATACCAGAATTTGAATTAAAAGTGCAAACTGGAAACACACCAAGAATTAAATGTCCTATTGCCCATGAAAGGGGAAAGGTTTGTTTCCTTTAAAGAGACATCGTTGCTTGGGGACGTTGTGGTTAAGGGGCAGATTTAAGGGGCCGATTCACTAAATTCGAGTGAAGGATTCGAAGTAAAAAAACTTCGAATTTCGAAGCATTTTTTGGGCTACTTCGACCATCGAATGGGCTACTTCGACCTTTGACTACGACTACGACTACGAATCGAAGGATTCGAACTAAAAATCGTTCGACTATTCGATCATTCGATAGTCGAAGTACTGTCTCTTTAAAAAAAACTTCGACCCCCTAGTTCGGCAGCTAAAAGCTACCGAAGTCAATGTTAGTCTATGGGGAAGGTCCCCATAGGCTTGGCTAAGTTTTTTTGATCGAAGGATATTCCTTTGATCGTTGGATTAAAATCCTTCGAATCGTTCGATTCGAAGGATTTAATCGTTCGATCGAAGGAATAATCCTTCGATCGTTCGATCTAATTTTCTGCGCTAAATCCTTCGACTTCGATATTCGAAGTCAAAGGATTTTAGTTCCTAGTCGAATATCGAGGGTTAATTAACCCTCGATATTCGACCCTTGATGAATCGGCCCCTATACTCTCAAATTCGAATTGTGAATAATCCAAACTCGATTTTAGTTTTAATTCGAATTCGAATTTCAAGATATATCAAACCCTGGCCCTTTAAAATTTGAATTTGACTATTTGCCAGCTAAAACCTGCTGAGTTCACATATAAGTCAATGGGAGAGGTCTAGGGACCAATTTGAACATTTTACTAACCTTTCTGACATTCAGGGGCAGATTTATCAAAGAAAATTCTAATGTCGAAATTTATCATGTATTGTCTCTTTAATAATTCGACTTCGACCATTCACCATCTAAAACCTGTCTAACTGCCAATGGGGGACCTCCTAGAACCTATTTGGAGTCAATTGGTGGACTTTTTTGGGGAAAAACGTTGATTCAAATTCAATCGAATGCGCTATTACTTCGAATTTGAACGAATATGGACCTATTCGGTCAAAAACTGAGCTATTCGACCAAAAAAAAAAATTCAACTTAATGGTCGTTTTGAATTAGAATTTCAAAGTTTTTTCCAAAACAAAATTTGACCCTTGATAAATATGCCCCTGAAGTTTTTTTGGGAGAAAAACCTCAATTCAAGTTTAGTCTAATTCGATTTGAGTTTTGGGGTCGGTAATATTCGTTCAAGTTTTAGATATTCAATTTTTTTATCACATAACCCCCCAACTGAATTAGAAAAAAGTTATGAGTTAAAAAAAATTCAAATGAATTCGAAATTCGACCTTTGATAAATGTGCCTATATTTATCAAGGGTCGAATTTCAAATTGAAAAAAACTTTAATTCAAAAAGACCAACCGAAATTAAGTCAAAGTTTTTTTTTGGTCGAATAGGTCCGTTTTCGATCAAATAGGTCCCAATTCATAGAATCGAAGCAATAGCGCATTCGAACGAATTCGATTCAAAGTTTTTCCCCAAAAAACGTTGATTTTTCAAAGTCCACCAATTGACTCCAAATAGGCTCTAGGAGGTCCCCCATAGGCTAAAACAGCAGTTGGGCAGGTTTTTAGATGGCGAATGGTCGAAGTCATATTTTTAAAGAGACAGTACATAATAAATTTCGATATTCAAATTTTATTTCACATTTTTTTCAAATCGAAGTACATAAAAAATAGCTTGAGATTTGAATTTTTTTCATTCGAAAATTCACCTTGACCTTTGATTAAATCATAAAAACCTATATGGTCATGAAACTCCTCGGTAACTTATAATATCCTTATAATTTACAAGAGGGGGTACTTTCTTCACTATATAACCTTGCCATGGGAAGTGTACCTTACAAATACAGACAGACACTTCAACTTTCCTCCTTTACAAAAAGAGCAATTACATTTAATAGTTTGAAAAGTTTATAGGCTAAGTCATGGAGTCTCTCCGCCCTTCTCCCGAAGTTGTACGATGCAAAGGTCCAGCTCTTTATGTGGCATCTTATTTCTCAGCGGAATGAGTCGGGCTTGGAATAAAAGCTGCCGGGTCATCTCCGTGGCCTGCGCTATCAATCCAGCCTGCACAAATGAACACTTCCAGGCTCCCTGCTTGTTCCATAAGCCTCCCATCTTACACGGCCAGGTTCTATACTTTCTACTGCAAGAGAAACCTCAGGGTTTTCTTTTTAAGCTCCTGCCGTTCAAAGTGCTACTTTGGGTTTTAAGAAGCGGCCGCTAGTTTTTCCCTGTGGTTAAAGTGCTGCCCTTAAGCTTCAAAGCAGCTCGGAGCCATTTCTCCGGAAGGCGCCGGATCAGGTTGGGGGTTTGATTGTTCGCTGCTCCTGCTGAGATGAAGCATTTCATGAAGGAGACAAGTGCGGCTTGTTAAGGTTAAGACACCCTGAAAAATGTAGGAATTTGTTTAATTTAGAACAAGTTTTTCTCTTGCCTTATTTCTTCTTGGCCTTTAGGCTTATCCGAAGATCCTGCGTCTAACTCAGTTATTAGAAGTCTCACCTCTGGACTCATGATACAGTTTAACCCAGAGGCAGTTTCACTCTATACACAGATATATATATCCAAATAGCTAAATAAATGAAATTCCTTATAAAGTAACCCTTGCGCATCCATGAGTTCTAGTGGTCTAGGGTGCAGTTAGTGTAACTATGGACCCAGGTCACAGGGCAATCTAATACCCATACATGTATGGGACCTGTTATCCACAATGCCTGGGATCTGGGGTTATCCAGATAATGAGTCCCTGGGTTATCTAGATAATGGGTCTTTATGTAATTTAGATCTTTATACCTTAAGTCTTTTTAAAAAAAGCATTTAAACATTAAAGGGGAACTCTGGCTTCCAAATGAAAATTTGAAAAAGAGGCCACATAACACAGAAACCCCTAATATCACAGTTACCGGTTTCTTCAAAAAGTATGAATAAATGCCATTTTCTATGCTGAAATCCAGCTGTTTAACAGTTATTCTCTTGCTCCATCATTTGAAATCCTGGCAGGGAAGGAGGGACTAAACACTGATGTTACCGATTGTAACAACTGCTCCACAGCTTACAGACAGCATGCAGGAACTACATAACCCACAATGCATTGCACTGGGATGTTCCTTTCCTTATTGAAATCACGTGTGGAGGGAATTGTGGGGTTTGGAGGATGCAAGCTAAGGACAAATGGCTGTTGATACAAAGTAACAGTAGTCAGTCAGCTCAGCGAAGTAGTCAGACAGATCAGCAGGACAGCAGGGAGCTAGGCTTAGGGAACTGTCAGTTAAAAACCATGAAAAGACTGCATATTTTTTAAATTATGTATATTGCAAAGTTGCTTGAAATTATGTTTAATTTTCAAAAAGCTTAAGTTATGTTTTCGTTGAGTTCCCCTTTAAATAAACCCAATAGGTTGGTTTTGCCTCCAATAAGGATTAATTATATCTTAGTTGGGATCAAGTACAAGCTCCTGTTTTATTATTACAGAGAAAAAGGAAATCATTTTTTTTTTTTTTTTTAAATGTATTATTTGGATAAAAAACATTCTCCCCATAAGATATATTGGATCTAACTTTCAATGAAAATCTGCCACCCAACTGCTGCATGAAGATACAATGAAGAGAAACAGATGCTGAGAGAGGGATAGGGAAGATAAACTGGGTTATTTCAGAAACGATGCAGGATTTTAAATTGATTCTTATTTCAGTATGGTGAAGCTTACATTCAATTTTCATTTTCGCGATAGTTCCCCTTTAAAAAATCTGCCCCTTACACTTGGGGAAATGAGCCCTGAAGTTTCTTACAAAATACCATTCTCATGGTACCCAGATTAAGCCTGAGAGTCAGCTTCCTAACCCAATAAATGGATTATAATTAATAACAAATCTTATTTCCTATTGTAGGAAGATACTTTACTCTAGAGTCCTACGCGGAACCAATTTCTAAGATCCGGACCCAAACCCAAACCCACAGCCGTGACCACAACCCACATATTTTCCCACTTTGACCTGCTACCTGACCCAGACCCGCATCCGCATTTTCTGCAATCCGCATATTTTCCCACTTTGATCCACCACCCGACCCAGACCCTCAACTGCCTTATCCACAACCCGCATATTTTCCCACTTTGATCCGTTACCCGACCCAGACCCGCATCCGCATTATCCGCAACCCGCATATTTTCCCACTTTGATCCGTTACCCGACCCAGACCCGCAACTGCCTTATCCGCAACCCGCATATTTTCCACTTTGACCCGCTACCCGACCCAGACCTGCAACTGCCTTATC
This sequence comes from Xenopus laevis, assembly GCF_017654675.1. Taxonomy (NCBI): domain Eukaryota; kingdom Metazoa; phylum Chordata; class Amphibia; order Anura; family Pipidae; genus Xenopus; species Xenopus laevis. The sequence continues at coordinate 13,821,223 of NC_054381.1, forward strand.
CGCAACCCACATAATTTCCCACTTTGATCCACCACCCGACCCACACCTGCAACTGCCTTATCCACAACCCGCATATTTTCCCACTTTGATCCGCTACCCGACCCAGACCCGCAACTGTCTTACCCGCAACCCGCATATTTTCCCACTTTGATCCGTTACCCGACCCAGACCCGCAACTGCCTTATCCGCAACCCGCATATTTTCCACTTTGACCCGCTACCCGACCCAGACCCGCAACTGCCTTATCCGCAACCCGCATAATTTTCCACTTTGACCCGCTACCCGACCCAGACCCGCAACTGTCTTACCCGCAACCCGCATATTTTCCCACTTTGACCCGCTACCCGACCCAGACCCGCAACTGCCTTATCCGCAACCCGACCCGCAGACCAGCATCAAACAGGAAGTGATGTTGCTGCAAACCGGAAGTGATATCATCTAAAGTGGGCAGGGACAGAAAAAAGTTTTGTAAAACTTTAAAAGAAGTAAAATAAATATTATATAAGATAAGAAATATATAAGATAAGAAATTTAGATGAGACCCTCCCCTCATTCTGCATTGTGCACACTTATTTTGCCCCGCGGCAGGACTCTACTTTACTCTATTAAATGGGTTCATGAAGACTCACCATAAACATCTCGGGGACCCATGTTTGGATATGGACCTACAGGTTAATAAAAGCACCTGTCTCACTCACTCCATTGAAACAACTGCTATCACACTAGGCCTTGGAGTTTATTAGGTTCAAGCTAATATTAAAGGCTATTGTGCGCGTCTCTGCTTTCATTCTCTGCTCATTAAGACATTCCCAAGGCTGCGATTGACTTACTTTTACCGCGTGACAGTGGCTGGACACAATATTTCCAACAGTGACACAAAGCATCATTGTGAGTCAGTTGTATTGAAACTTCCAGACAAAAGGGAGAACATTATTTTAATGAACCATTTGTCTGGGGTTCTGCCATTGTTCTCGCCGACGACTCGATTCGTGCGAGTAACAGAATGTTTTCGGGAAGTTCTTCTGCAAAACATGTCAGATTTCAGTCGCAATTTCTAATCAGCGAGGGGGGCCGGCGCGACAATGCTCCATCCCCGAATATCTCTTCAAAGTAAAGATCTTTTATCATAATTCACAATACATGGCAGGCTTTACAAATTGCATGTCAAATGCAGCATTTCTTTTTTATGCCTGCGCAGTGAATTGTGTCCAAGCCATTTTCTTTGAATCACAACTTAATTGTGCTTTTATGCTCCTACCTACACGATGAGCGAGAATGGAATATTTTATCATTAACTCTCTATTAACTCTGCGCAAGGCAACTTATCTGCACAGGTGACTTTAGACTGAAATCTAAATGGATGCATAATGTACAGAAGTGTGTAATCTATATATAGCATTACTAAAACGAATGGACGTTACATAAAGAACAAGCTCACGGTGTCTTATTCATTATTTAAATGTTTCAATAAACTTTTCGTTTCATTGAATAATAATGCAGAATTATCTGCATACACTTACCTATTCCGTAATGCATGTGTCTTCTGTTCTTAGAGTACATTCATTTTTTTTCTGCTTGCCTTATAAAATAATTGTTAGCTCTACGGACCTGGGGGAATTGAACTCCTGTTGCTCTCCAGGTAGATCTCTGCAACTTTACATATCAGATTAGTGCAGGCAAAGGGTCTAAATGCTGTTCTACTACTCCCATGCTTTTTATAGAAATGTGTGTTTCTTAAAGGGCACCTGTCAACTGAAATAGACCCCCCTACCCCTAATACAGCCCACATTCTGCTTGGAGAAAACAAACGTTTTTATTTTTTTTAAATCGTTCCCGACTAGCATTATACCACCCAACCTGTAAGTGAGCTTCTGGTGAGAGCAGCCATGTTGTATAGCGACAATCTGACATGGGTATATGAAAAAAGCAGAGTCCAAGGTTCTGTAGTTCACCCCCTTTGCCGGTTCCAATAATCCGTTCTCCTCCAGGCAATAATTGTGTTTATATAGATAAACCAGCGCTAAAAGCTTGGGGTAGACAATGGAGGGGGAACCACCATTATTCAATGCCAATAACTACTCCTAAACGTTTGTGAGTATAAAATCTGTACACACAGACGGTGCTATTGTCTCCTAAAAAAGACTGGTTAAAGGGCAAGCTAATCCTGCAGTTGATGGATAATAGACACTTTGCCTAAAAGCTAACCTCACAGAACGGTGTAATGTCTAATTAAGAAATACTACGCTATGCACAATCTGACGTCACACACATGCGCATGATGAGGGATTGGCAGCACTCTCTCTTTGTGTTCATGCGTGTGCTCCAACATAGTGGCAGATTCACTTAGCGCTCGCGTTCACTTCTCAACACTTCGCCAGCCGTAAATTCGCCCAGGCAACGATAATTCACTAACATACGAAGTAACGTTGTTACGAAGTTACGAAGTTGTGCTAGCGTTAATTTGGCAAGCAAAGCGAAGTTGCGCTAGCGTTGGCTAATTTGCATACGGCGGGAAATGAAAGTTGAATGGACGTATATGTTGCAGCAAATACATTACACTACACAAGCCCAGGGAACCTTAACAAAATAAAATAGAGTTGTTATATTGCCCTACACATGAGCCCAGTGTATAGTTTATGTGCCATATGTTAGGAGATGTAGGGCAATAACATGCCATTGTGACGAATGTAACTTATTTTTTTCATCGGCATAATACTTGCTGTCATATTGATTTTATTTGTTTCATGTGAAATCCAAATAAAATATTTAAAACATAAAACAGGAAATGTAGGGGGGAACCTGGGTACCCAAACAAAACTTTTTATGAACTTTTGCAGCCTATTACCTTGAAAAAGTGAAAAGACGCCAGAGTTTTTTGGGACTTAGAAAGTCTGGCGGAACAGCTAACGTTCAGTTAAATCTGCATCTTAGTGACGTTATGTCCGTTCGGCACAGTGAAAATTCGCCTGGCGTTAGAGTGTGAAGTTGCGCTAGTGTCTATCTCCTTCGCTAGCGAAGTTACGCTTGCGCCTGTTAGTAAATTGTCTAAGTACCGAAATTACGTGACTTTTCGCCAGCGTTAGTCACTTCGCCCTTTAGTAAATTTGCCCCATAGCCACCTGCATGGGAGCTCCCTCCCGATGTGGACAGCCTAGTCCTGAAGAGGGCAATTGTTTATAAAATGTAAAAAAAAAAAAACGTTGTTTCCCCTTTAAGCAGAAACATTAAAGGGGTGGTTCACCTTTCACTTTTGTTATGTTATAGAATGGTTGATTCCAAGCAACTTTCAATTGGCCTTTATTATGTCTTTTTTTATAGTTTTTGAATTATTTGCCTTCGTCTTCTGATTCTTTCCAGCTTTCAAATGGGGGTCACTGACCCCATCTAAAAAATGCTTTATAAGGCTACAAATGTATTGCTACTTTTTATTACTCATCTTTCTATTTAGCCCTCTCTTATTCATATGCAAGTCTCTTATTCAAATCAGGGCATGGTTGCTAGGGGAATTTGGACCCTAGTACTTAGATTGTCAATGCTGCAAACTGGAAAGCAGCTGAACAAAAAGCTAAATAACTTAAAAACCACAAATAATAAAAAATGCAACAATTACAATTGCAAATTGTCTCAGAATATCACTCTCTACATCATACTAAAAGTTAATTTAAAGTTGAACAACCCCTTTAAATTAAAGGGATACTGTCATGGGAAAAAATTTTTTTTTCAAAATGAATCAGTTAATAGTGCTGCTCCAGCAGAATTCTGCACTGAAATCCATTTCTCAAAAGAGCAAACAGATTTTTTTTATATTCAATTTTGAAATCTGACATGGGGCTAGACATTTTGTCAATTTCCCAGCTGCCCCAAGTCATGTGACTTGTGCTCTGATAAACTTTAATCACTCTTTACTGCTGTACTGCAAGTTGGAGTGATATTACCCCCTCCCTACCCCCCCCCAGCAGCCAAACAAAAGAAAAATAGGAAGGTAACCAGATAGCAGCTCCCTAACACAAGATAACAGCTGCCTGGTAGATCTAAGGACAACACTCAATAGTAAAAACCCATGTCCCACTGAGACACATTCAGTTACATTGAGAAGGAAAAACAGCAGCCTGCCAGAAAGTATTTCTTTCCTGAAGTGCAGGCACAAGTCACATGACATGGGGCAGCTGGGTAATTGACAAAATGTCTAGCCCCATGTCAGATTTCAAAATTGAATATAAAAAAATCTGTTTGCTCTTTTGAGAAATGGATTTCAGTGCAGAATTCTGCTGGTGCAGCACTATTAACTGATTCATTTTGAAAAAAAATTTTTTCCCCATGACAGTATCCCTTTAAGGAAAGACCAAAGTAAATCAAAGAAGGAATTGTCATGTTTATTTACAGGAGCCATTGGGGCTGGGATACTTTACTACAGCTCACTCGTGTAAAATACAAATAAAAGTTTCAAACATCTGCATTTCATGTTGCCTTTGTGAATCCATGAAGGTGTGTAGCTGGGGGTGAGATGAGCACAAGTCATTGTTGTGTCGGTTTTTGTGTTTTTATGCTCAGAAATGAAGCCTTATTTCTTGTTACTCCTATTCCGTATGAAGTGTCCGGTGACCATTAGGAGTTCTGGCAGAGCTGGATAAATCTGACAAGCAAATTCGGAGACAGGTTCTGATAATTGGCGTTGCTCTTTCAGTGCACAAAGGTCAGAGAGCTTGTCATTGATTGACTTGGGTGGCAAATAAGTTGCTGTAGAAATGCGTGTGTTTACCTGGAGCCCTGGTTTTGATCCTGCCACGAAAATGTCACTGTTTGTTCTCTCCTGCTTCATAGATTTCTGAAAGGCTTTAATTACAGAGCGAAATTAGCAGGAAGTGCTACGTCTGAGCTTTATTCGACTTGCCATTCTACATGGAAATTGGTTCACGGAGAAAATAAGCATATTATAGTTTCATCTTCACATGTGGTGCATCTTTGATTTGTTATAGTGTATAGATCTCCTTCACCTTCTTATTAATATAATACATAAAAGCTGTAAATGACCTGCAGAATGTGTCCTTGCGAGTGATGTCAGCAGCGAGTGATGTCAGCAGGTTTTTGCCTAGTGATGTCACATCTCCTGGAAACTTGTTTAAAGTAAGGAGTAAGGATAAGACAAACTCCATGACCTGAAAAAAACAACTTGATGTTCATTCTCATTATCACAGAACCTGAGTCTCTTTTCCCTGAGTCTACTTTACTCTATTCTTCGATTATTAAGTCTTTATTCCCATGAATAATTAGGGAATGACCATGAAATAGGCCAAATGTTTAGAAACAATAGGACCACTGACACCTGTGCCCACCAGGAGTTTTCCTGGTGGGCCAGTCCGGCACTGGTTGGGGTCCCCAACCTTTTTTACCCACGAGCCACATTTTAATATAAAGAAAGTTGGGAAGCAACACAACCATGAAAAAGCTTCCTAGGGGGATCCCAGTTTGGGCGTAATTGGTTATTTGGTAGCCTCTATGTGGACTGGCAGAATACAGGTGGGTCTGTTTGGCAGAACGCATGGTCTTTTTGCCTTCATAACTTGCCAGAAATCCAAAATTGAGCTCCTGCTTTGAGGCCACTGGGAGAAACATCAAAGGAGCAATATGTTGCTCAAGAGAAACTGGTTGGGGATCACTGCCTTCGATCAGTGGAGCCAGAGAAACCAACCCAGACCAAAAAGGATCTTGGTGCATCCACCCTGGCCCCTGACTGAGCTTCCTACTTTGGCCGCTTCAGAGGATTTTAGGTGCCACTTCTATGCTTTTCAAAGGCAGGGTGAGGGTTTGGGTTGTTACTAAGGGTGACCGGTAAGAGGAGTGACTTCTGGAAATTTTGGGTGGGTTGACATGCCTATGGAGCCCATCTTGGCTCCTTTTAGTCCACCAACCCAAATGTTTTTCTACCCTTCCTGGTACCAACTCACTTGTTCAGCCTATGACGGACAATCTACCAGGAAACGCTTCAAATCTACAGTCTCACCCGAACTTCTGGCTTGCCTTTGTGCACCAGCGCTGATTTATTCTTAGCTGATTTAATATATTAATTTGATAACGGACCTGCTGATGGAGTTTTATGACCTGATTTCTTTTTTGTAATATAAAAGAGTGCCCCAAACACTCCGCCTAATGTAAAGTGGTTAAATTTAAATGCCTCTCGTCGAGCAGAAGCAATATATTGAATATATATATTTTTTTATATCTTCGCCTTTTTATGGGACACGGTAGGCATCGATGACCGCAGATTCAGCAAGGTCACGGAGCGTGATTTATCTCATAGGGAACATGAAGGATTATTTATATCTGTGTTATCTCACTTCTCTCTTTAATATGAAAAACGAAAGCCCTTTTTTTTGATTATCAGCCCACGAAAGATGACTAAATTATTAACAGCGGTTTCCAAACGATCTCGGAGTCTAAGGCGCATTCCGTGGCAGAAAGATATTTTCAATTACTCTTCAAATATCACAAGGTGTATTTAGTACAGGCATAGTTTACACTAGCGTGCACTAATATACTGTCTCTGGAAACCTCACAGATGGAATCTAGCTTTTATGCCAAATTACTTTAAAGCTATTATTTCAGAATAATAAAACTCTAGTGTGTGAGCCAATGACAATAGAACAAGCTTGGTGCGATTGCTAATCACAAAAAAAGCCCTAAGATGAGCCACGGGATTTTATACCTCTTGGATCAAATACCAATTATTAAATCTGGGCAAACAGGTCATAGATACAGGGGCAACAATAACATCTCTACTGTAATTTGAAAATAAATCGGGGATTTTTATGGACTTAGAAGGGCGTATCTTAGAGGAAAGAAGGTGAGGGTGGCATAAAGTCAAAGTAGATCCTTAGGTATCATCAACAATCTTGCTCCATACATGGTAGCCTTAGAAATACCGGCATTTTGAATATTTCTGTTGTAGGTGAGTAAAGTTTTTGCCCAACCTATACTTCATGTAGTTCAACAGGAGGGATAGTAACAGCTATGGGCTGGTCCTGAATTACAGTTGGGAGGTGGGGATATTTCTCTATCCTGGGTTAAAGTGTTTTCCTGGCAGTTTAGTAACTGGATTCCGTAATTTATAAAAGGGGATGGGATCACCTGATCTTTCACTTTGGCCTCCCACTTGTTGGAGGAGGTGGTGTTCTGAGAGATTGGAATGCTGGTACTGTAGATTTCTGTACATGTAGTAATTGGTAGGAGGATCTGTAATAACTTGCTGTAGGTGTGAGGGGCAAGATCAGGGTGATTAGCAGAGCAACCAGAGGCTCCAACGAGGAGGCAAAAAACACAGTTAACTCATCCCATATATGGGTTACCAACCCATATTCTTCTCTAGATGTTTGCCACTTTATCAGCCATTGTTCTTTACCCCTATTATTATTCCAGTTTCTCCTGTCTTCCCTTTGTGGTAACACGATGGAAATACAATAATATGGGTTGGTGAAACCATACTTTATCTGGCACAAGCTAACAGTGTTTTTGGACTACCTTCTCTTTCCCTCTATCTTGTAGTTGCCTTTTGAATGTTGTCACTTCTGGTCCTTTGCCTTTTCCAATTTCCCTTTGCTTATACCATCTATACTGTATTCCATTTCTGGGGCCCACAAGTGACCATCACTCAAAGACTCACCACCCCAGCCATGAAGGACCTCCACTCCAGCCATGCAGGCCTGCACATCTGCTGTTAACTCCCCCACTCCCCCAGACAGCCAGCAGGCTGTTAAGGGGAGGAGGATCCCAGGCTAGTAGTCAACCTGGGGTGGCAGGACACACACAGATTTCTTCCTGGATCCAATTGGCCCAGTCCAACCCTGGTTCTTGTTCATCCTATCTGTATATCTTAAATATCTTAAATGTCTTTACTCATACCTCCTCTTCTTCTTCTTCTTTAGGGACAAACACATTAATGTGTGTGTGCTCTATTGGGTTCCCAAATAAACGAGAGAATTATTATTGGAGTGTATCAATACTAAACCAGACCAGGTCTGAAAAATGATGCTTCATAGACAACAGCACCTTTAGAAGATGCTAACAGATAGTTCTGTTGGTCTATGAAGAGTAACTAAGGCAAACAACATGTCAGGCCATGCTGCATTAAAATGTGCAACAAATGGATGTTTTATGCAGATAGAATGTCCTTAAATTATTGATTTCAAGGGAAAAAAAACAACTGATACACTTACACAAACCTACTGCACATAAGTAGGATATATTTTCCTATTAAGGTAAATAGTAAGCTTCAGACTACTGTATTTCATTTATATCAAGCCATAAAAATGCAATAGTAGGGAAAAATTAAAATGCTTTAAACCTCGGAAAGTTATTTCCTGCAGTTTTGCTATACATTGAAAAATGGTGCTCATAAATAAACAAGAAAAGCTGGCGGGTATTTCAGGCCATTTAGACTTAAGTAAAATGTACTTCTGTAAATGTTAAATGCGTTGAGCAAGTCACACTAAAATGTACTAAATTGGACCTAAATTTTAAATAGAATTGGGTTGACTGGTGGGTTTTTTTTTTCTGTTATGGAGGCTGTTAGCGATCCAGAAGAATTGCCAAATTCTATGACACAAATTTAACATACATTTTTAAATTCTGACCCAAAATTGGAAGCTTTAACTAATTCTGCTTCCAACATCGGTTCTGGTACTTTGTCTGCTGTATTTATTATTTTATAGATAAAGTTGATGAGGTGCGCATAACTGAATTAAGGGATTATGTTATTTTGAGAGGAGAAAGGAATGAGTCAATTAATGAAGTATGGGAAAGGAATGACTGAAGTTCACCATATCACTTGATGGTGTCCTTGATGTATCATGTGTTGCCATCTGCTGGGCTGGTACATACAAATGCCTTGGTGTCCTGGTTAGTGGACAGACAAGGGTAATGTTTCTGATCTGAGCTGTGGCCTACGTAATGAGGAAAACTTGCATTCTTTCCCGACATAAAAAAGAGACTCAAGGGGGGCACATGCGCGCCCAGATTTAATAATTGGTATTTGATCCAAGAGGTATAAAATCCCGTGGCTCATCTTAGGGCTTTTTTTGTAATTAGCATGGCCGCCTAATGTGTTAGCCCCGAACATCTCTAACAGCATTCCCCGTTATTAGCTAACAAGAGCTTTAAAAGAAACACATGGGGAAGCTAATACTCAGCTGGGCATGAGCAGGCAACGAAATCTGCAGCAGAAGGACTCCATGGACCGCTACATGGTAAAGGCCACTCCTATCTGCATGGCTGATGAACAGGAGGCCGCCATGACACCAAGTGCGCAAGGGCCTACATCGTAGCATGTTAATCTGTCCCAACAGGCTCCAGTTATGGCAGAAGTCCTAGCAAAACTGGCACAGTTACATGAGAGGCTAAAAGTCACAATTCGGGATTCCAATATGGATGCCACAAAGGAGATAGGGGACTGGATTCGGAAACAAAACCTCAGAATTAGAGGGATCCCAGAGGACGTAGGACAATCGAAACTGAGTGAGTACCTAATGGCCCTCTTCCAATATCTGGTCCCTGATCTCCCGCTAGAGGACTGGCACTTAGATAGAGCGCACCGGGCCTTAACTAGTAGGCCTCAACAGCCTAAGCAACCCCGGGATGTTATTTTGAGACTGCATTATTATACCTCTAAAGAAAAGATAATCCTGGCAACCCTAAATAGACTTTCTCTTTAAAGCTGATATGCTGCAAATTTTCAGTGATCTCTCACCCGCCACCCTAGCCAAAAGACGGGCCCTCAAATCAACAACAACAGTATTAAGGGAGCACCACATCTCTTACCGATGGGGCTTCCTGTTTAGATTGGTGGTAACCCACAACGGCTCCCAATATGCAATCTGCAACACGGCAGAGGGCCCAAGCCTGCTGTGGAGATTGGGCCTGAAAAGGAGCAACTCACCACAGAAGCAAGATGCACTGCCACAAGCACATACCCCGGAGAGACAACATGGCTCCCCACCATGCCAAGCTTCACCAAGGTCTTCTTCTGGCTCCCCAGGGCCACCTTCCTCTCCACAACTGCAGAGAAACAGCTAATGGAGACAACAGAGTAACTATGCCTTTGTTCACTTTAAGTTATACATCCAGGTCAGTAATGAGTAAATTTAAGGAGAAGAGTGTGGCGGTTCCCACCCAGCCCGGGCTGCAAACCCATGACCCCCCCACCGAAGGGCCAGTGATCCCTTCACTTGGAGCAAAGCAATTTGATTGCAACAGCTCCACTTTTCCTTCAACCTAAATCGTTTTTTTCTATGTTAACTTTACTGTTTGATCCATCAGTTACCATAATGAAAGTTATGTATATTGTTCTTGATCCGAGCTCGGGGTCCCATGGAAATTATTTAAGAGGAGTATTGTGTGTTATAAGCGCTTTGATTCTCAGGGATATGGCTAAGATAGTCACTTTGAAATGTAAAAGGTTTGAATAGTACGCTGAAAAGATATCTGCTCTTTAAGGAGGCACCTAAACTCAAAGCTGACATATTATTAATTCAGGAGACTCATTTCATTTCAACAGACTCTCCTAGATTGCACTCCATACACTTCCCAACTGTATATCTAGCTTCTGCTCCCATTAAAAAGGCGGGAGTGGCAACTTTAATTCACAAAAATTGTCCATTACAGGTCACTAAGACACAAGTAGACCCTTAAGGGAGGTATATAATTCTGAAAGACCTTCTCAACAATAGAAACATTGTCCTATCCTGCATCTATGCCCCTACTAAAAAGCAGATATCTTTTTTTAAATTCTACTTTCAAGAAAATTCCAGTTTCGCCTAATACAATATCGATCATTGGCGGGGACTATAACCTACTTTTCTCCCCAACAATGGATCGATCGTTAAGACCAGTGGGAGGGGAGAGGGAAAGGTTCTCCATACAATTCAGGCAGTTTGTACGATCTCATAGCTTGTATGACGCATGGCGGATCTGCCATCCTAGAGAAAAAACCTACACCTTTGCCTCTCACCCCCATAGCTCTCAGCAACGGTTAGACTATTTTTTTGATGCATTAGTAACTTTAAAAAGTTCTACCATACATCAGATCACCTGGTCCAACCATGACCCTGTAGAGATGGTTCTAGACATTTTGCCACTTCTAAGAAAACCATTCCAATGGAGACTTAACGAAACGTTATTAGCGCATATGAATGTTAAGGCCCCCTCAGAGCTCAAACCATTGGATATGATTATGGCAACCAGAGGGTCCAGGAAAGGACTTATATCTGATATCTATGGTATACTCAATATCCACTCTGAATCATCTTTCACTAAGCATGGGTACATGCTGGCCTGGGAACAAGCTCTTGGGGACGAAATACTCCTCACAAAAGAATCTTAAGAAGGCCTCAATATGTGTAACTCATAAAGAAAGCAATTATAAGATCCTCATGCAATGGTAATGGAGTGCTGGAGACAAGGTGGGGAAATAGGGACCCTATACCACGTCTTCTGGATGTGCCCTCTCATGGAGGACTATTGGAAAGCAGTGCTAGCTATATTAGAACCTCTGTTTGGCCTCAATCTGCAGCTAAACCCACTTACCTTCTTGCTAGGATCTCCTCTGCCAAAACTTAAAAAACACGGGCAGAAATTGGCCAACCTGATATTGATCGTTTCCAAACGGGTGATCCCTCGCAACTGGAAAAAATCGCTAGCTTTCTCCCACCCCACATCCTTTCCCCCCCTCTTTTTTTCTCCCTTTTCTTCTCTCTTCCTTCCTTCCTTTCTCTGTCTGTCTCCCTTTTCCTTTCTATAGATCTACGGAATGCCTATAATGTTGAAGATTTATATGATGGGTCACCCGTTTGCCAGGGGTAGGCAAATCACGGTGTGCATAGCTTGTTTGTATAAAAAGTAACATGCTTTTTCATCTTTTTAGATCTTTTTTGGCTTCTACTGCAGGTAGTAACGAAAGCAAAGCTCTGATTGGTTACTATATGTTACTCCAGTGTTGCAACTTTGCCCCTTGTGGGTGAATATGTAGGAGCTGAAATGGTCAGTCATAACAATTGAAGTTGTCACCATTGTCGGACTGGGGTGCGAGGGGCCCACCATAAAACCTTAGACAACATGCCCATTCTTCAAACTATTTTTCCACTTCTTTTTTTCTCACTTTATTCTTCTAGCCTCTTCTCATTCTGCACTTTCATATACCCTCCCTGCTGTTTCTCTTTTTCATTCTCATACAGAAATAGGGAATGGACATGGTATAGGTCTATATGCTCAAATGTTTGTGTGAGCCAGGACACATGCTCTCATTTACAAATGCTAGTGCAAAATTCAGCATGCATTGAGGCTATTCATATGGCACTTTCATCCTTACAAGCTTCTTAAAGAATTGCCTCTATACAACCTCCTTAGAAACTTGACTCCATACAACCTCCTTAGAAGCTTGCCTCCGTACAAGCTCCTTAGCAAATGACCTTTATACAAGTTAGCAACTTGCAGCCATACAAGCAAGCTCTTTAGCAACTTCCCTCCATACAACCTTCTTAGAAACTTGCCTCCATGCAAGCTCCTTAGCAACTTGCTTTCATACAACCTCTTTAGAAACATGTCTCCATACAAGCTCCTTAGCAACCTGCATCCATACAAGCATCTTAGCAACCTGCATCCATACAAGCTCCTTAGCAACCTGCATTCAGACAGGATCCTTAAAAACTTGCCTCCTTGCATGCTCCCTAGCAACTTGCTTTCATACAAGCTCCTTGGCAACTTGCCTCTATACAAGCTCCTTGGCAACTTGCCTCTATACAAGCTCCTTAGTAACTTGCCTCTATACAAGCTCCTTGGCAACTTGCCTCTATACAAGCTCCTTAGCAACTTGCCTCCGTACAACCTCCTTAACTTGCATCCATACAAGCTCTTTAGCAACTTGCATTCACACAAGCTCACTAGCAATTTACATCAATGCAAATCCCTTAGCAACTTGCCTTTATTCAAGCTCCTTAGCAAACTTGTACATAATTTACCAAACCAACAGGAATCTACTTCCTTACCAGTGCATTAGTCTCAATTTTTTATGACTACAACTTGGGGGTGCCCAAAATTATCCTGGAATTTTGGGAGAAAAAAATTCAATTGTGGCTAAAAAATATGGCATCAGAATTATGCACTTTTCACTGCATTTGTAGATGAGCTAGCAGTCAATTTCAGACAGGGAGAGCATTTTTTTCTGTTATGTTTTTCTTCTATTTACTACAATATTTTTCCAGCTTCCCACTAGGATAAATTTACCTTTCTCTTGTCTTGGGATCTTGTTTTTCTAGTCTTGTATTGAAATGAATTGAATACAAATGACATTTCTACATTCCCCCCGAGCTTGTTCCCTGCATGGCATCAGGCTTACTAGATATAAAAATTCTTTATCTAATGTGCATAGCGCCATTAATAACGTTACTAAGTTAAATTCATAAAAAGTATCTGCTGTGCCGGGTGTTTATTGGACAATAACGGTGTGACAGCAGGACAAAATATAATGGAAGTAATTTCTTCTGTATCTGTCCCATTGGGTGATTTCCTGAGTGCCCTTGAAGTTTATACTTCAATTTTGCCTTTTAAAATAAAATATATGGAGCTTTAAAAACAATCTCAGTAGACGAGTCCAGGGACTCCAAGTGGGTGTCTCGTAGCTGCACCTTGCTCTGAAGGTTTAAAGGGGAACTATCATAGTATTATGTTTTACATGATGAGGATGTTTGGAATGGGATATGGGTATTGTTAAATTGTGACCCTCTCTCTCACTGGAAGTGTCTGAAGGAGTGGTGGTATTTTTAAACTGTGCTGTGATAGTGAAAAGAAATTCAAGAAATTGGATGCCAGTGGTTCTTAACTGTGAAACAAAAGTTTTTTGAACATAATAAAGTACTTTCTTGGTAAAGTTGAATGGTTGAGGGAGTAAACCTGAGATTGACTAAATGTTCTCAAACACCCAGATGGATTGGAGACTGGGATGGGGTGTAGTCTCAACAATGGGGTGATACCATAGTCAATAGGTTAAATATAGCCAAAGCCCTTTTCAGCTGCAGTCCCTACACTAAGGTGGTGTCATCTGGTCAATACTAACCCTAACACTATTTCTTGGTGGGGCACAGGAGTGATTTTGCTCCATAGCCTTGACTATCTTACACCTGTGATGTGCACTGGATGCAAGGATGCAAGTCTGACACTATATGGTCCTCGTTCTTAAGTTACCTATATCCTGGCTGCACGTTACCTTAGAGCTTGGTCTTTATCTCCTGAACTTTATCACCTTCCTCCACTTATGGCCCTCTGGCAGATCCACTTCCTGCTATGATAAGTCCACAACCCTACACTAGGGAAAAGGTACTGGTAAACCCTAAACTCAGTTAAACTTTACTAATAAAGTTTTGTGTAGTCAGATAGTATTTAAATATATGCATTTTGGGTTTGTTTAGGTGACTAAGTTAAACTGTGCTCACAAGAAGACCTTCCAGTCAGTTTCTGCTGGGATTCAAGCCAGGGACCTTTGGATTTCTGGCTTGATACCTTAACCATTTGGCCAGGTGAGCAGCCTGTAGGGTTGCTCACTATAAGTCACCTGGCCTCTGCAGGCCCAGCAGTAGTCCGATTAGTTGCAGTCAGCCTATCAGAGCTGACTCTGCCCTATTTAAGGTCAGCCCTCCAAACACTCCTTGCCTGAGCATTTGGTTCCCACCCTAGCAGTGCGGCATTGTCCCTAGCTACGGATTCCTCTTCTAGCCTCCTTCCTATTCTGCCTTGCCTTATCTTGTCTGAACACTTCCCTGTCTTGTCCTGCCTAGCTCTGAACCTTGTCCTGTCTTGATCTGCCTTATCTTCCCCTTCCAGTTCTGCTCCGGTCCTGCTTTAAACCTTGATCTTTCCTTGCTTTAACCTTGCTGTGACCTTGCCCTGCCCAGCTTTCCTTGCTAGTCTGATTCTTCTCTGCCTCATCACTTCTAACCTGATCTTGCCTTAACCTTATTCTGCCTTGACCTTGACCTGACCTTGCCTTTGATTCCTGCTTCCTGTTCTGACCTGTACCCTGTCTATATCTTCCCTCATCTTGCTCTGCATCTTGCCCTGCCTTTTCCAGTATTCTCCTGCTGTCCCACCCAGTCTGTTCCTGCCTTCCCCAGGCACATACAGCTCCTGCCTCAAGGACTCGCCCTTCCCTCATCAGTCTCCACAACGCCCCTTACCTAATCCTTGACACTTTCAACCACTAGACAGAAGATCACTAGACAGAATTGTCTATACCTACATTTTTTTAATGGAATTCCTACATTATTGAGTGATTGTGTGATTTCTATACAGGGACTCCAATTGTAATAAAGGCTGGTCCAATACAAAATGTTTACTCTAGATGGGGACATTTCCCATGAGTCCCTTGTAAAACCAACAAGAAACCTCCCAGCATAGCATTAACCTATGGTGTAATAAAAGCTGCTGAAATATCTGCACACCCAATACACCTCCTTTGCCCAGTGCACAACTAGGGCTGAACATTTGTCAAATACCAGTGCTACGCAATATGTTGGCGCTATATAAATACATGTTAATAAATACAACATTTTGGGGGTATACGTTGTATTTGACACAATAAACATTAAAACATCTCCCTGCTTGGAATTACCCTCGAGTACCAGTTGCTTATTCACCATAACTATTACCTTGAGTCTCAATTTGAAGCTCATTGTGGTTATCAAACTAAATGAGGGTAATGATCCTTAATTTTAGATGTGATTAAATTGCAAGGTAATCATCATCGGTGAGTATCTAACGGGGTAAAGTTTGCTGCATGTCTAGTAAGCCATAGCAACTGATCTTGCTTTCTAATTGCTAAGCAGTACATTTTAATTGCTGTTTGCTGATTGTTACGGGGTAATAAAAGGGTTTCTTGCTTTGCCAAGGCATTTACTTTTCAGTAGAGCTGACTTTGTTATGGCCAGACATTATCCATCAGTGGAAGGGCCAAGGCAAATGAAACTTTTGGGGTCATGTGCAAACAAACCTGCAATTTGGTCTAAAATGGACACAATGAATCAATTAATCCATCCTGATGAATGGTGCTCAACTGGTCCACTTGGGAACCCTGGAGCTACTGCCATCTTGTGGACCTACTAGATTCTCTAGGGCAGGGGTCCCCAACCTGTTTTACCTTTGAGCCATGTTCAAGTGTAAAATAATGTTGAGAGAGCAACATAAGCATGCAAAAAGTTGACAGGGCTTCCAAATAAGGGCAATGATTGGGCATCAGTAGCTTCTATCTTGACTAGCAGCCATCAGGAATCAATGCTCATGGTTTGGCAATACCATGGTTTTTATGCAACTAAAGCCTCCCTTTAAGCCAAGAATTCAAAAATAAGCACCTGCTTGGAGGCTTGGAGAGCAACATTCAAGGGGTTGGAGAGCAAAATGTTGCTCACGAGCCA
Source organism: Xenopus laevis (assembly GCF_017654675.1). Classification (NCBI taxonomy): domain Eukaryota; kingdom Metazoa; phylum Chordata; class Amphibia; order Anura; family Pipidae; genus Xenopus; species Xenopus laevis. Next base: position 13,837,671 of record NC_054381.1, read on the forward strand.
CTGATTGGGGATCACTGCTCTAGGGTTCCTACAGTGCATTGCATGAATTGGAGCACCAGAATCCACTCAGGTATGACTTCTTTTTTAGGTTTGTTTCATCTTCCAAATCAGGCATAACTTGAGCAGACATGGGTAGTAATTACACTTTTCCTTTATCTTATTTTCCACACCCAAGCCCTGCATGAATTAGTATCTTTGTGCCTGTCTTTCTTACTTTGGCACCTGAGGCCCCTGCACTAAATTTCCCCCGCACGCCTCTTCTCTTCCTGATAATTATTGGCTCAACGTGTCCATAAAATTCATTTTTTGTCTGCTTGCTTACAGTAACTCGGATCATTTTTGGCTGACCATGTATCCGCTAATTACATTATCTTCTCTTGCCCATATCTGTCTATTATGAATCTTCATTTACAAATGGATTAATACTCCATTATTCTAACATGACACGGGCATGTGATTCAGCCAGAAAAAACAGAATTTGAGCCTACTTTATTGGCAAGTTCCCAGATGCAATGTTATGTATGATAGGACAGATTCATATACACCGCACAAAATACACCATGGTGCACAATGATGGGGAGTAAATCATTGGGTGTTACCCTGTTCAACATTACACAATGGTTTCAAGCCCAAGTTGAAAACTAAGCTTTGAGTTTTGAAGGCACCAAACCATTCCATTGATAGTGCTGAGATGCTACAGTAGTTCAGAAGAGGAAATTCTTGTTCTTGTGTTTGTTCTGGAAAGTTTTTTTAGGTAATGGTTTTCTGTATTTGGTTAATTTGGTAGGAAGCCTGGACCCTGAGATATGTGGGAACTGTAGTCAAAGTCAGAGAGAACCCATGAGCACTTCTAGTAAATGGAAGGGAAGGAATGATCGGTTTAGCTAGTAAGAGCAGTTATGTACTCCAGCAAGGAGAATGATGCAAGGTGGGACTCTAGGTGATAGTTGCCAGACAGGACTTTGAGTAGCACTCAAAGTAGTGTGTGAAATCCGTTGAAAGACATATTGACAGATTGTGGTGATACTGTACGCTGGAAGCAGAGACCCAGTGGGGTGAATAATATCCAAATGATATATGGGATGTGATATGATTCTGATGAGCTATGAACATCCAGTATACAAAGTGGAGTACCTTCTTGCATATTTTGTTCAATACATTTGTTATTCCTATTTAAGAGCCCCTTGTGCCCATTAATCGTTCTGAAAGTATGTGATGAAGTATTTCAGACCGGAGATCTTCATGCAAGAACCCAAATGAGAGAGACAGTTGCACCTAGCAGTGGTCTCATTAGCAAGAAGCAGGAGTTTCATAGTGCTGCAAAATGAGACAACAGAGTTATTCTCATGCCCTACACATGAGCCCACTGTAAAATTAATGTTCCAAATGTATGGGGGAAAACTGGTTCCCCCCCAAAAAGTTTGTTAGGTCTTTTGCAGACAATCAGGCTGAAAAAAGACACCAGTGTTTTTTGGACTTTGATGCATTTTCGGCTCACAGAATATGATGTAAGTGACAGAAGATTGAGGAAGATTTAGCTAATTTTATGTCCTTCGCCTGGTCTGTGGTGGCAAAGGCAACTCTGGTGAAAGGGGTAACGTTCAGTAAAATCCACAATTTCAGTGAATTTGCAGAGTAACGTCCATTCATCAGAGCGAAAAGCCGCCTGGCTACATGCGATCAAAGGAAATTGTTCCAACTGGCTGAGGCCGGTGTAATGTTACACACTAGGTGGCATGGGAATGTTGTGTTTTTGTCTCTGACGATTACTCGGTGAGGTTGATCAAATTAGCATTTTGTGCGGATTCATAGAGATTCCTCATTTCAGAGAAAACGGTGTCCCGGTTCTATCCCAGATGGACAGTTCATAAAAGCAGAGGCATTTCATCCTGATGTCGGAATATGGAGGAGAGACAGAGAATGTTCAGGCCAGCTGTATTAACATATGTCCCTAAAAGTTATTCCTATTATGCCTTTCAGTTAATTAAACTTTGTTTTAGATATATTTAATATATATTGCATTTAACCTTCCCAGATGTCATTTGTACTGAGCCCACTGAGCAATAACTTCTATTCTGCCAGCGCAATATAATTACCTGTGGGCAAGGCTCAGCCTGAGGTTATTACCGAGGCGATACCAGAGACGGGGAGGGGGCACGTTATTTGTTACAGCAAATCATTCCGAGTGCCCTGGATTATAGGTTTCACTTCATCTGAGCTGAAAGTGCTCGTTATTTAGTAATTGCAACAATCAAGGAATGGCAGGATTGGGGTGATTAGATGGCACATCCCTCCAGCCCCACGGGGAAAGACATTTATCTGGGGTATTAAGGAAATATTGTTTTAAAACACATTGTTTTGCATAGATGTTCTCTTTATTGTTGGTAACCCCATGCACCGGGTTAATAATCACAGCCCTCTCAAGTATGATGGGATGCTGGAATCTGCTGAACGCAGAAAAACGGAACGCAGGGGAGCACAGGTAAAAACGCTCGTCAGTAAGAGCCCTAACAGAGCATTTGTTTTAAAGTGGGGTCAATGACCCTTATTTGAGAGCTGAAAAGAACCAGAAGAAGAAGAAGAAGAAAAATAACTCAAAAATAGTGATGGGCGAATTTGTCCTGTTTCGCGGAAAAATGTGTGCGAACTTACCTCAAAATTCTCGAAACGTCGAAAAACACGGATTTTGACGCCCAGGTCAATTCTGACACTCAATCAGAATTTTGATGCAAGCGTTAAAATAAATGGGCGTCCGAATAATGTTGACGCGCGTCGGTTTCGACGCAAACTACTTTTCTGACTCGTCTCCAAATTTTTTTTGATGCTGGCAAATTTTTGTGACAGTTTCGTGAACTTATTAGCCTTCAGCGAAACGCGGAAATTTGCAGTGAATTTGCGCCTGGCAAATTTATTTTTATTTATTTATTTTATTTTTTTATTTTATATTTTATTTTTTATTTTATATTTATTTTTATATTTACTACTTATAACTTTTGAAAAAAAAAGAAAAAATGATGTCCAATTGAAAAGTTGCTGAGAATTAGCCACTCTATAACATACTAAAAGTTATCATAAAAATGAGCCCCTTTAAGGGCTTACGGCACATGGGACAGTTTGAGGGCTGCTGTGCTCAGCCAGCAATTAGCCAAAGAAAAAAACCCGCCTGGCAATGCTGTAATGTGCCATAAGCAGACCCTTGGCATGCTAAGTAATGGAAGGGAATTTTGGGTTTTCACCTTGGCACAGCAGTATTCAAAATGTTCCATATGGAAAGGTAAGTAGCCATGGTATCACAGTTAATAACACAGAGCTTTCAGGGAGCTTTTGCAGCAATGTCATGTTCTGAGGATGTTAGCATAGATTTTTTTTCTGCTGTTACTTTCTCTGCATGCTCCACCTAGTGGCAGAATGTAAAACAACCTATGCAAATACACATATTGATAGTTCTTCTCTATTGGTTGAGTTAAATGATATAAATAAAGAAATGTGATATATATAATATACAATACTGTCGCTGACTAAGACCAGTCTCTTTGCCGAGGAGCCATGCACTTCATTGTGATTGTCCACACGGCAGCTTTGTTGCAATTCTGAGAAAAGACAATGACATACTTTTGAGAAATGCAACGGGCATTTTATCCTGCGGGTTCCAGAATTATCCCGATGCTGAATGATATGATTGTCATTAAGATAAATAGAGAGATGCAAGATCAGCGCAGAGAGTTTCCTTGGAGAGATACTTAGCATCTGGCTTTATTCATGCAGCAGATAGGAGGCTTCCTGGAGAACATTGAAATGACAGCTTAAAAAATGATGTGCACAAAGTGGGAGTTTGCTGTCTCAGCAAAATTAAACTCCTTAAGAAACAAAGAAAGAAAATACTTTTTTTTTTTTTGTTTGTTTGTTATTTGTTCATTTGAAATTTAGGAGTAAATGGCCGGTGAGCATTACTCAGAGCCATCAAGGAAAACACAATTGAAATTACTGGCAATAAGTGTGCGAGTGAATTTGTAATCTGGGATTGCTTTATCTTCTTCCGACACTACAGACAGATGTTAACGTGCCGTATCTTCCCTGAGGCTTAGGCAATAATCCACTGCTGTTCCTGGAGTTTCAGCAGAGGTTTTCAGACTTTTTAAGATGAAGCAGCCCCCTCCAATTCCTCCTTTAAGGCCTAAAAGAAGTTTATAGAGACGTATAAACATTACTGTATCGGCCATAGTTCCATGAATATATTAGTAAATACAAATCTTACCTTATGGACCTTCAAACTAAGGTGTATCTAGGAGAGAAACCAGGCAATCTACCCAAATCTCACCCCAAATGGCTTTTGGCTGAGCTCATAACTGTTACTCTGGCCCTGTGGTTAACAAGGATTACTGTAGGGATGTGGTGGAATAGACAACAAAGTGCTAGTCATAAGCTGAGGGATAGGAACTTACCTGAAATATTTTAGGTAGAGCTTTCTGGAGAAAAACCACAATAGTTGTGGTTCCCTCCAAAAATCAGTCAAGGGTAGTAAAAAAAATACAAAAAGTTTATTAGGACATAGTAGACAACGGACTGAGCTTTCTGGAGGGCGAGTTTAGGTTATCCCAACTAGGGATGTAGCGAACGTCGGAAAAAAAGTTCGCGAACATATTCGCGAACTTGCGCAAAAATGCGAGCGGTTCGCGAACGGTTCGCGAACCCCATAGACTTCAATGGGAAGGCGAACTTTAACATCTAGAAAAGACATTTCTGGCCAGAAAAATGATTTTAAAGTTGTTTAAAGGGTGCAACGACCTGGACAGTGGCATGCCAGAGGGGGATCAAGGGCAAAAATGTATCTGAAAAATCTGCCTGTGTGTGCTTGGAAGAGATAGTGTAGGGGGAGAGCTGTTAGTGATTTCAGGGACAGATGATAGTAAGTTTGCTGGCTAGTAATCTGCTTGATACTGCTCTGTATTGGAGGGACAGAAGTCTGCAGGGATTTGAGGGACATTTTAGCTTAGGTAGCTTTGCTGGCTAGTAATCTACTGTTCTCTTTAAACAACTGCCATACGTTGACCTTGTAGGCATTGTTTGCCCAGTTTTTTTGGACGCAGCCACTGAAGCACAGTTGCCAGAAAAAAATATGCCATATAAATGCTGAAAATAGTCATTTTTCGCCATACGTTGACCTTGTAGACATTGTTTGCCCAGTTTTTTTGGACGCAGCCACTGAAGCACAGTTGCCAGAAAAATTATGCCATATAAATGCTGAAAATATAAATTTTTTTGGTTGCAGCCACTGAAGCACAGAGGCCAGAAAAATTATGCCATATAAATGCAGAAAATATGCATTTTTTTGGTCGCAGCCACTGAAGCACAGTTGACAGAAAAATTATGCCATATAAATGCTGAAAATATAAACTTTTTTGGTTGCAGCCACTGAAGCACAGAGGCCAGAAAAATTATGCCATATAAATGCAGAAAACATGCATTTTTTTGGTCGCAGCCACTGAAGCACAGTTGACAGAAAAATTATGCCATATAAATGCTGAAAATATAAATTTTTTTGGTTGCAGCCACTGAAGCACAGAGGCCAGAAAAATTATGCCATATAAATGCAGAAAATATGCATTTTTTTGGTCGCAGCCACTGAAGCACAGTTGCCAGAAAAAATATGCCATATAAATGCTGAAAATAGTCATTTTTTGCCATATACGTTGAGTCAACGTATGGCAAAAAATGACTATTTTCAGCATTTATATGGCATATTTTTTCTGGCCTCTGTGCTTCAGTGGCTGCGGCCAAAAAAACTGGGCAAACAATGCCTACAAGGTCAACGTCGTTGACCTTGTAGGCATTGTTTGCCCAGTTTTTTTGGCCGCAGCCACTGAAGCACAGAGGCCAGAAAAAATATGCCATATAAATGCTGAAAATAGTCATTTTTTTGGTCGCAGCCACTGAAGCACAGTTGCCAGAAAAATTATGCCATATAAATGCTGAAAATATAAATTTTTTTGGTTGCAGCCACTGAAGCACAGAGGCCAGAAAAATTATGCCATATAAATGCAGAAAATATGCATTTTTTTGGTTGCAGCCACTGAAGCACAGAGGCCAGAAAAATTATGCCATATAAATGCAGAAAATATGCATTTTTTTGGATGCAGCCACTGAAGCACAGTTGCCAGAAAAAATATGCCATATAAATGCTGAAAATAGTCATTTTTTGCCATACGTTGACCTTGTAGACATTGTTTGCCCAGTTTTTTTGGTTGCAGCCACTGAAGCACAGAGGCCAGAAAAAATTAAACCAGTAGGGTTTGCACCCTAGTTTGTAACGGTGGCGGAGGGAGGAGGAGGACGCTAAAGGACAGCTGTGTGTGGAGTCATGAGGCTTGAAGAGAAGGACAGCTGCATAGAAGTCAGAACAAGTCTTCCGGCGTGCAGTAACCCTCCGAGATCCACCCCTCATTCATTTTAATAAAGGTCAGGTAATCGACACTTTTGTGACCTAGGCGAGTTCTCTTCTCAGTTACAATCCCTCCTGCTGCACTGAAGGTCCTTTCTGAGAGCACACTTGAGGCTGGGCAAGACAAGAGGTTCATGGCAAATTGTGACAGCTCTGGCCACAGATCAAGCCTGCGCACCCAGTAGTCCAGGGGTTCATCGCTCCTCAGAGTGTCGATATCTGCAGTTAATGCCAGGTAGTCCGCTACCTGCCGGTCGAGGCGTTCTTTGAGGGTGGATCCAGAAGGGTTGTGGCGCTGCCTTGGACAGAAAAACATTTGCATGTCTGACGTTACAGACTGGCCAAAGGGCTTTGTCCTTGCAGGTGTGCTCGTGGCAGGATTACTGGCACCTCTGCCCCTGGAATGTTGATGAGTTCCTGAAGTGACATCACCCTTAAAAGCATTGTACAACATGTTTTGCAGGCTGGTTTGTAAATGCCGCATCTTTTCGGACTTGTGGTATGTTGGTAACATTTCTGACACTTTATGCTTGTACCGAGGGTCTAGTAGCGTTGCGACCCAGTACAGGTCCTTCTCCTTAAGCCTCTTGATACGGGGGTCCTTCAACAGGCATGACAGCATGAAAGACCCCATTCTCACAAGGTTGGATGCAGAGCTATCCATCTCCGCTTCCTCATTATCAAGGACTGCATCATCCACGGTCTCCTCCCCCCAGCCACGTACAAGACCAGGGGTCCCCAAAAGGTCACCACTAGCCCCCTGGGAAGCCTGCTCCTGTTGGTCCTCCTCCTCCTCCTCCACAAAGCCACCTTCCTCCTCTGACTCCACTTCTGGCACCTCTCCCTGCGTTGCAGCAGGTGCCTGGGTTCGTTCTGGTGATTCCGACCAGAAATCGTGCGCTTCCAGCTCCTCGTCACGCTGGTCTACAGCCTCATCTGTCACTCGTCGCACGGCACGCTCCAGGAAGAAAGCGAAGGGTATTAGGTCGCTGATGGTGCCTTCGGTGCGACTGACCATATTTGTCACCTCTTCAAAAGGTTGCATGAGCCTGCAGGCATCGCGCATAAGCACCCAGTAACGGGGGAAAAAAATCCCCAGCTGTGCAGATCCAGTCCTACCACCCAGTTCAAAAAGGTACTCGTTGACGGCCCTTTGTTGTTGCAGCAGACGTTCCAACATAAGGAGCGTTGAATTCCAGCGAGTCTGGCTGTCAGAAATCAAACGCCTGACTGGCATGTTGTAGCGCTGCTGAATGTCAGCAAGGCGTGCCATGGCTGTGTAGGAACGTCTGAAATGGGCCGACACCTTTCTGGACTGGGTGAGAACGTCCTGGAATCCTGGGTACTTGGAGACAAAACGTTGGACTATTAAATTTAACACATGTGCCATGCAGGGCACATGTGTTAAATTGCCTAGTCTCAACGCTGCCAACAGATTGCTTCCATTGTCACACACCACTTTTCCGATCTGCAGTTGGTGTGGGGTCAGCCACCGATCGGCCTGTGACTGCAGAGATGACAGGAGTACAGATCCGGTATGGTTTTTGCTTTCCAGGCACGTCATCCCCAAGACAGCGTGACAACGGCGTACCTGGCACGTCGAATAGCCTAGGGGGAGCTGGGGGTGCACAGGTGTGGAGGAGGAGAAGGAGGACCCAGCAGCAGAGTAAGAAGAAGAAGAAGACGAGGTAGAGAGCGATGGAGGAGTAGAGGTGGTGGCAGAACCGCGTGCAATCCGTGGCGGTGACACCAACTCCACTGTTGTTGTTGAGCTACCCATTCCCTGCTTCCCAGCCATTACCAAGTTCACCCAGTGGGCAGTGTAGGTGACATACCTGCCCTGACCATGCTTGGAGGACCATGCGTCAGTAGTCATATGGACCTTTGGCCCAACACTAAGTGACAGAGATGCGGTAACTTGGCTCTGCACATGTTGGTACAGGTGTGGTATTCCCTTTTTAGAAAAAAAATTGCGGCTGGGTACCTTCCACTGCGGTGTCCCAATTGCTACAAATTTGCGGAAGGCCTCAGAGTCCACCAGCTGGTATGGTAAAAGCTGGCGGGCTAAGAGTGCAGACAAGCCAGCTGTCAGACGCCGGGCAAGGGGGTGACAGTCAGACATTGGCTTCTTACTCTCAAACATGGCCTTCACAGAAACTTGGCTGGTGGCAGATGACTGGGAATGGGAACAGGTGGTCAAGGTGGAAGGCGGAGTGGAGGGTGGTTCAGACGGGTCAAGGAGAGCAGAGGTAGAGCAGTAAGATGCTGGACCAGAAGGAGTGTGGCTTTTAGTTTGCCTGTTGCCTTTGAGGTGTTGCTCCCAAAGTGCTTTGTGCTTGCCGCTCATGTGCCTTCGCATAGAAGTTGTACCTATGTGGCTGTTGGGCTTACCAAGGCTCAGTTTCTGACTGCACTCATTGCAAATTACAATGCTTTTGTCAGAGGCACACACATTAAAAAAATCCCACACTGCTGACTTTTTGGAAGTGTGCGATCTGGCGGTAACAGTAGAAGTTGGCGGAGTTGGCGGTATTGGCGGCAATGGCGGGTGCGTTGGCCGGCTGAACACAGGTGCCGATACATGTTGTTGCCCTGCTGATCCCTGCGGGCTGTCCTCCCTGCTTCTTCTAAGTCTTATTCTCCTACTGCCTCTCTGACTCTCCGTCTCTCCATCTGAACTACCCTCCTCTTGCTCTCTTCTACTAGGCACCCACAAAACATCAATCTCCTCATCATCATTCTCCTCAGATGCATCAATTTCTTCTGACACATCACAGAAGGAAGCAGCAGCGGGGACCTCCTGCTCATCACTCATTATGTCCATCTCTATCGTGTTCTCTGCCAGAATTAAATCTGGTGTAAGGTCCTCATCTCCTTCATCTTCTTCTGGCAATAATGGTTGCGCATTACTCAGTTCAAGAAACTCATTGGAAAATAACTCCTCTGACCCCAGTGAAGAAGGGGCACCGGTGGTGGAGGAAGTGTTACGTGGGGTGGCCATAGCAGTGGAGGATGAGGAGGATGTTGTGGTAAAGTTAGAAACGGTAGAGGATGGGGTGTGCTGTGTAAGCCAGTCAACTACCTCTTCAGCATTTTGGGAGTTCAGGGTCATTGGCTTTTTAAAACTGGGCAATTTGCTAGGGCCACAGGATTGCATAGCAGCACGGCCCCTAGCACGGCCTCTGCGTGGCGGCCTGCCTTTGCCTGGCATTATTTTTAAAAAAACAACAACAACAACAAAAACTCAGTTGGTTTTTCTGGAAACGATAATACACACAGCTAGATGGCGGGTTGAAGAAAACACTGTGCAAATAATGCCTACAAAGTCAACGTATACACTACTACAGCGGTGGATACGGATTACGTAAAATATATGAATGCTGCTTGAAAAAAAGTAACTCAAGTGGTTTTTCTAGAGACGATAATATTATCAATATTTAGACAAAATGTGAACAAGCTCACACAGCTCGATGGCGGGTTGAAGAAAACACTGTGCAAATAATGCCTACAAGGCCAACGTATACACTACTACAGCGGTGGATACGGATTACGTAAAATATATGAATGCTGCTTGAAAAAAGTGACTCCGGTGTTTTTTCTGGAGACGGTAATATTATGGATATTTAGACAGAATGGGAACAAGGTCACACAGCTCGATGGCGGGTTGAAGAAAACAGTGTGCAAATAATGCCTACAAGGCCAACGTATACACTACTACAGCGGTGGATACGGATTACGTAAAATATATGAATGCTGCTTGAAAAAAGTGACTCCGGTGTTTTTTCTGGAGACGGTAATATTATGGATATTTAGACAGAATGGGAACAAGGTCACACAGCTCGATGGCGGGTTGAAGAAAACAGTGTGCAAATAATGCCTACAAGGTCAACGTATACACTACTACAGCGGTGGATACGGATTACGTAAAATATATGAATGCTGCTTGAAAAAAAGTAACTCAAGTGGTTTTTCTAGAGACGATAATATTATCAATATTTAGACAAAATGTGAACAAGCTCACACAGCTCGATGGCGGGTTGAAGAAAACACTGTGCAAATAATGCCTACAAGGCCAACGTATACACTACTACAGCGGTGGATACGGATTACGTAAAATATATGAATGCTGCTTGAAAAAAGTGACTCCGGTGTTTTTTCTGGAGACGGTAATATTATGGATATTTAGACAGAATGGGAACAAGGTCACACAGCTCGATGGCGGGTTGAAGAAAACAGTGTGCAAATAATGCCTACAAGGCCAACGTATACACTACTACAGCGGTGGATACGGATTACGTAAAATATATGAATGCTGCTTGAAAAAAGTGACTCCGGTGTTTTTTCTGGAGACGGTAATATTATGGATATTTAGACAGAATGGGAACAAGGTCACACAGCTCGATGGCGGGTTGAAGAAAACAGTGTGCAAATAATGCCTACAAGGTCAACGTATACACTACTACAGCGGTGGATACGGATTACGTAAAATATATGAATGCTGCTTGAAAAAAAGTAACTCAAGTGGTTTTTCTAGAGACGATAATATTATCAATATTTAGACAAAATGTGAACAAGCTCACACAGCTCGATGGCGGGTTGAAGAAAACACTGTGCAAATAATGCCTACAAGGCCAACGTATACACTACTACAGCGGTGGATACGGATTACGTAAAATATATGAATGCTGCTTGAAAAAAGTGACTCCGGTGTTTTTTCTGGAGACGGTAATATTATGGATATTTAGACAGAATGGGAACAAGGTCACACAGCTCGATGGCGGGTTGAAGAAAACAGTGTGCAAATAATGCCTACAAGGCCAACGTATACACTACTACAGCGGTGGATACGGATTACGTAAAATATATGAATGCTGCTTGAAAAAAGTGACTCCGGTGTTTTTTCTGGAGACGGTAATATTATGGATATTTAGACAGAATGGGAACAAGGTCACACAGCTCGATGGCGGGTTGAAGAAAACAGTGTGCAAATAATGCCTACAAGGTCAACGTATACACTACTACAGCGGTGGATACGGATTACGTAAAATATATGAATGCTGCTTGAAAAAAAGTAACTCAAGTGGTTTTTCTAGAGACGATAATATTATCAATATTTAGACAAAATGTGAACAAGGTCACACAGCTCGATGGCGGGTTGAAGAAAACAGTGTGCAAATAATGCCTACAAGGTCAACGTATACACTACTACAGCGGTGGATACGGATTACGTAAAATATATGAATGCTGCTTGAAAAAAAGTAACTCAAGTGGTTTTTCTAGAGACGATAATATTATCAATATTTAGACAAAATGTGAACAAGCTCACACAGCTCGATGGCGGGTTGAAGAAAACACTGTGCAAATAATGCCTACAAGGCCAACGTATACACTACTACAGCGGTGGATACGGATTACGTAAAATATATGAATGCTGCTTGAAAAAAGTGACTCCGGTGTTTTTTCTGGAGACGGTAATATTATGGATATTTAGACAGAATGGGAACAAGGTCACACAGCTCGATGGCGGGTTGAAGAAAACAGTGTGCAAATAATGCCTACAAGGCCAACGTATACACTACTACAGCGGTGGATACGGATTACGTAAAATATATGAATGCTGCTTGAAAAAAGTGACTCCGGTGTTTTTTCTGGAGACGGTAATATTATGGATATTTAGACAGAATGGGAACAAGGTCACACAGCTCGATGGCGGGTTGAAGAAAACAGTGTGCAAATAATGCCTACAAGGCCAACGTATACACTACTACAGCGGTGGATACGGATTACGTAAAATATATGAATGCTGCTTGAAAAAAGTGACTCCGGTGTTTTTTCTGGAGACGGTAATATTATGGATATTTAGACAGAATGGGAACAAGGTCACACAGCTCGATGGCGGGTTGAAGAAAACAGTGTGCAAATAATGCCTACAAGGCCAACGTATACACTACTACAGCGGTGGATACGGATTACGTAAAATATATTATGGCTGCTTGAAAAAAGTGACTCCGGTGTTTTTTCTGGAGACGGTAATATTATGGATATTTAGACAGAATGTGAACAAGGTCACACAGCTCGATGGCGGGTTGAAGAAAACAGTGTGCAAATAATGCCTACAGGGCAAATAATGCCTAAAAGGTCAACTTATACACTACTACAGCGGTAGTAAAATAAAAAAAAGTAAAATAAAAAAAAAATGAATATTAAAAAAAAAAAAATTAAAGTTGGTGCTGCTGAAACTACTAGGAGCAGCAGATTAGCACACCAGTCCCACTCCCCAACACTGCTAGACTAATAGCACTGGGCTCTTATAGTAGTAGTAGTAGTAGTAGTAGTAAAACAACAAAAAAATAAATAAAAGCAGTCCTTACAAGGACTACTGTTATTGCAGCAGTCAGCAGATGAGATCAGAAGCAGGACAGCTGCCCACTGCAGCTACATACAGAGCACTGCAGTAGAAGGTAGATTACTAGCCAGCAAAGCTACCTAAGCTTAAATGTCCCTCAAACCCCTGCAGACTTCTGTCCCTCCAATAACAGAGCAGTATCAAAACGATTACTAGCCAGCAAACTTTCAACTGTCCCTGAAATCACTAACAGGCAGCAGCTCTCTCCCTACACTATCTCTTCAGCACACACAGGCAGAGTGAAAAAACGCTGCAGGGCTTCGGTTTTTATAGGGAAGGGGAGTGGTCCAGGGGAGAGCTTCCTGATTGGCTGCCATGTACCTGCTGGTCTGGGGTGAGAGGGCAAAAAAAAGCGCCAACAATGGCGAACCCAAAATGGCGAACGTCGCGCGACGTTCGCGAACTTCCGGCGAGCGCGAACACCCGATGTTCGCGCGAACAAGTTCGCCGGCGAACAGTTCGCGACATCTCTAATCCCAACTAGGCTGTGTCCATAAATTCCATAAATGGGTTTAGAGTCCTGGTTGTAATTCCACAGGACAAAAAATAACAAAAATAAACAGGGAGTGTCCCCTAATAGTAGATTAGACTGGAAAGAATCTACTGTATAATCTCCTAATGCAGTAGGGAAGGAGTAAGTATAACGAACTTCCCATGTAATAACGTCCAGGGGATTGCGTCTTGAATTTACTGGCCTGGGCATTTTTGGCCTGCCCACAAATCTGGGCCTGCTTCCTAGTACTCATTTGATGGTATCTTTTGTCATTTTCTACCAGAATACAGTAGTCCTAACAAGCTTTATGTCAAGTAGTCTAGATACACACCTAGAATTATATGTTATCGGAAAAGCTCCTTTAAAAATAGGTCATCAATGTATTACTCTTTGCTTCTGGTGGCATCACATGTATCCACAGAATATAGGGATGCATACTCTTTGCCCTTGGCTATACAGAGCAGTTAAGGATGATTACCAACACCATGGGGCCCATTCACTTAGCTCGAGTGAAGGAATAGAGGAAAAAAACGTTGAATTTCAAATGTTTTTTTGGCTACTTCGACCATCAAATGGGCTACTTCTACCTTCGAATCGAACGATTTGAACTAAAATTCATTAGACTATTCGATAGTCGAAGTACTGTCTCTTTGACCCCCTAGTTCGCCACCTAAAACCTACCGAGGCCAATGTTAGCCTATGGGGAAGGTCCCCATAGGCTTTCCAAGGTTTTTCTGATTGAAGGATAATCCTTCGATCGATGGATTAAAATCCTTCGAATCGTTCGATTCTAAGGATTTAATCGTTCGATCGAATGATTATTCCGTTGATCGTTCGATCGAATGAATTGCGCTAAATCCTTCGACTTCGATATTCGAAGTCGAAGGATTTCAATTCGGCAGTTGAATATCGAGGGTTAATTTACCCTTGATATTTGACCCTAGGTAAATTTTCCCCCATGATTAATCAATGGGTGAAGAATCTTTCCTTACCTCTGCTTTTGCTCAGGGCTGAACAGTGGTGTAACTAGATGTTGCTGGGCCCCACAGCAAATTAATTTTAGGGCCCCCAACATATCCAGTGTTTGTCCTGTTTTACCAATATATGTTCAAATTGCTCATCAATGAGAGCCTCATGGGGCCCCCTGTACCTCCTGGGCCCCCCTGCAGCGCAGGGTCTGCTTCCTCTGTAGTTACGCCCCTGGGGCTTAACATCAACTGTATATAGACCAGGATTTCTTAACCATTGTTCTCCATATGGATGAGAACATTGATCCACAACCAGTGGCTCATCTCAATCCCTTTGATGTTGCTCCCAGTGGCCTCAAAGCAGGAGCTTATTTTTGAATTCCAGGCTTGGAGGCAAGTTTTTAAAAACCAGGTGCACTGCCAAACAGAGTCTCCTGTAGGCTGCCAGTCCACATAGGGTCTACCAAATAACCAATCACAGCCCTTATTTTGCATCACCCAGGAACATTTGTCATGCTTGTGTTGCTCCCCAACTCTTTTTATATCTGAATATGGCTCATGGGTAAAAAACTCAACTCAAACAACCAGCATGTGTACATTTATAATATAGATTTATATATTTGAATAATATGGGTTAACCCATGCTGGGACCTGTAGTCCAGGGACATTTTCCCCAATGATTAAGACCCATAGGTGTAGAGTAGACAGTTCATTTCAATGTTTGAATATTAGCAGGCATCTAGAACTACCGAACTACACATTTCATGCAGATATCCTGTTACATAACAATTTAGTCATATGGGCTCTACTGCCTTCAGTTCTTCTCTTTAACTTTATATCACAGTGGGCAGCCTCACAGTTGGGAGACTCTCGAGTTTAATTTCATTAACAATAAGCATCTGTCCCTTATGATGGCAGCTAATGGGGGGCCTGGCCAGGGGGATCACGGATGAATCATTAGTGGAATTCCTGCAAGTTCATAGTAAGTGGCTGCTCCCTAGCAACTATCCCTTGTGCAATACAGATACATGGACAGACTGGCTAGCAGCAACCTCTTAATAGTCCTCTGTATAGCTTTCCTTTTGCCTTTGGTTTCCTTGATTAAGTTGTACTTCAAGCGGGAATCATTTGTTTTGAATGAGGGATCTAACTCCAGAGTTGTAGGGCTAGAACAAGAGTCTTGCAGGCCTGGACATCACTATTTTAACCAACCCATTCGCCAGAATGGTTTTAAAAGAAATAAGTAAAAAACACTGCATATGGTGATTGTAATCTGCACTGCAAAATAGATTTGTATTTTTCCACTGTAATGCATGTACACTTTCCATAGTCAAATAGCACTTAAAAAAGAAAAAACCTTTAAAAAAGCAAATGTTGACACATTAGAGCTAATGTAAATAATTTACAGAACAATATGATGGCACAGTGCGTTACTCCCCATCCCTGAGATTTAATGATAGACCAATTTTAGGTCTGGTTATCCAGAAGGCTCAATTTTAAATAGGGATGCACTGCATCCACTATTTTGGATTCGGCCGAATCCCCGAATCCTTCTCGGTCGAATACAGAACTGAATCCGAACCCTAATTTGCATATGCAAATTAGGGGTGGGAACAGGAATGGATTACCGTAAGAGCTTGCTGGGATTCTCTGAGCAACTTTCCAACTTGCTTTCTAACTCATTGGATTTTACCGAACAGCCGGAAGATGGCGCCTGTGAACTCCAATGCCCTGAATCTACACAGAGGAGTAAGTAAATAGTTATGGGCATTTACCAAAGGTACCACCTAGGCTGGGGGGGAGCAGGTAGGGGGTAGAGGTTTTTATTATCAAGGGTTTGCTTCTCCTTTTAACTGCCAGGTGATTTATCAACGGTCGAGTTTGTGAGATTTATGAGGTTTTTTTCTATCTTGAATAAACTCACTATTCGAACGTTTGCTCATTTATGAAAAAAATGGAATGTAAAAAACTTGATTGGATGTAATTGGTGGGGAAAACTCAAATTCCCGAATTGATCAAGTTATCGGTGAAAAATCTTCGAATTGATCTAGTTTTCAAGTGAAAATCACTGTAAAAAACCTGAAAATCGTGAAGGCAAAAAGCATCTTCAAATGGTTCAAGGGACCTCTGCTATTGACTTCTACAGGACCTCAACAGGTTTTTAGTGAAACTACCCTCGAAAAACTAAAATTTTTGGGGAAAAAACAATACTTGACCTTTAATCTCAGGAAGAAACAAGTCAACTTGAATAAGCTATAAGGCTTTGGTGTGTACCTCTACTAATAGAGCATGGTCCAAAAGTCAATGTAGATTCCCAAAAAATTCCTATTCCATTAAGTCAAAATCATTCACAGTAGTGATGGGCAAATTTGCGCCGTTTCGATTTGCAGAAAAATTTGCGAATTTCCAGCGAAATTCGCTAAATGGGCAAAAATTTGCAAAACCGTTTTTTTGGACGTAATCGACATTCGCCGGGGAAAATGCAATGGCGTCCAAATAACGCGAGCCAGCGAATTTTCACTGGCGTTTTGCGAATTTCGCGCCAATTCACCACAAATTCGCGCCTGCCGAATAAATTTCACCCATCACTAATTCACAGTAGTCTGATCCCAAATAGACCCCCAATCTAAGGGCCATGTAATTAGGTATAATTACGCAAAAGTGTAAGCTGGGTAGACTGTTATTGGAAAAAGAAGCCCAGATCATATAAAAAGTAGATCTTTATTAGCACATAGTCAAGCCTGACGCGTTTCGTGGGAACATACTCTGAAAATTCGAAATTTAATAAATACAGATACCTTTTAATTTAATACATGCATAATTTGATACATTTAAATAATACACAGAATAAAAATGTATTTATGGGTCAGTCATTTTGAGTCAATGGAATTTTGGGGGTTCAATTTACCAACAAGAATTTCATGGAAAATAAGTAGTGATGGGCGAATTTATTTGGCAGGCGCGAATTTGTGGCGAATTCCCGCGATTCACCACCGGCGAATAAATTCGCAAAACTACCGGCATCAAAAACAGACGCCGGCGTCAAAAATGGATGCTGGCATCAAAAACGAGACGCCGGTGCAGTTTCGCAAATTTTTTGCCTTTTCGCGAATTTCACTGGAAATTCGCAAATTTTTCGGCGAAACGCCCCAAATTCGCCCATCACTAAAAATAAGTAATACAGTGTGTTACAGGAAAAGTAGGTACTTCTATAGAGCCAATAACTGGGCATATAAATTCATTCTAATCAAATTATTGAAAGTTGTAGATGACTTTATTCCTTTGAAAATGCAACCTAATAATCAGGTTAATTAGAACCCTTTGTACTAGTATAGTAGCTCCCTATAGCTGCCAGTGCTCCGATTTGACTGGTCTGTTGTTGCCGAGCCTTGTCGTTAATTATCGACTCCCAGGATTAAATTATTTCACCCACTGGAAATAATAGTAAAAAAAACCCTAAAAACTTGTAATTTCATTTTAATACATAGCAGATAATTATTTTTGTGCTTGCAGTTTTGTAAATAGACGCCCCCACTGAATTCTGTTTAAATGCTTTAAGTACATTTTATTGGAGAAGAATGGCTCTGAAAAGGTAATGAAATAAAACGGCAGAACCGGAGTTAATTGAATATTTTCCATTTGCCTGGCAGTAATACAAGGAATGTAGAAAAAAATACTGTTAAGTAGTATATAACTAAATAAACTCATAGCAGCACCCGTTTGTACTGGAATAAGGAAATCCTTGAAATGTAGAATAGTAATCTTGAGTACAGGTATGGGATCCATTATCCGGAAACCTGTTGTTTAAAAAAAAAAAAAAAAAAAATTACCTTTTTCTTTGTAATAATAAAACAGTAGCTTGTACTTGATCCCAACTAACCAACTAAATAGAAACCATTCTATTGGGTTTATTTCATGTTTACGTGATTTTCTAGTAGATTTAGGGGAAGATTTATCAAGGGTAGGGATGTAGCGAACTGTTCGCCCGCGAACTAGTTCGCGCGAACTTCGACCGTTCGCGTCCGCCGAATGTTCGCGAACGTTTGGGAACGTTCGCAGTTTGAGTTCGCGTTCGATCGTTCGACCATTCGACCATTCGAATTCCTTCGACCGCTAAAAATCGAACGATTTCCATTCGTTCGAACGATTGTAAGCATTTGATCCAATGAAAAGCATTCGATCAAATGGCTTCGATCGTTCGATTCGAATGAAAATCCTTCGATCGAACGATTAAAATCCTTAGATCGTTCGAATCGTACGATTTTAGCGGTGTTCGAAGTTCGCGAACTGTTCGCGAACGTTCGCATTTTTTGCCGGTGTTCGCGAACGGCGTTCGCGAACACCAAATCGGCAGTTCGCTACATCCCTAATCAAGGGTCGAAGTGAACTCGAGGGAATTTTCAAAGTAAAAAAATTCGAAATTCAAAGTTATTTTTTAGGTAATTCGACCATCGAATAGTCTACTACTCGACTTCGAAGTTACTTCGACTTTGATTTAAAGTAAAAATCGTTCGAATAATAGACCATTCGATAATCGAAGTACTGTCTCTTTAAAAAAAACTTCGAAGGAAAATCGTACGATAGTATGATAAAATCATTTGAATCTTACGATTCGAAGTACGATCGGAGTATGATCGTGCGATCGTATGATGAATAAAATCCTCCGACTTCGAATGTCGGAGGATTCTATTCTATGGTCGAATTTCAAAGTATTTTCCACTTCGAAATTCGACCCTTGGTAAATCTGCCCCTTAATTGCTGTTTTAGCTAATGAGGGACCTCCTAAAACCCATTTGGAGTCAATTGGTAGACTTTAAGAAATCAAAGTTTTTTTTTCAAAATACTTTGAATCGAATTCGATTGAATACGTCACTTCAATTCAAAAGATTCAAATTCGAACGAAAACGGTCTATTAACCTGAAAAAAACCTTAAATTTTTTTATGAATTTCAGTTGGTTTTTTTTTATTCGTATGTCAAAGTTTTTTTTTTTTGTTCGAAATTTGACCCTTGATAAATCTGCTCCTTAGAATGTTATAGAATGGCTAATTGTATGCCACTTTTCAATTGGTTGTCATTAATTTTTTATACTTTTTAAATTTTTTACCTTCTTCCTCTGACCCAATCAAAAACAGATGCGCTGTAAGACTGCACATTTAAGGACCTATTTATAAAGCCTCAACTTTTTCTGGTTGAATTTTTAAAGGGGAAAAACTCAAATTTTTAGAGGAATAAAAAACTAGAATTTTATGACATTAAGGGGCAGATTTACTAAGCTCGAGTGAATTTTCGAAGTTAAAGTCGAAGTTTTTTTTAAAGAGGCAAGAAACCCAAGCAGAATCAGGAACATTCCCTGCTGACACAAGTACAAATTATCCTATCCGCTTCCAGATCCAACTATGAGGTGCCTATTGTATCAAAAAGTGATACTTCGATTCGAACGATTCAAAGTAAAAATCGTTCGACTATTCGACAATCAGAAAGTACTGGAAAGTACTGTCTCTTTAAAAAAAACTTCGACTTCATACTTCGCCAAATTAAAGCTACTGAAGTGCAATGGTAGCCTATGGGGACCCTGCAGCACTTTTCTAAGTTTTTTTTTGATCGAATAGAAATCCTTCGATCGTTCGAATCATTCGATTTCTATTCGATCGTTCGATCAATCGAATACACTAAAAATCCTTCGCCTTCGATATTCAAAGTCGAAGGATTTCAATTTGAGGGTCAAATTTCGAAGTTTTTTTAATTTCGAAATTCTACCCTTGATAAATCTGCCCCTTATTATTTTTGCATAGAATTTCCGAGTTTCATCGCCGGCAAGTAAATTCGTGAAGTTGGCGCAAATTTTTTTGCGAATTTTTCGCCCATTTTGTGAATTTTTTGGGAAATTTGCGAAATTCATGGCGAAGTGAAAAGGGACACATTTGCCCATCACTATCCAAAGCTGCTAACAATCCAAATCTGAAAATACTGCTAAAACCTGTCAATCATGTAAAAATCAATGGCAGATGTCCATTTTATAATTTGAAGATGCGCTGGTTTCCGTACAATAATCCAATAAAGTCGAGGTTATCGGACGACAATTTGATTTGAATTTGAAAAAGTCGCACAATTTGAATTTTCGCACAACTAGAATTTTTTGTAAATTAAGACAATTTGTGGACGGTAGTTAGGTTGAATTTGATTCTATTAAAAGTTTAGAAGAATTTAAGTTGTAATAAATAATCCCCTAATTGTTATCGCTACTTTAGGAATAGGTTCTCTCCTATTCATATTCCAGTAATTTGGACCAGATTGCTGAAATTGCAAACTCATTTTCAATGGGTCTACAAAGTTTCGAAAAAATAATCCCTAACATTTTTCCATGGACAACTCCCATTGGCTTCTACATGAACAAGCTTTTAGATTCTCCACAAAGTTTTTTTGTACGTTATTTGTACTTAGTACTGTAAATACCAGACCTTTGAATTTTTGAAGCTATCATTTTAATTTGTTGTGAGTTTTGGTTGAGTTTTAGCACAAAGAAAATCCAAATCATGACAACTAGTGATGGGCAAATTTATTCGTCAGGCGCGAATTTGCGCATTTCTGATGCCGTCGAGAATTTAGAAGCCAACTACAATTAAATGGACACCCATTGACTTTAATGTGCATCAAATGGTGCCGGCGTTGAAATTGTTGCCGGCATCAAAATTTAATTCACGTTTCGCAAAATTTTCACCCGTTTCGTGAATTTCAAGGGGAAATTTGCAAATTTCGTGGTGAAACGGGACAAATTCTCCCATCACTAATGCCAACTATTCTAATTCAAACTGATAAGTCAGACCCTTAGCTTCCCAACTACCCTGAGTAATTCTAATTGTAAGTTAAGGTGCATTATAGACATATTTCTTGGGTTCTTACTCAGTACATCATCTTCTTATCCGTATGGAATTGTGAATATGTAATATTTCATGGTAAATGTTGCTAAGAATAAGCTCACAGAACAGGGGACACATGTCTAGATGAGAAAAGGCTTATATAAGAGAGTATATGAGATCAATTACTGCCTTTGTGTTGGCAGGTCTTAGAAGCAGTGGAATGAGGAAATGATAGTGTAAGGCTATAGTATAATGAAGGGCACCATTACTCTCACTATGAGCATAACCCCAATAATGGCTCCGGATTAGACCTATAATGCTCAGGGAGTGAACCCTAGTAATAGTGTTGAGACTGGACTGTAATCAGTAGAATTCTAAAAAAAAAAAAAGGGACACTTGTGCTTTCTTAAACCAGTGCCGGGCCAAGTCGGCCAGGCGCCCCAGGCAACCTGGCCGACTACGTGGCCCCCCCTGCTGCATTGAAGAGCACATGCGCAGATGAAACGCGCGAATGCGCAGATGAAATGCGCGCATGCACAGATGAAACGCATTGAGAAGCATTGAGAGGAACACCACAGAGACTTTGGCTTTGGGGGAAGAGAACTTCAAGGGGTAGGGGTTTAGCGGCTCCATGTTGGAGGCTCAGCGGAGAAGTCTGAGCAAGTCCCAGGAATGCGGTTGGGAGGAGCAGCCTGTGGCTCAGTCGGTGACACGCAGGAAAACAATGTTGAGCTGAGGATTTTGGGAAGTCCGTGCAGAGGCGCTAAAGTTCAATCCGGCTGTTCCACTACAAGTCCCGGCATTCCCCGACACACTGCGTTGCGCTGAGAGAGGGGCTCGCCTGTTCCACTAAAACTTCCAGTGGGGGGGTGGATTGGAACTGGCACAGCTGAGCAACAGCCGGGGGACTCCGAGCTGCACACACGTCTTCTACACAGATGAAACGCGCTCATGCGCCGATGACGTGCGAATGTGCACAGAGGACGTGCACACTCGGAAAAGGAGAAAAACTGCTGCCACAGCTTCTGGAACTAGGGGTAGGCATCGGAAGAGGTACATGCCTGGCGCCCCTCCACCTTTGCACCCTAGGCACGTGCCTCTTCTGCCTACCCCTAGTTCCGGCCCTGTCTTAAACATTAGAGTTTATTAATTAAGATCCACAAGGGAGAATATTGAAACTCAATCAATCAAGATTGCAAACAAGTGATCTTACAGTGATTTACAGTCCTCCCAGAGTGTCTCCTGTTTCCTCGGGGGACCTCTTAAGTGGAACCCAGGCGAGAATCTAGCTAGTCCCTACAACCTGTCTCTGGTTCCCTGACTAGGTAACAATGCCATTGGGATTCTAATCCATTCTATACTCATTGGTGGAGCCAAGAGTCCAGATTACTCTAGCAACCATGCATTGATTTGAATAAGAGACTGGAATATGAATAGGAGAGGCCTGAATAGAAAGATGAGTAATAAAAAGTAGCAATACATTTGTAGCCTTTTCGAGCATTTATTATTTAGTTGGGCTCAGCGACCCCCCATTTGACAGCTGGAAGGAGTCTGAAGAACAAGGCAAATAATTCAAAAACTTTTAAAAAAGAAATCATGAAGGCCTATTGAAAAAGCTTAGAATTAGCCATTCTATAATGTACTGCAAGTAAACTTAAAGCCCTTTAATAAATAAGCACACATTTAAGTTTTTTTTTTAATTTCAAATTGATATGCTGAGGCATATTTCTATAAGCAAATGTATAGTCTATGTTCTCCATCTCAAGTAAGACTGCAGGGGAACTCTCCCAGGCTTTCTCTGAAGTTCAAGAAGTTCCAGAAGGTCTCCTGCCTGGAACTGGTTGCATTACTAATTCTGAATTCTAATTGCTCAGTTTAAGAACAAAGAATATGGTTATTATAAACTCTACTGCTGCTCCAGCCTGGATATAAACCATAGCCAATCCTTCTTAGAGTTCCCAAATACAATACTGAGTTAAAAAAATAAAAACCAACAACAACAAAAAAAAATTGACTTTTTTGGTGGTCTGGGACTTGTGCTAAATATCCTCTTTAAACTGCGGGGTCTAGGGGCAATTCTGGGGAAGCTGCAGTAAAAAAACAAAAGCTGAGTTCGCTATTAGCCTTTTATACTTATGTACCTTCAGGAACAAATTGAGATCACGGTATCTAGCGCAGAATGTTTTTTCATTTATATGCCAAAAGTTCTTCCCGATAACTTTGTTTTTTTGACAATGATGAATGTTCTGTTTGCAGTTCTGCTGATAATCCACTTTTTCCCGAGCTTGCTTTTCCTAACTTTTATTTGTGAAATTGCACAGCTGGGCTGGAGCTTGGACTGGTCCCAAGTTCTGAACGCAATGTCTTTTGCCAGAGTAAGAATGGCGGGGAAGGTGATAGACTTTCTGGTTTACTAGAAATAATAATGGGCAAGCCAGGGGTCATGTGCCTTGGATTGAAGAAAATAATAGTGTTTGCCTAGGAAACATAATATTCATGCTAGTATACATGCCAGCTCATTAGAGTCATTAGATGAGCCTCATGGACCCAGATTTAATATTTTGTCTTGAACTCACTTCTTGTTACTTCCATGCATCTTATCACCATCCCAATCCCCAGCTTTCGTTAATTTGCTGCAAGAAAGAGATTTATGGGGGAGACAGCATGGGTGGGTGGTAAGCATAAATAGGGGGTTATTTATTAAGGTGCAATTTATTCACGGTGTACGCTTTGATGCCAAAAACCCAAAAAAGACATGTTTTTTTTTTTATTATGCTCGAACCTGTTAGAACCTCCGAACCTGTTCGAAAATACGAATTTTTGGAGTTTTATCCTACCCCAAAGCTGTTAAAAAATCCAAATTACACATCTGAAACCTGTCAAGGTCATGTAGAAGTCAATGGCAGATGTCCCTGAAGTTCTTCCTTGACATTGTGATGAAAATTTGATAAAATTTCATTTTCGGTGTGTCACTCGTTCGTTTGTGTCACTCAGATTTTTTTGAGAAAAATGATTGATAAATGAGTTCAATTCACGGAAGGGAGTTAGGTCGGATTTGAGTTTGAGCAAATCTGCCCCATAATGAATTGCATTACCTCTGTGACACCCTTTATTGGATCATCTCCAGTGGAACCTGCAGGGAATTCTATAGCCTGATTCCCTATCCACTATGAAAAATCTGCAGCGTAAAAATATTTTGGCACGCGTCAGAATAGTCGCACGCATAAAAATTGACGCGTGTCAAAATTATTCGGATGCCCATTGACTTAAATGCCTTTGGACAAAATAAGCACGCGTATAAAAATTTTTGACGCAAGTCAAAATTATTTTGACGCCATTGACTTCAATGCTTTTCACAAATTTTTCTCCATTTTGCGAATTAATTCAGGACAAATTCACCCATCACTACCAGTATGTCCAACTAGTAGATTTCCAAACCATAGGGGAAGTTAACCGTATGGACCCATACACTTATTTATAAGAAATAAATAAAAGCTACCTTTATTACGCATTGACAGATAAGGTTACACATCCTTTAGCTGGCTCTTGCTCAAGCCTAAACAAGGAGGAGCAGGAGAGATGACCCCAAACTAATGGACCTTCAGTGAGGAGAAAACTGAAACCACTTTGCGTTATTCCCCAGTTGAACAGCATGCAAAATATTGTGGCTTTTTTAGGCAAGATTGCTATGGACATACTGTGCTTCCTCAACCCAACATTTTTCTTACTGCAAAAAATCCAATCATGCTGTGTCAAAACTGCATTGCAAGTTGCTGGCTCATGCTTGAATCAGCCAATTAGAGCACAGGAAATTGGTCAGTGACTCACAGCAAGAGGGAATAATGTTAGGTTGAGGAAGTCACAGCCAAATCATTAAATAAATAAACAAGTGAAAGATAAAAAGAATAAAAATGATTTGTGAGAAAGAGTTATTAGAAATCCAGGGCTGTTTGGTGGAACTTTATAACAAAGAAAGTTTCCCTTTAACAATTCCACTAAAATGGATTTTTTTTTCCCAAGGCAAAGGGAAGATTGAATGACATCATTTTTTATTATGCTAATTCTTCTAATGAATAAAAAGGCAAAATTCATTTTATCTGTAACGTGAGCCGAGATCAAACGGCAAATGTTTTAAAATTTAATCTGGATGTAAAATTTGTAGGTATTTTGACGAGCTCTCTAGTGTATTTGAAGGGGCAGAAAGCCGGAATCTAATGACTATGCAAAGTTTTAGCACTTCAGATTTACTCCGGGTATAATAGGAATTCCTGCAGATAAAACTCAGTAATTACCTTTTTATGTCCAATAGAATTTAGCTGATAGAGTTATCCCATTTCGTGTTGCCTATTAGTAATAGTTACTCTAATTCTAATTGCATCCAGAAATAGGGCCAAATTGTTATATTGAATTAAAACTGTTATAGTAGGAATTTTTGGAGGAATAAAAATGTGTTACAACTTTTAAAACTTTTTAAATTGTCAGGCTGATACTACATAAATAAGAGTACAGGTATGGTATCCATCATCCAGAATCCTGTTATCCAGAAAGCTACGAATTATGGGAAGGTCATCTCCCATAGAGTCCATTTTTATTAAATAATTCAAAATTTAGAAACGTTTCCTTTTTCTCTGTAATAATAAAACAGTACCTTGTTCTTGATCCCAACCAGTGGCGGAACTACCGGGGGAGCAGGGGGTGCAAGCGGGCCAGGGCCCGCACCCCCTCAGGGCCCCCTGGCAGCGCCGCAAGCCACTGAAACCCCAAGTAAAATCGGCCGTATGGAGGGGGGCGGGGCCCGGCTGCTCGTCACGCACCAGGGCCCGCCCCCCTCTAGGAACGCTACTGATCCCAACTAAGATCTAATTAATCCTTACTGGAAGCAGAACAATCCTATCAAGATTTTATTTATTTAAAGAGCCCCTATCCGGAAAACCGTAGGTCCCAAGCTTTGTGGATAACAGGTTCCAGACCTGTACATTAAACTTTTAGACCTTCTTCAGTAACAAGGGCAAAGCTCTACTCTGGTCCTGTAACCCATAGCAACAAAGCTGTTAGATTCTACTGGTTGACTGCAGGTAGAATAACAAGATTGGTCATTCTTGGTTTCTGAACAAGTGACAGAAATAGGTTTAGAGCTTTTTCCTTTTTTTGCAGCGGGAATCCAAGGAGTGTCCCACCGAGCGCTCCACATACAGTTGTTAGAATGTCTATTGATCTTGTTGCCGCTAATGCTGCATATTCCATGGTATTGCTATTGATCTGCATTGTTATATATTCTTTTCCTTGCTCTTAATAAATAGTTCCTTTTCAAGAACTACTGGCACCACTATATCTGTGATACAACTGCTAAGTCTGCACCTCATTATTGAATACCATATTCTCCACTTATGTCTATTGGGGTTTTGTCATGTGTAAAATCTCTTACAGGGTAAATTACAACTAGGAAGGCAGTGGACAGTGTGCAAAAAAGATGTAATGTGCTATTTTTTTGCCCTTATAACAATAAAGACATGCAACTGTTTCCATGAATACAGCTCTACCTGCATTTGGCAGCACTGTATTCATGAGCAGAGCTAAGTAGGTTTCCTCCTCCCACCCCCTACATGCCCCTAATTTGTACTTACATCAGACACACAAGTAAGAGACCAGTAGCAAATACAGGCTACAATAGGGTTCTGAACACCTTTTCTATGGCAGGCAGTAAGGGCAATGCTGACATTTGCGTGCAGACACTGTACTATGGACATTAGATTTGTTTATCTGGTGTTAGATGCAGTGTCATCTAACCACCAGAAAACCTTAGACCGTGGGCCCAGTTTCCAAACTCTTATTCCTCCTCTATTCACTCAACCTCTTTATTCTCCGAGTCTTTTATATCTACTTACTCTATTCTTCCATTATTAAGCATTTTTCCCATAAATAAATAGGGAATTACCATGAAATAGGCTAAATGGTTAGAGGGCCCTCTGACTCCTGGGCCAACCAGGAGTTTTCCTGGTATCCCGGTGGGCCAGTCCGACACTGGTTAGATGCAGAGTGCAGCCACAACATGTGCCTCTCAATGCTCTTGTATGGGTCATCAGTAACCTCTACTTCCTCTACCTCTACTCAAATCATGGAGACTTGAAGACCCCTGGAGAACACCTTGTACAAGTGATACAATTTCAAATGCATTGTGGTTACGGGGAAGCACCTATGGTCTCCAACCATCTTGTTATGTCTTAGGTAATAAGTGAGTGCTTCTGAAAAGATTCCTCCAAAGGAACATACAGTAGGAACCTTTGCATCCAAATGAATGACAGAGGCCAGTCCGATCACTCATGGTCACTTGCAGCTGAAATAGCAATCGTTTATGAGAAGTTCCCTTAAAACATTCATGAAAATTACAATTTAGACCAAAGGCAAAATTACACTTGAGCATAGGCACTTGGGTGGGGTCATCATAAAAGACCTCTTTAATGGAACTCTCTACCCAAACCCTGGAGTCTTGAAGACCCCTGGGGAACTCCTTGTAAGCAATACTGTTAAAGAAGAGATACCCCATTGGAAGCCCCTAGGCACTCCAGACATCTTTTCATGCCTTAGACAATAAGTGAGTGCTTCTGAAAAGAGCCCTTCAAAGCCTAGAAGCTTGCACTTGCTCTTGTGTAATTCAGCCTGATGAAGGTCTCTTACCAATATATATGGCCCACCACCATGATGCTTTCAGGTTGTGCCTCGCAATCAAACCTAGATTCTCTGCCTTCAACCAAATGAATAAACAGAGGCTGGTACGGTCAGGCAGTGATCACTCACGATCACTTGCAGCTGAAATAACAATTGTTTTGGAGAATTTCACTTAAAATTACAGTTTCGATTCTGATTGGGAATTCAGCCAAATTAAAAAAAAAAAAAAAAAATTAGATTTGGCACATCATTAATATTTATTTGCATGTGTGTGTATGAAATACTTAGCAAAAGATATATGTTATTATACTTTAATTAACACTCAAAAGACAGAAAGCTAATCAGGTCTCGGTGATGCACTGCCATAATAACTTCCATTTTAATTAGGAGTGCACATAGACTACCAATTATCCCTGATTCTGCAGTGGTTCCTTGTAACAAAATCGTTCATGTTGATTTGCCATTCAGGGAGTAGTGCTGCTCGTCTGTATGCAGGGAACGTGGTATCGCAGTATCGCAGGAGCGGCTCTCTTAATGCCATTTTGTACCAACATAAACAGGCTTGTATGACATGTAATATATGGACATATAAATAGGCTTGTATAGCATGTGATATACAAACGCATACATAGTGTAGGCTTGAACGGGAGAATACTATTGAGGTTTACCAAGTAGGAGCAGTCTGATGCCAAGTAAAGGGTATGGGGGTGTATTTAGTAGTTGAGTGTCTAGTAATTTTTTGAGGGTGTCTAGTAATTTTTTTAGGATGTCTAGTAATATTCTTAGGGCGTTTAGTGATTTTGTGAGGGTCTCCAGTGATTTTATGAGGGCGTCTAGTAATTTTTTGAGGGTGTCTAGTAATTTTCTTAGGGTGTCTAGTGATTTTTTTAGGGTGTCTAGTAATTTTCTGAGGGTGTCTAGTAATTTTTTGAGGGTGTCTAGTAATTTTTTGAGGGTGTCTAATAATTTTTTTAGTATGTCTAGTATATTCTTAGGGCGTTTAGTGATTTTCTGAGGGTCTCCAGTGATTTTATGAGGGTGTCTAGTAATTTTCTTAGGGTGTCTAGTGATTTTCTGAGGGTGTCTAGTAATTTTCTTAGGGTTCCAGCAATTTTCTGAGGGTGTCTAGTGATTTTCTGAGGGTGTCTAGTACTTTTCTTAGGGTGTCTAGTAGTGATGGGTGAATGTGTCGTGAAATACCGGCGTTGACGTCAATGGGCGTCCGAATAATGTTGACGCGCGACGGTTAGGCGCGAGTGACTTTTCCGATGTGTGTTAAAAAAATATTGACGCTGGTGAAATGCGGAAATTCACCCCAAATTCACACCTGGCGAATTTATTCGCCCATCACTAGTGTCTAGGGATTTTCTGAGGGTGTCTAGTAATTTTTTAAGGGTGTCTAGTGATTTGTTGAGGGTTAGAAATATTCTGAGGGTGTCTAGTGATTTTCTGAGGGTTAGTTATTTTTTGAGGGTGTCTAGTGATTTTCTGAAGGTGTCAAGTAAGTTTCTGAGGATGTCTAGTGATTTTCTGAGGGTGTGTAGTGATTTTTTGAGGGTGTCTCGTAATTCTTTGAGGGTGTCTAGTGATAGTCTGACGGTGTCTAATAATTTTCTCTTCCATCCAGATGAGTACAATTTGCCTCCCAGCCTGCACACTTGGGTTGTGTTCTTGCTCTTGGAATGCACCATATGCAGATAGAGATGATTGATGAATGCAGTCACATTACTGCTTTGTACATTGCTCGTGTGCCCAGGATAGAATTCCTTTCTATTGTGTAATAAATTCTGCAGCGTTTGCCACAGTCCCATGAGTGTTGCATTTATGGCAGTCGCGCACGTATATAAAGGCATGGCTGGGACTGGTAAAAAATGAAATCCAGTAGATGGGTACAAAAGGTGGATGTTGTTTGTTTCCCTCATACATAATGTTGAGAGGACTAATAACTGTTAGACTCATGATGGATAATATTTGTACGAGTGTTTGGTGAAAGACACAATTACATTTTAGGGGCACAATGTGAGTTTCAGGCTCGAGCCCCCCGCAACTTTCCTGCATTCATTTGGAGATTAATAATACATAAAACTATTTATTTATGTCACCCTATCTCTAGTTCTGGGAATACTGTATCTAGAAAAGTATAGAAGCCCCTACCCTTTGTCATTTCATCCCCTGCTCAGAAAGGAAAGCTAACGTCTAAAGATAATAATTATGGTTAGAAATACTCTGTTTTGCATTGTGAGTAGTGATGCGCAAATTTGTCCCGTTACCATTTGACACCAGCGACAATTTGACACACGGTGATTTAATTGCAGCAATGGGCGAGTGTAAATCATCACTGGTGTCAAAATTGGCGCCGGCGATGAATTTTTTTTGACACAGCAAATTTGTCGCCAGTAAATTTTCACAGCAGTTTCGCGGCAAAAGGTATAAATTTGGTGCGAATTCGCCAAATAAATTCGCCCATCACTAATTGTGAGCTTCAGTAATGATTTAGGACCTTTAAAGGTGGCCACAGCGGGTCTCCATGCTTAATTTTGCCAGGACATGTGCCAGTGGCACTGCCCAAGCTCAATGAGCTGCTAAAACGGCTTAGTAGAAAGTGTAAATACTCTCGTAGATGTTGGTGCTGCCTGGTTATTTAAAAAGGAGGCTCATCTTTAAGTTAAATTTTAGTATGTTATAGAATGGCCTATTCTATGCAACTTTTCAATTGGTCTTCATTCATATTTCTTTTTTATAGTTTCTTAATTATTTGCCATCTTCTTCTGACTCTCTCCAGCTTTCAAATGGGGATCACTGACCCCATCTAAAAAACAAATTCTCTGTAAGGCTACACATATAGGGGCAGGTTTATCAAACGTCGAGGTGAATTTTAGACTTCAAAAAATCGGAATTTCTAACTATTTTTTGTGTAGTTCGACTAGGGAATAGTCCAAATTTGATTCTAAATTTATCATGTATTGTCTCTTTAAAAATTCAAATTCGACCACTTCGCCATCTAAGATCTGCTGAATTACTGTTTTAGCCTATGGTTGACCGAATTCGCTATTACTTTGATTCATATGATTTGAATTCGGCCAAATACAGACCTATTCTTGACCTAATCGGTCAAAAAAAACCTTGAATTTAATTTCGGTTGTTTTTTTTTTAATTCAAATTTCTACATTTTCAAATTCAAAATTCGACTATTGATAAATCTGCCCCTTATTGTTATTGCTACTCATCTTTCTGTTTAGACCCTGTCCTTTTCATATTCCAGTCTCATATTCTATTCAAATCAATGCATGGTTGCTCGGGTAATTTGGACCCTAGCAACCAGACTGGAAATGGGGGTCACAGAAACCTGGGACAGTGCAAAAAGAGCAGTTTGCAAAGTGCAAAGTGCAAACTTTCATAAATGATCCATTAAAGGAGAAGGGAAGGCTTGGTGCACATGGGGGCAGGGCCGGAACTAGGGGTAGGCAGAAGAGGCACCTGCCTAGGGTGTAATGGTGGGGGGCGCTGGGCAGGTACCTGTCTTTTGCCTACCCCGAGTCCATGTTCACTGCTCTCCCCGCCTCCCCCCCTCCGTCGCTCCTTCCCACCTTCCCCCCTCAAGCGCTTTCCCCGCCTCCCCTCAGTCGCTTTCCTGCCTCTCTCCTCTCCCCTCCCCTCAGTTGCTTTCCCCTGCCTCCATCCCCTCCGGTGATCTTCTAACTCCCTCTGGCGTTCTGCGCATGTGTGAGCACAATGTTTCCAGAAGCGTCCACACGAGCGAGCACGGAGGGGATCATAGAGGGGAGCACAGTGGCACTGTATTGTATTGACTTACCTGAAACCCCGGGTCGGTGCTCCTATCAGCAGAAAACTGCACCGGCCAGGGGTTATACCAGTGAGCACCACGGATCCATCCTCTTCTGGCTTCTCTTTCTTCAGATTTCCAGGGGCATGCGCAGTTGAACAAAATAGCCAACTTTTTAGTTAAAGTTTGTCTTTTCCTTCTACTGCACATGCACAGCCGCGCAAAGAAATTGGAAGACAGAAGAAGATCGATCCGTGATGCTCACTGGAAGAACCCCGGGTAAGTGCAGTTTTCTGCTGATAGGAGCACCGACCCGGGGTTTCTTCAATCAATACAATCACCCCAAGTGCACCCCAAGTACACCAAGTCTTTCCTTCTCCTTTAATACTTTCTTGAGCTTTAGTTCTCCTTTAAGTAAAAAATATAAACATATAAAAACAACTTTACACTGAGCCTATAATATATGGTAGGGTCTAGCTGTAAATTTGTGTTTCTCTCTCAGCCAGGCAGTCATTACTCATAAACCTCTTAAATCCTTAACTTGATGCTTTTTGGCTTCAAAGCAGGAGCTGGGACAGGCATTAACCCAATAAACTCAGTATGGTGAGGCTGTTACTAACATGGAAAGATAATAAAGGGTACGGGGATAATGAGAAAGAAGAAGCAAAATAATAAAGAAGGAAGAGAACATTTTGGACTTCAACAGTTAATGGTTGCTCGACAACTTTATAAGGATCAGGGGAATCTTCAGATGAATATCAGCATATATATTGCTGTACGGTTCTCATTCAGGGGCAAATGTGAAACATCTCTTTATATGAAACCTGCTTCATCCAACTTTTTTGAGGCTCTAATTAATAGCAGGAAGGATCTTTATAATGAATCAAAGGACTGGCCTCTGCATGGGGGTCTGATGGCAATAAAACTTCCTAGTGGTAATGAATTAACTATGTGGGAGGGAATCTAGATGTTAGTAGATGAAGATGTTGAGACATAATGTGCACAGATTTGTGTAGAACATGAATCTCCACCTTTTTGTTACCCATAAGCCACATTCAAATGTTAAAAAAAAAGTTGGAGAGCAACACAAACTCGCAAAAAGTTCCTTGGGGAGCCAATTATGGACTATGATTGAATATTGGTAGCCCCTATGTGGTCTGCTAGCCCACAGGAGGCTCTGTTTGGTAGAACATCTGGTTTATATATGCAACCAAAACTTGCCTCCGAGCCTGTTTTGGCACCTGCTTTGAGGCCACCGCTTTAAAAAATGAAAAGTCGCCAGCATTTTTTCAACTTTAATGCATTTTTCGGCACACAGGAAATGATGTAATTGACAGAAGATTAAGGAAGATCTAGCTTCATTTTATCAGTTCACCTGATCTGGATCAGGTCTGAGGTGGTGAAGTCAACTCTGGCGAAAGAGGTAAAGTTCAGTAAAACCCACACTTAAGTGAATTTGCGGAGCAACGACCATTCGCCTGAGCAAAAAGTCGCCTGGCGATAGAGTGTGAACAAACAATAACGATGGTCTCTTTCACTAGCAAATTGTCATCTGTGCCTGTTAGTGAATTAGCGATGCCTCTGTGAATGGGATTTCTGGCAAAAAGTCGATAGTGTCAGCCATTTCGCCCTTTAGTAAATCTGCCCCAAAATGTCTAACCACAAAGTTGGGGTTTAAACCCAAAAAGTCTCATCAGCTCTGAGACTGAAGATGTACAGTGCAATTACTAGTAAAACTGAAGGAGTAAACCTGGAATTTAAAGCAATTTTACTTTGCGATGATGAGAAAGTGAGGATTTATGAGAAAAATAGCGCATGGCCGCGATAAGAACAAATGGATAATATAAAAAGTTATTAAGAGGCAAAGAAAGGCTTGTAGGGAGGAAATTAAAATCCTACTTCAGCCCAGGACTTCAGATAACTTGGCAGATTAGATGAAGAGTTAGGGATACTGATTCAAAGAAGAATCACCAAACAGTTGCTCTTTGTGCATTCCTTATGGTCACCCCATACCGTCATTGGCTGGTTCTGTGAAATCTATGGAGCCAATCTACACACCCCATATACCCGTTTGCTGTTCACTTGCTTTCCATTGGTAGCAAAGGGACAATCTTCAAAGTTAATTGCAGTTAAGTGTAGATATTAAATAGAGATAATCGGAAGAATAGAGGATTTGTAGAACATCAACCCTTCAATGAGAAGACATAAATAAGGGCAGTGAAGCCAACAGAACAGCTATTGTATTAATGGCAATAATGAACCCATAATGGACAGCGGAAGGGGGTGGGGGAGGATCTTTAAGCTTGGGAGGGTTAGTAATAGTTGAAATGTACAAGAACATTTAGTCATGTAGAGATACAATATCTATTTTCCAGATGAAGAAATGGTCAAAATTGACCCTAAAATAAGAACATTGAGGCAAAAGTGACCCCAACTACTGGGGAATAGGTATGGTCCAACAATATCTCAATTGTCCTTCAGCCAAGCAAAGAGATGGGCAGAGCTGCTACACCAACATCCTTTATTGTAGGTTCCTTACTTAATATTTCCTATCAAGTATTCTACATAAAACAAAGATTACAGACGATGGTAAATGAGCAGTGAGCATCCAGACTATTATCAGCTGAATTTTCATAAAATACCAGATGGCACGAATGAGATGCAGTAAATAAACCCATTAAATGTTTTTTTTTAAAAGGTTTAATTTAATATGTTATTAAAAAAAGCGAATGCATCTACATTTTGGCCCTGTTAGTGAAAAGCTGAGCATAAAACAAGGAAATCTCCAATTAACCATTGGTCTTCTTGGGCTACTTTACTTTGGATGTGGAGAAGGTTAATTTATTGCCCACGTTCTTCTATACAAGAGAACTGAAAACCACTTTGGCAGTGGTGTTACTATAAAGTAGGGGCCCGGGGAATAGGGTGGTCCAGACTGCAAGGTCCCCTTCCTCTATAGCATTAAATTGGGGGGGGGGGGGGGTTGTGGCAGGGGCAGCGTTGTAGGATGCAGCCCCTACAAAGACTTTTATGGCTGGGGGGAGTCATCTTTTTGGTATGTCTCTGCACCTTGGTCAAAGTGTGTTGGTCCTGGAAGCTGTTGAGATAAAAAGTTTTACCTTTACCTAAATATTGTGTATAAAATTGTACATAGTTTGGGAAAAACTAAACTGATGTCCCTCTCTGTGCTTTCATGGTACATTTTTTAGTAAATACCTGTTCTTCACTTCACGTCGCCAAAAATTCTGCGCAATGCATTAAAGTCTATGGGCGACAATTTTTTTTTGAGGCATCTCTCGTTTATGGGCGTCATTTCTGCGGTGAAACTCGCGAAAAAAATTGTTCATCCCTGCTCTGTATCCTAAGAGTTATTTCTGACCACAAATGTGGCAAGCAAAGTGCAATTTCTGCCCTGTTTTAACCCAAAATGTTCAAGTTTTCACTCTCTCTCTCAGCTTCAACTCTCCTGATTGGATACAGAGTCACATAATTCACCCTTTATATAAAGATCAATTGATCACACATATTAACAGCTCTGCTATAATTTCATTTTACCAGGAGGGTGGGAGGGAAAAGAGTCTTGGCTGAGGCAGAGGAAACAGAGGGGTGATGTGATGACAGTTTCATTCAGCTCGCTGTGCTTCTCTCCCTACATCCATATTTAACCCTTCTGCAGCTATTTTCTGTCCCTGAGCAACATATCTATTTTCTATTAGCCCCTTCCTGTAAATTCTACTGGCAGCATCACTTTAACTTTCATATTAACCACTGCAGTCATGCTCCTCACTATTTGTATATTTCTCCTTGTTTCTTCTATCAAACTTTCTCTATTTCTGGCTTGTTCTATTTCTTATTTAAATGTGGCTGCCTATAATATATTACACCCACCTCCCCAATCTCATAACCCCCCAACCTCTCCTTCTGGCCGATCTCAATCCGCACACAAACCTGCTTCCCTCTGCTTCTTTGGACCCACCGTGATTTCTTTCCCTAAGAATTAGGTGGGTGGGAGAGTCAAAACAATGTCAAAATCTCCCATTCAGTGCCCAGTTGTGATGCGGCCATTAAGCGGCAAGCTGGCCCCCAATTTTGGTTGCCCTAGGCCAGGGCTTTTTTGGCCTGCCCACAAATCCAGGCCTGGATTTTGGCAAATTGGACACCATATAGAATGGCAAGTTTGGTGGCTATTAGCTCTCCTTGGCTCATTCTTAATTTTAATGGATGCAATTCCACTGCAAAAACTAGTGCATTTCTCCTTTTCCATGTTTTATAAACAGTTATATGTTTTAGGCTCATACAATTAAAGAATTTCTTTTTATGATCATGAAAATACACAGCCAACCCCTGGCCCAACCTTTTCTTTGTGTTGGGACATAATTATTTGCATTTGGCTTTACATCTTAGGCATACATCTCCTTAACAGAGTATTGCCTTCTTGTCAAATCTATCACAGTCCCCTCCATACTGTCACTTTTAGGCTGTAGGTTTGTGGCCTTTGTATTTGTGGTTATTATGACAGAGGCACGGTGCAGGAGCCATTTGAATGACCGATCTTCTGTTGGAGAACAAGAATGGACAACCCATTGCCTTCTAGATATTATTGACCTATAACATCTCATGTTCTGCTTCTGGATAACCACATATTTGATATCCAGGTCATTATTCCTTAAAATGTAGGGTAATAATTTCCCCAATCCTCTGTTTTTAACAGTCCAGAAGTGTTTTTCTGTCTTTGGCCTCTGCTGTCTCGCTGTATTGTTCAGCATGTCTCACTGGCACTTCTAGTTAGATGAGACTTTATTTTGACGCTGTTGGTGGCCAATAGATCCCACATTTTAGTGAGCTGTGGCTGTGTGAAAGTGGTAAATTATCCTGCCAGTTTGTATTCTCTTCTTACTTTAGAATGCCACATTCATTTTGTCTGAGCTTTATGTCAAAGTGTTTATTGTATCTCTCTTTTAATACAACAAGCAGCTGCTATATTCAGACTCTTACTCCATGGGTCCATTGGCTTTTGTCTAAAGATCCTGATGCACCTCTTTTTTTCTGGATGTGTTACCATTAAATACTGTGTATATATTCTTTCTGATGGTGAGGATAAAGTTTCTGCTCTGTGCTCTTTGAGACGCATTTCTGAACTTAGAATATGTAGTTCTACAATTCCTCTTTATTGCATTGGTACCAGTACTTACATTATTATGATACCTCAAATGATATAAAAAATAAATATAGGGGAGGCAATGGCATACCTAGGGGGTTATTTACTAAATCGTATCTGGTCTAGTAGATTTTTTGATATTGATTACACCCTGATGCTTCAAAAAGCTCAAATCTGAAAATCCACCATCTCAGACCTGTTGAGTTACTGCATAAGTCAAATGGAGAGGTAATAATCTCAGTTTGAAGATATTGTGGTTTGCTCGATCAGTAAAATTTGGGGCTTTTGGGCAAAAACCTGAAAATATTGAGAAAAGTCAAAAAAAAATCAGATGATTTGAGTTGTCAATCAATTTAATTGAGTTTGTTTATTAATAAAAAGGTCCAATTGGGCATGGGATTGGCCCACACAAGTATTCTGGTACTGAGTTCCTACAAGAGAGTCAACCTCTACTCTTAAGGATTCTTGATCACTCTTGTCTTTCAGTTCCCTCACTTGTCCCCAATCCCAGTTTAGGGTTCCATTCCTCTCACTCACTCTTTGTTGAAGTCACCAAGTTTCTTGAGCAAAAACTCATCTTGTACCTGTAGAGCACAGTATTTCAAGACCCAAATTAAATTCTTATTGCAATGACCTAAAATAATTTCTTGATCTAGTTTTAGGGGACATCTTCCAATATTTAAGGGGATTATAAAAGAAAGATCTTTTTCAGAACTACTCAAGAAGGGTGTCACGACATGTAGAAGACTCTGTCTATCATAGACACATCAGGTATAAAAAGGATGCTAATTAAGTAATTACTATATTACACGATGTGCATCATTGTGATGCACCAACTATTTGGACGCTTTGATACTTGCTGGAATCAGACATATGGTACAATTGTTGGACTAAGTATCAGTCGAAATGAAGAAGCCGATCGGATCATGGGTGAAATGTTTTTGAGAAAACTCAAACGCCAGTTTGTCAGGGCCAAATGGCTTTACCAGGGTGAAAGTCAGGACCAAGGAGGAAGCTGTAGCTCAGGCAAGCAGATATAGTCCAATGTGAGGTATCTAAGGGGTTTAAGAAGTTCAAGGTCAAATTCCAGGCTAAAGTCAAGACAGGCAGCCAAAACCAAAGTAGGAAAGTCAGGAAGCAGAAGATCAAGTCAAAGAAGTAATTTAGAAGCACCAAGAAA
This sequence comes from Xenopus laevis, assembly GCF_017654675.1. Lineage (NCBI taxonomy): Eukaryota > Metazoa > Chordata > Amphibia > Anura > Pipidae > Xenopus > Xenopus laevis. The sequence continues at coordinate 13,875,623 of NC_054381.1, forward strand.
ATTTACAGATTAAGACCTATATTTGGGCATTGAACACAGGTCTTCTGTATCTTTTTATTTTGAATTTTCGCACCAAAGCATGACATGATGACTTCATGTGACGTCTTGTTACCACACCATCTTGAATCCAAAGTGGTACAGTTGCTTTAGACTTACTTTCACTAGATACAATTGTAGGTGGGACATCTTCATGTGTATACGGAACATATACAAAAAAAACTATTACACAATATAATTTATGCTTTGGAATTGTATATGTTTTCCTCCCAAGGGGCCCCTGTGACTCTGGGGGCCCACGTCAGATTCCCTTTCTGCCCTTCCCCCAAGACTGAATTATTAAAGACAAATACCTTCGATATTAATATTTACAAGACAATTTATACACATTTAGTTGTGCTGTGAATTCTTTTTATCTTTCTTTTTAAATATACATTCAGCAATTTTTTTAATTCCCATTCGTGGTGCTTTCCTTGAGGTTGCCCTGCTTAATTAGTTAAACAGCTTCATATGCGGGGATGGAGGCAACATAAATTAGGCAGAAGCGAGCCAAGCAGAAAGGTTATGTTGTTCACCAGAGCTATATTTCATATTACGGTAGGTAACAGCATCAGTAGTGTGGATGCTTTATTACAGGCAAACACTAAAACCGCATTGAATTCGTCCAGAGAGATGAGCTGAGGTTTGGAATAAAAAGCAAAAAATTTCCAAAATAGCATTTTTTCACCATTTTTACAAATGAGGAGAAGAATGCCATTTTTCATTCATGGACACCGTTACTTTTTTTTCTTTTCTTGCCCCCCCCCTCCTCTTTTGTAAGAACCTGAACTAATATCAGACCTGTTTTTTGAAACCATGGCAAGTAAGAGCAAGATTTATTCCGAATGGAAACGCGTTGGGGACTCTTGTGTGTGTGTGTGTTTTGTATAAATAATACAACCATGCCTTGTGATGACAAGATGTGGACTGCCATTTGATTGATTCTGCTCTTCAAGGGTTTGTGAGAACTCCGAGTGGACAAAAGAAGGGTGAATTAAAAAAATATCAGGGTTTACAAAAGGATAGTAGAAGATCCTTCGTCTTTTTCTTGGGTTACCAAGGAATTTGGGTGGCAAAAATGTCAGTTCTGATTGCAACTCACCATCAGAAGGATTTCAGCGCTTCCTCCGTATCCTCAAGCAACACGGCTGTAAGTATGTTCTCTGCCAATCATTTCATTCAGGGATTCATAAGTTTAAAGAGTCTGCCGAAATGTTTCTCTTGCAGTTTTTGTTTTTTAAATTTCCTATTGCCTGGTCTGGAGTCTATAGAACAGTCTTGCTATAAAGGACAATGCTTCCGTAGGTGCTGAGCTTTAATGTGCCAGTGTTTATATATGTTGGATACTGCATAGCATGTGATTATTTTATCTCTTTTCCTGTTGGGTAAAAAAATCCAAAAATAAGAACATTACAGATTCCTGTGCAAAATCTGCATCTTCTCGCAGAAAGGGTTAAATCTCCCCCCCCAACCCCATGCAGATTTCTGGGAGGGGGCCTTGGCAGATTCGCCCCACCATACAGATCTGATGCTGTCCCACTGTTTGCATGCAGTACAAATGACTATGGAAATTGTATTTTTTTTTCCTGAGGGCTTTAAAATGACGAGTCAGCAAAAATGACGTACAGAACAGAAAACGAGGGCTTGTGTGGTTGGAAAATTGCAGATGATAAATTGCTTCTTTCTAATGTTTTTATTTTTTTTTCCCCTTAAGCCGGGTCCGCTGCATCAGAAATAACTGTATCAGCACTTTTATCACGTTGTGTGTCATAGGAAAAGCGCCTTTATAAAAATTAACGATCAGTATTGGAGAAAGAAAAAAAAAATCAGAAATAGATTTTTGTTTCCAGGTCCCCGAGCGCTTCCACGCGTTCTTCATTCCCTTCACATATCTTTGGGCTCTGCGAAGGATTAAAATATGGTATGAAAGTGCTGCATATGGGCAAGTGCATCCTCTGCGGTGAACTGCCATGAGGATATTTTACATAAATTAAACGAGTTTAGCGAGAAATAAATCATTAATGTTCTCTAATGCAGTATCTGACAGACAATCACCGTTTAGGTTGTAGCGGCGGTGTCACCTAGACAGCATTCTCATAAATCCAAGTTATCATGATGCTCTGGAGTCTGCTTATACATTCTAGAGCCTCATCTATCAGAAACATCACAATTTTAACTACCCAGCAGGGAAACTAAATGGCTTCTCTAATACCTGCTCAAACGCAGGCTAGGATTACATTTTAACTAAAGCCTTCAGTTAATCAGCATTGATTATTTTTGGCCTCATCGAACAGTGTATTAGTCTTCAGGTGGTCTCCATGGAAGCTGCTGTCCAGAACCTTGAACTTGTTCAAGGTCCTGCAGAACAGAAGCTGTAGATAGTAAAGGGGGAATGATAGAAATGGTCCAAGATGGTCATCGTGTTTCAAGAATACCTAGTCTTTCAGTTGTTGTTGAAGCACCCATGAGGTTATAACTTTGTTGAAGGTCTATGCTGTGTGTTATGAGAAAGTTATTTTTTAGAAAAATGTTTTTTTTATTGCTCCACAATTATATTTTACTTACTTCCAAAGACAGACGTTAAGTATGTGACTTGTAGAATGTAGAAGACAACATCACAAAATGTGGTCAGTTGTGGTTATATGTGTCTTACTGGGATAACTGGGAACAGCCCTTTCTCGTCATCAGGTGGAGTGTGGCCATCAGGCTTATTTTCATGTATTATATTTAGTAATGGAAAAATCTGCCCCGTTTCGCTTTGCCTAGGAATTTGTGAAAAAATTAAAATTTGAGAAATGCGTTGAGGTCAATGGGCTTTTTCCAACCCACGTAGCCACTAGCTATAGATAGTAAGGTAATGATAGTAATGGGCCAAGATGGTGCTAGTGTTCCAAAAAAACCTTATCTTTCAGTGCGAAACGCGTTGACGTCAATGGGTTTTTCCAAGCCATCCAACATTTTTTTTGACTATACACTGAGGCTTATGGTTGCTATTTTGCTGTGAAACCTGAAGAAGACTGGAATATGAATAGGAGAGGCCTGGATAGAAAGATGAGTAGTAAAGACAATAAATGTGTAGCCTTGCAGAGCATTTGTTTTAAGATGGGGTCAATGAGAAGAAGAAGGCAACTAATTAAAAAAAAATAAAGAAAAAAAAGAGCCCAATTGAAAAGTTGCTTAGAATGAACCATTCTATAATATACTAAAAGTTAATTAAAGGTGAACTACACCTTTAAGTAAGAAGATGGTCAATATGTAACTCCCGTTGACAGCCAGTGCATCACTGTTTGTCTTGCCCTGATCATATTGAGTGGGAAAAAAGGTTTATAATACCGTTATAAATCTTATATGAGGCGCAGTTATAAGAATGTATGGAAGAACCTTGCTTGGATCATGTGTCTTGCAGAGTAAGCTCATCTATCAAAACTATCTCCTTCTGTTCTGCAGTTCCAGAGCCTTCTCTCTCTGTTGGGATCCATCCCTGGGACTGTGTAGGGAACATTCCTTTGTTGCTTTTATGTTAACAGAAATACTTGCCTTTGTGAAAACAAACACCTTCTGGCTTTATATGTAAAATAAGAAGCGTTATTAAAATGAACATTTCTATATTTATGGCATTGTGTGCCGGTCTTCTCAACTGTATGTAATTGCCAGGGGCATATGGTATTTTTATTGTGTATGATTGGGATCTTCAAAACTGCTGTCCCTATACATCTAGTTATATAAAGGAATAAAGCATTGTTTAGGTAAATGTATTCTTGGATTTTGCCCAAATCCCAGCATTCTAGGAAACAGAGGTGGCATGGAGAACTGCTATACCGTATATAGGCGAGTATAAGCCGACCCGAGTATAAGCCGAGGTACCTAAATTAACCTAAGAAAACTGGGAAAATTTATTGACTCGAGTATAAGCCTAAGGGTGAGAAATGCATTTTAGGACATGGCCAATTACATGGCATATTATCTTGCCCTATTAGAAAACTGAGGGGAGATAAAGGCTGACCAGTAGTGAATAAGCTTCATGACAAATAAGACAATTATACATTAGCAGAGCTGCCGCGTGTGCCCCCCTTGCCTATAAACCCGGACCCCTAATTTGTACATTGCTCCTTCCCCCAAACAGCATACAGCATCATGTGATGCAGCAAGGGGATCAGATAGATTCACATATATAGGATTACAGTTCAGTAGAAAAACAAAACATACAACATTCTCAGAGTGGAAACAACATCCCGAACAAAAGCACTTAAGTTTTGTCCCCTCTACAGTATGTATGGATAGGCCCGTAGAAGTTAGGGTGATGTAAGGCCCGGGTCTATAGCCTTAGAATTCCACTCCAAACAAACAAATTGAAGATACATCCAAGGTACAAAGGGGGATTAAGGAAAAAGTACCGGAATTCACAAGGCAGGTTCTACTAGAAAGGTGTTGTACGTTCTTCCAGGAAGTTTCCTTAGCCACAAGGCTGTGGTGGATACTAGTAGTGCAGTGCCTGAGACTTCAAAACCAACCAACATCTTTACACAGCGGAACAAACCTGGTTGGAGCTGGGAACACCTTGGAATGACTATTACACGTGCATACTTCAAAATTCCTTTGTGAGTGTAATTTTAACTTTTAAATCTATTTTAATAAATTGTTTTACACGATGTCAAGCATATGTCCTTAGATGCCAAACGAACGGAACAACAACAACAAACATCTTTAATGCGAGCAAATATTTAAAACGTCTGTGAGTATATTTGTATGTCAGACACAGACGGTGAAATATTTATATTGCTGGTGAATGGTTGCGGGGTGATTGAACCGCACAGGTGGAGAGACACTTTTTTATCCTTAATATACACAGGGGTGCCACCTACCTAATAAGGAAATACTACACTATATTACTATTTCTTCTTCTCCCCAAGCTTTTAGCGCTGGTTTTTCTACACACATTTCCTACTAGAAATACCTACCTGCCTGGAACCACTGCCTGCCATTTATTCGGGGGCTTTGAACCAGCAAAATTTCACCGTAGCGCAGTAGCATCATGCGTCGCTCACGCCGACGCAGCGTCGCCAATAATTGTGTGCACAGAGCAGCCTGCACTCGGGTCAAACCATTAAAAATAAATGGTGGTGTACTGGCCCAATCGCCTCAGCCTAAGAAGACTGGCCTGCCCCGCTCCTTCCCCCAACCCCCCCCCCCCCGTTTCTAAACAGTTTTGAATATAATGGCATCAGTCAGTCACGCTTTTTTTTTTGCGTTTTGCCGCCCCCTGGATCTCGCTGACTCGAGTATAAGCCAAGGTAAACTTTTTCAGCACATATTGGGTGCTGAAAAACGGCTTATATTTGAGTATATACGGTATATGTTGTCCAATGACCAGGGTTAATATTATCTTTTACTTATATACAGGGTCAGACTGGGCTGGCGGGACACCTGGAAAAAACCCGGTGGGCCCCAGCCCAGACCTGCTTCCCTGATCTGCCGGCCCCCAAAAGAAAAAAAATGATGTGTGGTACGAGTCGGCGTTTGCACTTGCGCACAGAACATTGGAACCCGGTGGTCCCCCAATGCTCCATTCCAACTCTGCATCTGTAGCACTGCAGTAATTTAAAGGGATTTTAAATGGGTCATTTTCACCATGAGTGCAGTGTGCAACCACCACAATCACCATGTTTTTTACCCACAATGCTACTTTATTTATTAACAATCAAGCGTCATTGCTGACAAGAACAGTTTTGCATTTACTGCAATCATGTCTGATGCTGAGGAATGGAATCTAAGCCCAAAATAATAATTGATGTAAACTTATTCAGGGTTTTTTTGCTGAGTTATTTGTATTTTAATAGTGATAATTTTTTGGCTCAGCTGTGACACAGCAACCCAAAATCAGGGAAGTGCAAAGAAAGTTGAAGTAGTAGAAAGAAAGTTGAAGTAGTAGAAAGTTGATAGTTGAGTTGAAAGCCTGCCTAGCAGTATAAAACTGCTTATATCATTAATGTAGAATTGCAAAAGTGCTCAGAGGATCACTGGAAATAAGTTTACACTAACTTTAATGGATCAGAGACAGCTTGGTACAAAGTTTGCACTTGCCATTATTATGAGGCTTGCGTAGGATCCACTGGGTGCAAGTCCTGCAGAGGGAACTCTGGAATTACCACCAGCTTGAAGGTGTAAGTAGCTGTAGGGTTCCCCTGGACCAATAGGCAGGAATCAGAAGAGGAGGTCGGAATGGACACAGGGTCGGACTGGAGCCTAGCACCTCTACCCACCCCCCATGGTTGTGTACTTTCCCCCTCCTTAAATTTGCGTCTGTGATATGAGGAGAGGGGACAGTTTGGGCGGGTGAGTGGCCTGGGCATAGGCGGAGGGTGAATTTTTTGTTTTGAGGAGGCTAAAAGCCACACAACTGAAAACTGAAATCTAAAGCTGAAAATAAATTGCATTCAAGAGACAATATAGGACACTCACAACATGGGCAAAATTATGAGGACACAGCTGTAAAACTGTTATAGTACCCACTTTATGGAAAGACCCCGTAGCCAGAAAACCCCAGGTTCCAAGCATTCACATGATGTAATTGTAGCTTATTTTGCTTCTAAAAATTCAGAGCACTTAACGTCGCCCTTAAGTCAGTACGTATTCTTCCACTGAAAAAACATCTGATTCAAAAGAACAAAAATGGAACATTCCGCGACATATTGCACCAAAGCATATTTATCAAGGCAGGTAAAATTTATGTTCAAACACCTGTCACTTAATTCCCAGTTAAGTAATGTTCTTCATCTGAGAAATTCCTAACTACATGGAGCTGTCGGGCAGATCAATAAGTAGATATATGAGCACAAGTCATCATCTCCCCATGGGAAAGCATTCAGCGTTAATGTACAGAACACATTCATACCGGAATTGCCCAACAGCCTGAATAAACCTCAAAAAAAAAGTTCCTGATCCCCTCCCATATAATCACATTTCTCATTTTGCCCACTACAAACGTATCATATAACCTCGACAGCCATAGAACTCATTTTTATGTGTTCATAGTATTCGTCGGTTCTTATTTACTCAGTATTAAAGGAAATGTAAACCCTCGGAATGCTCTTCTGAGCGCTCTTGCAATCAACATCATTTTTTTTCTTAGTTTTCAAGATATTAGCATTTTGTACACAGTAATAGGATGAATTTGAGACACCAGCACCACCTGCTGGTCATTTCCAATTAGCTGAAAATGTATTTCTTTTGTTTTGATGGCATGTGTTTCCTGAACCGAATAAATTTTCGGCACACGTCAACACTATTCGGATGTCTATTGGCTTTAATGACGGCATCAAAATTTACGCGGGCGTCAAAAATGATGCGGGTTGTGGTTTGGCAAATTTTTCGGTAGAAATGTGCCCATCACTTATGCAGAATATTTCATTGATTGTATTCAGAAAGTTTCTTATTTCAGCATGACGAAGCTTATATTATATTTTCGTTTTCGTGATAGTTTCCGTTTAAAGAGCCATGGTGACCTTAGGAAAGTACTAAAGGACTCCTAATATAACATGCCATTCTCCTTTGGGGAAATTTTTTTTTTTTTTAAAAAAAGAGAACAGTATATATAGCGTTTAGGTTCAGTACACCTGGAAAACCTGCAAAGTGATTGGATATCAAGAGGAAAGTCCCTGATTCCCTGACAGTGCAGGTTGTTCTGCTGGTACCCTGTCTGCCTGCCTGTGTTTCCCCTGATGTCAATTCTGGCTGATTGCTTTTTGGGTCAGGAAAAAAGTGAACCCCTAGCAGGTAGGGTCGGTAGCAAAAGGAGCAGAGCGGGATGCCAGGTTTAGATTGGGTTGTGGGTCAGGGGCTCCAGGTTGGAAATGGGTCAGCCCATCAAGAACTCATTCAGACCTCTACCTGTGACTTTCAGTATGCAGGCACTTGTAGTTCGAGAACACAAAAGAAAGCTCCAGGTTAGTGATGGGCAAATTTCTCAGTAAAAAAAAAAAAAGTTTGGTGAATAATTTGTGAAATTCGTATTTTGACGCCCGCGTCAATTTGCATCAATTTTAAAGTGATACCGACTAAAAAAAGATTTTTTAAAATATGAATGTACATTAAAAGTTACCTATAGGTCATGTCGATCATTTTTTACTGAGAGGTCCAAATTTTTATGACGCTGTTGAATTTTCGTGGGAGTTTCGTGAATTTATTCGCCAAAATGTGGAAATTCGCAGCAAATTCGCGCCTGGTGAATTTATTCACCCATCACAGGTTGCACAGCCCTGATATTTTTCATTCACCCTTCAGATGGGGGTGGTTAGCTTGGACAAGCTTGGACACATCAGTGTGTTTTGGCCGAGGAAAGGTTAAAAGCAAACAAAGTTAACTGATGTACTTGTGAAAAAGCCACATGATTTCTGGGAACCATGATGCTTTTATTTAAAACTGTCAGTTTTCTCAACAACAGCAGTAGGTTTCCCATGTGTGTTAGTGAAGGCAATACGTGGTCTAGTTGGTTCTGTTTATTACAGTGAGGAACAGCACAGGTTGCCTATAAAATTGAAATAAGTCAAATAAACAAAAAAACAGCTTGTTCTCTAATGAATGGGGGAAGGTTTCCCAAGAAATAATAGTGTTGCTTGCATATAACCTTTAAGATGAAGAAAACATAAAATATGTTATATCTGCAAAGGGTTTCTGTAAGCAGGCTTTCAATAAAGAACAAATATATGAATATGATATATAAATCATAGGGTCCCAGTTCACATTTCACAATATGGCACAGTCCCCTGTAAACTTCCCAATACAACTCAATACTCCCCTAAACTTACCCTTTACTAATCTGTTTCATTCTTCTGCAGAAATTCAGTTGGGGCAGGTCAATGTTCTGACAACTTCCTTGACTACTTTGTGGTCAGACTGGTCAGAAAATGACCAGCAGGTGGTGCTGTTGTAACACAATTAATTTATGTTAACAGCACATGTATCCTTTAATATCTTGGAATTAAAAAATAAATAAATAATGAATGTACATTGAAAAGGTGCTTAGAAAAGCACCCTCATAACTTATTTTTAAGGTTTACTTATCCTTCAAGGATCGAGTTGTGTTTTCCATGAAAATTTGAGTTTTCAAGTTTTTTTGGTCAAAAATCACAATTTCAGGTTAAAAGTTTTTTTAAATGTATTATACCCCAACCCTGGAAATATCTCAAATCTGAAAATACACCATATAAAACCTGTAGAGGTCACGTAGAAGTCAATGGCAGAGGTCCCTTGAACCATTTTTAAGATGTTAATAGCCTTCATGATGTTCAAGGTTTTTTTTTAAGGGGGTTTTGCCAAAACACTTGATCAACTGGAGCAATCCAAGTTTTTACCCGCCGAGAACTCAATTCATTCGAGATTTCAGGTTGCTAACCCAAAACTCACTGATTTCAGTTTTTTCCATTCGAGGTATAAAAAAAACTCAAAAATTCAACCTTTGATGAATAACCCCCTTAAGTTTCTATTTTTCATGAACCAAATTTATTCTCTGAAAATGTATGTTTTTTTTTTTAAATATCTCGAAAACTCAAAAAATTTGAGATTTACAAAGTGTAAAAACCACAAAAAAAAATAACATTTCGGCAAGTAAAAGCAGTTGAGGTCAATGGGAGCTGGGCTAAACCGATTGTACATAGTTACATAGTTAAATCAGGTTGAAAAAAGACAAAGTCCATCAAGTTCAACCCCTCCAAATGAAAACCCAGCATCCATACACCCCCCCCCCTACTTTCACATAAATTCTATATACCCATACCTATACTAACTATAGAGTTTAGTCTCACAATAGCCTTTGATATTATGTCTGTCCAAAAAATCATCCAAGTCCCTCTTATAGTCATTAACTGAATCAGCATCACAACATCACCCGGCAGTGCATTCCACAACCTCACTGTCCTGACTGTGAAGAACCCTCTACGTTGCTTCAAATGAAAGTTCTTTTCTTCTAGTCTAAAGGGGAGACCTCTGGTACGGTGATCCACTTTATGGGTAAAAAGGTCCCCTGCCATTTGTCTATAATGTCCTCTAATGTACTAACTAACCAGTTTAGTTGCACTTAGTCTCTGCACTCTCTCCAGCTGCACGAGTTTTAATCCATTCAAACTTTTAGAGGTTATAGTAAATTCCCGAAAAACTTGAATTTTTTGAGATTTTTAAAGGTTTATGAATTTTGGGTATATCGGGGAACTTTCAGTGTTTTTTTTCTCGTTCGTGCTTTTTCTATTCGGGTCTTTTAATAACTTTCATGCCATTCATAGTTTTAGAGAGTTTATTCGTGGTTTCAAAAACCTCCAAAACGACACAAATTCGAATACAGGTATGGGACCTGTTATCCAGAATTCTCTGGACCTGGGGGTGTTCCCGATAACAGATCATTTTGTAATTTGGAACCTCATACCTAAATTCTACTAGAAAATCATGTAATCATTAAATAAACCCAATAGGCTGGTTTTGTTTCCAATAAGGATTAACTATATCTTAGTTGGGATCAAATACATGTTACTGTTTTATTATTACAAAGAAAAAGGAAATCATTTTACAAAATTTGGATTATTTGGATAAAATGGAGTCTATGGGAGTCAGCCTTTCCATAATTCGGAGCTTTCTGGATAACAGGTTTCCAGATAACGGATCCCATCCCTGTATTGATAAATGAACCTCTAGGGTTTGTTAAAGCCTGGAATGTGTCAACACAAAGTCCTTTTTACTTTTAGCTAATGAATACTACATGGGCATATTCACTGATCAGACCCACAATTAAACTATTGTTTTGTGGAAATTAGATGCAGCTGAAAGGGTGGGGACACTTTTGTAAAACCCCTCCAAGTCCCAGTAATCTACAGCCATTTAGACAAATAAAAATATTTTAACAATACCCTTTTACACATAGGAGGGACCATTGTGATTCCAGTTGAATTCATCCCCACTATTAGCAGTCACATGTGGAGATAACCATGGCCACCGCTGTAAATGGACATCTGTCACCCTTTCTATAAAGAAGTGCTTTCTTATGTCACTCTTCAGACGTCTTCTACCTTCTATCCATTACCTTGTGTTTCTAAGAATTCCTCGCCTCTGAATAATTCCCTTGGTGCTGCACACTAGATTCTAAAGGTTTCTCTCAAATCACTTGTCTCCCTTTGCTCTCCCTACGAGTTCAAGCCTTCTCTGCCATATCTGCTATAATACACAGCTTCTCCCTGTGGCTTTCTCTTTGCCTTCCCACAGCTTTGCTATGTTGCTTGCTTACTTTCATGTCATTTGAAATAGGACTCCCGGGTCTCTTTCTGTCTTCTACAGAAAATGTCCCGTTCATTCTGTATTCCGCATTTGAATATACTTACCCTTTATGTATTTCCCACTGTGTTGGAATGAGTTCAAGAAACCATATGCTTTTTGAGTTATCGTTCTTATAAAAACAGAAATGAAACAGAAACAGGTATATCTTCTATGTCTGTTACATTTCTTTACCACCTAAGAGCAGAAACACGTTTCACTGACCCTACAAGTGATACCACTAAGAAATATACAAGCAGAACAAACACATCTCCTTTTCCTGAAATGCACAACTGATCAACCACATTGCCTCTGTGCATATATTGAATATCTATCTATCTATCTATCTATCTATCTATCTATCTATCCCTCTATCCCTCTATCCCTCTATCCCTCTATCCATCTATCTATCTATCTATCTATCTATCTATCTATCGATCGATCTATCGATCTATCTATCTATCGATCTATCGATCTATCATCCATCTCTCTCTCTCTCTCTCTCTCTCTCTCTCTCTCTCTCTCTCTTATCTATCTATCTATCTATCTATCTATCTTTCTATCTATCTATCAATCATCTATCTATCATCTATCTATACTTTAATTTACCCAAAATCAAGACCACATGGAATGTTGATGTCAACATCAATGTCAACCTCTAAAGGAAACTTAGCCTTGAAAATGAACCAATCTGTTATTCTCCATGGGGCAACCTGGGCATTTAAGGAGCTAGGTGATGGCAGATTTGTCACTCGCGATAAATTTGTTCTACTGTGGGCGACAAATCTACCGAAAATGCTTCTCCATCGGCAATAATTGAAATTGTCTGTGGCAAAACCTTTGCATTGCTTCATTTTTCCAAACTCCCACAAAGATGCCTTACAAGGAAACTTCGGACAACTTCTGAGAGTTCTCAGAAGATTTGTCATCTTCAGTAGGGCAAATAATAACAGGCGACAAATTTTCCTGTTGGCCATGGCACTAAGTACATTATAATTGAATTACTTTCAACCACTTGGGTTAAAATTAAATGGTAGTACTGTTCATTTAAGAGAGGCAAAGTAAAGAGTATTTAATGGATCACCTTGACGTGCCCCAATACTCACAAATGAGAGGCAGTCACTCATTTTAAGAACGCCCAGAGGCAAACAGTACTCCAGAATCACCAGTGAGATGAAAGTTCAAAGGAAGGTGAAATTGCTCAATATTGCATTAAATGGTTTAATAGCCAACAACAATCAAAAACAAAGTCCAGTGTTAAAATAGGTATTTTTACCCTCACCAAGTGAAGACGATGCTCCACGCAACACACAGGAAGAAAGAGTTTTTAGTGTCTTTTAATGAACTTCAACGAATTGTCTTCTAAAGCCGATTTAATCATTGGAAAAAGCCACTTGGTATCTTTGATTGTTGATTGACAACTATTAAAACATTTAATGATCTATTGAGCCATTTTGCCTATCTATGAACTGCCATCTTGCTGGCGATTCAGAAGTGTTGTTTGGATCTTGGGTTTCTTAAAACGAGGAGGCACAGGGAGTGAACACCAAGGTGATCTTTAGATCCATGTTGATGACAAAAAGGTTTGAGCATAAAATACCCTTCAGGAATGGTGCTCCACCGTACATTGAAACACTCCAAAAACCAGTGGCCCCAATATAATACAGTAAATCCCATACCTACAGTACATTTATTTGTGTCCATGTAACATCTCTTAATCATGGACTTGATGGTGTCCCTTAAAATGAAACTTTTATACATTTTTTACAAAATCTACCTTTTTGGCTGGATTACAGGAAATTGCTTTACTAATGCAGAGATTTCTGTTTAAATATTTCAGGCTCTATGAACTCTTAATAATTATTACAGTCATTTTTAGGGGGCTGCTAACATGCTCTTTTAATTGGATTATTTGGAAAGTCATTTCTCTCTCCTAATTATGATGAGGAGAAATTTTATTAATGCGCCGTCTGAATGTGCTGACGCCTCGGAAATTGTTTTAGGAGTCTCCTAACATCACAGCTTGAAAAAAAAAAAAAACACCGTTCATCTTGTAAAGTTATTTTCTAAAGCCGTTGGTATTAATGAGACTGCAAATAAATGTTCTCGGGACAAGCTATTAAATGCGGATACCCCATAGTGAGTGCTTGCCTGAGTATCTGTTATATATAGCTTGTTTCTGCAGGACCACAGAGCTGGGTATTTTATTACTCACTGATATAGTAGTTCTATAAACTGCTGCCTTCCTCTCGGGCAGTCTTTTCTTGTAGAGTAAATAGTAAGTCATGAGTTCTCTCAAGTTTTGATAAGGAGAAAATGGAATTTATAAACGTGGCAGCATGAACTTTGGGTAATAGATTAGAGACTAATCAAAAGTGGTATCATTGTCCAGGCCTTCAAAAGGTATTCTATTACCTGCTAATGGAAGTGTGAGAGATATTATGGGTTTAATTTTTTGCACACCCAGTGAGATGTTCAGATGACTTAGACAGCATTGGGCTGCCAAAGGGTTCAGTTGGGCCCCCAAGACAAGAGTATAGGCCTGTTGACTAGTTATGAGCGAATTTGACCCGTTTTTGTTCCTGCAAACATTTGCCGCCGGCGAAATGTCGCCGACGCCCAATGAAGTCTACGGGCGTCATTTCCACGGTGAAACAAGGTGAAAAAATTCGCCCATCCCTACTGTTGACCTTGAACTTGACTTGGACACTTCAGACCTGTGTTGGACCCACCACCCAGTCCCACAAGGATTTTCAGGGAAGCTGACATGGTGCCCACTGCAAAACACATAACCCAGATGTAAGAATACTAAAAACCAAAAGTTGCATCTCTCTGGGTCCAGAATACTCAAGCAGACCATCTGCACTGTCAGGACATCTCAAATTTTTAGCCTGAAACCCGACCGGTTTGTGAGTACAAATGTGTGGAAAGACCCAGTATGGGAATCTCTATGGATGAGCCAACGGTAAACATATTGTACAGAAAGGGAGATTGGAGTAGTAGATCTTGTACAAACAGGGTTACAGTACACCCAGAGGGCAGCTAACCGTCATAGAACTGTTTTTGACTAGAAAGTAGTTGTTGAGACTATGGGGCACATTTACCTAGGGTTGAATATCGAGGTTTAATTAACCCTCAATATTCGACTGCCGAATTGAAATCCTTAGAATATCGAAGTCGAAGGATTTAGTGCAATTCGTTCGATCGAAGGAATAATCGTTCGATCGAACGATTAAATCCTTTGAATCGAACGATTCGAAGGACTTTAATCCATCGATCGAAGGATTATCCTTCGATCAGAGAAACCTTGGAAAGCCTATGGGGACCTTCCCCATAGGCTAACATTGGCCTCGGTAGGTATTAGTCAAATAGTCTAATGATTTTTAGTTCAAATCATTCGATTCGAAGTCGAAGGTCGTTTTCGAAGGTCGAAGTATCCAATTCGATGGTCTAAGTAGCCAAAAAAAAACATTTGAAATTCGAACTATTTTTCCTCTATTTTCCTCTGTTCCTTCACTCGAGCTAAGTGAATGGGCCCCTATGTATAGTAAAGGGCTTGCATTTTCTAAAATTATTATAGAAAATTATAGGAGGCATAAGATAAATTGGTTCATTGTATTTTGTTGGGGTGGGGCAGTTCGGAGACACCAAGGAAAATGTCTGACCTTTTTCCTTTGAGGACTTCAAATAATTCTTAATGAATGCTATCATGTTGCATTATTTCTTGCCATTTTCTAGAATGTCATTTTTATTGAAAAGTGCCAAAAAGGTTAGGGTTTATTATTAATGATTACTTTTTTTTAAAATTTCTATGGCCAGGAAGCCTTGATAGTGGATCACACAGGTGGTTATTATCTAAAACTCAATTTTTTTGATTTTTTTCTAGTCAGGGTTTTTTTGTGGGGAAAAAAACTCACTTTTTTTTATTTTAGCCTGATGCTGTAAAAAGCCAGAATCCGAAATTCCACCATCTCAAACCTGTCGAGGTCATGTATAAGTCAATGGGAGATGTCCATATCCTACTTTAAAGATATCATGGTTTGCACTTGGTTTAGCTAGATAATCCAAAAAAGGTGGGGTTTTCCGGCAAAAACCTGTAAAAAATCGAGCGATTCAGGAGAAAAGTCCAAATAAAAAGTACAATTTGGACTTTCTCACGGTTTTTCCCTGATCCAATCTATTAGAGTTATTTTAATGATAAATAAGGCTGCTTTTTTTGATCGAATAAAAATCCTTTGATCGATCGCTTAAAATCGTTCGAATTGTTCGATCGAACGATTTTTATTTGATTGTTCAATCGAAGCATTTGTGCTAAATCCTTCGAACTCGAAGGATTTAACTTCGAGGGTCGAATTAGAGGGTCTATTAACCCTCAAAATTCGACCCTTAATAAATCTGCCCCTTTATCTTAGCACTGTATTTTATTTATTTATTTATTTTAAATATATTTTTATTCTTATTTCATTAAAGAAAAACCATCATTTTAGAAGATGACATTTAAATATAAGATAAACAAATGGTATTTATTTATTAAGCTTTTCTGCGATATAACATGTCCATTAAAGATAGTCTCATTAGAATCAGTGATGGGCGAATTTGCGCCGTTTCGCTTCGCCGAAAAATTCGCGAATTTCGCGAAACGGCGAAAAATTCGCGAAACGGCGTTTTTCAAAAAAAATAAATTTGACGCCGGCGAATTTTTTCGGCGAATTTTCGCGGGCGTTTCGCGAATTTATTCGCTGGACGCGAATCGCGCAAATTCGCCAAGAATTCGCGCCTGGCGAATAAATTCGCCCATCACTAATTAGAATACTGTAAATTTTGAATTACACTAGAAATGGACAATGATGAGTTGTAAATACGTACAGTATGTTCTGGCTTTTGTGGTTCTATCTTTCTTTACTCAACCAACCTGTTGCCTTGTTACCGTGCATTCTTGTACTGTGCTCACTCTCCTCCTGTTCATTATCTGAACATCTTCTATGTGTGTCCTCCTCCACCCACTCTCTCAATCCAATTCAGCCTTCATGCTCTGCAACCTTCTCCAACACTAGTCTACTTGGTCACGGTCCCCTGACCTCATTTTTCTAGTCCATACACTACATTTCTTCTCAGTTTTTGTTTCATTTCTTCTCATTATTACCACTCCATGACAGTACATTACAGCTTCTATAGACATGAGCTATATGGACACAACTCCTTACTTGACAGTTGAGCTTTTGTAGAAATGAAGATTAAATGACAACTAAAGTCCCAGTGAAGTCTGCCTCTAATTGATGTATCCATTGTACATAGCTGCTTTATGACAATTATACCAAGAAAGATGTTCAGTTCCTGATTATTTGTCTGTAAACTCAGGCTAGAACCTCAACATCTCCTTTTTATACAGAATAATGTTGCTCCCCATAACCTCCGAGAACATGATAGTATTTGATCATTCCAGATCTGGTCCAGGAGACATTCTTCCCATGGAACTTCATACTCCCCAAAGTTAATGCAATATAATCATTTTTATGTCTACATTCATTAAGTTAATAACTCATGGAAATGATGGCATACGTATAGAACAACTTAGATTATGCAATTCTCTTTCTGGCACGGCAAAGCAAGGAATAACACTAATAACACTAATTAAGGCTTTCACCTTTCTAAAGGTAGAAAAGACAATATATTTTAATTGGAAAATTTACACTGTATGATCATGGGTTTTGACATATTAGGGCTCCAGAAAAGAGCAGCTTATGTGCTTATTTATATGTATTATTCACAAGTATACGTTAATTGTATAGCATATGATCTAGCCCAGGGCTGCAACTTTTAATGCATTTGACATTTTACACTTGAAGCTCATGGTTCAGTGCAACATATATTTATAAACACAAACCATGGCTGCAAATTCGTCTAAACTGCAGAAATGTCCCAAGTGTAGTCCATGATACTAGACTATACATTTTTCAATGTGTATCCATAAAGGAAATGTAAACCCACATCAACATATTATTGTAAAATTGCTTGGAGTGCTCTTCTGCAATTTACATGATTATCTTGTTCTCATTCTGTAGATATGAGAAGTTTTACACTGCCAATATATGTTGAATTTGAAACAGTAGCACCCTGCTGTTTATTTCAGCTAACTCGACACAGTTGGTAGAAAATTCTGTTAGTGGGAAAAGGAAAGTCTTGTGATGTTGCTGTGCTTAGAACTGACCAGATCACTTTTCTATTCAGACTAACTTCAGTTTCTGAGCACAGCAGCATCACAAAGACTTTTCTTTTCTCACTAACTCAATTTTCTACCGACTTTGTCAACGTAATTATTTTAGCAGCGTAAAAACTGCCTGAGAAGTTTAAAACAAATAGGTTAATGTAGATTTTAGAAGTGCTCAGAATAGCTCAAAATTTATATTGAATGTTTACTAACTTCAGTTTCTGAATAGAGCAGAACCACAAAACTTTCCTTTTCTCACTAACTCAATTTTCTACCGACTTTGTCAACTTAATTATATGAGCAGCATAAAAACTGCCTGAGAACTTTAAAGCAAATAGGTTAATGTAGATTTTATAAGTGCTCAGAATAGCTCAAAATTTATATTGAATGTTTACTAACTTCAGTTTCTGAATAGAGCAGAACCACAAGACTTTCCTTTTCTCACTAACTCAATTTTCTAACGACTTTGTCAACTTAATTATATGAGCAGCATAAAAACTGCCTGAGAACTTTAAAACAAATAGGTTAATGTAGATTTCAGAAGTGCTCAGAATAGCTCAGAATGTATATTGAGTATTTACTAACTTCAGTTTCTGAATAGAGCAGCACCACAAGACTTTCCTTTTCTCACTAACTCAATTTTCTACCGACTTTGTCAAATTAATTATATTAGCAGTATAAAATCTGCCTGAGAACTGGAAAACAAATAAGTTAATGTAGATTTTAGAAGTGCTCAGAATAGCTCAGAATTTATTTTTGAGGGGTTTACATTTTCTCTAAACATTGATTTATGGATAGAACTCACTAAAACAGTTTTAAATCTTTTAATAGCAACAGCCCAAGGCTATAGTATAACATGACAATAATATATTGGTGCTTATATAGATTCATTTGTGAAATAATATTGTAGAATGTGGGAATATGTACCCAGATAGAGTACAGATTTATTACTGTATATTTTTGAAATTCCAGAATAAAATTGGGACTGGAGTACAAGATTGATTGCACTTTCCTGGTGGCAGCACTAGAGGTAAGGGACCCGTGAGCCATTATTTCAGATGACTTGAGACTAGATGATCAGTCAAGCAAAACAAAGGGACAAGCCTGAAGGCTCTTCGAGTTTACAAGGAACTTGAAGGGTACCTATACTAAGACACAAACAATTCTATTCCATTTTGTAATATCATGGGATTACTTTGGGTGTGATTTGAATTAATTGTGTACAAGTTTTATGAGGTCATGGCTGCATCTGCCTATGTATAAGCATTTCTCTTCATCTTTTCCAGGCAGATTTCTCCCAACATAGAAATGTCGTGGGAGTAATGAGATGAAATAAAAGCTGAAGGGAGGGCATGGAAATTTGTGTATGCTTACATATAATTCAGAATTTGCTCAGGCATCTGAGCATACAGTATTTTAAAAAATGAATACAAAAGGTAATTTTTCACGCAAAGCCTACACAAAATTAGAGGGAACATCTCATTCCATCACTTTCTGCTTGTCTGTTCCCCTATACATTATATTAAGGGGCCCATTTACTTAGTTCGAGTGAAGGAATAGAATAAAAAAAACGTCGAATTTCGAATTTTTTTTTGGCTACTTCGACCATCGAATTGGCTACTTCAACCTTAGACTACGACTCAAAATCGTTCAACTATTCGACCATTCGATAGTCGAAGTACTGTGTCTTTAAAAAAAACTTCAACCCCCTAGTTCGCCACCTAAAACCTACCGAAGTCAATGTTAGCCTATGGGGAAGGCTTTGGAACAATTTTTAGGTCGAAGAAAAATTGTTCGATCTATGGATTAAAATCCTTCGAATCGAACGTTTCGAAGGATCTAATCGTTCGATCTAACGATTTTTCGTTCGATCAAACTATTTGCAGTAAATCCTTCGACTTCGATATTCGAAGTCGAAGGATTTCCATTCGTCAGTCGAATATCGAGGGTTAATTAAGCCTCGAAATTCTACCATAAGTAAATTTGCCCCTAAGTGTGTATTCTGTTACCAACGCCTATTTCTTTATTTTTAATTCCCACTGGCGCTGTCCTTTGATACCATTATCAATTTGTACCTATATTTCACTTGGCCTATGTAACTATATTGCTTGATGCACAAGGAGGGATGAAAAGAACGTGCCATGTGAAAACAGAGAACGTGCCAGGGCCATGCCACATTTTTGAAGAATTTTTTACACATTTGTGAATTGTTTTGCCAGATGTTTAAACCTTTGAGAAATGTGTTGTTCAACTCTAAGGGGGTTATTTACTAAACTCTGGATACCCGAAATCCGAAAAATTCTTGAATTTTTTGTGTTATAATAAGCTTTTAAAAAAATCACAAATTTTTCGGAATTTATTAAACCCAAAGAGCTAAAAAGCCTGAATATAAAAACACGGCATCTCAAACCTGTTGAGGTTTGCATAAAAGTCAATGGGAACAGTCCCATTGATTTTTGGTTGTGTCGGGGGTTTCGGGCAATTTCACAATGTTTTTGGAGTTTTCGGGGGAAATTCACAGAAAAATCATGAAAATCTGAGCTTTTCCTGGTAAGGTAATTTTCGGGAAAATGTGATAATAAATAAACGTTAAAAACCCGAGCGGCTTAGATCGGAGTTTGTAGCAGCCGATATTGAGATAAATTCGGACCTTGATAAATAACCCCTAAGAGTGGGGTTAGAAGATATTTCACCTTGTGTAATATGTATTTTATGTAATACTTAGTTCATAGGTCACTATTCAATGATCTACAGGATATATTGTGCCCTTGTTTACCCTTGAGCCACATTAAAGGTAAAAAAGAGTTGGGGAGCAACACAAGCATGGAAATTGTTCCTGGGGTGCCAAATAAGTGCTGTGATTGGCTATTTGGTAGCCCCTATGTGGACAGGCAGTCTACAGGAGGTTCTATTTGGCAGTACACCTGGTTTTTTTCAACCAAAACTTGCCTCCAAGCCTGGAATTCAAAAATAAGCTCCTGCTTTAAGGCCACTGGGAGCAACATCCAAGAGGTGAGCAACAACTCAAAAGCCACTGGTTGAGGATCCCTGATCTAGACTCTCTGTAGGAAGAAGCCTAAACTCTCCATTCCATGATCTGGATGCTGTTGACCAATGGAAAAGTACAGACTGTAGTATAATCAGTTTCAGGGTTCAAGGGGATCTAGGTAAGGCTTAAAGACAGGGGGCAGATTTATCCATGATCATAACGGGTCTTTCCAGAATTTGGATCTTCATGCTTTCAGACTATTAGAAAATCATTTCACCGTGAAATAAACCCAATAGGCTGGTTTTGCTTCCAATAAGGATTAATTATATCTTAGTTGGGATCAAGTACAAGCGACTGTTTTATTATTACAGAGAAAAAGGAAATCAATTTTAAAAATCATAGTTATTTGATTAAAATTGAGTCTCTGGGAGATGGCATTCCTGTAATTCGGAGATTTCTGGATAATAGGTTTACGGATAACAGATCCAATACTTATACCTCCATAGCTCCTCATACAATCAGTACGGCCATATTGAAACCACCGGGGTAGGAAATTGTCTCCCTAATACAATTGCACACTTGTCATATTTATTCTTGTTTTAGATTTATCAGCAAAAAAACTACAAATAAGGACAAATTAGAATAAACCTGAATAAATCATGTGGAAATGAATTGCAAATCATAATATCACTTGACAGGGCTACAATTTATGGCTTTAATTATGCGTGGCTGGGTATAATTTGTTTTGATCAAACTAATAAAGCGACAAACTTTAAATGTTTTTTTTTTCATGTTTTTTTTTTTTTAACTGCGTGCCAATGTTTATATTGTATTTATTCCTGATCTCATAATTTGATATAGGGTTATGCCAAATGCCATTGCATTGTCAATATTACCATTTAAAATTGCATAATATCTTTAATAACATAATGATGGAGTATGCAGTGTTGTGAACAGATTTGCTCCCTCTCCCAATGGCATCGTGATAAGTTCCTGGGCACCCCAATCTATTTTAAGACCCCTCAGCTTCTAAACCAATATGAAGAGGATATATACAGGTATGGGACCTGTTATCCAGAATCCTCGAGGCCTGGGGTTTCCCGGATAAGGGATTTTTCCATAAGATCTTCATCCCTTAGGGGGTTATTTACTAAGCCCCGAATGCAAAAATCACGAAAAATTCTGGATTTTTTTTTTATAAAATCGGGATTTTAAAAAATCACAAATTTTTCAGAATTTATTAAACTCCGAGGCTGGAAAACTCTGAATCTGAAATCCGGCATCTCAGACCTGTCGAGGTTGCATATAAGTCAATAGGAGAAGTCCCAATGATTTTTTGATGGTGCTGGGTCTCGTGCCCGGAGTTTCGGAGGTTTTGGGCAAAAATCAGAGGTTTCGGGTGAAAAGTCCGAAAAAAACGTGAAAATCGGGTAAAAACTCAGAAAAATACTTGAAATTCAGAGTTTTTACCGCAAAGCACAATATCGGGAAAATGTAATAATAAATAAAATAAAATAAATAAAAATCCAAGCGGCTTGGATTGGAGTTTGTAGCAGCCAATATTGAGATAAGTTCGGACCTTGATAAATAAATTCTACTGAAAAAGAATTAATACATTAAAGGAACCCAAAAGGTTAGTTCTGCTTCCAATAAGGAATAATTATATCTTAGTTGGGATCAAGTACAAGATCCTGTTATAATACACAAAAGCCATGAATATCTTGTAAAATATATCCTTATAAACGGTGAGTAGTGATGTCATCAGTTATAAACGGTGAGTAGTGATGTAATTTCTGTCACATGACTCACTAAAATTTGTGTATTATAATTAATAAAGTACCCCCAGTTGTAAAATATGGGGATTTTATAAGTTACCTCGGAGTTCCATGACCTGTATAAAAACACTCGGCCTTCGGCCTCGTGTTTTTATATGGTCATGAAACTCCTCGGTAACTTATAATATCCTTATATTTTACAAGAGGGGGTACTTTATTCACTATTTATTATTACACAGAAAAAGGAATCGTTTCTAAAAATCTGAATTATTAGATTATAATTGAGTCTATGGGAGACAGCCGTCCCATAATTCAGAGCTTTCTGGATAACAGGTTTCTGGATACTGGATGCCATACCTGTATAACAAAATAACATAAAACGTTATGCTCCTGGTATGCTTCTGCTGGAACTAAATAAGGAAGACTTGGTAGCCCGTCCGATGATGGGTCTGTTGGTCAGGTGGGAGGGATTTAACAGCTCAAGAGATGACTTTCCTAAAGTATATAACTTATTATATCATGTAACAATTGCTATATACAGGCAGACGCCAGGTTAAACATGAGGTAGGGTCTGTAGGGTTGTTCTTAAAGAAACAGTAATACCAAAAAAACAAAGCGGTTAAAGTAATATAGTGGATAATGTACCCCCAACTGTAATTTATAAAGCTATTGTATCACCAAGGAGTTATGTGACCATATAAAAGCTCGAGGCCGAAGTCCGAGTGCTTTTATACAGGTGA
This sequence comes from Xenopus laevis, assembly GCF_017654675.1. Classification (NCBI taxonomy): domain Eukaryota; kingdom Metazoa; phylum Chordata; class Amphibia; order Anura; family Pipidae; genus Xenopus; species Xenopus laevis. The sequence goes on from NC_054381.1 coordinate 13,898,663, forward strand.
CTTCTAATATCTTTATAAATTTCAGTAGGGGGTACATTATGCATTATAATTTACATTTTTTTGTGAAATGCCAGGTGGAGGGGTCCGCGTCCAATGCTGGTCGCCAGCGTCCAAATTGGGCGCGCCGGCGTCCAAATCGGGCGTGCTGGCATTCAATTTGAACGCAGCAGCGTCAAATCCGGACGCGCGCCGTCAAATTCGCTGGCCGGGTCCCCCCTGTTATAAACGGCGCGTTCTGACATCAGAACGCGCTGTTTATAAGGATATAATTTACAGTCTGGTCCCATAGGGAAATGACCAGACTGTAGATTATATAGTGAATAAAGTACCCCCTCTTGTAAAATATAAGGATATTATAAGTTACCGAGGAGTTTCATGACCATATAAAAACACGAGGCCAAAGGCTGAGTGCTTTTATACAGGTCATGGAACTCCGAGGTAACTCACCATTTATAAGGATATAATTTACAAGATATTAATGGCTTTTGTGTATTATAACAATATAATACACAAAAGCCATAAATATCTTTTAAATTATATCCTTATAAACGGTGAGTTCTGATGTCATTTCTGTCACATGACTCACTGAAACTTATTTTATAATAAATAAATATTATTTTATAATAAATATATTTATAATAAATAAAATACCCCCAGTTGCAAAATATGAGGATATTATAAGTTACCTCGGAGTTCCATGACCTGTATAAAAGCACTCAGCCTTCAACCTCGTGTTTTTATATGGTCATGAAACTCCTCGGTAACTTATAATATCCTTATATTTTACAAGAGGAGGTACTTTATTCACTATATAATGCACTGCTGCCCTGCACTGGTAAAACTGGTGTTTTATTATTCACATCGTCATTTATTGTGGCCACCATACAGCAAGAGAGTGCTTTCAGTTTTCCGGCTGGAGAATATATACTTCCCCTTTAACCGTCTGAACTCTTTACAATCTGTTTTTTCTCTGTACCCAGCAAGACTGAAATGAAAGTAGTGTCCATTTACTTAATTGCAGCCAAATCAAACCTCTAATCCTGGCTGAAACCCTTGTTAGTGGTGCTTGCGAAGCAAAGCATCACTACTGTTATCTTGCAAACTTATTTTTATTCTTCTTCCGTATGAAAGTTTGGCGCGTAACTAGTCCCGCACCGTTTGTCCTAGACCCATGAATGAGGTGTCAAATCGTGCGGCTTAATCGGGAATGGGGTGGTATGACTTTTCTAAGGGGTGGGTGGTTAATTGCCCCTTGCGGGGGCAATTAACCACCCCGAAAAGTCCCATAGATTAACATTGAGGCCAACTTTTGACGGATTCTAGCGCAGAGAGGGAATCTTGTAGAAACGTTAAATTTACCACATTTGAAGAGGTTTGCGACCTGTGTCAGATGATACCCCACACGAGGGTATAAGTTTTACCCCCGGGGCAGGAGAGGTCCCCAAATTTGCCCCATTGACTTATAATGGGGAATTTATCGAATAATTAGTTTGTCGCAGACCCATGAATGAGGTGTCAAACCGTTCAGCTTATTCGGGAATGGGGTGTTGTGACTTTTCTGTCCTATTTTGGGGACCCAAAAAAGTGAGCGGAGCCGCAAACAACCAATCAGATTTTCCCTATTGACTTCAATGAGAAAATGTAAACAGCTGTAATTCTCACAGTAATAAAGCCAGAGCTCCCAAACTTGGCACCGTGGGTCACTGGGTGACTGCGGCCAAAATTTACAAAAAGTGGGCGGCGTCTACAACAGCCAATCAAATTTCAGCCATTCAATTAAATAGGAAAATTTTAAACTGCTGCCGATCTTAGACGGTTAATGGCAGCCTCCTCAAAGTTGGCACAGTTGGTCACTGGGGGACTGGGATTAAAATTAAGAAAAGTGGGTGGAGCCAAAACCAACCAATCAGATTTCTTTGATTGGTTTTAATGGGAAAAATTAAGAAGGCTGCCATTCTCTCAGTATTGATGTCAGGGACCTTGAATATCACAAATGTGGTCGCTGGGGGTTTCCACTTCAAGTTTAGAAAAAGTGGGCGGAGCCACCAACAACCAATCAAATTTCATTCATTGATTTTCAATAGAAAAAAATAGAAATGCTGCCATTTTTACACATTAAATGACAGCATTCCCAAACTTTGGTATGTTAGTCACTGAGTGACTGTGGTTCACAATTAGGAAAAAAAGGGGCGGGGCAACAACAGCCAATCAGATTTGGGCCTGAGTTTTGCCACGGCAAGCACCACTCACATTTTCTTCAGGAAATGTACCTCTCTAGTTACATATTATTCTTCTTGTTGATCCCAGCAAGGTCTTTATTGTTGTGTTCGATGTCTAATTGTATTGCTCTGTATTAAGGATCATTTGTTTGTAGGATAAAATAGAGACAGAGATTTGCTCTGGAGAAAATGAAAGCCAAACATGTGGTTGCCTTTCTGTGTTGGATATTTCTAAAGGATGAAGCAAGGCTTGGAGGAAGCTCTCGAAAATGACCTCAATAAAAACACGAACTTCATTTTGCAGTGTCATGATTATTAGATTTTAGCATTTAGATTGTAGATTCCCAAACATGGATCAGCCCTTTCATAAAGGGATTCTGTTGTGGGAAAACATATGCGTTAATAGTGCTCCTCCGGTAGAATCCCATTTAGATAAATTTTTCAAAAAAGCAAACAGATTTTTTATATTTAATTTTGAAATTTGACATGGGGCTAGACATGTTGTCAGTTTCCTATGTGCCCTTAGTCTTGTGACTTGTGCTCTGATAAACTTCAGTCTCTTTTTAGGGTTGCAGACGAGGCTACTGGGGGGAGATTAGTCGCCCATTGACAAAACGCCTCTTCTTCAGGCGATTAATCTCCCCTAAATGCCTTCCCGCCAGCTAGAATGTAAATCGCTGGGGGGATGGCAGTCGGATAGTTTTGGCTTTCTAAAGTGGCCCAAAGTTTCCTCGTGAGGCAACTTCGGTCAACTTTGGAAAACGAAACATTCCAAGTGCCACCCCCCCCGGCGATTTACATTCTATCTAGTGGTAGATATGAGAACAGCACTCAATAAAAAAATGGCTGGCTAACCCAAGTTGTGGCCCATACAGTTACACTGAGTAGGGAAAACAATAGCTTATCTGAAATGAGTTCCATTGTGCAGTGCTGACCCTTTCTGAAATCACATGACCAGGCAAAATGGCCAGACATTGCTGTCTAAACTCCAAAGTTACAACTAAAAAAAATACCCTCCTTGGTTCAAGAATAAAAATGTAAATGGTAGAATTAATTAATTGCAGTGAACACAGTGTAATTTAGCAATAAAAACTATACCATAGAAAATCATGTCAGATTCCTATTCAGTCAATGGGTGTTTGTTTCTCTCCAAATGCAATAAAGTGAAAGTGAGTAGTGATGGGCAAATCTGTGCCGTGAAAAAATTAGCGAAAAATTAGCGAAACACATTGAAGTCATTGGGCATCAAAAAATTTTTGATGCACGTCAATTTTGATGGAAGTGACAATTTTTTATATGTGCCACTATCTGGTCCAAATGCATTAAAGTCAACCGGTGTCCGAATAATTTTTCTGATGCTGTGGATTTTTTGCTGGCGATTGTCACTGCAGTTTCTGTAATTCATTTGCTTGCAACAAACCGCGCATTTGTTGCGTAAATTAGTTTTTTTCTCATGCCAAATGAAATTAAGTTAAAGGGATACTGTCATGGGAAAAAAATTTTTTTTCAAAACGAATCAGTTAATAGTGCTGCTCCAGCAGAATTCTGCACTAAAATTCATTTCTCAAAAGAGCAAACAGATTTTTTTATATTCAATTTTGAAATCTGACATGGGGCTAGACATTTTGTCAATTTCCCAGCTGCCCCTGGTCATGTGACTTGTGCCTGCACTTTAGGAGAGAAATGCTTTCTGGCAGGCTGCTGTTTTTCCTTCTCAATGTAACTGAATTTGTCTCAGTGGGACATGGGTTTTTACTATTGAGTGTTGTTCTTAGATCTACCAGGCAGCTGTTATCTTGTGTTAGGGAGTTGCTATCTGGTTACCTTCCCATTGTTCTGTTGTTAGGCTGCTGGGGGAGAAAAGGGAAGGGGGTCATATCATTCCAACTTGCAGTACAGCAGTAAAGAGTGTTTGAAGTTTATCAGAGCACAAGTCACATGACCAGGGGCAGCTGGGAAATTGACAATATGTCTAGCCCCATGTCAAATTTCAAAATTGAATATAAAAAATTCTGTTTGCTCTTTTGAGAAATGGATTTCAGTGCAAAATTCTGCTGGAGCAGCACTATTAACTGATTCATTTTGAAAACATTTTTTTTCCCATGACAGTATCCCTTTAATTGGGAGGGGGTTACTCACACCAAATGCATTAAAGTCAATAGGTGTTTTTCTCAAGTTTTTTTCCTCTCTCCAAATGAATTGAATGTCTGGCAAAAATCTCATCTCTAGTCACAGTCTTGTGTGGCCTGGTCCTTCTGTACACAGCCAACCTATTTACACAGGGCAGTTTGATTTTCAGACTATGCTTGTCCTGCTTTAAACTGGCCATAGACGTACAGATATAATATGGAACGTGCGTGGAGTGTCCCGACATTTTTCACGCCATGGCGAACAATCGTTCAGTCGATCGGACAGGGGTCAGAAAAATTCTGTTGGCTGCTGATAATATCTCTGCATGTATTGCTGATGTGCCGATATCAGTGGGAGACTGTCACCAGCTTTTGTCGGACATAACTTTTGTACGATTTCTGTCAGGGGCAGAACATTGTCTGATCTGTTCTTTTACTACTTTATTTGATCTGAATGGTTAGTGGCAGGTCGGTAGATTGGGACGTCCATTCGTTTGTCCGATATTGCAGGAAAACCTGCACGTCAATGGCCAGCTTTAGGGAAAAAAATTATCTTACTTCTTTTATAAACAGGAATATAAATTCCTGTTTATAAAAGAAGTAAGATCATTTTTTTCCCTTATCCTCCATTTAATGTCAGCTTTTATCTTATCCAGTCCCTCACACATCTGATAGGGCCTTCACACCGTTATCAGACTAAATGTAATCAACTGACCCAACAAGCCAGTTGCTGAGGAGTTATCTTTCTCCAATCTTCTAGTCACTTCTCATTATGTAATGTCACTTCCACTTCTACAGTATTGCAAGAATACATCCTTATCTCACCAACGCCGAGACCCGAATACGTTTCCAATGATTAATCTTCTCTAGTGTCAGCTATCACTTCCCCCTCCTACTGGGCTTGCCACTCACCTGTCAGGCTCACCCCCTGTCCCTTCACTCTTCATCTCCTCTCCGCTGGCGCTGACCCATTCTTTATCCTGAAAATAGAGAAATAAGAAATATCCTGTTGTATTTTAAGCACAATTCTAAAACTATTTTTAACAGATACAAAATCTCAGAATAAGTCATATTTTGGATCCTAAATAATACCCCACCACCCACAGTTCAGATAATAGGGTACAGTTGTATATCATAGTGTCAACTAATACAGAAGTCATTAGCATTTTGGTTGGAGTTTCATCAATTGGGATTGAAAATGTCAGTGCCTACTATTATCCTATAATTACCACATTTTTTTTTAAAAAAAACATATTTTAATTTTATTTTGATAAATACAGTAACTTATAAGTGTGTTTTTAAAGAATTAATTAACAAAATAAATTTAAATATAATTTTAATACAATTAAAATAAAAAATATTCAGTTTTTAGATACAATTGTATATTGTGTGTAAAGAGTGTTAAAGAATCTGCTACTCCGTTCTTGTATTAAAGTCTACTCTAGCAATGTTAGAAATTACATTTAGGACAAAATATTCTAAGGGCAAAGATATTCGCCATACGCAAATTTGCAGCAAATTTCCGCTTTCTGCCAGCAGTGAATAAATTCGGAACTGTGGCGAAAATGTGCCAGCAAAAAATCTGCCACGTCTAAAAAAATTGGCCCACGTCAGAATAGTCGGGCACATAAACATTGTCGCACGCCCATTGATATTAATGCATTTGGACAAAATAGGTGCGTGTCTAAAACTTGTCGCGGACATCATAATTGGAATGCGTCAAAATAATTTTGACACCCATTGACTTCAATGCATTTTCGCAAATTTTTGTAATGTTTTGCTATAAATTTGGGAATTTTTTTGGTGAAGCAAAACGGGACAAATTCGCAATTTTAATGCGCGTCAGATTAGCGGGTGCATAAAAATTGTCGTGCAACAAAATTATTGACGACCATTGACTTCAATGCATTTCGCAAAGTTTTCGCAGTTTTGCAAGTTTTGCAAGCTTTGCGGTAAATTCACAATTTTTTTGTGAAATGGGACAAATTTGGCGCGGCAAAATTTTTTTGTTGCGTGTCAGAATAGTCAGGTGCATAAAAATTGTTGTGCGTCATAATTATTTGGATGCCCATTGACTATTGCATTTGGACAAAATAAGAGCACGTATAAAAATTGTCACGGGCGTCATAATTGACATGCAGCAAAATAATTTTGACACCCATTGACTTCAATGCATTTCGCAAATTTTTCAAAGTTTTGCGAGTTTTGCTGTAAATTTGCAAATTTTTTTGGTGAAGCCAAATTGGACAAATTTGCAATTTTGATGCGCGTCAGAATAGTCAAGTGCATAAAATTGTTGTGTGTCAATATTATTCGGATGCCCATTGACTTTAATGCATTTGGACAAAATAGGCGCATGTATAAAAATTGTCTCGGTAGAAAAATTTGCAAAAATGCAGGGAAGTCTATGGGCGTCAAAATAATTTTGATGCCCATAGACTTCACTGCATTTTTGCAAAGTTTTCTACCGTTTTGAGAATACAATACTACAGTATTTTTTGGTGGGATTCAAAGCATAGTATACAATCTTGGTGCTCATTAAAAAACAAAATATAAACTGGAAGTCTTTTGCCTTTAATAAATTATTTTAGTAGATGTTACAAAAAAAATTCTACGGTATTTTTATTATTTTGTGGTGTAATTTAAAGAACTGTATGAATATTGCAGTGCTCGTTAATATACTACATTTACATTTAAGATGTTTTACCATTAATATTTAATATTTATGTCTCAGTCCAAAAATCTGGCATCTCAGACATGCGGAGGATGTAGTCAATGGGAGAAGTCCTGAAGATATCCTTATCTGCATTGGGTTTTGTGCAATAATCCAAAGATGTTATGGTTTTCGGGCAAAAGTCCCCCAAAAAATCTGATTTTTCAAGTGGAAAATCTGAAAAAAATTATACAATTCGAATTTTGATATGATTGTTGCAATTTTTTCCAGTTCTTTTCCCAAACTGGACTTTAATGGGAAAGTATATTGATAAATAAGGGGAAATAATTTTAGTAATGTTTTTTTTTAAAAAAATTGGGTATAGTGTTTTTATTATTTTATACTGGGATTCAGAGCACCGAATATTTATCTGTGTGGATTTTTTTGTAAACCATATTTTTTAATTAAATAATCAAACATTTTCTTTTATTATGATCACAGTATCCCTTTAACGTAAGGGATGAGTATTGTCCAGAAAACAAGTAATAAAGCACAGTTGAGGGAAATTTAATAAATCTGTACAAATTTGCATTGATTAACGGAATGGCAAAAATGCTATGAATTTCTATTTTGGAGCATTTGCTATAAATTGCAGTTCAGGGTCTGCAGCTTTTAGAAACCGATTAGTAGCTGGTTAAATATCAAATTGATTTGTAAATCTGCAATGTAAAAAAGTCATTTATTTGCATTGCAAATTTAATATTTTTTTTATTTGCTTATCTCTATTAACCATATTGCAAATGGAAACATTCATTTTTTTTTACTCAGTAGGTTTGATAAATGTCTTGAGTATAGTGTATGTTATTTCAAGAGCAATCATTTACTGGTGCTGGCTGTATGCTAATAAACCATATTCACATGACTATACTTATACAACATTCTTGCTCTAAAGCTCCAGATATAAAAGAAACAATTTTGTGCCCTCTGCAGGAAAAGAGTATTCACATTTTTTTTCAGTGATTAGCATTAACATGAACACCGTTAATCTCAAATCTGAATAAATGATCCCACAGCTAAATGTAATTTAATCCATCAAGTAAGCCTGACAGGAACTGAAGATGCCTTATTCACGAGGAAACTATTTCACTCTCTGTGTATTTATCCAATGCATAGCACCAGGAGATGCTTCCAAAGGAGGTATTGCCCAGGGGCTTCCATGAAGTTTCATCCTGGATGCTCAAAATATATATATATCATGAGGGAAATTTTCACCACAAAAATGACGCACATAGAGGGTTATTTATCAAAAACTAAAAAAAAAATCAGGATTTATTATACCACAAAGATGGAAAATGTTTGAGTCTGAAAATCCGGCATCCCAGATGGCCGGAAGTTGTATATAAGTCAATGGGAAACGTCTTGAAGATATCCTGATCTGCACTGAGTTTCAAGCAATAATCCAAAGATTTAGGGGGTTATTTATCAACCTCCGAATATCCAAACCTCTACTGATTCATAGTTTTCGGAGCAAAAAAAAAAAACTAAGAATTTTTCGAAATTTATTAAAGTCCGATGGTCTAAAAAAATCTAAAAGCTCTTGAGGTCCTGGATAAGTCAATGGGGAAGGTTCCAGTGTATGCACTGATGTTCGTACCGATATCCGATGATTTAGGGGTTTCAGCGCAAAAAACTCCAAAAACTTTGAAAAAAATCTTAGTTTTTGTGGAAATCTCCGAACAATTTGGAGTTTTTGTGGAAAACTCCGAAGTTTGCCAAACCCTACTTTTAGGGCTTTTTTCTTTATAAATAAGGTCGATTTGGGAATTCAGAGTTGCTCTAAGTTTGATATTAAAAATACTTTGGTAAATTCAGACCTTGATAAATAACCCCCTTAGTGGTTTTCGGGCAAAAATCCCCAAAAATCTGATTTTTCGGCCGGAAAATCTGAAAAATATCGTACAATTCGAGTTTTCAAAAGGATTTTCGTGATTTTTTTCCAGTTTTTTATCCCGACAGGTCTTTATTGAGAAAATGTATTGATAAATAAGGGGAAATAACCGTGTGGATTTGGACTGAGTATACAGTATTTCAGAGATACATTTGGACTTTGATAAATAACACCCATAGATCCAATGGGTCAAAAAAATGAGTTGTGCCGCCTCGAGCGTCACCCATAGACTTAATTGCATTTCAGTGAATTCTCACTGTTTTGTGACATTTTGGTAAAGCAAAACAGGTCAGATTCGTCCATCACTGCTCAGAAACATATTTCACTGTTGTTTAGAAGTGTCAGAATCTTAGGGTTTAAATCCAAGTTTGCGGGATCCAAAGGGGTCAGGCGTAAGCATAGTCAAGTTCAGGCAAGAGTTCAAAAAGGCAGGCAGCAAGGATCAGAATCAGGGTCTTAGCAGAGGGTCAAGAATCCAGGAATCAGCAATCAGGAATTTAGGAACACCCAGGAACACAAGTCAGGAATTCCTATTATCGGATATTGAACCAATGACCCCAGCGTCCTTTTAAACTAAAATTTCACTCCAATCTTCTGCGCAATGAAGTCCCAGTGCTGCGCTGAGTGCCGCCATCTTGGATGAGGAGCAGAGTGCTCCAGAACAGAGCACTCCCAATGCTCCTAATGGGGAAAGTCCTTAGTGAGGCATTCAGAATGGCAGTTGTCTCTTGCATATCCTCCAAGGTTCTTTGGACAGCCTTATGGTGAATATACTTTCTTCATATAGTAAAGAAACACCTGAAGTTCTTTAAAACCATGAGGAAAAGTACAAGAACCATTTTTACATTGCAGTTGCAGGGGCCCAGAAGTGTAGAGGGGCCAGTAAAACCCTACTAACCAATATTTTAGGGCCCTATAGTGAATTTGCTGTTCAGTAGCATCCACCACTGTCTTTTCCCCAGTTGGGATCATGACTAGTTCCTGTCCATAGGTTGTATAATAGAAGGGAGCACATGACTCCTTCTCATTGGTCTTTAACTATAACTAGGAGTGGATGTACAAGGAGCCCTTAACTAAAAGCCCAAGTATTAAGCTTTGGACCTCCAGACCAACAACCTTCGGGACATTGTCAGAACAAGTGCCCAATGAGTAATGTAAAGGTTGTGGATAGAAGTTTCTTAATACACATATAAGGGCTGTGAGTTAGACAAGTGAGCATAGCAAGGGCAGTATTTGGCTACGCTGAGGAGTAGTAGTGTCGAGTTAGGTTCTAAGGTGACGCCCACCTAAGTGTAGGGTTCAAACTGGAAAGGAACTAAGCTTGTTTTATCCCTGAAAGTCTTCCATCGGAGGATACCCATTACATGGACATGTGCCTTAGTAGTCAACTAATCCTTCACAACTTCACAAGTTCTATCTGCTAGTGAGTGTTGGTGCCTGAGCCTTTGTCAACTACTGAAGACTTACTTGACTCATTATTTGTTGTACTCTGGGTGGTAGCTTAACTTGTTTACTGTTCGATAAAATAACATCTGTGGTCAAGAATCATTGGTGCCTAATTCCTGGTTTCTCTGTATTGAGGAATTCAGCTCAGTGTCCTAAGCTATTCCTCTTCTGTGTTCTACTGCTTAATAGCTGTGACAAAATTATACCCATTATTTGACCTATTACAATAGCATGCTATGTATATCATGTAGGGGAAAAGGGACCTCTTCTGTCTTGGACTGTTGGCTATGTACTTCATAATTTACTGTCACGTTAAAGTAAATAGAAGGATTCAATTTATAAATAGTCCCTACTTGAGGCTGTAAAAATATCCATTTGTCACTGAATCTTCTACAGACTTCACTTGGATAATGTTTAACTTAGCATTTATCTTAAGCAGAAGGAGTCACTTGAGTTTTGCTTAGTAGTCTCCCAGCAGGTGCAGGGGATAAACATTCATTTTCTCCATGAAACATTGTAAGTGATGCCAACACCAATTACTATCATCTTAACCCCAAGGACTTTATAAGGAATGCCGCATTAAATATTTATCTGTGCTTTGAGAAAATGCTAACACGTCAATGCTTGTTACTAGGGTGCTAATCTGTGTTATCATTAAACTAAAATTAACTGAAAAGGGAAAATAAATATAAATTCTGATACTTCAAATGTCAACTTAAATCACCCAGGAGCAATTCAAGCCTATGAAATATGTAAATCCTTAATAAGACAACAGAAGACAGAACTTGTTTCTGGGTTTGAGCAGATTGATAGTTGCATTGGGCATGTGCAGGATTAACCTTGTTATGGTTGGGGCCAAATGAGACCACTCCTGTTATTTGTGTTGATGGAATGTATGACTACGTTGATGGTAGCCAACCCAATGTGCCATTCATGTACATTTGGACCTCTATCTATGTTCATATTCCACCAAAATACTGGTGCTCACCAAACTTGGACACATTTCGGAATATATTTCTCAGAATGCTCTTGAGAGGATCAACCGGGACTCCAACTCTGGTTTACACTGTCTAGGACTCTTGCACTTACCAGTGAGCAACTGGAGGCTCTTGGGGCTGGTCCTGACCTGGTCATTATTGTTCCTGTATATCTGCCTGTTCCCAGTATGTCTCCTCCCTGTTCTCCACCCACCTCGTTTACCCTCATGTGTTTCCTATTCCCAATCACATTCCCTTTATAAACCCCGCCTTGAGTATGCTCAGGGCTGAGTCATTGAATGTATCAGGAAGCCTCTGTAACTGGAGTTAGTCTCAGACTTGGAAGTGGGTATGGTGGAAGCCCAGGGGGATAGCCATAAACAATTTGAGATGACATAGTGAATTGCAAGTTTAATGGCAACAGAAGATAACAGGAACAGGCCAAAAATCAAATACAAGGTCAAGACAAAGTCATTACCAGGAAATCAGAAGGGCAAGGAATGCTGGAATAGTGTATGACTACCTTGAAAACCTCCAAAAGTCCGAATTGATTTAAAATGTGCCCCATAGTGTTGCTGACTGTCTAGGTTGATACAGTAAGCTATGTGCATGAGATCCATAATTTCTAATCAAATAAATATATTTTATATCAAAATGCTTACATCTAATGAAATGCTCAAGCTTAGACAAATTTCCTGAGTATTGCTTCAACTTATTTGCCATTAGTGCAGGTATTAAAACCAAATAATGTTGAACCCAAATCAAACACCTTTATCAAATTAGTTGTTTATTCAAATACAGTGGAAGAGCTTCTAAAGTTCTCCAAACATTCCTCAAGGGCCTCCTGACAAGCCACAGGGCCAAGCATCCCATTCTTTAGGTACAATCAGAACAAGGTACTCTCCAGTAGTGGCAACGTACGTGGATGGAAGGGGGGGGGGGTTCAGGATTTGTACCACTGCCCTATAATACAGGTATAAGGCATTGGATTATGATGTCCCTTTAGAGTACAGCTTCCCTCCAGATGACACTGATGACTGCCTTATGGAGCTTTAGGGATTTCCAACTCATGCTTATGATGGCTGGAATAAAGAAGATGATATACCTTATCATTAATCAAACTAGACACATACTTAAAATCCCCAAAACTATTAAATTAAACCTTTGAGAGATCTCTTCTAGAATAAAGCAGAAATAGACAGTCCTATAAAGCATATGTGGAGCCACACACTGCTATCTAAAACCGTCAATACAGGTGTTTTACAGCCCAAGAATGATCTGGTGCACCTATGTATGAGGTTTTTGGCATTTCGGTTTAAATTGAATGGGACCCACAGGAGTGTGTAGTGTTTGTTATATGGCCAATATGTGCCAAGCTGAAAAGTTCTAATTTTGCTTCAGTTTAAGGATGAGCAAAATATTTCGCATTTCACAAAGAAGAAACATACATAGGGGCAAATTCACTAAGATGCGAAGTTGCGCCAAGCGCAACTTCGCCTCTCTTCGCCGCACTTCGCCAGGTGTAGTTTCGCCAGCACTCCGCAAATTCACTAAAATCCGAAGTTGCGCTCAGGGGTAGCGTAAGGTTGCGAAGTTGCGCTAGCGTTGTTTCGCTATGTAAAGCGAAGTTACAAATGCCAAGAAAACCTTCAAATCATCAAATAAAATTTTTATTTTGCCCTACACATGTTCCCACTGTCTAGGTAAGTTGCCATGAGTCAGGAAATGTAGGGGGGAAGGAGGGGAGCCCCAAAAATTTTTTCGATCTTTTTCAGCCTATCACCCATAATGTAGAAAACACGCCAGCGTTTTTTGGGACTTAGAAAAAATTTTGACTTTTTTTGAAACAATCCCTATTTACTCTATTGCGCTTCGCCAGGTCTGAGGTGGCGAAGGAAGTCTAGCCTAAAAGGTAGCGTTCAGTACACTGCGCAAGTTAGTGAATTTGCGTAGTTACGTCGCTAGCGAAAATTCGCCTGGCGTAAGTAAGTAAGTAAGTGCGAAGTAACACTAGCGAAACTATGCCAGCGTTCGTTAGTGAATTAGCGCAGTAACGAAAATGCCAAACGCTAGCGAATTAACGCTAGCGTTCGGCGCTTCGGCGCTTAGTGAATTTGCCCCATAGACTCTAATGAAGGAGTTCCCAACATTTTTTACTCGTGAGTCACAATTAAATGTAAAAATTGTTGGGAAGCTACATAAGCAAGAAAAAAATCCTTTGGGTTTGGAGGTTATTGGGTAGACTCATGTGGACTGCTAGCCTGCAGGAGGCTCTGTTTGGGTAAACGTTTGTCTTCAAGCCTCCAAAACTTGAATTTAAGACAGGAATTTTTGAGCACTTACTGGGAGCAACATCAATGGGAGTGGAGAGAAACATGTTGCTCATGAGCTACTGGTTGGGGATCACTGGGTGTTGGACACCCATTGACTATATTTGGCAATTTTTTTGTCATTTCTTGAATTATCGGGTTAGATCGCCCGTCACTATATGCAGTTAAGTGCAACTTAATTCGTTCTGACTGAACAAAAGGCTTTATAACCGTTCTTTGAGTGGCTAGAAGTCTTTCTAGTTGACAGCCAGTCATTGAGCAGTGAGCAAATGTCTATAAAAATACAGAATCAATAAGGGTTATTTGTGACCACAGTGCAGTCTGTAAAGTGTAATTAAAAACACAAATCACCATGTTTTGTGTTTTTTCTCCAAGAATTCCCCAATTGTAACTGTGGCCACATGAGGCGTTGAGCCTGCCACATTTGCAACTGATGCTTTAAAGGAAAGGGAAAGTTATTTTATACTTAGGGATTCCAAAAGTTGAGCACCCCCAGTGATTGTATTTACTTTTCTGACACTCCTATCAGCACCAGCCCAGGGTTATTCCAGCGAGCACCACGGAGCGATCCTTTTCCTACTGCTTTACTCTTTAAGTTTCCCGTGCCAGATGAATGTGCAGTTGAAGGAAATAGCCGGCTTGTTCTTTGAAGTTAGACTTTTCACTCTACTGCACATATACAGACGAGAGCTGAAAGAAAAAGCAGTAAGAAGATCACTCTGTGGTGCTCCCTGGAAAAACCCTGGGCCGGTGCAGTTTTCTGCTGATGGGTGCATTGGCCTGGAGTGTCAGGTAAGTAAATACAATCACCTGGGGGTGCCACATTTTGGCAACCCAAGTTTAAAATGACTTTCCTTCTCCTTTAAAATAAACTCAACTGTGTTGTGGTAACAACTGGAGGCAGTGAGGTCTGCTGTATGATAGATGTTCCAGGCTTGGCTCTTTTGGGTGCAAGTCTGTTGTGCCTATAGATGCAGCAAAATTACTGCCATGTTGAATTTGCTTCAGGGGTCCCTTGTGTCTTCTTCTGGGTTCCGTTGTGTCTTCTTCTGGGTTCCCTTGTGTCTTCTTCTGGGTTCCCTTGTGTCTTCTTCTGGGTTCCCTTATGTCTTCTTCTGGGTTCCCTTGTGTCTTCTTCTGGGTTCCCTTGTGTCTTCTTCTGGGTTCCCAAGCAGCAAGTTTGTTTACCTTTCTTTTTTCCCTGGGCCCTGCGACTGCTGGGTCTGCTTCCTCTATAGTTATGCCACTGTTAGGAGCACAAGTACTTTGACCTCAAGGAACCCAAGAAGCACAAGTAATTAAACCTTTCTTGCCATAAACTGTAACATGAAAGGACAATTTCACATGTTTACACACAGGCACTGAGGGATGTGGATAAGTACAGAAGAACCACCAACAAGAAGCCCAAAGACAATCACTGTTGCAGATTACAGTGGAATCTAAATTAGTTTTTCAGCTCTAGAGCAATAAAAAAACTAATTTAGAAGAACTTTGCTTGACACACTATTCTTGATATACAATTTAGAACAGCAGAAATATTTTCATCAAAGGGGAAACTCTGGAAGCTTTTATTCCGTAAATAAAACTTATAAATAAAACGTCAAGCACATAAAATACTGACAAGCAGACAGCAGCCTGGGATTTAGCCCAGTAAATCAGCATGTCAGAGACACATTAACTTTCCAGCCCTAAGTTGATCTGGGGTGATTTTATTTAACTATGTCTTCCCAATTAGTGACCCTGCATTTGTGAGGCCATGGTTTTCCAATGACTAGAATAAGCAAGGCTTTGGTGGTGATAAATAGGTTTTTTATAAAGAAATAATAACACTGAAAACTAAGTTTCTTTTTGCATTAAAACATTTAAAGGTAATATATAAGCCTGGGTACTGGATCGTAGACATGTATGTAGTGTTGTTGCTAGTGATGGGCGAATTTCTCCTGCGAAACGGTGAAAAATTTGAAAACGTGAACTTTGACGCCGGCGACAATTCTGATGCCGGCGACAATTTGACGCACATGAGAGTCAATGGACGTGTTTAATTGACGCCGGCGAAGGAATTGTCGCTGGCGTAAGAAATGTTGGCACTGGCAAAAATTTGCCAGTGCATTTTTACCCCAATTTTGCCAATTTATTTGCTGGCAGCAAAACACGGAAATTTGGCGCTATATCACACCTGGCACGAGTTTGTCGATGCTTTGAGGCTGATTATAGTGATTATAATACAGCTATGGAAACTGTTATGAAGAATGCTCAGGACTTGGGGTTTTCCAGAGATAAGGATATTTCTGTAATTTGGATCTCTTTACCTTTATTATACTAAAAAAAATCATGTAAACATTAAATAAAACCTGGTTTGCCTCCAAGAAGGATTAATCATATTTTAGGATCAAGTACAAGCTACTGTTTTATTATTACACAGAAAAAGGAAATCATTTTTACAAATTTGGATTATTTGGATAAAATGGAGTCAACAGAGAGCGGAGTATTTACAACATTCCAGCTGTTTTGAAAATACTTTTAAAAAACTTGTTTGCAACAATGGGATTTTTGCAATGGAATAAACCTGAGTTTTTCTGATTTGAGTTTTTTCCGTATTCAACATTTACAAACTGGAATTTTCAAGATGTATCCTTACAATTCAAAAACTCAGCAGCTAAACCTGGCAAACTATTTTCTAATCGAATTCACTAAGATTACTTTTTAAACAGTTTTGGAATGGTGGGATTTTTGTGATGATCAAATACTCTTTGAGTAGGTATAAACCTAATTGAGATTTTCTGATTTTTTGTTTTTTACATATTCAAGTTTTCCAGACTGGAATTTTCTAGCTGTATCTTTAATATGAAAAAAATGTGCAGCTAAAACCAGGCGAGGTCAACAAAAGTCAGTGGGAGGAGCATTTCCAACATTCCAGCTTTTTTTATAACTGAATGTTTTTTTTATCAAAAATAACTTTTTTGGAGCTAAGTGATTTTTGTGACGATCAAGTATTTTTCGAGTTGGGATAAACCTCATTGAGTTTTTCTGATGTGAGTCTTTTCCTTATTCAAAATGTCCAAGCTGGAAATTTCAAGATGTATCCTTAAAATGAAAAAAAAATCATCAGCTAAAACCTGAGGAGGTTAACCAAAGTCGATGGCAGGAGTATTTCCAACATTCCAGCCATTTTTATAATTTAATTTTTGTCAAAAAGACTTCTTTTTTAAAACTCGTTTCCAAACTTGTCTAAGATTCTCATTTATCCAGGTCATGGTATATCTAGTAGAAGTAAATCTAGAGCAACTGGACTTGCTGATTAATCATTGAAAACGTTTCACTACTCATCCGAGCAGCTTCTTCAGTTCAACTGACTGGTACGGGAAATCCTCGGCATATAAACTCTTCCACTAATCCAATCGCAAATGGTGCATTGTAACTATCCAATGAAAAAATCACAGCGTTTCCAAACAATATAATTTTTATGACGATCACGTACGAATAAAGGTAATTGAGTTTATCTGATTTTGTTTTTTTCCTAGATAAAAATCTCGATCATGGGAAAATCTTGATGGCGTTTGAGGCGAGGCATCAATAGTTCCTTTAATCACCCTGTACACCATTACCTTAAAAGTTTTTGCCTTTGTTCCAAGCTGGGGGTAAATAGTGGGGTGTAGTGATGGGCGAATTTATTCGCCAGGCGCGAATTTGCGGCGAATTTGTGTGATTCGCCGCCAGCGAATAAATTCGCGAAACGCCCGCGAAAATTTGCGTAAAAAATTCGCCGGCGTCAAAAACGGGCACCGGCATCAAAAAAACGAGACGCCGGCGCCGTTTCGCAAATTTTTCTCCGTTTACGGCGCAAATTCGCTCATCACTAGTGGGGTGTGATGACCAATTTTTTACCATTTTCTACCATAATTAATCACAATTTTTTGGTAAAAATTCACCAAAATGCATTCTATGGGCATCAATTTTTTTTCGTCTCACAACAATTTTTTTCTCCCATTGGAGTCTACGTGCGTAAGTTTTGTGGTGAAAGTCATCGAAAAATGTCACTCTTCACTAAGTAGGGACACTATCATTTTCCTGGTTTTCGCAATTCCTTTTTATTCCCTGCATTGAACACATTGCATAACCACAGTCTCTAACCTGCGACCAAAGCTTTACTTTCCAGCGAATGTGACTGCTGCCTCTGAATGAACGTCGCCTGAGCCTTTTTTGCTTTTAAAAGGAGCGTCATTTATATGAATGTTTCTGTGGCTCCTTGGGGAACCATGTCGTTCTCATTAAATAAAATAAGAATCTGTTCCGTGACTTACAGTTACTGTAAAACAGAAATGTGCTACAGAAAAACAGTTGGCAGTTTGTGGGCTGACGGATGCGCTTGTGCTTTGAAGCAATAATCCACAGGACCAGTGCCGTTTGCTCAACATAAGCACTCGCCGGCTTTTATGTAAGAAAAAAAAGGAGATGTTGATGTAGTTGGCTGATACGAGGCAATGACAAGTAGAGGGCACCAGTGTGTTGGAAAAATATAGCTCTGATAGTAATGTACTGTGCAGTATGTCACTGGATTATCCTACAGGTATGGGACCTGGGGTTTTCCAGATAATGGATCTTTCTGTAATTTGGAGTCTTTATACCTTAAGTCTACTTAAACTTATTTAAACATAAAATAAAACCAATACGACTGCTTTGCCTCCTATAAGGATTAATTATATCTTAGTTGGGATCAAGTACAGGGTACAGGTATGAGATCAATTATCTGGAAACCTGTTATGCAGAAAATACGAAAAGGCCATCTCCCATAGACTCCATTATATCCAAACAATCCAAATTTTTAATTTCCTTTTTCTCTGTAATAATAAAACATCCTTTTTCTGTGTAATAATAAAACAGTAGCTTGTACTTGATCCCAACTAAGATATAATTAATCCTTATTGGAAGCAAAACCAGCCTATTGGGTTTATTTAATGTTTACATGATTTTCTAGTAGACTCAAGGTATGAAGATCCAAATTATGGAAAGATCCGTTATCCAGAGAACCCCAGAGCATTCTGGAAAACAGGTCCCATTATTATACTTATTATTACAGAGAAAAATAATTTTTTAAAATTGAAATTAATTGTTTAAGGTACGGGAAGGTGATGGCCTTGCTACTGCCCCTAATTTCATCTCGAGTTTGGTACACTATGCAGTTCTTGTATTGAAATTACATTATTTTCTATGGTTTCCCTCCTGAGTATTTTTTACTGATATTTTGCAAAATGTTCTGCAAAAATTGCCTAAAACCTGAACATGGGTTCCTTTTTACAATATCTATCCTTTATTTATTAATAATCCTTTATTTAATAACCATAAATAACCAAAAATGTGGTTATTACAGTGAAAAATGAAATTGTTTTTAATCCCATACCTGTATGGGGTTATTTTATGGGGCATAGTTTATGGTGCAAATCTTTTGTGGAAAAAAACCTAGGCTGTTTCGAGATTCATTATGCCCTATGTATAAGTCAATGGGAGATGTCCCGACATGATGTGGTTAGTAGTTGTGCTAGGTTTAGCACGATAATCTAAAAATATTGGGGTTTTCCGACAATTACCCAAAAAAATCAAGCAATTCAGAAGAAAAGTAAAAAAATAATTTGGGTTTTCGCTTGATTTATTTGAGTTATTTTAGTGATAAATAAGGCAAAATCCTGAATGAGTGTTTGGTGAAGCTTTGTTTAAT
This sequence comes from Xenopus laevis, assembly GCF_017654675.1. NCBI lineage: Eukaryota > Metazoa > Chordata > Amphibia > Anura > Pipidae > Xenopus > Xenopus laevis. The sequence continues at coordinate 13,918,078 of NC_054381.1, forward strand.
AAAAAAACTCATATAAATTCAGATTTTAGTAAATAAACCCCTTAGTGTTGTGATTATTGTGTCCCACCCACACAGCCATAACGATGGGGTCAACCAGCACAGCCCGCCGTCTATATTCCTCTGCAGGAAAATGCACAGGTTGTTATCCAGAATGCTCAGGACATGTGGTTTTCTGGATTAGAGATTTTTTCATAATTAAGATCTCCATAATTTAAAAAAATCTTGAAAAAAACCCATAAGGTTTCTTTTGCCACCGATACGGATTCATTATATCTTAGTTGGGATCAAGTACAAAGAAATGTTTTATTATTTCAGAAAAGAAAATAATTGAATTATTTGATGAAAATGAATTCTGAGTTTTATGGATAACTGGTTTACAGATAACTGTTCCCATATCTGTTCCCATATCTGTATTAAGAGGAGTCTTGTATGTGCCGTTGGGTTGCAGCAGTGAATGGTGGCGCAGCAATATACTGCCATAATCATAACAACCAGGGCTTATTCTAGACCAGTGATCCCCAACCAGTAGCTCGTGTGTAACATGTTGCTCCCCAACCCCTAGGATGTTGCTCTCAGTGGCCCCAGAGCAGCTGCTTATTTTTGAATTCCAGGCTTTGAGAAAAGTTTTGATTGCATAAAAACCAGTTGTACTGCCAAACAGAGTCTCCTGTAGTCTGCCAATCCACATAGGGGCTACCAATAGCCAATCACAGTCCTTATTTGGCACCCCAGGAACATTTTTCATTCATGTGTTGCTCCCCAACTCTTTTTACAATTGAATGTTGCTCACAGCACGGTTGAAGTTTCATCTCATGATTTCAATGCCTCATCAATTTATATTTAATTTATCTGTCATCATCAATAGCAAATTACACCTACTGGAAACCTTGCTTCATTCATTACCATTGGGGTAACAGGTGTCTCCCAGCTTCTTTGGAATGCAACCTATTGGCACCCAAAAATGTTTTTGAACAACAAAAGTACTGTAACTATAAGGAAACTCCAATATACATTCATTATAAATACAAAGAACATCCAATATGGGATTTGCTTTCATGATACTATCACAAATCGGCACCCAGAATCCAGAAACAATGCTAAGCTCCCTGGTCTCGGCTCTTGCTTCCGCCTTTAACAGCCGCCTTTCACCTCGGGAGGAGCCCTCGGCTAATTGGATCCTGCCAGGTCTTATTAAGAGAGGAGCCAAGCGAGGGTTCTGGACGAGCAGTGGGGCACGATCGTTAAACAAAGTCTTTGGGCAGAAGGTCACATTTCAAGGATTAGACAAAATCGTAGTCAAACAGGCCTGGTCGGTGCGTGCAGAATTCTAGCGGAGTCAGACAGGCAAGGGTCAAAGCCAGGAGATCAATCAAGAGTTGTCAAAACAGGCACAGGTCAGGTTACAGAGAGTAGAATAGTCGGTTTACTATGCAGGGGTCAGAATCACAGAAGTCAGAATAATCAATCAGGCAGAGGTCAAAACAGGAATCAGAATATCAGGATAAACAGGAATAGCACCAAGGAACTCACTAGGATAAACCAATAATGGGCAAAGAACAGTACAAGGAATTCCCTTTAAATAGTGTTTGAATTTTGCTCCATTGCGCGCTAACGTCATCACGTCATAACGTCAATGCGCCTATAAAAAAAGGAGATGTGCGCCGCGCGCACCCTAAAGAACTGGCACTAAACAGAAGAGGAGCAGCATGGCCGGCGTTCCCACTGAAGGAGCGGCGGGCGTCCCTGCCGGCCCACTAGACCACCAGGGTAAGCCCTCACAGATACTTTCTGCAGTATACAGATGCAAGCTAACTGCTGATTGGTCCAAGGAGTCAGTGTTCTCTAGTGGTGGATGAAGCTGCTGTGCCTTCACAAAGGAACACGTTTGGCCATTCGCAGTTTTATATATTTATTAATATACATCTGGAAAACTTTCCACAACTTCATGCCGTGATAAATTGTGTTTCCTGATATAGTGTTTTGGCTGCCTGGGGGGAATCTGATTTTCTTGGTTTTGTACCTGCTGTGCAAGAAAAATAAATACAAATGCTCCAAAATATTTGATAAAGTATGTTACAATGTGTTTTTTTCGGATAAGGCACAGCTCATGAATACAGTCTGTAAACAGTTTCAGTGCCGGAGGTCATATATGTCCTCCACTTTTATGGAGCAGCTGTAGATTCTATTTGCTTGTGACTGAAAGGGTGAACTTTTGTTGTATTGTACAGGTATAGGACCTATTATCCAGAATGCTCAGGCACTTTGGCTTTCTGGATAATGGATCTTCCATTATTTGGATCTTCATACCTTAAGTCTACTAGAATAAGTATAAGGATTTATTATATCTTAGTTTGGTGGGATCAAGTACAAGTTACTGTAAAGGTGGACCTGAAAGAGGACATGGCTTTATTGAAAATAGGTGGGTTTGGAGCAGAACAGGGAAGAGCTGGGCCATGACCAGGTGACATCCCAGTCTGTTGGGAATTAAAATGTTGGACTGTATGTTATTATGCATAAATGCTTGTTACTGGGACACAGAGAGTGATGTTCAGTAGAAAACATATACTTAGCATCTTACTTCCAATTCCAGTTGACTCTAGTAGACAAGTGGAGGTGATATTCAAACAGCTTGATGGGCCCCAGTAGTTCTTCATAATAACTGTAAATGTTGATTAAACAGTTTCCATAGCTAATGCTTAACATTCTCACTCACTCTCTCCCTCTGAACGTTCTCCTAGATCAGGGGTCCCTAAAAGGTAGATCAGATGTACCAGTAGACCTTTAGCTGGTGATCAGTAGATCTCAAGACACTGTTAACAAACAGCTTGTCTATATCACCCCTCTGTTTTATTATTTTTATTCCGATATTCAACATGATAATATTATAATAATACATTGTAAATGATTACATTCTTAAATATAGCAATATAGCTTTTCCCATAAATCAGTTTAATATTTAATACGAAATGCTAACAATGCTATTATGGATGTAAATCATATTAGGACAACTCCACTAAAAGTAGACCTCACATTAGTAAAGTATGGCACTCCTGTCCTAGATTGTCCTAGTCACGCTCATCCCCTATGTTGGGCAGATCTCAGTCTCAACCCCACTGATAGAGGTTTCCGTGGGATTTCTCACTCTACTCATATCTCCAGCAACCTGTACTTATAGTATCAATTGGCCGACTGACCATAACTCCTCCATGTTGGATCCGTGCTTGCTCGTTCTTTTCTATGTCTCTATAATGGATCATCACCCAAGATAGGACAACCAGCTCTACCCTGGCTGGTCTTTCAGCAAACACCAGTACATCAGTACCCTTATAATGTACTATACTGATATTAGAGCTGAAAATTATAGGACCAAACATGGAAAGGTCCTTCAAGATGCAGGTGGATGAGTGTATTTCTCCTGCTTCACCCGTCTGATGCGTAGGGATACATAAAAACTGCATTCTTAAATATTCACATTCTGCCTGATTTCTGACTTGAAATGGTTCCTATGTATGCTACAAATTAAATATTAAATATATCCATATATATATATAGAGAGAGAGAGAGAGAGAGAGAGAGAGAGAGAGAGAGACGCAAAATATTATTGCTAGGAGGGCTAATTGTCCTTTGGGAATATATATTTATGAAAAAGGAGTAAAGGTCATGTGTCTTCTCTTTCATGTACAAATAAAATAAATATTTTAAAGAGTTTACATAGTAACATAGTTACTATGTTAAAAGGGTTGTGTGAACTTAAACTGAATTAAATCACACACACACATAGAGCCTGGGGGAGCCTGGAACAATGGCAGCGATGGTGGCCAAGCCTGTAGGTTAGTTGGGTGAAAATCTGAGGGGAATGCCTATTGGCTCTACTAGATATAACGATCTTGAAGTTCAGTTATGCTAAGATTTTGTGGAGGTGTAAAATGTATTTGCTAGAAAAGAAATGACTGCAGCACCTCTTTGTTGCAAAAGTGAAAAAGTTGTGTTTATTGGTCAGAAACCTGTTGGTTTCTGACCAATAAACACAACTTTTTCACTTTTGCAACAAAGAGGTGCTGCAGTTATTTCTTTTCTAGTATATGTTTGACCCCTGGTAAGGGTCTCTGGACTGCTCTGCACTCTGCCCAAAGGAGTTCCGGTGAGGTGGTTGAAGCACACACATTTCTACAATTTGGAATTATGACTGAAAGTCTGATACCCAAAACTATTAGTCAACTGCTGCAATCTATAAAGGCCTGTCAAGAAAGGGCCAAAAAATGCTGGAATATAGCCCCCAACTCTAAAGGGCACTTAAGTCAAAATCCAAAAATATATTCCAAATCATTCTCTCAAAGTTAAAAAAAATCACTCTTTATTCAGCATAAATATTAAAAAGTAGGCATACAGACCAATTGATGCTCCGCCTTACGCATTTTGTGCCCACAGGCACTTATTCATAGGCACTTATTCATTTATTTGTGAATAAAGAGTGATTTTTTAACTTTGAGAGAATGATTTGGAATATGTTTTTTAATTTTGATGAAAGTCTGATACACCAATGTTTCCCTCACTTTGTAACCTAATTAAGTGCTGTGGATGACTCTGAGCAAAAGCGGAACCTACATGGAAAGGGTGGATTGAACCAAAAAAGTTTGACAACCACTGTTCTAGCTTCAATGTCCCCTAAAATTGTATTGGCTACAAGTAGTATGTAGTCTCATCTATTTCTAAGTAGGTTACACACAGATAAAAACAGCATTACTATAGGAATACAATGCACTTAGGTTGCTCTTAAAGAGGTGGTTCACCTTTAAACAAACTAGTATGTTATAGAATGGGCAGTTCTAAGCAACTTTTTAATTGGCCTTCATTATCAAATTTTTATAGCGTTTTAATTATTTGCCTTTTTCTTCTGATGCTTAAACATTTTAAAAAATTATTTCCTATTTTTCCGTAATACAAACACAGTACTGGTATAGGATCCGTTATCCGGAAACCCATTATCCAGAAAGCTCAGAATTACGGAAAGGCCATCTCCCATAGATTTCAATTTTTCCGAATAATCCAAATTTTTAAAAACAATTTCCTTTTTCTCTGTAATAATAATACAGTAGTTTGTACTTGATCCCAAGTAAGATATAATTAGTTCTTATTGGAGGCAACACCAGTCTATTGGGTTTATTTAATGTTTAAATAATTTTCTAATAGACTTAAGGTATGAAGATCCATATTATGGAAAGGTCTGGTATCTGGAAAACCCCAGGCCGCCGAGCATTCTGGAAAACAGGTCCCATACCTGTACATTGAACTTGATCCCAAGTAAGATATAATTAATCCTAGTGTTTTTAGTAGCTTTAATAGGGATTCAGATTTTCTTATTCAGAAATCCCCCAGGTCTCGAGCATTCTGGATAACAGGTCTCATTCCTGCATCTCAATTACTCTCAAACTGTCTGTTCTCAGTAGTGATGGGCGAATAAATTTGTCTGGCACAAATTTCCGTGTTTTGCCGCCGGAGAATAAATTTGCGAAACTCCCGCGAAAATTTGCCAGCATCAAAAATTTTTGAACGTACTTCCAAAAAGTCGTTTGTGTCAAAATCGTTGCACATCAACACTATTCAACGCCCATTGACTTTAAAGCCGGCGTCAAAATTGACGTGGGTGTCCATTTTCGAGTTTCGAAAATTTTCAGGAGAAATTCGCCCATCACTATTTCCCAGTCATCCAGAATGGCATGTATTCCATGTCAATAGATTAATTTCTGCATACTAAGCCTAATTATGCAGAAACAGCCTGCTGTCCTTGCTCAAGTCTTGTACAAAGTGAATAGGGATTCCTCTATACAGAGGAAAGGAAATGTTTATTGTGTGGGGTACATGGAAATCTCACCGACTATAACAATGATCCCGACAAATGAGTCAATCAACTTAATGCCTCGTTGCAAAACAGTAAAGAATAAAAGATATTGACATGGCGTGTAACAGAGGGAGGCCGTTCCTGGGGAATAAATCTCCCGTTGATGGAAGGGTCATGCTGTGCAAGTATAAGAGAGGACACTCTGGGAATACCGGAGACTGTAGCAGCAGCTAATTGAAAAGGTTAATTTATTCATGAAAAATTCCTTCTCTATATATCAGCTTGACTTGGGAGGCGATTACAAAAAATAAAGTGTAAGCAAACAGAATATTTATTAGTTTTAGCAGAGAGTCTAAGTGGCTCTCAAGGAAGCATTTCATTTTAAAGCCACATTCTGGTATCCATCAAATATTAATTGATTGTGGACATCAAGTGCTTATTAGGGGCATATTTATTAAAAGGAGGAACATGCTTATATGTGATATAAAGAGTAAATAACCTGCTACTATCATTAGTAGGAATTCAGGTATGGGACCTGATATATAGAATGCTCGGGACCTGGGGTTTTCAAGATATGGGGTCTTGGATCTCTGATCTTAGGTCTAGTAGAAAATCATTTGAACATTAAATAAACCCAATAGGATTGTTTTGCCTTTAATAAGGATTAATTATCGTGTCCCTGGTAAGGCCTCACCTGGAGAATGCAGTTCAGTTTTGGGCTCCCGTCCTTAAAATTGATATAAATGAGCTGGAGAGAGTGCGACTCAGCTGGTTAAAGTGTAGACTGTCAAGGTTGGGTTTGTTATATCTGGAAAAACGACGCTTGCGAGGGGACATGATTACCAGTGGCGGAACTAGAGGTTATTAAGCCCCAAAGCAAATTAATTTAAGGGCCCCCCAACTATCCAGAGTTTGTCCTGTTTTACCAATATATATATTGAAATTCCTTGTTGTGCGTGGAGCATTCTCCCTGTAAATAGTGTGCGCGACACGCCTGGGGAGAGAGGGAGTGGTTTTTTTGTGCATGGACAAAAGCGAAGAAGAGGAAATTAATTAGAAAATGTGTACCGTTTTTATAAGAAACCTGACTGTATGCAGTGAAAGTCTCCCTTCATTTACTGATGTGGATAGGAATTGTCAGATGGTCCCTAACTGCTGAGCAGGGAAACAATCATACTTATGAACAGCAGGGGGAGCCCCCGCCTTACTTCCCAGCCATGCAGAACTCAAGCAGCTTTGTTTATGATGATCCCTAAGCAGCCCAGACCACACTGAGCATGTGCACAGTCTTAGTCTTGCAAAGATGTTTAAAGGAAAACTATACTCCCAAAATGAATACTTAAGCAACAGATGATTACCCAATGGCACATACTACTAAAAAAGTATATTATTATGATAATGGTTAATTTACATGAAGCAGGGTTTTACACATGAGCTGTTTTACTCAGTATCTTTTAATAGAGACCTACATTGTTTGGGGGGTATAGTTTTCCTTTAACTCCAACTAACAAGATGGAGACCCCCTGTAGCCAACTTTGAAAGCATAAATTATTTGTTTGATTAGGCTTATGGTGCAGTAAGTTCATGTTTATATTTAGTATACAAAATACAGCATTTCTAGCCTTATTCTATTTTAGACTTTACTTCCCCTTTAAGGCTTCTGTATTAGAACTTTTAATGTAGGTAGTGCATAACTTTTGCCTTTCCTTCTCCTTTAAGAGTGGCTTGGATGATTTCTTGGATAGACATAATATTAAAGGCTATTGTGATACTAAATCTAAAATTAGTATAGATATTAGTATAATGTATATAGTTCATGTGAGAGTATGGAGGATTCAGTGTCAATGTGTGTGTAGATATGTGCATTGGGTTTTATTTGGAGTGGTTGAACTTGATGGTCTTTTTTTAATCCAACTTAACTATGTAACTATGTAAATGGAGAAAGGGTTGCAGAATTACTTAAAAAAGTCAATCATGTTTTACCCCTCCAAATGACCCCAGTACATATATATATATACACATACCTATACAGACCTACCATATTTATATAAATATATATACTGATACCTTAAGATCATAAGCATGGATATTCTGCTTGTCCAAGAAGTCATCCAGCCCCTTCTTATAGGCATTAACTGAATCAGCATCACAACATCACCCAGCAGGGCATTCCACAACCTCACTGTCCTGACTGTGAAAAAAACCCCTTCAAGTAGAAACTTTGCTCCTCAAGCCCAAGGGGTGGCCTCTGGTTATTTGAGTGAAAGATCCCCTGCTATCAGACTATAATGCCCTCTAATGTCCTTGTAAAGAGTAATCATGTTCCCTCGCAAGCATCTTTTATCCAATCTGTAGTCTTTGCTCATAGTTTAATTGTTCCATTCTGTTCCCTAGCTTAACTGCAGCTATAGGATGTGGATAACTATAATGGTCTATGATGATTCTTAAATTTGAATTTTCTATTGAGGATTTTGCAGATGGAGCCACCATTATTCAGCCACACTGAATATAAATATGGTGATTGATAATGTTTTATGTGCATGAGCCTCCCCACATTTCCATTATTCTACAACTATGTCTGCCACATACTGTCAAGTATGTATGATCTACATCTACACCATTTGTCTCTAACCAGTGGCTCGAGAGCAACGTGGCCTCAAAGCAGGGGCTTATTTTTGAATTTCAGGCTTGGAGGCAAATTTTGGTTGCATAAAACCATGTTACTGCTAAACAGACCCTCCTGTAGGCTGCCAGTCCACATAGGGGCTATCAATAGCCAATCACAGCCCTTATTTGGCAATGCCCAGGAACATGCCTGTGCTGCTCCCCAACACTTTTTACTAGTGATGGGCGAATAAACTCGGCAGGCGTAAATTCGATGCACAACGACATTATTCGGACACCCATTGACTTTAAAGTCAGCGGCAAAATTGGCATGAGTGTCAGAATTGACGTGGGCGTAAAAATTGAGGCAGGCATCAAAATTCGCGTTTTGCGGGACAAATTCACCCATCACTGCTTTTTACACCTGAACGTTGCTCAAGAGTAGTGATGGGCGAATTTATTCGGCAGGCACAAATTTGCAGCGAATTCCCGTGATTCGCCGCCGGTGAATAAATTTGCAAAACCACCACGAAAATTCGCTGAGGAAAATTGAACTGGGGTAAAAAAAAATGGACGCCGGCACAAAAACTCCCCGAATTTTTTGCCGTTTCGCGGGAAATTCACAAATTTTTCAGCGAAGTGAAATGCCCCAAATTCACCCATCACTACTCAAGAGTAAAAAAGGCTGGGGAACCTTGAGCTACACCATGTACTACACATATGCACGGTATGGTGATTCCATCTATGATTGCCTTATAAATATCTCAGAATGTCAAAGATATAATAATCACAACAGCGTTGTTGTTATTATTATTAAAATGCATTTGATCTATACAAGTATAACTAATATTATATAGTTAACAATTCACTGGGTAATTAAGCAGTGTCAATGTTGACGTCAAATGCCAATGTCTTCCTTTATTAATTCCTTTTTTTTTTTGTATTTTAATGAATTTAACAGTTTGACCGCTGCTGTAATAATGAAGCTCACTTGTCTGAAATGATTTATTCGACCCAATAAACTGAGCCTTCCGTTGGCTTGGATACATTTCAGAAGGCAAAACAAAAGAATTAGGCCTGAAGAACACATTAAGGACAGCGAGATTACTCTCACAAAAATCAGTTTATGATTACAGTATAATTGAAGCGAGCCTGCTCTTGTTTAAGATGTACATGACATGCATATTCTATTATGCAGTGAACTCAATGATAATTTTTTTAATCCTTTAATCTGCTTTGCTAAAATATTAAATGCAGGAAAGGTCCCACAGGGCAGATATTCCCTTCCTTGAATTGTTCAGCAAGCCGTTTCAGGTTCTCATTAAAAGATAGTCTTTTCTAGTTTTTAGCAGTATCTTGACCTTTATTTCCTTCATTCAAGGTTCTGTCCTTATTTTGTTGTATATATATTGTTGTATATATAAGTCTGAGCATGCAAGAAGGGCTACCTTCAGAAATGATGGGACTGCATATGCCTGCCTAATCATTCCCCACCATCTAAACACTCCCCAAATTCAGGCAAGCTCCACCCATTTCTCAACAAACTCCACCCTTTTTGATGCATAAATTTGAAAATACCCCTAATTTTTCCACTTTGCCTTCCATTACCATACGACTGCAGTGCATCTCTTTGACTCTTACTCAGTATATAAATATAAATTTTTTACCAGCTAAGATAGTATTTTTTAAACCCTTTTCCCAAGTGTCCAAAATTACTTTTTAGAATCAGATTTCGGACTCTGAATCCAACGCCAAAGACTCCAACAGGGGAATGTAATAAAAGTCGCAAAAAGCAAAACAATTCGCACCAATAAGACTAAAAATCCACATCTCGCAGTTATTGCATTGCGAATTTTAATTGCGCACTCTTAAGAAGTGCTTGAAGGTTTCGTAATCTTTTGGAGCAAACACAACAACTTTTTTATTAAGAATAGTGATGAGCGAATTTGGGGCGTTTTGATTTGCCGAAAAATTAGCAAATTTCCAGTGAAATTTGCGAAATGGCGACAAATTAGCTGGCATCTCGTTTTTGACACTGGCATCCATTTTCGTGGTGGTTTTGTGAATTTTTGGCGAATCGCTGGAATTCGCATCAAATTTGCGCCTGGCAAATAAATTCGCCCATCACTTATTAAGAAGTTTTATTACATTGACTGCGCATTGGCGCAAACTATAACATTCGCAAACGGTCTTCCAATATTGGAAGTGGTCACTAAACAGTTTCCGGGCTCGCAAAAGCTATATTAAATTCACTCAAAGCTAAATTTAGTCTCGCAAAGGCAGAACTTTTCGCATAGCTTTATTATTACATTCCCCTGTATAAATAAGTGGCAGAGGTCTGCACTGAAATTAGCATGAAAATCCGTTTTTTGGGAAAAAACACAAAAATGTACGATTCAGGGTTTTCCCTCGATTTTATTGAGTCTTTACCCGAACCGATTAAATCAAACTTTTTTTAATAAAAAATAAGTTCAAATCAGGTATTTCAGTTTGGTCGTGTTTTTTTAATTAAAAAAATGTGATAAATTCCCATTTTAGTAAATAACCCTCCTCAAGATATTTGTAGTGAAAAAAATCAGATGAATGGGTAATTATTTATGCAGAATACGGTTTGTTTAAGGCTTTCTGCTCTAGTTTCAAACTAAATCCTTCGGCCAATTTATAGATGACACATTTCATAATGTCACATTGAATGTGGGGTGATGAAGACAGCAAGTGCCGTGGAACAGATGGACAGAAATCGTTCTGTCAACTCAAACATCTCTCCGAAAACTGCTATCATGACATTTTCTGTATCCCAAGATAAACACACATCACATCATAAGAAAGCGATAAATTGTTTGGAGCCAGAATGCCTGCGGTTCTCATTCATTATTTTGTACTTGTCAGTGTTTTTATGGTTACACACCGTCTATAAAAATGTAACTACAACAAGCATTATAAAGAGATTAAGGAGAACTGTAATTAACTTTCAGAAAGTAAGTAAATCTGGGTCATCAAATCTGGAACTTTTAAATGGAAAGAAGGACAAATGGCAGCCCATTTTAACAGGACTTTGTTACTAAAGAACATCAATTGATACTGGAGGAAAGGAGGTCTCCCCAATAGCATAGGATAAATTATAGTTCACATTTTAATTTTTAAGAAGATTTTAAATCTTGAGCACTTCCTTCCCTTTTAGTAGAATAGTATTAGACTCCTATGGTTCAAACCAACTTTTAATGACAAACATTTGGCCTGGCACCCCTTCATCTCATGGCTGATATATATTTAGAGCATTGATCATCAACCAGTAGATCATGAGTAACACGTTGCTCACCAACCCCTTTGATTTTGCTCTCAGTGGCCTCAACTCAAAGCAGGTGCTTATTTTTGAATTCCAGGCTTGGAGGCAAGTTATGGTTCCTTGAAAACGAGGTGTACTGCCAAACAGAACCTCCTGTAGGCTGTCGTTCTGTAAAGGGATTACCAAATAGCCAATCACAGCCCTTATTTGGTATCCCTAGAGGCTTTTTTTTCATGCTTATGTTGCTCCCCAATAGTGAAGGGGCGAATTTATTCGCCAGGAGCGAATTTGCGGTGAATTCCCGCGATTACCGCCGGAGAATAAATTTGTGAAATCGCCATGAAAATTCACCAGCGAAAATTCACCAGCGAAAATTCACCGGCGTCAAAAAAATGGCCATCGGCGTCCGTTTTCTTGGACGTCGGCGCATTTTCACCAGCGAATTTTCAAGAAAACGGACACCGCGTCAAAAACGGACGCCGGCGTCAAAAACTAGATGCCGACACCCTGGGGCATTTTGCTTCACCGAAAAATTCATGAATTTACCTCAAAATTTGCTATTTTTTCGTCAAAGCGAAATGCCCCAAATTCGCCCATCACTACTCCCCAACTCTTTTTACATTTGAATGTGACTCATGCATTAAAAAAGGTTGGGGACTCCTAATCAAAAGTATCTAGAAGGCTAAATAAACATTTGTCAGGAACTCTCTGGTTTCAAACCAGGGACCTGCTATATACTGTCCACTGCTCTGTTGCTTGAGCCACAATTCACTGTGTGAATTGTGGCTGGGGCATGGTGAATGATATCAATGACCCCAATTATCCCTGAAAATGAATGTCAGGGTTCCCTGGTAACCACATCCATGATCCAGCTGTAGCCAATATCCCATTTAGGGGGCTATTTAAATCTGCCTCCTTCTACAAACCTGTTGCAGGGTCATTGGCCCATCCAAGTTGTCTGATGTTCCTGTCCTGAGATCCTGTACCTGAGTTCCTGTTTGGATTCCTGTCCCTGTCCTTATACTGAGTTCCCATGCTCATATGCAGGGATGTAGCGAACCGCCGAGTATGTGTTCGCGAACGCCGTTCGCGAACACCGGCAAAAAATGCGAACAGTTCGCGAACAGTTCGCGAACTTCGAACATCCGAAAATCGTTCGATTCGAACGATCGAAGGATTTTAATCGTTCGATCGAACGATTTTCGTTCGAATCGAACGATCGAAGCCATTCGATCGAATGATTTCATTCAATCCAATGGCTTTGATCGTTCGATTCGAACGAAAATCGTTCGATTTTAGCGATCGAATGGTCGAATGGTCGAACGATTTTGACGCGAACGCCTATTGGCGAACGTCGCGCGACGTTCGCGAACTTGCGGCGAACAGCCGATGTTCGCGCGAACAAGTTCGCCGCAGAACAGTTCGCTACATCCCTACTCATATGTCCTGTTCCTGCCCTGTCCTTGTTCCCCGTTATCTGACTTCCCAGTTTGACATTGGCCTGTTCCCTGACTCTGTTCCCTGTTTGATTTCTGCCAGTCCTGACCATCAGCCTGTTTCATGGACTTTGTTCCCTGGCAGATCTATATTGTTTGTTTTTTATTATTACATTTTGTTAAAACCTGCAGTTCTTGTAAGCAGTGTTTTACTCACCCACAACATTCTCCCCAAACCTCACCCAAAATAACCTTCAGGATGAGTCTCAATGGCCACTCCTTTGGGCTTCTCTATGTGAGTCAGCCATAGTTTGGTATGAATCTTCTCTACTGTAGTCTTTGCCATATTTTTACACCTGACCACAACTTGAATGGTATCAAGATATGTCCTTTGAGTGCAAGAGGGTTATCCAATGAACAGGAGGCCTTTGGGTAGATAGGGTAGAAAATGAGAAAAAGAATGGTGACCATGGCTGGTAAAAGACTATGCAGACTGAGAAGATATGACTCTTTTGGGGTGAAATGGAGTATTCTTTGGTTTAAAGTTAGACTAGTAGGCTTTCTAGACAGAACTTTTCTTGAGGAGGTACCTGTATCTCAATGGAGTTGTGTATTTTTGTAACCCTTTCTAATAACATATATATTTCAAGCTCAGTTACTACAGTATTTAACTATGTTACTAAGTATATATAAAAAAAAACCCTCATTCATTATGCATTGAATATTACCTACCACTCAGAAATCTATCTTGGATTATAAAGACACGGCAGATGGTCTCAGATTTGTTCAGCAGTTAAATTAGGAAACAGAATCTTTATCAACCATTTCTGACTAACACACGTAGTCCTAATTGTCAGTGACCAGGAAGAATGAGCAACATGCGTGTTCATTTATGATAGAGTATTTTAGATTTTTAATTGCAGGGTGAATCATTACCTTGATCAGGCCCTAATTAGTGCTCAGAATGCTGGTTTAATCTTTTTATCAGCGAGTGGATATTCGCCAACTCAATAGTTTCCATTAATTACAATCAGCGAGCTGTCCGGGTCACCGTGGCACAGTCAACAGGAAAGCGGAGGTCTCTGCCTACACAGTTTTGTTTTGGGAACTCTCAGAAAAGTCATTTATTCTAATAAGCATTTCAGATATCTGAAACGTGGCAATCGTGTTACTTTATATTACTAGTCACGTTAAAGCAACAAAAGAGGCACTCGACACATTGAACCTATATTCATTTCAATATCATTTATCTTATTAGTCTTTATAACAGGGCTGACGGAAGCTGAATAGGAGAATATCATGGCAAGGCAAGGCAGGACAGACAAACATACTCAGGCAGGGTTGGATACTCAAGGTAAAGATTATAAATATAACACACTGGAGAAGCAGTAAGATATAGAGACAGGCAACAGAAGCTACACAGGAGCGGCAAGAGCTAGAGACTCAACCTCAATGCTCTGGCCAGAAAGTGAGGAAAGAAAAGGGTCTTTACAGGGAGAACTCAGCTGTGATTGGCCAATCTTATGAGGTTGGTAGAACTTGAAACACCCATCAAGTATTATATAACCCCAAATATACCAGGAACCTTTCCTGGTCATTTGTTCTGCCCCAGTCTGTCCCATTCCTTAGTGAAAGGAAGACGGAGGCCACAGTTCAAATTCCAGCAGAGCTTCACAAAACTCAGCCTTCACGCTGGGCTTCCAGAAATATCTAGCAAGGCACGCATTTATACCTAATTTCAATTTAACTGCCTTTTTTAGAGTGTCCTCACCTGCTGTCTGGGCCCCGCAGCTTGTTAAATATCTCTCTATACATACTAGCACTCTCGGCCACTTTCCTTCCCATCTGTTCTACTCCAGTCTGTCTCATTCCTTAAAGGAGAACTAAAGTTTAACTAATATACAGTACATACATATCTATATTTATATATATATATATATATATATATATATATATATATATATATATATATATATATATATATATATATATATATATATATATATATATAATTCAGTAAATGGACCCGCACTCATTCTTAAAGGTGAAATAAATGTGCTTTTTATTTATTATGCACATTTATTTCACCTTTAAGAATGAGTGCGGGTCCATTTACTGAATTGTAACATGGAATTTTGACCAACGCACCGCCATCAACAAAATCTGAACCGGGAGGAGTGCGTTCACTGTACAAACTTTGTATATATATATATATATATATAGATATATCAGGGATGCACCAAATCCAGGACTCGGTTCGGGATTCGGCCAGGATTCGGCCATTTTCAGCAGGATTCGGCCGAATCCTTCTGCCAGGCCGAACCGAATCCGAACCCTAATTTGCATATTCAAATTAGGGGTGGGGAGAGAAATTGCATGACTTTTTGTCAGAAAACAAGGAAGTAAAAAATTTTTCCCCTTCCCACCCCTAATTTGCATATGCATATGCCAATTAGGGTTCGGATTTGGTTCGGTATTCGGCCGAATCTTTCACAAAGGATATATATATGAAAAAAGCAATACAACCCCTTTAAATCCAGGCTATGTAGCTGATCTGGATTTAAAGAGGTTCCATAGCAACTGTTGAGCGCTTGAGGTGCTGTGGGCCCCACATCAGGATTAAGTTTTATAAACTCGATCTATTCCTTGATTCCATGAGCCTGAGAGTAATAAGAGCAAGATGAACTGCTTTGAAACCTTCTTCACTGTCGCAGAATATCAATAATTCAGTTTCCATCCCTTTTGGATCTCGATGATATTTAAGCTCTCCGTAGGTTCCTCTGGCACTTGGGTCAGGTGATTGTTGGCCTTTTGCTTGGCCGACTGACATTTAGAAGTTAAATGTTTAATTAAGAGAGCTGCAAAAATATTCGCAGGAAACTGTCATCTGGAAAGAAGTTGGTAACTGAAAGTACAATGTGTGTGTGGAAAATCGCAAATACTGTTTTTTGGGATGTAAACCTTTTAAAAAACTGATCCACCTACAGAGGCCTCCCTCTGGAATTGTACAGCAGAAGACCTCCAATACTATGAGTAAGAGCCCCATAAGGCACGAAACATGCCAGGCTCCATTTTTGTCCTAATAAATTACTTTTCAACATTTATTTTCAGCAGTACCTGCAATTTTTGATGGTTCTTGAATTTAAGTTGTTTGTTTGCCATTGTTAACATTCATCCTAAAATTACCAGCAGGTTAGTGACAGTGCCATTGTTGCAAACACCCCCCCATTAAATTGGCCAGGAGCCCCGCCAGCCTAGCTACACTCGCAACTAGACTCGAACCTGCTCAAAACTGCCTGCCCGATCTCCAAATAAGAACATCTGGACTCCCCTTGATTCCTTGATTGATGATGAGGTGATCATAGCCCCACCCCCAACATCAACAATCCAACCCTGTCCAATCCAGACTGCCCGTAGAGCAAAGATGGCAACCCTAACCCCTCCCTCCACCAACTCAGATGTCAGCAAAATTTCCGCCCCCACCTCCTCCTCCATTGCTGCTGACACCACTTTCCCCATTGCCCTCATGCTATGGGTTTTACCATGTTTTTAAACACAATTTATGCACAATTTTTCGTCCCAGAATCTCAGAGTAATTGCAAGTGCAACTGCCCCAGTGCATTGCTTTTCCTCCTCTATTTGTGTTGGATGGTGTCCTTTTTAACACTCACCATTAATAGCATCCAGTTTGCTTGACCAAAGTAGTAGTGGAAAAAAAATACAGTCCTTTTTTGTTTTTTCCCTATTAATAACATTGACAACAAGCATCATTTCTACTGGCCAGGTGGCAACCCTAGACCCAAGTCAGTTGTGGTTATGCTAAGGGAATCCTGGAATTACCACCAGATTATTGGATGTGTATGTGCTTCATTCCAGAACTGGTCCAAAAGGTAACAATGTCCAACGCCAGTCCTCTGTCATCACAGAAGGCAAAAAAGGTGCTGTATATGTCAGGGTCCTGTCACCCCACAGTTGCACCGAGGGTTGCCACCCAGCCGGTATTTTACCAGACTAGCCGGTAAAACACCTACCAAGGCCGGGGGCCGGTATTATACCAGCAATGTAGCTGCCGGTAAATATGTAACAAAACCCCTTGGCTTGCCTCCAATCCACTCAAAACATATATTTCTCCACCTTCTGGCCATCAAGTGTGTCACGCCTAGTTGCACCCTAGGCCCTTGCCCCTTCTGTTTACCATTAGTTCCAACCTTTCTTAATTCATGAGAGAATTGTGGAGGGACACATTGGTGCACATGGAACGCACAACTACTGTACCTTTCTGAATGCATGTTCAATTTTGCTTCCAAACTATTACTTTGCACTTGCGTTTGTAAATGAGCCTTTCAGCTGTTTAGGTGTTTCTTGGAATGCGTAAGGTCTCCTGTATAATGAAACAGTTGGATAATATAGTAACTCCAAGCTGGTGATTACCATGTGCTACTTGCCCAATGTGCTTACAGAAGCAATACTTACCGGAATTCAATCTGTATATTTAGTGGCATCTGTGCTCCACCATGAAGGTGTGGGTGCCGACAGAATCCCCATCATTGTGCATTTGGCTCATGTAGCACAGTTTGGGTGTTCCTCCACTGAGGGGCGCTGGAGCACGTCTTACTGCAGTAAAATGAATAAACAGCAAAAGGCTAACGCACTTCATTTTTATTATCTCAGGAAACAGCTGAGCAGCTCTCCCCGCACGCCTGTGTGTGTTTTATATCTCCGTATCCAACAGCCGCAGAAATTAAACTCCCTCCAAGCCCACAAAAGAAAGCAAACAGTGTCAAAGAATTCCAGCAAACTAATGTAGCAGCTCAGTGAGTGCTGTTGTAATGGCCTGGGTGCCGCCGAAGGAAAACGTTGAATTGCTTGTTGTGCGGCCATGGATTAATTAGCGAGGCACCCGAGAGCTGCTTAAAGGCACAATTAAGATATATACTGTATGGCAAGTGGCTGGTGTGGAAAGTGGTTTTTTTTAATATAAATTAATATATATTGTGTATGCTTCAATCACCTTATTTAACCTTGTAGGTTGGGTGCAAAGCAGTCCGGAAACCCTTACCAAGGGGTTTGCATAGACATACAGGAAAAAAATACCACTGCAGCACCTCTTTGTTGCAAAAAGTGATAACTTGAATTTACAGTAATAGGTCAAACAACCAGGCAACATTTAGGGCTTACTCTTGCCCTTTGGCAAGCCTGTCCTGTCAACAGTCTCTTAGTCCATTGAAGCCCATTTCATCATTAGTATTGATCCTAGCCTTTGCCAAGCTATAAAGGTGCAGGTATCTATAGTTGGACTAGCCAATAGAAATATGAAGAGCATTTGATTGGTGCTACAGGGGCTGCAGTGAACTACAAGAGCACAGTGTACTCGTATAGGGGCAAATTACTAAAGGGAGAAGTGACTAACACTGGTGAAAATTTCCAGAGTGA
This sequence comes from Xenopus laevis, assembly GCF_017654675.1. Lineage (NCBI taxonomy): Eukaryota > Metazoa > Chordata > Amphibia > Anura > Pipidae > Xenopus > Xenopus laevis. The sequence continues at coordinate 13,936,676 of NC_054381.1, forward strand.
CGTCATTTCGGTACTTTGCCGATTTACTAACGGTCACTGACATAACTTCACTAGCGAATGAGATAGACTCTAGCACTACTTCGCGCTCTTACGCCAGGCGAGGTTTCGCTCTGGCGAAAGAGCGTTACTTCGCAAATTCACCAAGATGCGGATTTTACAAAATTTTACCTCTTGCGCCGGACTTGCCTTCACCACCTCAGACCAAGTGCAATAGAGTAGATAGGAGTTCCTCAAAAAATAGTTGAATAGTCCCAAAAAACGCTGGCGACTTTTCAGTTTTTCAGGGTGATAGGCTGCAAAAGAGGGTAAAAGTTTTTTAGGGTACCCGGCTTCCCCCCTACATTTCCTAACATATGGCACATAAACTATATACTGGGCTCATATGTAGGGCAATATAACAACTCTAGTTTATTTTATTAAGGTTTCCCAGACTTGTGTAGTGTAATGTATTTACTGCAACATATACGTCCATTCAACTTTAACTTCCCGCCGCATGCAAATTAGCCAACGCCAGCGCAACTTCGCTTTGCTTGCCAAATTAACGCTAGCAAAACTTCGCCATTGTTCAGCGCCTTGGACGTAACTTCGCATTTTAGTGAATTAGTGTTGTCCTGGCGAATATTTGCCTGGCGATGTGTGGCGATGTGAGTGAAGCCGTCGCTGTCGAATTTCCAGAGGCTAGTGAATTTGCCCCATAGATTCTATTTTCCTCAGGGTCGGAATGGGCCAACAGGACACTGGAAGGAACCCCGGTGGACCCCACCAACCCAGGATGGCTCCTTGCCAGGACCAGCAGCCGCATGTTTTTAGGAGGAGGAGAAGTACCAGATATGGGCGGGCAATGCATTGGGTGGGCGGTTAGGTACAGCGGGTGAAGTTGGAATTTTGGTGTTTGAGAAGTTGCCCCTTAAAGGAGTGGTTCACCTGTACGTTAACGTTTAGTATTATTATTATTATTAACATGTATTTTGAAAGCGCCAACATATTGCGCATCGCTGGTATATTATAAAATGGCCAATTCTAAGCAACTTTTCAATTGGTCTTCATTTTTTTGCTTTTTTATAGTTTTTAAATGATTTGCCTTCTTCTTCTGACTCTTTCCAGCTTTTTAATCTGATCTAAAAATCTAAAAACAAAAACAAATGATCTGTAAAGCTACAAGTTTATTGTTATTGCTGCTTTTTCTTACTCATCTTTCTATTCAGACCCTCTCCTATTCATACTTGTCTCCTATTCAAATCAGTGCATGGTTGCTATGGCAATGTGGACCCTAGCAACCAGATTGCTGACATTGCAAACTGGAGAGCTGCTGAATAAAAAGCTAAATAACTCAAAAAGCACAAATAATAAAAAATGAAAACCAATTACAAATTGTCTCAGAATATCACTCTCTACGTCATACTAAACGTTCATTCAAAAGTGAATAACCCCTTTAAGGTTGGGACCCACCAATCCGACCTTACCTATTCTTAGCAACTTATCAATTGCTCTTCATTTTTTAAAAATAATTTTTTGATTATTTTCTTCTCCTACTTGGTACCAGTAGGAGAATGAGTATGACTAGCCACTTGCACTATGATTTGACCATTGTGCAATATACTCATTAGAAAATGCGCTTTTACATGGTTTTGCTCATACAAGGCCACTTTTTATTTTCCTGCTTGTGACGTGTCCAACATGGAAGAATAAAATCTGAGCTGCAGATGGAGGAGAGACTATTACAGACATACACTATCCATTGTGATGGTCTCCTTGTAAGCTCCCTGCAATAACTATTACCTACAATAAACAATGGAAGCACAGATTTAGCTCCTGATACTTGCAAAACCCTGAACTATATGTGCATCAGAGATAAATATAAAGCAGCGCAGTGTTGGACAGCCGGGAACAATAACTGACCCACTTTACAGCATTAAGTCACCCTACGGAGGAGCCTATGGGAATGTTAATGGGACACTAATGGAGGTTCTTTTCCTCAAGGGAAGAGTAGTTGGTCTTGGGTTGAAAGGGAAAGCCAGACAACTACTGTACCTACAATATTAGTCAGTGGTGTGGAAACATATAGTAATGATATAGAAATATAGTACAATTATATTGGAAATAACGAGCCCCCTACCTCTTACTGTATTATAAGGGACAATGTACCCCCTACTGTAAATTATAAGGATATTAGAAGTCACTGAGGAGCTCTGTGACCATATAAAGGCACAAGGCTGCAGGCTGAGTTATACAGGGAACTCTGAGTATCACTCAGTCATGTATTATAAGGGATAATGTACCCCCTACTGTAAATGATAAGGATATTAGAAGTCACTGATGGGTTGTTCTATGACCATATAAAGGCACAAGGCTGCAGGCTGAGTTATACAGGGAACTCTGAGTATCACTCATGTATTATAAGAGATAATGTACCCCCTACTGTATATGATAAGGATATTACAAGTCACTGAGGGGTTCTTTGACCATATAAAGGCATAAGGCTGCAGGCTGAGTTATACAGGGAACTCTGAGTATCACTCCTGTATTATTAGGAATAATGTACCCCCTACTGTATATGATAAGGATATTAGAAGTCACTGAGGGGTTCTGTGACCATATAAAGGCACAAGGCTGCAGGCTGAGTTATACAGGGAACTCTGAGTATCACTCAGTCATGTATTATAAGGGATAATGTACCCCCTACTGTAAATGATAAGGATATTAGAAGTCACTGATGGGTTGTTCTATGACCATATAAAGGCACAAGGCTGCAGGCTGAGTTATACAGGGAACTCTGAGTATCACTCGTGTATTATAAGGGATAATGTACCCCCTACTGTAAATGATAAGGATATTAGAAGTCACTGAGGGGTTCTGTGACCATATAAAGGCACAAGGCTGCAGACTGAGTTATACAGGGAACTCTTAGTATCACTCATGTATTATAAGGGATAATGTACCCCCTACTGTAAATGATAAGGATATTAGAAGTCACTGAGGGGTTCTGTGACCATATAAAGGCACAAGGCTGCAGGCTGAGTTATACAGGGAACTCTGAGTATCACTCCTGTATTATCCCCTGAAAATTCTTAGGTCCCAAATAGAAAAAAAAAAAAAAAAAGGAAAAAATGAGATAGTCCAAGTAAGTGACCTATAAAAATAGGTACATTTTAAAGCAGTCACATTCATCTCCCTAGGCCCCGCAAAGCCATAGTTCTATCAGGCTCTCGAACCCTGGGGCATGGAAAGTGAGGACCTCTGGGAGAAGGATTTTACTTTTTCCCACATCGGCAAAATTTTGCGAGCAGATTCGGATACTCTGGGAATTTCTTTCAGGGAAACATCCGCTAGCCCCAATTTAATAAATAAATCTCTACCCTCTTCTGGGGAGGTAACTGAATGTTGCTTGTTATTATGAGTGAACTGCAGGCGGAACGGAAACAGCCAACGATATGGTATTTTACGCTGCTGCAGAATTTTAGTAATAGGCCCCATATTCCTCCTTTTTTGCAAAGTAGTTGGGGACAAGTCGGCATAGAGCTGGAGAGGATAGGATTGGTAAGATAACTTGCTCTGAGCTCGGGCCGCCACCAAAACCGCCACCTGGGTTTGATGATAGTGAAAGCGGATAATAATATCTCGCGGAGGATCCTCTGGTCGACGAGGCCGGAGGGCCCGGTGGATTCTGTCCATCTCAAACCTAGCCACAGACAAATCAGGGACTAAAGTTTGCAATAGATCCAGAGCGGCCGTTTTTATGTCCAGGATACTTTCTGGAAGGCCCCTGATCCGAATATTGTTTCGTCTAGATCTGTTATCAGAGTCCTCAATCTGGTCTTGGACCTCCTTTAATTGAGTTTGGAGTGTAATAATATCCTGTTCATGAGCGTCAAGGACTGTAATACAATCATCCATTTTAGATTCAGTTTCCGCAATCCTTTGGCCCAAATCCGCCACCTGTTTAGACAGATCAACCGAGATTTTATTTGCCATTAAGTCTAATTCCCCCTGCAATAGTATCTTAAATTTGCCCAGTAAAGCTTCCTCTGGAGAAAACTCCTGCTGGGTTTGCGTACTTTGTCCTGGGGGTTGGCTATCAAATATATCCGGTTGAGAGTCCAAGACGCTAGCTTCAGGAGAAGGCATACTACTTTTAGGTGTATTAAGCAGCTCTACTACCGAGCGCTGCTGTTGTGTAACTGTAGTCGGCGATGCAGCAGGATGACCTGCTCGCATCCCACGTGGCTTCCGACTCGCCATAGAGCTGGACAAGAACGCTCACAGCTACTAAAGGGAGAAAACCTCTCCTTTCTCTCCTACCTCTGGGGGCTACTTTCGCGAAGCCAAGGACCCAGACGCCACCGACTTCCACTCCTCGCCCAGGACCCGAGCACATCCGGGATCCGGAGCCGCCTCACGATCTCTGGCAGTGCGGCGTCCGACTGCCGCCCGTCGACCGCTGCTACCTTCCTGATAGAAGGAGAATCGTTTGGATGGAGTTGTTTGTTTGGTTTATCAGCTTCATTTTAAGAGAGGAGTTTGAGAGTTTTATTTTAATTGTAAACCAGCTCTTACAGCAGACCCAGTCCAAACATAAGGCCATGTTAGCACCAGACTGCCCCTAAGGTGTTATTGCTGCTGATTACAGTGGGGAACATCAAACAGCCAGAAACTGATGAAAAAGTTTAGGTGGAAGTTCACCTTTAAAGGAGTGATTCATAAATTTGAGTATGTTATAAAATGGCTAAAATCCAAGCAACATGTCAATTGGCCTTTATTATTTGTTTTTTCTAGTTTTTGAAATATTTGCCTTTTTCTTCTTTCCAGATTTCAAATGGAGGGGTCAATGTCAGGCTACAAATGTATTGTTATTGCTACTTTTCATTACTCTTCTATTCAGTCTTCCTCCTATTCCGGTCTCTTATTCAAATCAGTGCATGGTTTTTTTTTTAACTACAGTCTGCCACACCTGTTCAGCCTGAAATTTTGGAAATACAATTATTTCTGGAATAAAGACATATTGTTCCCAACCTTTTGCATTTGAGAGCTTGAGCCCATCCTAAAACCAATCCTCACAGCTTAAGGGAATGTTTGGAATCAGTCCCAGGGTGTTATTTGAGTAACTAATAAAGAGTAAGGACAGCTCATATAAAGTAATACTGCTTTTATATGGAAAATGAACTGATTTAGGTTTCCATTTAGTATCCTTCAGAATGAAACCAGTTTCCAAAGCCCTCGGGGTTCCTTTACGTTGTATAAAGTCAGTCCTCTTTAAAAGCATTCCACTTTAATAAACTTACTTCTTGTTATTTTCAAGACCAATTTAAACATTGAGATGCGCATGACCTTATGTAATTTATTTAAAGCCTTGCACTGAATGCATTATCTATTTATACTGGTGTGTATCAGCAGCTTTATTGCTCACAATGGAGTCTGCTTCTGAAGTCAGCACTGAGGCAACATGATGAAGCAAATTCACTGAACGTTAACTTGTATCACTCCTGCTCTTGCAGAACTACATCTTCTAGCTTCTACAACCAACACCCTCCAAGCTGTGGCTCAGCATTAAACTGTAGCGCTGTGGGTGTCATTTTTTTGTTGCTAGGGGGACCCCATTAGTCTCATTCCACCACTCCGGCCAATTTGAAACATAGAAAATTTACAGTAGAAAACATTGCAAAGTCTTCAGACAGTCAATGAGCTCAAAAAATATTTCAATGCAGATGGAGCAGACTTTCTTTTGAATTATGATATACACCACCAATTCAATGATGATCTGGGTGTCCCGTGAGAGCCCCATATCTAAATAAAGTCTGCTCCCTCCCCTTGGATTTTACTAGCAGACCATTTTTACCTTCATCCAAGGGCTTGCACAAAACTGAGGACCTGTTCAAGTCAAGAGGATCACCCAATAATAAGTCTTGACCACATGTTCTATGAAGGCCCCCCTGCCACTACTTGGTACAGCCCAATCTGTATATCTTACTTTTATGTTAAGGGCCTCTGAAATGTAGAAACCTCTTGTCATGGTCATTCTAAGGGATTTGAGGAGAACACTGCCACTGGTACATCCCATTTTATTATCTACCCCAAGGAGTTTCACAAACCTGAGGACTCATGTAAGTGTGACATTTTATCTTAACCTTATGCCATGTAAGAACCCCACTGTCACTCTTTGGTGCAGCCCATGTTGTGTCTTATTATCTGCCTTAGTTTTATATTAAGGGGCTCCACAATATTGTATTGAGGACTTACTCTAGTCAATGGAACAGCTACTGTTCAGTCTTGACCTCAATTCATAAAAAGATCTCACTGGTGCAGCCCATTCTCTGTCTTATTATCTACCTTAGTTTTATGTAATGGTGCTCCAAAATACTGAGAACATATTCTAGTCAGTGAGGCACCCGATGTCTCCATTCACTTGATGTTCTTATTCTTAAAAACCTAATGTTAATGTCTTGACCACATGTAATGTGAGGGTCCAATTTCCTCTCCTTGGTTTGGCCCTTTATGTGTCTTTCTATCTACCTTAGCTTTATGTTCTCCGCCAGACATGTTGCTAACCTTGATAATCTCTTAGTTGCCTTAGTTCAGAGAAGCTCCCATCACCTCTATGATAGAAGAGACTTGTTTCCCTATTAGAAGTTACTCTGTAAAGGATGGTTACGATACCCTAGTGCAAGGTTTCCATGAGCTCCTCAACCATTTACTCTAGGAGTTAATTCTAGACATTGGCATATACCCAGACTTACTACTTTCTTTCATACATTTATATATTTTATATAAGAGCATTGACCAACACTTCTAAGAGCGTACATATATACATTGATATGCTGTCCACTTATGAAATATAGTACGTTGGATAAGGGTGGTCATCAATGGTGTCCTCATCAACTCCAGGGAACTCAAAAATGTAATTACTCATTGGCACTTTCCAGACGTGGCTGCTTCTTTGGTCTCTAACTCTGCTTTTGCGGAAACAATCTGAAGGCATCCATTTTTATCTGATTCCTGAATGTTCCTCTGACATTTCCAGAACCTGCCATTCTTTTCACTTGACTCTTCAACCACCAGTTTTTTTTATGCCCAAAGCGACCCTATCCACTGCCCCTGTTCTCTCCAATTCTTACATTATAGAAAAGGTCTCTAATGTCACCTTAACAGTAAACATTATTGTCTTCAGCTTACAACTATCTGAAGATCAACCACAACTTACAGGTGTCTTTAGGGGGTTGGAAATATGAGAAGATCTCTATGTTAAGACTTTATATCACTGCTGTCCAACTTATGGACCTTCTACATCCATTAATATCCAACAGCTGTCAAAGCCTACTAGAAGGTGTTAGAGCTCATTTACAAAGTGCAACTGCAGCTGAGGTCACACAAAGATGGCCAAAGTCATTGGATGAACTAACACCATTCAGTAAAGGTACTTGTGTCCAAAGCTGCTCCTTACACTTTTGCATAGCACAAAAACATGGAGACTTGCACCCAAATCTTTATTTTGCACACTGCACTTGCACTCATAAATAAATCACTGAATCCCCAGCAAGATGTGCTGTACTCTATACACAATAGAATTGCAGATGAACACAACAAAGACTACAAAGGCAAGTGGTGCTCAATGGTTTACTTTGCACCCAGTTTAGCACAGAGAACTGCACCCACAAATAGTAGGATTTATTTACAAGGTCAAGGACAATTTCAGGTCAACATGTGTTTACTTACAATGCAATGCAATGCAAGAGGGAGGTGTTAAATCCAACTTTGGAGGTGGTGGTAGCTCCAGACTTTTCCAGCATCAAGAGGTGCACTTATGCCCAATTCAGAACAGATTGGTGGCTGTGCATAAATCCAAGGTGCAACTTTGGCTTCAAGCATCTTTAATGAATGCCGTCAATTCACACAAGAACTGCACCCATTTTTGCCTGACCACGCCTGCACTTGCAGGTTGTTAATGAGCCCTCCTATTGCTATGCTCACATATGGCCAATCACAGCAGGGGGCAAGACACTTTAGCGGGATTCTGCACAGAAGCCAATTTACCCCCAGTCTCCTTGTAAGATGGAGCTCGTTTGTTTAGCTTCAATCTTCATGCAATAACAATAACTATTATACTGAAATGGTAACTGTTAATATCTTGCTGAGCTTAATGAGCCTTTATTGAATTCTGTGTCAAGGAAGGGGGGGGGGGGAAGAAAGCAAAGCTGCTTGGGACACGAGACAGATTTACTGGTGGAAAAGTCTGCTTCTCAATTACACTCTGCGCTGACGGGAATATACTATAAATTGTGTATCAGCAAGTGAGTGGCGAGGCTGCCAACCTTTTGCATTGTAATTGATTTGCATCCTTCACGGAGAAGGCAGTAATGTCCTCTGGGTTTGGCACATGCGCTGAAAGGGAAGACATAAATCAATCGGTTAACTCTTTGATCAGAGTTGATTATGAGCTCTTTATATACAGACTTCTAACTTCCCCCCCAGCTGCTACTTGTGTCTCAGGTTTACATATAAGGAGGAGTCTATTATATACATACCTCTTTAACTGATAAATTGCTGTAATAAAATAAGGAATTTGGATCAAAGTGCTCTTAATGACACTGTTTGGTTTTTACACGTCCTATCTTCTCCTCTGTTCCTCCAGCTGCTGCCTGGGTCTTAGATTTACATATAAGGAGGAGTCTGGGTCTAGGGCGGGACTTGGCCTAGGGCAGCAGGATTTTAGGGGGTGGCATGAAGCCCAACCTCACCCTCGTTGGGTTGGAAGTTCTGGGGCTGATCATGAGATACAATAATTTTTTACAATTCCCATGCGCCAATCCCCAGTGTGTGGGTTTAACTCCACCCCCAATCGCTCTGAAAAACCAAGGAAGAACAGTAGGTTACAGATCAAAATGAAAGTGCTTTCAATAACACTGTGCTGCATTATTTAGTGCAACAAGCAATAATAACAATAAGCAGAATAAATGTCAAAGGTGAGCCCTCTTTATTAGGTGGATGTTGTACAGGGGTATATATGGAAAACTAGTGATGGGCGAATAAATTCGCCAGGCTGGAATTTGTGGCGAATTTCTGTGTTTCGCTGCCGGCGAATAAATTTGTAAAGCTGCGGAGAAAATTTGGCGCGTCAAAAAAAATTGGGTGCGAGCCAGAATAAAAATTGCCGCTCGTCAAAATTATTTGGACAAAATAGGCGTACATATAAAAATTGTCGCAGGTGTTGAAATTGATGCGCGTCAAAATAATGTTGGCACCCATTGATTTTATTGTGTTTCACAAATTTTTCACTGTTTCGCGAATTTCGCGGGAAATTCGAGATTTTTTTGGAAAAACAAGATGGTACAAATTCGCCCATCAATATAGAAAACTAGAAATAGATGTAGGGTTCATTGTCCATGCAGGAACATGGAAATTTATCAAAATTTATCATCAAAAGCCCAATATGATCATTATTGGATGGTACCTTTCCCAAAAAAGTGTAAACACAATAGGGCTCATTTAAAAACACTGGGCGAATTTGCACCTGGGCAGTAACCCATAGCAACCAAGCAGTGATTAGCTTTTTTTCAGCCAGCTGCAGGTTGAGCCATTGGTTGCCATGGGTTACTGCCCAGGAGCAAATTTGCCCATTGTTTATGAATGACCCCAGTAATTGCTATTTACAGCGCTGCAAAATATGCTGGCGCTATATAAATAAATGGCAATAATAATAATGGTAATAATTGCTAACTAGCGATGAGTCAATCTTCCCTGAAAATTCACCAAACACATTGACATCAATATGGTTGGACTGGGCTGGAGTGTGGACATTGTGAGTGGGGGACAGTTGGCTGCAAGGAGGGCCTTTGGTTTCGTAGCCCCAGTGAGACCCCGACTTTTTCCAAATCCAATTTATGTTTTACTATATATTACAGTCTGTGGGCTTTTTTTGCAGACAATCCTGGGGAAAAAATCATCCATCTCTACTTTAAAACGATATTGTGGTTTACCAAAGTAACACCCCCCACACACTTCTCCCCTTCTACTGCCTTGAATCGGATTCAAGTCTACACGGTACATACCATTCTGATTTAAGATGACTATGGGAGGGGGGCTATTATAAAAAAAAATATTTGCAAGGTTGATCTCTCATCCTTATAATACCAGCCGCTTATTAAATCCACAAGTGAATGATTAAATCATTTCCGATGCATGCTGGTATGGTCTGCGGCATGCCATGTCTGCTGATTACTAATTAGCTCCTTTTTTATTTAATTTATTATATGTGCAAAGAAAAGGAATGAGAAATCAATCGTACATAGTAGCCCCCATCCGGATTCTAGGAAATTTACATTTTACCTGGTTGTATTGGTTAATAATGGTCGCTATGGGTTACAAGACCTACATTGTAACAAATGCTTCCCATTAGACATTATCCCTTATTTGTACATTGCCCGGGATTTTGTGATCTTTTATTACAGTTCATAGCCATCAGTGCTCGTTTTATTCCTTTAACAATTTCAGTTTAGGTAACTTAAGGTAATAAGGTGGCAATTGTCTGTAACAGGAGTCCATGATCCAGTAACCTTAGGCTCTAAGATCAGAGACACTAATTAAACTAAGGCTTTGGGGGAAATAACCAGTAGGATAGTGATTGACAGGTGACACCGCAGGCATCGAGGATGTGCTAACAGCAGTGCAAGGGCTAATAATATCTAGCTATTAATGGCTGGTCAGTTGTATTATATCATGGATGTAATGTATGGCTTTCCCTGCTGAATTCCAGCAATTCAAAGGAGCTGCTCAGTACAAAGAAGTGGGCAGTTATCTCATTAGAGCGGATGGTGGCAAGTCATGGAAAAAGATTGGAGGGTTCTCGTGATGTGATGTCCCTTAAAATTCGCAAATTTCCAGAGAAATTTGCGAAATGTCGATAAATTTGCGTAACGCGGACTCTTGTGTCAATTTTGATGCTGGCGTTAAAGTCAATGGGCGTCCGAATAATGTTGATGCATCAGGGTTTTGACGCGAACGACTTTTCCGACACACGTCCCAAATTATTTGTCGCCAGCGTAAAAAATTTTACTGGTGAATTTCCTCTGCAATTTATTCACTGCGGCGAAACACAGAAGTTCACCGTAATTCGCACCTGCCAAATTTATTTGCCCATCGCTAGAGGGCCCATCTGAACTGCCAGCTTTCAAATGGGGTCCCAAATGCTCTGTAAGGCCACAAATGTGTTGTTATTGCTACTTTTTATTACTCATCTTTCTATTCACATCCTCGCCTATTCCTATTCCAGTGTCTTATTCAAATCAATGCATGGTTGCTAGAGTGCTTTGGAACCTAGCAACCAGAGTGATGAAATTGCAAACTGGAGAACTGCTGAATAAAATCCAAATAACTCAAAAACCGCAAATAATAAAAAATGAAAACCAATTGCAAATTGTCTCAGAATATCACTCTCTACGTCATACTTAAAGTTAACTCAAAAGTGAACAACCCCTTTAATTGTACATGTATAAAGACCAGGCATTGGATTGAGTCTGCCTCCCTTCTCCATGCTGAGTTGCATTATTGTGAGGATACCGTAATAATTGTAATGCCCCCCCCCCCGAGTGACTTTCATGAAGTGTCAGTGACTTTTCTATACCTCTTAAGTAGCCTATTCCACAAATGAGATTGCCAACTGGTGACTGATATCACAATGGGCATTGTTATAGCAGTTGAAATGTTAAAGTGTGTGTTCACTGACAGCAAAAGAGAACACTTTGTGCACAATGTCGACTATGGATCCGTGCCGGATACTGCTGCATGAGCTGCTACATTGGTCAAAGTGGCCAAAATGGCACACTGTAGCTTTGGAAAATAATCCTTTGCTGCATTGCACCAGATGCTACAACCTGAGGCAGCCCATCTTAAGCACATTTCGTTCCCGAAAAATGCGTGTTTCAATGCTTTTATTGTGCACCGTGGGAAAGTTACCATATGGCTTGAAGCAGTATCAACATCCCCTTATGGGCAGCACAGAAGTTCTCTGGCCTACACCCCTACCTCACCATGGCCAGATACAAGGAAAGTTACGCCAATTTCAAAAATGACTTGCCAGTTAAAGAAAACTGCCCCTAGATGAAGAACAAATTTGCATAACCAGTTCCTAGATCCTTCTTATTACTAACCAATCTCCTTTTAGATTGTAAGCTCTGTTGAACAAGGCCCTCCCTAATCAGCATGTAATCAGTAAGTCTGATGTATATATATATATATATATATATATATATATATATATATATATATATATATATATATATATATATATATATATATATATATATATATATATACTTTCGTACGGTGCCATGTCAAGTAGGGGGAGATGGTTCCCCAGACTTGCAGAGAGAGAGAGAATTAGCAGATCGTTTTCAGCACCACGGAGAGCGGCAGGGAATGCAGTTCTGCTGTAGGACTCCATGGAACGCCCCTGTCCCTCCCAGTTTCTTCTGTCTCACTGCCTCCCCCTCCTCCTTTTCCTCCTCATCCTCCTCCTCTCCCGCACTCAACGGCTTCATTTCAATCAGGTGGCTGTTGCTCTTCAACATTAGTGAAAAACCCAGCAGGAAAAATACTCGCAAAAAAAAAAAATTCACCCCCTCCCTCTTCCCATATATACAAAGGGAGAAGGGAAGCGGCAACGTGCTCTGAATACGTGTTGACTCTTTGAGAGTCCTCTCACTCTCTCCCTCTATGGACTGTTGGCATGCAGCCTCTACAGCCAATTGATCGGACACCTCAGGCTGAAGAGTGATTGGAAAACCATTCGCCCCAGTGGTCTGTCTCTTATTAAATGCTAGGTTCCATCATATAAGGTCTTATGGTTGGATGGTTGGGTATCTTTTTCATCCAGTGCAACATTTATGGGGCCTGTTGGCTTGTTTTTTTTCTTCCATTGATTACTAATAAAAGAGGGGGTCAAAGCATCCAGATTTACTTTTTCTTGGCGCTAAAGAGTCTTTACTAAAGAATAAAAGGACTAACCTATGGCTTCGCTGTATCAGAGATTCACCGGGAAGATTAACACCTCCAGATCTTTCCCGGTTGCACCTGAAGCAAGTCACCTCTTGGGTGGCCAAAGCACGGAGGAGGACAGTGCTGGGAAGACCTCACACCCACCGCCAGAGAGCCGAGCCAGTTATCAGTACCAGTCACGGAATGACTGTGAGGAGGAAGATGTAAGCAGCTTGTTGTTATTATTAAAACCTTCTTCACAGCTTCCCTTCCCCTTTAAAAAATGTTGTGTATGTTCAATGCTCATGATCTGTGTGTCTGGCACCCCCCAGTGGCCCAGCCCCCCCTTCATAAATGCCATTGATACTGCTTCTAAATGATTAATTCAGTGCTTCAGGGCTCGGGGAAACAAATCCATACTTGTGTTGCGGGGTTTTCAGATGTCGGATCCGCTGCAGCCTTTTTTTTTCATGGGAACTTCAGCAGACCAGGCAGAATAAACTGAATTAGGGATTTTAATTAAATTATGGATTAAAGGGGAACTGTGCCCGCGACTGCTTTTTCTGCTCAACGAAAGAATGTCTTGTTCTAAGCAACTTTCCAATATACAGTCATTACCGAATGTTGATGGTTTGAAAGTTATTTGCAAATGTAAATGCTATTTAGAGTAGTGTCTGTGAATCCATCTCTGTTCTCTGGGTCTGACTCAATTAAACAATGTAACAATGTATACAATGAGTGATGTAAACATTGTAACACTATAACAGGAGTCACTTCCCCTCCAGGTCTTGTATCAGCAGGCTTGCAACATTGTTACTACAGGTCAGAGAATATAAACAGGCAGATACTTTTTCAACAGCAAATACATTTACAAATAACCTTAAAGGGGCTAATCACCATTGAGTTAACTTTTAGTACAATATAGAGGGTTATAGTCTGAGACATTGGGCAATTGTTTTTTATTTGTTGTTATTTGGCTTTTTATTCAGCAGCTCTCCAGTTTGCAATTTCATCAATCTGGTTTCCAGGGTCCAAATTACCCTAGCAACCATGTATTTATTGGAATAAAAGACGGCAATATGAATAGGAGAGGCCTGAATTGAACGGTGAGCAATAAAAAGTAGCAATAACAATACATTTATAGCCTAACAGAGCATTTGTTTTTAGATGGGGTCAGTGACCCCCATTTAAAAGCTGAAAAGAGTCAGAAGAAGAAGGCAAATATTAAAAAAAACTATAGAAAATAAATAACGAAGACCAATTGAAAAGTTGCTTAGAATTGGCCATTGTATAACATAATAAAAGTTAACTTAAACATGTGTTTAGTCATTGCATACGGTGAAGTTGCTTAGATAATTTTTGCAAATTATGGGCAAAGTTACCTTTTAATCTTAAGCAGTTGAAATCTTAGGTGGATCTTAATTTCCCTTGAACATAATAAGGAGCATTTTACCCCAATGGCAGGGGAGGGGGTGGTTTGCAAAAAAAAAAAAAACAAGCTTCCTTGGCAGTGATCTCTACATGCAAAGGGGAAGCAAAAATCAATCCTTTTAATATATACGATGCTAAAAAATCCCAGCGTGCTGTACCTCCTGGATCTGTTAGACATTTCAAAGGTGCCATCTGCATATCGCCATGGCAACCAGTGACTCATGCAGGGTGCCCTGATTTAAGGCTACAAGGAAGATGGCAAGTCACCCAGTGTTGATGATCAATGATAAACAGGAAGGCGTCAGTAGTGAAGCTGGCAGTGTAAAGGTTAATGCAAAGCAAGCAAGTCTCCATTTTAACCCTTGCTCTCACTTTAAGTTAATGTGAGATGGCCAGACTGTTAGCAGTTTATTTAGCTGGGAATCACATAGGGATTGGTACAGAAGGTGCCACGAAGGGACAAAACGTGGTCCATTAGAAAAGTTTCCGTGAAGGTGATGAGTTCTGCAGACAAGAATTCTAAAACAGATCAAACTAATACCACTTTGGGTTTTGCCACCCGACAGCTCGCAGCTTTCTGCTTATTTTAGCTGATGGGGGATTCTGGGAGCTGTAGTCTGGCAAAGCTATAGAGCTGAACCATCACTGTGACTCTATGCAGGCACGGATTTGTGGAAAGGCCTCCAAGGCCCGGGTCTAGGGCGGCAGGTTTTTAGGGGGCGGCATGCTGCCCAACCACACTTACATTGGTTCATAAATACTGGGGATGCACAGGAGATACAATTGTTGTTTTTTAAATTCCCCATGTGCCAATCCCCATTGCTCTGGTCCCTATGAAAATTTGTGCAAATAAAGGGGATGGGACAGGGCCGATGAACGGCAGAGGGCCTAGGGGTGACCGCTTTGTAAATCCGGACCTGACTCTATGTGCTCTAACGTACCCATCATTGCTGTTGCTCTCTAGGGCATAACTGAATGGGCCAAACACAATGAATTCTACGTGTTGTAGGTCTCATCAGGTGGTTTAACTGAATCATTGAAGGCAAAGTGCACGTAATATGAGGAATATCTTGTGACACTCCCCATTCTGCAAAATACATTTAGATACAAGTATGGGAGACTTACTGACCAATGGTTTCTCACCAACTGGCCCAGGATCCAACCAGACAGATACCATATGAGGGATTGTATTTCTATTGTTGTGGTTGGTCAGGATAACAGCCCCTGTGATTGAAACAGTAGAAAGACAAGAGCTGCCATGTCTCCACTTCTCTATTTTCCACTGACCAATACAACAGTCATGGTACATATTTATCAGTCGGGATTGGCCGTCCAACATACATATACAATAAATTGCATTAAAGAAGTTATTGGTATGGCCAACTTTAACTCTGGAACACTCAGGGCAGTATGTGACCTTTTCCATTGCTTCTGCCAAACTGACCACCCCATTGTCCATGTGTGGGAACTCTACAATCTTCGTGAACAATCAACATCCAGTCGAGTGTGAGTAGATATCTGAGATGTTTGAAGACCTTAGTTAGTACATTGTGGGAGTTTATAGTCCAACAAGGAAACAACGTATTTCAGTACGACCCATGGCCTGGTTGCATACATTTCTTTTAGGCACTTAGGTTGGACATTGTCTCCAGTGTGGTCAGCTGTCCAAAGTCTTCTTTTTCCATCGTCTTTGCTAATGCGTCAGTTAAAGCAGCAGAGCAGAATGAGTACATAGGGCAGATGCATTTACTGCATGTGGGGCATGGTGCAAAAGTCCAAAAACGAGTCCAAAAACTAGCACAAACCTCATATTCTTTTGTACATGTGTCCTATGCTTTAGAAAATGAATGCTAAGACCCCCCCCCCACTCCCAATGCTTTGGGAAAGTGCATTGCGAGACCACTTTTCCCTTTGCCTTCAACATAAGACAGAAATGTATATTCTAAGCAAATTTCCAGTAAACATGCATTCAAATTTTTCAGCCTTCAGGACTGTCAGTCTTCTGGCTTCTGTTTGGATGTTTCCAGAGTCAGAACCAGCAGTGCAGAGAACAGTTTGTGTGTTTGTGTACAGTGCCCCTGGGGCTTATAGTGGAACAGTCCTGTAAGACAGATATGGACCTTTGCTGCTTAATACAGGCAGCATGTTTATTCCTGGAGCTGACAGTTTAATATGGTAGTGAATTAATTCTGTTTTTTATGAGATGCAAAGTATCCCCCTTTGGTGCTGTCAGCCACTGAGTCCCAAAAGTGCTTTTTAAGCCGCCTAGAGATAAACTGTGCCGATTAGACTAGTCCCTACCCTTCTCTGTCCTGTAGGTGTCACTGTCAGAAAGGAAAGCCTCTCCAATAGGCTTTGCTTTGTGGCTTTGGCATCTCTGCTTGCTGAATTATTTTTATCCCCATTTAGTTTACAGCATATTTTTAGTTTGTCGGTACAACAGATGTCTGGGGAATCTTCCTGTGATAGTTCAGAGCTCAGAAGCAAAGAGCGAAAAGCACATTTGACATGCAATTAGCTGGCGAGAATGTAGGTCCATTTCATCTCCAAATCACCACGCAACTTCCCTCTGGGGATAACAGAACCGCAGGCGTGTGACTTGTCGGACATTGTGATGGGGGACATGGAGGAATCAGACCACTGCCTGATTTCTGTTTCTCCCTCCCAGTGTCACTAAAGTGTGTCCCCTCCTGCTTTAAAGGGAAAGCTTACCTTTCAACTACCTTTGATACAATGGATAAAATTAATCAACATTTAAGTGGATCTTTATTTATATTTGCTGTGCCTTTCTCTCCTACTATGAAACTTTAAGTAATGTCAGGTTGCTAGGATGCTATGACCTGGAAACCCAAACCCATTCTTTTTTATTTTAATATCAAAACCCAGGCCAAAGGTATGTTACCTTGACAAACAGGGAGCTATGTAGAAGAAAAGGAGGAAAGAGGCCCCTGCCCAAGATTGTCAAGATTGGAGCAGATACCATCCTTGTGTTCTAGATCAGATTTGAGTTTACATTTGGAAGGTGAAGGAGAGTTCCTTATAGAGGAATACAGGGATGTAATTCCAGAGGAAACAAGCAACAACAGAGAAAGGCTCAGGACGGATAAAAGCAGCGAATGTGGGAGTTGTGTAAAAATGCTGGAGAAACGCCAGCAATGACCAGTAACATACTGAGAGTTTTGTGAGGAGCAGAAGAGTGAAGGAACATGTCCTTTGTAGGTCATTGAAGGAGTATTAAGATTGTCTGAAGGGGGGAAAGGTGGCAGTCTGGAAGGTCTGTTATCAGTAGGTTGCAGTAGTCAAGGTGGGATAGCATAAGGACATGACAGTGAAAATTTAGTAGTTGTTTGAAAAAGGGGTTGGTTCTTGCAATCTTGTAAAAGTAGCAGGTATCAGCACTGGTATTAATATTATTAGAGAGAGAAAAATCAATGATCATCCACAAAAAGCATATGACTGAGTAAAAATTTTTTTGACGCACGACGCCAAACAAGTCTATGGGTGTCATTTCCGTGGCGAAACAAGGCAAAAAAATTCACCCATTCCTAGGACATAGGAGGCATTCAGAAATCTAGGTCAGACTATCAGTTGTTGGTAAAGGGCTGTCTAAATATATGTGGATATGATCTACAGACAAGTATATACATAAACAAATGAATGGATGAGGTCTCCCAAGCAAAGCAAATACAGGGAAAACAACAAAGAGCCTAATACAGAGCCCTGAGTCACCCACTCATTAAACTGAACCAGAGAAGAGAATATTTTAGTGTAATAGACAGAGAAGGATTAGTTAAAACTCATGGACCAGGATATAGATTGATTGATATCAAGACAAAGGGAAATTTGTATTAGAACAGATTGATCAACAGTATCAAAGGCAGAAAATAGATCATGGAGTATCAGAATAGAGAATTGTCCTTGGCAAGAGTTTGTAACTCTACATAACATTGAAAACCAGGTTGCATGGAGCCCAGAAATGTGTAGGTAATTTAGTACTAAGAGGGGTGAAAAGTCACTTTAAAACTTTTGAAACGGGTGGTCAATGGGAAATGGAGAAGTAATTAAAAAGATGAGAAGGGTCTTGTGTAGCATTTTTTCATAATAGGGTTGACAGAATTCCAGAAGCTAGAGTCTAGATAAAAATACTATATGTGTAAAAGTTGGAGTAAGGAATGGAGCACAGTATTATAGGATCACGTTGAAAAGTGGAGAGGACAGGGAAAGCTGGGAAACCTCTGGCTACTTCAGATAAGTGAAGATGTTGGGTGGAAGCATATGGGGCTATACAGTATGTAGTTTGTATCCATAGAAATTGGGATCTGTTTGTGGACTATGTTTTTTAAGCAGATGGTGAAGTCCTGTGTAGAGTGTAGCAAGTTAATTCTGTTAGTGAGGGACTTGGAAGGGTAGTGAATATTACAATGAATTTTCATGGATTGGAATTGTTATTGTTGAGACATGAAATGAGCAGTTTACAATGGAACTTTTGAACAGGATTCTGAAGATCATGTACAACAGCACAAGTATTGTGTTTGTGCCAGTGGCCAGTGGCAGGGAACTTGGTTGCTCTGGGGTTGTAAGGGGGCATGGGAGTTACTAGCATAGGACAGAATACAGTTATAGGTCTAAATGGGATCAGAGGAAAATGTGGGGCAGGGAAGGCTGGACTGGAGAGAGAGTTAGAGCGGATTGGTCAGTTGAAGGACAGTGTGACACATAAAAGGTAACAGGATGGAAAACTGGAAGTGGGTCAAATGCAGAAAGAGTTAGATATTTGGTGGAGGCCAGATTAAAGAAGTGACCATCCTCACAGTTACTGTTTTTATCCACTACTGGAAGAAGAAAGAGGAGTTTAAGTGGGAAAGCAAGAAGGCCAAAACAGAGAGCAGGACTGTATAAAGGGAAATTAAACATCTCTTCCAAGCTGTACCTATATTCTATGCACAGACTCTAGCGATTCAAATGTATTCAGTCACTGTGATTTACAGGAGAACTAAAACCTGCCCATTCTAAAGTCAACAGAAGCCATAATGAGTAACGCTATACTGGTCCAACATAAACCACTCTGCTTATTTTAAAGTAGCTTTTCTCCATTCTTGGACTACCTGGGCACCATTTTCAGCTAGTCATGACAAAAAATGTCTCTATTTGAAGCTGTGCCAACATCCACCCTAGTGTTGAACGAAAGACCTGGAGTGACCTGGAGTTAGCAATGAAGTGGAAGTCTGTGCAGGCGTTGTTGGGGGACAAAGCCAAGGAGAAGGTAGAGGAAGTGGGAGATGGCTAATGGGTTTAACGATTATTTTAGTTCTCCTTTAAATCTCTGAACTAAACACAACCATTTCTGTTCTATCTCTTTGACAGATAATTTTGATCTAACTCTTTCACAGATAAGTTGGTGTATTTATGACATGGTGTGGGGGGGGTCGCAATGGGTCCTTGCATCTGCTTCTGCTCTCCTAGCATCATTGTATATTGTCATTGTATCAATCGATGCAAATAAAGGCTGTTTTACCATCCAGCTCATAATAAATATTTCATGAAGAGTTTCAGTAGCATTTGCTTTCCATAAATACTGAGGTCACACTGTAAGAATCACATAGTACATGACCATTGTTAAATTGCACCAGGCTTCTGTCCATCTTTGTTGAATGTTAATATTCTGCATGGCACTTGACTATAAAAACATCTCTCATTGCTTCCTAAAACACATCAGAAGCCTGATGTCAGCCGTGACAAATTGGTTAAAGGCAGAGCGTTGTGACTGGTGACCTTGACTGCTAGCAGTGCGGCTCATTGTGTGCTGAGCATGTCGGCTCACTCAGAGGAAACATGTTAGTGAAAGCAGATGGCAACAATTCTGGAAAGTGAACGCGGAGATTATAATGACCCAGAACAATTATTTGCATAAGTGCAGAGGAGTAGATTTGGGCTCATTCCTTACATGGTGACTTGAAATGCAGATGGATTTGTTTCTCAGTTTCCTTTGTGGTTGTTCATCTATCTAATAGACAAATACAAAAGTACTGCACTCAACCCATTATCAATATATTAAGGATATATTGATGATGGGTTGAGTACAGAGGACCTATTGTATTTGTCTATATGAATTTTGTGGTCACAGCCTCATTACACCCCAATTAATGGTTTGAAAATGATTGGTGAGCACAACTTTCCCTTTTTTGTTATAGTTCATCTATCTAAGCCATAGTAATAAAGATAAATATATATATATATATATATAGTGTTGCAGAACTTGGCAAAAACAAGAATGGAGCATTTCCTCTTAATACACCCAACACCTTGAGCTTCTGTATCAGACCAGGTCCTCCACGGCCCTTTAGCAGGAAAGTACTGTGTCCCAAAGTCTCCATTTTCATGGTCTGCTCATAGCACATGCTCTGGGCTTCCCTCAGACACTTGAGCTTAGAAACCAACTTATAATAAATAGGTATGGGACCTGTTATCCAGATAAGGTTTCCAGATAAGAGGTCTTTCTGTCATTTGGACCTCCCTACTTTAAGTCTACTAAAAATAATTAAAATATTAAATGAACCCAATAGGCTGGTTTTGCTTCCAATAAGGATTAATTATATCTTAGTTGGGATCAAGTACAAGGTACTGTTTTATTATTGCAGAGAAAAAGGAAATCATTTTTAAAATTTCGAATTATATAGATAAAAAACATTTTTTAAGACTTTTCCTTGAGCTGAGGCTTCCTTGGCAAGAGAGTATTTTGTATGCAGGACCATGACAAAAAGCGTTTTGTGCGAGTATGCGAGGAACATTCATTTGTAATGGTTCTGGCGCTGCCAGCGCCCAGCAGAGGAAGATTGATATGGAAAGTCTACACTGTAGATGACAGAATTTCTCTGTATTGGATTCAGAATTATCATCCCATCAAGCAGAGATCGTTGTCTTCTCCCATTTCTTTGGGGGAGTGGGTGTCACTTTGATTCATGCGTTTCACCAATGAGCATCAGTGTTTCTGGGATGGGCCGAATGAGATGTACACAACGCTTTTCTATTGCCTTTTATTGCCTTGATTTCATTAATGCAATCAAACTCTACTTCACTTGGTGGCAGGAGATTATTCTTCATGCAAATGCAATACAGATTTGCTTTGGTAAATGTAATTGGAACAAATAAGATTATGTTTGTTTGAATAATGTCTCGCTGAAATTATCCAAGGGGATATATATATATATGTATAAATATATGTAGGGATCTGGTAAATTAGCCACCCTAATTACTATTGCCAGGCAATTCCTCAGTTATAGATGCCTAAATGGGTCCTAATTAGTGATGGGCGATTGGCTACCAGGCGTAAATTCGCGTCAAATTTCCAGGTTTCTGCGCCACGAAACTGGTGTCCTATAAATTTTGGACACGTGCCGGAAAAGTTGCTCACATCGCGCGTCAACATTATTCAGATTGTGAAAACTGTTGCCCATTAACATTATGTCAGATTATGAATTTCGCTGGAAATTCACTAAATTTTGAAGAAAACAGGACAAATTCGCCCATCACTATTCCTTACAGTGGGACCTATTTCATTATTCTGCCTTAAGCTTTGCCCCTTGGTGTTCTTACAGTGTACGTAGATGGCACTTTGCTATAATGTAAAGATCTAGGTAACCATGTGTTCAATGTCCATTGATTCAGCCCTTACCAAGCAGGCAGGAAGGGAATGGGTAGTGGAACCTAGGTACATTAGGTCTAGTAAAGGATAAGCTATATTCTGTAATAGGTCACCCTAGTAGTGACAGACAGGTTATTTAGTTGGGCAGCCTAAGTCTCCAACGAGGAGAGTCACAGAGATTAAGATCCCGGGTACTAATTGCCCAGAAGTAAGTGTACAGACTTAGTGATGTAGAGATTCCCCTGGGTTCCACTTAAGGAAAAGACTGAAAGCTGGGTGTAACATCAATTGCTGCTGTGTATGTTCCCTTGCCTGCAGGGACTGAAATGATCATTGGTACTTGTGAGTATATGCTATCCTCTGTGCTCTATGTTCTTGATGATTTCTGTGAACTCCTATGTGGATTATTCTGTTGAATAAACTAAGTTCTCTGGTTAAGCATAAAGTTACAGTTCCACTACACCCTGCCTCCACACCATCGCAAGGGCTTCACCTCTGAGAGAAAGGTCTCATCCAGAGCACAAATATATGTTAGGGTAAGCTCTTAGTAGAGACATTGCTACTCATTTTACTATAGCGCTATATATATATAAATGGCCTTGGTTTGCTTTGTGCACAGTTTCTCTGGGCTCATCTATCCCTAATTCTTCCTGGTTGACCCCAATTTTATTATATGACACCTATTTGGCACACTTGGCTGTCCAATGATGGTTTAGAGCAGGGATACCCAAACTTTTTTGCCTGTGAGCCACATTCAAGTGTAAATAAAAGTTGGAGAGCGACATAAACATGCAAAACATTCCTTGGGGGTGCCAAATACAGACTGTGATTGCCCATTTGGTAGCCCTATGTTGACTGGAAGCCTACAGGAGGTTCTGTTTGGCAGAACACCTGGTTTTTATGCAACCAAAACTTGCCTCCAAGCCAAGAATTCTAAAATAAGCACCTGCTTCGATGCCAATGGGAGCAACATCCAATGGGTTGGGAAACCTTTGTTGAGTAGATGACATAGGCTTTTGGGTGACTAGCAGTGTTGCCAACGTCCATGACTTATAATGGAGTCTAAAGAACATGGGTCTGAAGATATGCCATATCATGTTCATCTAATGCCAAGATCAGCTTCATAATCAAGAGCAAGACCTTGTTTAAAACACACCCCAAATGGAATAGAGGCTGAAACAAACCTCCTTACAAAAAATCCTTACAATATATCTGGACTGTAAATCTATTTGTTTGTTGTGACACAGGAATGCGTAGTCACTGTTGACCAGAATTCTAAAGGAATTGAAGCTTAACATCATTGATGTGGTCTTAGACAAAAGATTTGGCCTCCCCATATGTCCCCATAACTGGCTTTCATGATGAGCCCCACCTCAGCCAATACTCCAAACCCCCCACAGGGGGAGGCAGCCTCATTGTTTGGTACCCACTGGGGTTAGGGGTCAGCCATTTACATTGGATCTCATGCTAGAAACCGTGGTTTGAATTATATGACACTCGAGGAGTTGCTGAATCTTCCCTAATAAGTTTCCCCATATTTCCCAGTAGAGAAACAATATACAGTACTTCCCTTACAGTGCCAAGAGCCTTAGTTATATCAACAGAGGGCACTGGGATTTGTAGTCCAACACCTTCATAAAACAGTTTAGACTTTGATATTGTACTTTATTACTTCCTAAAGCCGCAGATTATAGTCTGAGAAGGCAGCCGGGATTTCTGCTCTGGATTATTATTTTTACATCTATTTCAGAAGATATTCTCGGGGGTGCTCTATGCACAATCGTTAATATTTAAACATTTCAATGAATGTTACATGGGGTCTATTTAATTTTAGATTGAGTTGTTTAACCATGTAAACTTCTTACCGGAGCCCCTTAATGAAAATAATTGCAAATGGAAAATGTTAAAGCCACAGGGATGTTGTTGACCTAAAAAATTGCTAAACAGATACACAATGGGGATGTACAATGTAATGATGGGAAAAGAAGAAATTGCTTATAGGGTCTCCAGCTTCAAGTATAGATATAACGGGATTGGCTCCTACTCGGAATTCCAGAGCATTGAACTCATTTCATGTTTAACAGTACATATTTATATCTATTTATACACATATATAAATAAAGGAATGCTAGGATTTGCTCATAATTTGAGTATCACCCTTGTATAATAATGTACCCCCTGCAGTAAATGATAAGGATATTAGAAGTCAGGCTGAGTTATACAGGGAACTCTGAGTATCACTCATGTATTATAAGGGATAATGTACCCCCTACTGTAAATGATAAGGATATTAGACGTCACTGAGGGGTTGTTCTGTGACCATATAAAGACACAAGGCTGCAGGCTAAGTTATACAGGGAACTCTGAGTATCACTCATGTATAAGGGATAATGTACCCCCTACTGTAAATGATAAGGATATTAGAAGTCGCTGAGGGGTTCTGTGACCATAAAAAGACAAGATGCCGATAATTATAAGGATATTTCTTACAGGATCTAGTGGATAAGTTCTCCTTTAAGAAACAAAGTGACTGCTGGCTGCGCTTTCTCAGTTCTTTTCCAAAACACATGGCAGCCTCCCAAAAGAAAGTGAGCTCCATCACGGTTGATGGATTTTACACTGCAAATGATTTCTTTACCCATCGCATTAAACTGATGTTTTAAAGCAGATTTGGATTTTGATGCAATTACAAATACTAGTATAAATCATGTAGCAATTTGTACATGTAGCATCAGCGGGCGGATGGCTAAACAGTCACAATTGCCCCTCTGTTGGTATTAATACAGTTATGGGACCTGTTATCCAGAATGCTCGGAACCTGGGGTTTTCCGGATAATGAGTCTTTCCATAATTTGGATCTTCATACCTTAAGTCTACTAGAAAATCATGTAAACATTAAATAAACCAAATAGGCTGGTTTTGCCTCCAATAAGGATTAATTATATCTTAGTTGGGATCAAGTACAAGCGACTGTTTTATTATTACAGAGAAAAATGAAAGCATTTTTTAAAAATGGAATTATTTGGAGTCTATAGGAGATGGCCTTTCTGTAATTTCGGAGATTTCTGGATAACAGGTTTCCAGATAAAGGATGCACTGGTGCACTGGTGGGTCAAGCGATTTCTGAGCGATAATCACATGATCGGTGGGAGCACCGCAGGGTCCAGCCAATTATCACTTAGTCCGATGGAGGTGAAATTGCCAGCTCTTTTGCCAAACACCCTCTCAGCTACAAATCATTTATTGAAAACAATATCCCCACCCCTCTCCAGGTAATCATGGGACTCTGACAGTCACACCTTTTCCATACAGAACATGACAAAGCCTTTGAGTGACAGACATGACACAGTAATAGAATTTAATTAACGGGATAATTATCTCCTTTAAGTAGCAGCACGCAGGAACAGGAATGTTTCACTACCAATAATCAGCAACCAACGACATTATTCAATCTTCCTTTTACGGACAGCAATCAAAGCACTTATATCACTGCCACGCATAAAGAGTTACAGAGTTTTCTTTTATCTTTTTTTTAAAGGGGAAGTATAATTGAATGCACTATTGTCTTGAGAGGGTGCGAGTAGAGGAAGACGTGATTGCATGTTAAGAAATTTCTTTTTATCTGCAGCATTAACTCTTTTCTTGAAAGACGCTGCAGCTGCAGGATTGTGTGTATAGTAAGACAAGGTCATGTGATATTGGCGGCGAATTTAGGTGTTTCACCGCCGGTGAATAAATTCACAAACCCCTGCTAAAATTTGCCTGCATCAAAAAATTTCGGACACCCATTAACTTTACCACGGGCATCACAATTGACGTGATCGACTTTTCAGACGTGCGTCCAAAATTGACACGTGCACCAATTTTCATGAATTTCTTGCCGTTTCCCGGATTTTGTGGGAAATTCGCAAATTTTTCAGTGAAACAGGAGAAATTTTTCCATCACTAATCGGGGGGCAGGCTGGTTAGCACAGAAGTTTGCGTCTGGGATTTTTTTTGTGGGGGGGGGGGTGCCCAGCTTTGTGCAGTTATGCCTCTGGATGAGACTGCAACTGTGGGCTAATAGGAGCATTTACTAATGATTCAGACAAGTGCCGGCTAAAAGAACACTATGGCCCATGAATTTGCTCCCCTTCATTATTTGTTCCCCTTGTTCATTACATTTAGCAACTACTTACAGCCAGGGCAGCCATCAGGGGGGTACAGGGGGGAGAGTTGTAGGGGGCCCTGAGGGAAAGGTGGGCCCAGCCACGCCGCACTTACTTGATTAGCCGGGCCCCCCTGCTTTCTGAGAACTGCTGACTTCGGGAAGGCAGGGCGGGAGCACAAGGGGAGGTATCTTCTGTCCATTACTTCCCCTTATTGGTCACTGAGTTTAAGTCCCGGTTAAGCTGCTCAGGGATTGGATAGCTGAGGTTTGAATTTCTCCTCCAGCTCATCCAATCACCATACAGCTTTATTAGGACTTGAAATTCTGTGACCAATAAGGGAAGAAAATGCTGTCACTGGAAGAAGATGCAGCCACCTGTGCTTCCCTCCTCCCTTCTGTAGTTGGCAGCTGACTTACAGCAGGTGGGCCCCACTAATGAAGTAAGTGTAACATGGCAGGGCCCCCCTAAAGGTAACCCTTTGTGGTCCCTGATGTGTGGTGGGGCCCTGGGCACCAATTGTTTTTTAAACTTCTGGGGGGCAAGTTTTTTTACATGGATGTTTAAGGGGGGCCCTGGCCACCAATTTTTTTCACCATGTGGGGTCCTAGCCCCCAAAAATTTTTAATGGGGGGGCCCTGACCACAAGTGTTTTTTTTAATGGGGGGCCCTGACCACTAATGTTTTTTTAATGGGGGGGCCCTGACCACCAATATTTTTTTTTATTAACATGTGTTAACCCTAGCCAACAATGTTTTATTTTTTACTGTGTGGCGGGGGTGGACCTGTGAGGGGGGGGGACAGCAGACCTGTAGGTGAGGCTTTTGGTGGGTGCAGCCCAGGGGGCCCAGGAAATTTTGTCATATGGGGCCCTGCGATTTCTGATGGCAGCCCTGCTTACAGCTGGGTCATTATAAGAGGATTTATTTAAATTGCATGTGTTGCACATTGAGGCACAGCTCTTAGTGGCCCTGGAATAAATTGCAAAGAAGAGTCCTGCATCTTTCTGCAGTGCTGTTTTATTAGGGGGTGTAAGGTGAGGGCACATGAGTTTCCCCTGGAATTTCCCAGGTGCTATAATGTCATTTACATGCAGGACAGGGAGCACCAGGGACTGCAAGGAAAAGCTCATCACTTAGCACATTCTGCACCCCCACTAATAAGCACCCCGTATATCTGTGATTACACAAGCAACCAGCCATAAGCTTTGGCTTCTGTATTCAAAAAGGTACATTTCTGCCTTTAATTAAAGCTCCCCCAGTATAAGCAGAAGAAGAAGAACAGAGATAAATCAGGTTAACGTTTATCCGGCAAGAGCATAATGGTGCGTGTTGTACTGTGAGACAGGTACCAGGAATGGATCAGGGAGGATTAAAGGACATTAATGTCAATTGGATGAGTGGGCGAGATTGGGAACATCGACATTAAAGTGACAAAGTAAAGGATGGAGGCAATTTTTTCTGAAAAGGAAAAAAAGTTGGTGAGGTTGAACGGTGGGAGTGTTGCGTGCGGAGGGAAAATGTCGGCAAGGGGAATGAGTTACTGTATTGGCAGAATATTCGGATTGTCATAGAGCTTGGCTGTATTTGTAGGGTTTTATATAATATACATAATAATAGTGCAGATCTGATGGGCTTGGATGCAGCAGGACTGCGAGATTCAATAAAGTTAACTCAAAAAGGCAATTCAATTATCCATAGGGAGCATAATGGGGAAGCGCTGTGCTTATTTGGGATAAATCAAGGAATTATGGGATATTCAAATGCAGTGATCAGATATTGATATTAAAGGGGTTGTTCACCTTTGAGTTAACTTTTAGGGGCACATTTACTAAGCTTAAGTGAAGGATTAGAATGAAAAATACTTAGAATTTCTAAGTATTTTTTTGGCTACTTTGACCTTCAACTACGACTTTGAATCGAACGATTCGAACCAAAAATCGTTCGACCATTCGACCATTCGATAGTCGAAGTACTGTCTCTTTAAAAAAAACTTTGACCACCTACTTCGCCACCTAAAACCTACCGAGCACCAATGTTAGCCTATGAGGGCCTTCCCCATAAGATTTCTATGCAATTTCTGAAGGAAAATCGTTCGATCGATGGATTAAAATCATTTGAATCGTTTGATCGAAGTAATTGCGGTAAATCCTTCGACTTCAACATTCAATAGTAAATGTGCCCCTAAGTATGATGTAGAGAGTGATATTCTGAGACAGTTTGCAATTGGTTTTCATTTTTTATTATTTGTCTTTTTTGAGTTATTTCATTTTATATTCAATATTCAATAGCTCTCCAGTTTGCAATGTCAGTAAACGGGTTGCTAGGGGCCAAATTACCCTAGCAACCATGCACTGATTGTAATGAGAATATGGAATATTAATAGCGGAGGGTCTGAATAGAAAGACAAGCAATAAAAATTAGCAATAACAATAAATTTGAAGCCTTACAGAGCATTTGTTTTTAGATGGGGTCAGTGACCCCCATTTCAAAGCTGGAAAGAGTCAGAAGAAGAAGAAGAAGAAAGCAAATAATTCAAAAACTATACAAAATAAATAACGAAGACCAAAGTTACTTAGAATTGGCAAAGTTAACTTAAAGGTGAACCACCCCATTTATCAAAATTCTCATTTTAGTGGTTTGAGAGTTTTTTAAAACTATGATTTCTCTAAACCCATTAATGCTGTGTCATTTATTATAAGCTCTGACTATAAAAAAGAATTATAAAAAATATAAAAACCTCCAAAACCTCTAAAATTTTTAGCTTTTTGGACAATGGAGTAGCAAAAAAACCCCCGAAAACTTCTGAATGGCTAAAACCTGGTCCAATAGGATCAGTGAACTCCCATTGATTTCTAAGGGACCTCGACTGCTTTCACTTGACAACTTTTTGTGGTTTTTACATTTTATAAATGTCGCATTTTTAGAGTAATAAAACAAAAAAAATTCAAATGTTAGTAAATAAGCTGTTGAACGTTACCAATGATACTGCAGGTCCCCAAAAATCCCTGCTATATGGAATGTACTAAAAGTCACCATGTTTGCATAGGATCAACCAACTAGCACGTTGCATTTACTGGTTATTTGTGAATATCAATATTTTTTTTGCCAGGCACGATTTTGCAGTGAAATTCCACATTTTGCCATCGGGGAATATTTTCGTGAATATTTCCATTGACCTTGATGTATTTTGTTTGAAAAAAGTCACAGTGAAAAAATGTCCTATGACTCCAGTGTTTTTATAACATATTAGAAATAAAGTGGGAGTTCACTGGTCCTATTGAATCTGGTTTTAGCCATTCAGACTTTTTTTTATTTTTTTTTGCTACTCAATTGTCCAAAAAACTAACATTTTTAGGAGTTTTGGAGGTTTTTGAATTTTTTTTTTTCGTTCTTTTTTTATAGTCAGATCTTATAATAAATGGTACATCATTCATGGTTTTAAAAAAATCGTAATCGTCCATTAAGTTCAACCAGGTTTCCAAATTTTTGCCATTTTAAGAATTTTCCCATGGCTTCCCATATTTTTCATCAAAGTGAAATTAGACAGATCTACCAATCTGAATGGAAACAATGGTTGCTATGGGATACTAGACTTGGCTAAGGTTAATACCAAGTTTAAAGGGGGTGGGTCACCTTTAATTTTTTTTCTAGCATGTTATATAATGGCCAGATCTAAGCAACTTTTGAGTTGGTCTTCATTATTTTTTTTTTTTTTATAGTTTTAGAATTATTTGTCTTCTTCTTCTGACTCTTTCCAACTTTCAAATGGAGGTCACTGAACCCATCTAAAAAAACAAATGCTCTGTAAAGATACAAATGTATTGTTATTTCTACTTTTGTAGAAATAACAATAAATGTCTCAGAATATCATTGTCTACATCATACTAAAAGTTAACTCAAAGGTGAACAACCCCTTTAAAAGTCTAGGAAGATGTTATTGAACCAGCTGGCAGTTTTAGCTTCTTGAATCCCACCAAATATCACAGTTGGGACATCCCTACCCTACATATTACGCAATCACATGGACAAGTACTTTTTTTTTTATTTACCCCATACAGTTATGGGATCCATTATCCAGAAAGTTCAGAATTATAGAAAGGCCATATTCCATAGACTCCATTACAATGATATCATCCGCATTTTAAAAAATGATTTCCTTTTCCTGTGTAATAATAAAACAGTAGCTTGTACTTGATCCCAACTAAGATATAATTAATCCTTATTGGAAGCAAAACCAGCCTATTGGGTTTATTTCATGTTTATATTATTTTCTAGTACACAAAGGGGCAAATTCATCAAGGGTCGAATATCGAGGGTTAATTAACCCATCGATATTCGACTGGGAATGAAAATCCTTCGACTTCGAATATCGAAGTCGAAGGATTTTGCGCAAATACTTTGATTGAACAATCGAAGGAATAATCGAACGATTAAATCCTTCGAATCAAACAATTCGAAGGATTTTAATCCAACGATCGAAGGATTATCCTTCGACCAAAAAAATTTAGCCAAGCCTATGGGGACCTTCCCCATAGGCTAACATTGGGTTCGGTAGCTTCTAGGTGGCGACAGTATCGAGACTATCGAATGGTTGAATAGTCGAACGATTTTTAGTTCGAATCCTTCGATTCGAAGTCGTAATCAAAGGTCGAAGTAGCCCATTCGATGGTCGAAGTAGCCAAAAAAACACTTCGAAATTCGAAGTATTTTTTCTTCTATTCCTTCACTCGAAGTTAATGAATTGGCCCCTTAAGGTATGGAGATTCAAATTACGGAAAGACCCGTTATCCAGAAAGTTTTGAATTATGGAAAAGCCATCTCTCATAGACTCCATTATAATGAAATAATTCATTTTATTTATAAATTATTTCCTTTTTCTGTGTAATAATAAAACAGTAGTTTGTACTTGATCCCAACTAAGACATAATTAATCCTTATTGGAGGCAAAACCAGCCTATTGGGTTTATTTAATGTTTACATGATTTTCTAGTAGACATAAGGTATGAAGATCCAAATTACAGAAAGATCCATTATCTGGAAAACTCCAGGTCCCAAGCATTCTGGATAACAGGTTCCATATTTCTAGTAAGAACGATAAACAGAGGAAGAGAGAGAGAGAGAGAGAGAGAGAGAGAGGTTCTTTTTTCTGGAGTTTTGCTTCCTAAAGCCAATCGTAGAGTTGACTTCAAATGCACAAGAGCTTCTGATCGACTCCTATTTATATGAGCACGAAAATAGATTGTGGCACCCTCAGCCAGTTAATTAGCTCCACCGAGGGGGGATTTCCTAGAGCTTTAGGCCAGCTTCAGAGCGGTGATAGAGAAGGCAGGGATTTATAAGTAATGGCTGTTAATAGATAGATTTATTTTCTAAGGAAAGTAATCAATCTCTCACTCGCTCTGCTCAACTGTCTGCGTTTATTTTACTCCCCGGTCTACCTGTCTCTCCATGTCCGTGGCTTAGGAACATAGATAGGAGAATCTGAATAACAATATCTGACCCTCTGTGCAACCTGCAGTGTTCTGCAACCTAAGTGCCATATTCTAAGTGCCAGCTCCCTTTATGGCAAACTTTTTTAGTTCAAGCTCCACTTGGAATGCAACCTTTGGTCCAGGCATCCCTTAGCTCACACAACATAAAACGAGTACAAATACAGGAATGGGATCCATTATACAGAAACCTGTTATCCAGAAAGCACCGGAAAACCCATCTCCCAAAGACTCCATTTTATCCAAATAACCCACATTTTTAAAAATGATTTCCTTTTTTTATTTATAAAACAGTGCCTTGTACTAGATCCAAACTAAGATATAGTTACCCTTATTTCGAAGGGATGGGAGTTGTTTTGAACTCCCATAACTTCGAAATTCGAATAAAAAAAGACTCACTGAAATGTATTTAAAAAATAACAGTTTTTTTCTTTGCGGGTGAATAGGTATTTGATAGTTCAAATCGAAGTAAGATCGAACTTGATCGAATTTGAGTCGAACTATCTTAAAAAAAAACTTTGATTTTTCAAAGTCCACCAATTGACTCCATATAAGATCTAGGAGGTCCCCCACAGGCTAAAACAGCAATTCTGCAGGTTTTAGATGGTGAATGGTCGAAGTTTTAAAGAGACAGTATATGATAAATTTCGATATTCAAATTATTTTCAAATTTGAACCAAATTTGGACTATTCCCTAGTCAAGTACACAAAAATAGCTCGAAATTCAATTTTTTTTACTTCGAATTTTCACTTCGACCCTTGATAATTCTCCCCCTTACTGTATGAAGATCCAACTTACAGAAAGACCCATTATCTAGAAAGCCCCAGGTCCAAAGCATTCTGGATAACAGATCCCATACCTATATAGGGAAATGTTTCAGTCTTGGTCCTTTAGCTATAGGTTCAAGCATCTATAGCAAATATAAAAATACATAGTTGCTTGTACACTCTGGCATCTAGAGATTCCAACTGAAACATACTCTTTCCAGGATCATATAAAAAAAATCTTAATTTTCTTTATTTATTTAAATGCATTGAAAGTTGTGAGCATTGGCTCAGTGCAATAGACAACCACTGATTACTACAGAAGGTGGGGCTAGTGAACACGTGGTTGTCTGGGTTGAATTGTGAGCTCCATACTTGTAAGGAGAAGTATTGATAAAAATACATAGTTATCCTAAACCTTCAAGTTGGGCTTTCAGGTTTATCAGAGAACAATGTCCATTCTCCCAAAAGTTCACCCCAACTGGCCTTCAGACTGAGCCCATCCTGCCACTGCTCCAAGCCCTACTCCCCAAGGGGCCACAATTAGGAACGTCTCTATGGGCTGGAATGTTGTTCTTCTGGTTTATTCACAAAAGAGCAATAAGTTTTGTGCTGTAAATTCTATGGCAACATCTCCAAATGTCCATGAATGTATAATGCATAGGCTTGGGCGAATTTGACCCGTTTTGGTTTGGCAAAACTTTGACGCCGGTTAAAGTCTATGGGCATCCAAGAAATTTAGACGCACGGAGAACTTTTTTTGACGCGTGTCTTTGGTCTATGGGCTATTGCCCATCCCTAATAATGTAGTGATGTTGTGCGCCTATGAACCGTGTGGTTCTTGTCATCATATGTTTTTAAGTAGTGATGGGTGAATGTATTCACCAGGCGCGAATTTGCGGCGAATTTGCGCGATTCGCCGCCAGCGAATAAATTCGCGGAAAAAAATTGCCGGCGTCAAAAATGGGCGCCCGCGTCAAAAAACGTGCGCCGGTGTCAAAAATGAGACGCCGGCGCCATTTCGCAAATTTTTCGGCGAAGCGAAACGGCGCAAATCACTATTTTTAAGTTGTCACAAAGCTATGGACAAATGGGGTGGCGCAAGGGTAAGCAGGGGCGTAACTACAGAGGAAGCAGACCCGATTTCAACATATATATTGGTAAAAAAAAGGACAATATCTGGATATGTATTACACCGGTAATTTAGTCGCTTTCCTTTTTATTTCTCTCTTAAAAATGATCATTTAAAATGTACCTTTTAATATAAAAGAAAATTCAGTTTTTTCGCACGTTCAGGTGCCTTATCCAAAACAAAGAGAGGTGGGCGCCCCCAGTCTGTTAATCTAATTCCATACAAGTTCTTAATCAGTGGCGGTATCACAGCCAGTGCAGCACATGAAAGGCGTTGATATAGAATATTAAAGAACACGGGTTTGAACATTATAAAGGAGGGATGCACAAAGAAGATCAAGACTATTCCCAGAAATTAAAGCTGGATGTTATATCATTCCCCACGGCAAAGTCACCTTTCACTATAAAAACAACTTCAAAATATTCTCTCTCTCCAAAGACAGTGCACCATTTATTGGCCTAATTATCTGATGTGAAGGGAGAAGCCAGGGAAGTAACTAAAGGCTCTGCTGTAAAGCACGTACAGAGCAAAAAAAAGATGATCACAGTGACCTTTAATGTGCCACTAAAGGAAACATATTTGTTAGGGCAGAGACACACGTGGAGATTCGGGAAAATTATTTGCCCATCGACAAATCGCCTCTTCTTCGGGTGACTAATCTCCACGAACTACCTTCCCACTGGCTAAAATCTAAATCGCCTGAGGGATGGCACTCGAAGTTGACCAAAGTTGCCTCACGAGGAATCTTTGAGCGACTTCAGAAAACTAAGCACTCAGAGTGCCATCCTGCCAGCTATTTAGATTCTAGCCAGCGAGAAGGCAGATTATTCGCCCAAAGAAGAGGCGATTTTTTATTGCTGGGCGACTAAATCTCTAGTGCTCCGAGTGCCATTCCCCCCCTGAATCTCCACGTGTAGAGCCGGGCCACGCTGGCCAGGCAACCCAAGGCAAGCCAGGCAGTAGCGGCGCCTGCGCAAATCTGCGCATGCGTGAATCTACACTCGCGTGCGCATGCGCGAATCTGTGCTTGCGTGTGCATGCTCGAAATGGAGTTTGCGCGCCTGCGCAGAAGCGAAAAAGATGTGATAATAACCAGACAGTCGGGCAGAGAAGGGAACCGGACTTGGGGTAGGCGACAGAGGAGGTACGTGCCTGGCGCCCCCCCAGCTTTGTTCCCTAGGCCTACTCTGCCTTCCCCTAGTTCCGGCCCTGTCCACGTGTGTCTCTGCCCTAAG
The DNA here is from genome assembly GCF_017654675.1 of Xenopus laevis. Taxonomy (NCBI): domain Eukaryota; kingdom Metazoa; phylum Chordata; class Amphibia; order Anura; family Pipidae; genus Xenopus; species Xenopus laevis. Next base: position 13,971,483 of record NC_054381.1, read on the forward strand.
GAATACAGAGCTCCCATTTTGGAAATGCATAAAACACAGCCATTTATTTAGCTCCCTGCGGAGTTTGATTTCTGCTCTGTAGAGTATCTGGAAAATGGGACTTTCTTAATGGAACATGGTGTCAGCTGAGTAAAGAAACCAGTGCCGGCCCATGCCAGCCGGACACCACAGGTAACTCATCCGGTTGCGTCCCCCTCTGCCCCAGCCCATGTGGCCATACGGGAATGACCGCATGCAAGGCCATGCCCAAAGGAGCACCCGCCCTATTCAGTAGCACTCGCTTGGCCCAATTCAGTGAGGAAACACTACCCGGACTAGGGGTAGGCGCAGGGAAGGTATGTGCCTGGTGCCCCCCCCCCAAGATTTGCACCCTAGGCACCTGCCTCTTCTGCTTACCCCTAGTTCCAGCCCTGAAAGAAACCAAACTGTTCATCATTAGAATCCAATTCTCCCCACACTACAGAACAGAAAGCACACCTTGCCTGGAGAAGGCTCAGATCTCCAAACACAAACTCCTATTTTGTGCAGCGCACATCACTGCCCTTTGTTACAATATTTTTAGCTCCCCAAATATTTGATGGAACTAAGACTTCTCCAGAATATGGTTTCTGTTCTGTAATGTGCGGTGCAAATGTATCTCCTTTATGGCACAAGATTTGAGACTCGTTAACCAGACATAAAAAGCTGTATAATAAAAGTCCTTTTCAAATTAAACATGAAGTTAGAATTTTTTTTTTGATTAACACATCCATACCTGTTATAAAGGTATTTAAAAATCTCAGCTGTCAATCATATATTGCCTGCTCCTCCTCTATGCCTCAGGCACTTACTTTAACTTTCCATTCAGCACTTCCTAGATGTTACTGTTCTGCTTAAATTCCTCCATCCTTACCGTCTATACTTGTGTAGCCTGGGCATATGGATGGGCAACAGGTGCCCCATAGTGATGGACGAATTTCCCAAAAAAATTTGAGAATTTGCAGCGAAATTCGTGAAACGCTGAAAAATTCACGAAACGGCGCCGGCGTCCGTTTTTTTGATGCCGGCATCCATTTTTGTTTGACGCCGGTGAATTTTCGCCAGCGAATTTTCATGGGCATTTCGCGAATTTATTCGCCGGCGGCGAAACGCACAAATTTGCACCTGGCGAATAAATTCTCCCATCACTAGTGCCCCATTCTGGTGCTTAAACACGACTAACACAACAGATAAACATTTGGAATTATTCCTTGGGGTCCCTTTAATAGGTTTCTCAACTTACCTCACTGCCCCTGAATAGTGATGAGAGAATTGTCCCGTTTCGCCGAAAAATTTGCGAAACTCTTTGCAGTCAACAGGCATCAAAATTATTTTGACGTGTGTTAATTTCCACGCCCACAATAATTTTTATATGCACGCCTATTTTGTCCAAACACCCAAATCCAATGGGTGTACAAATAATTTTGACGAGGAACAAATTTTATTTTGCGCAACTATTGCGTGACATGCAATCAAATTTTTTTGATGCGCCGGCTTTTTTGACAGTGAATTTTCCCCACAGTTTTGAGAATTTATTCGCCGGCGGCGAAACACAGAAATTTGCAGTGAATTTGCGCCTGCCGAATTTATTCGCCCATCAGAATCCACTCCATAGCCTGCCCATTGGAAGTCCCACCTCCTGACACACTACAGAACAGAAAGGACACTTTGCCCGGAGAACTCTCAGATATGGAATTAGATTGAAAAACTATTTGTAAACGCAAATTCTCATTGTGTGCAATATTTCTGGCAAGCACAGCTTTGCCCCCATTTAACCTTAAGTGCACTTGCTTTTGGGTCCATAAATGAGCTATTATCTGCTGCTGCTGCAAACAATATAAATATATAACAAAAAATGTAATGTGTATATTTAACTTCTAAGTATGATAATAGAAGACTATTTGTAATTTTAACCCAGGAAAAATTACGTTATCTGTGTCACTTTGTATAAAAAGAAATATTTCTTCTTGTGTAAACAAACTTTTTTCGAAAACCTCGTAAAATGAAGCAACTGCCTGTTTCAGCCAGGAGAGGGCAGACTTTACTGCAGTAAGAAATTCTGAAAAAAAGAAAAGTGAAAAAAAGAGGAGCCATAAAGGAGACGTCATCCATTACAACTGAGAGAATTTATTAGCTGTGTAAAAATAGAAGCCTTCAGTGTAGTTCTTTTTTCCTGGAAATCACTGAAGGACTAAGAAGGACTGAGTATATAGATCTGTATCTCCTGTTATTCTAAGAAAATGGATATTTATTGTGTGTATAACCTAAACCATTTTGGAGAAAGAAAAAAAATGTTTGAACAGGGATCAGTAAACAGCTTGGAGACTGGCTCCATCTCTGTACAGCATCTCAGGTTGGATATTATTCAGTAATGGTGCCCTATTTAATGGCATTGGAACCAGTATAAAGCTTATTTCATACCTGACAGTTTGGGCATGGTCTCATTGGTCAGGCTAAAGTGGTGGTAAAGTGCAGGCAGGTTGGACTAATGGAATTCATTTTGTTGTTTGCCTCTGTACTTTTGTAAATCAATTTATTTCTTGAACTGATACCTTAAAACAAAAATAAGGAGTGGTAGCAGGTTCAGGCTGCATTGGGGGCCCTCTATTTTCTGCCTGTTTTATGGCAGTCGCTAAACACAAGCTTGTGAAAGAATATTCACAGTTCACCCCCATGATGTCCCAACAAATGTTTATCTACAGCTGAGCGAATGTCCTGTCTTGAGACACAATTTAAATGTTGTGTTTCCTGACCGGTCTGCTGGTCTTGCCTATGTACTGAACTACACTAATACAGGCAATCAAATAAATGACATATTTGGTTCCACAGTTCGCACAGAAGACATATTTGCCGGCTTATACTTCTGTATTTTAACATGGATCAATAAAGATTTATTTCATTTTATTCAAGTTTGGTTTCGCCGATTCCTGAACTGGTGATTTCATCAATACTATCCAGTTTCTCCTGAAATTGTGTGTCCGCGGCCACAGCGGAGGTAGAGGGATCATCCGATTATCAGGTAGTGTCGGACTGGGACAGCAGGGGCCCACCCTCAGACCACCACCACTTAGACCAGGGGCCCACACTCAGTACTATTATTCTTCCTCTCCTCACTCAACCTCTATAGTCTCTTTTCTTTACATACTATAATACTATTATCTTTTTAGCCTCTTTGTTCTCAATGGAATAGGGAATAGGCATGAAATAGGCCTAATGTTTAGCAGCATGAGGGTCCACTGAAACCTGGGCCCAACGGGAGTTTTCCTGGTATCCCGTTGGGCCAGTCCGACACTTTTATCAGGTCATACAACCTCTCTGCAATGTGCTGTAATAGTGTTCACCTCACACATCTATAGAGGCATAAAGAGCATGGGGCAGATTTACTAAAGAGCGCAGGCGACTATTCACTAGCGAATGGGACCGTCAATATCGCTCATTCGCACTCTATTGCCAGACGACTTTTTGCTCTGGCAAACAATCGTTACTCGATCGTAACGTTAGCGCATATGTGCTATGAAATGCTCACACTGCCAAAGTAACACTTCATCGTTAAGTGCCCAAGACGCAACTTTGCATTTTAGTATATAAGTGTAGTCTGCCATTCCACATAGGGGCTACCAAATAATTACAATCCTTATTGGGCACCCGTAGGAGCTTTTTTATTGGTTGTGTTGCTCCTCAATGTTTTTTTTTTATATATTTAAGTGTGGCTCATGGAGATCCCTGCGCTGCATTGTTCCAGTATAACATCACCATCTTACTTTACTCTGCAAATAGGCTCATGTTCCATGGAGATCACTTTTGGGGAGGTTGAGGCTCACATGCCAGCTCCATCAAGGCTTCAGATGGTTATGTAGTAACATGGCAACATTTGTCCTAGTCCAATAACTAGAATGGCAACTTGGTATGGCTCCCTTGATTTCATGGGCCCAGAAGTAAAAGCCTTGGCTGCTATCAATTACTTCTTTATAGGCTGTAACCAATGCAAAGTAAAGGGGTCCTCTAATGTGTTTTCATGTTGTAAGAAAGATGAAACGCCTACATTTTAATGATGTTAAATGAAGAAAGCTTGTCTCTTTATTACTTGTTGAAGATAGGAAGGACTCTGTAGTCAACCAGCTAGATCTGAAACGCAAATATGTTACTTTCCTTTTACTGAAACTCTCTATTCCATTGACATGAGTATTTCCGGAGGAATAACATGTGTCGGAGAAAGATATGACAGACTGCTTCTCTATACTTCTTATTGATGTGTAAAACATGGAACCGAATTGGCACGTTTATTGCATTAAACTATAGTGTCACATCTTCCCCTTGCCTTCCACAATGCATTTAAATGAGTAGAAATATGTAAAAGCTGTTCAGCAGGCAAAGAGACAAGGTGGAAGTCTGATGTTTTAACTGCAGCCTCAGACCCCTTGTGGAGATGAAAGAGAATCTGAACATGCCAGGCCCTGTGGTGCCATCTTTGTGTTGACTGTCAACCAGAGAATTGGCTGATAAACCGCACTTGGAATTGTGTCAATGAGAGACATATTACTTTCATTACATGAGATGGGAATGTTGACTAAGTAGAGTTGTTTAAAGGATGCAGAAACCTTTAATATGGAGGCACGTGGAACCTGTATCTAGGAAGAGTATCGTGAAGAACCCAATACAGTAAAACCTCAGTAAAGCCAGGACTGGTGACCCAAGGAAAGGACAGGACAATGTTAGTGTTAGATACTTTCTACAAGAGCTTTAGAAACACAGGATAGTGTGGATATTTAGTGAGAAGGTTATAGCTTCACAGGGGAGTATGGATAGGGTTAGACGATACCCACCAGTTGCTTGAGTTTGGCATGAGTTTCCTAAGCTGGCAAACCTTGTTTTTCTGGACTTTTGGAATGAAGAAAAACTTAGGCAACTAAGAGCTGGCAAACTTTTTCTTAGTTAAGAAAGACCACTCAACTAACAAGTTTATTCCCCTGGCATTACTTAACGGGGTTGTGCACCTTTGCGTTACTTTTAGTAGGATGTAGAGAATGATATTCGGAGACAATTTGCAATTGGTTCTCATTTTTTATGGTTTTCGAGTAATTTATATTTTTATGCAACAGCTCTCCAGTTGGCAATTTCAGCAATCTAGTTGCTAGGGTGCTAATTACTCTAATTACAAAACCATGTATTTGAACAAGAGACTGGAATATGAATCGGAAGGCCTGAACAGAAAGATGAGCAATAGAAAGTTTTTACATGGAGTCAGTGACCCCTTTTGTAAGCTTGAAAGAATCAGAAGAAAATTATTTTATTTTATAAAGAAATAATTTAAATAAAAAACTAGAAAAAAGAAATAATGAAGACCAATGGAAAGGTTGCTTAGAACTGGCCATTCTATAGAACATATTAAAGGTTAACTTAAAGGTGAACCACCCCTTTGACTCGGCCCCTAAGAGTATAATTGATCCCTACTAGTTCATTTAAACCTGGTTAGACATGTCCTATTCATGATGCTTTTGGTATAGGATCCGTTAGCCAGAAACCCATTATCTATAAAGCTCTGAATTACAGAAAGGCCTTCTCTCAATTTTATCCAAATAATCCAAATTTGTAAAAATTAGTAATTTTCTCTCAGTATAAGTTATTTTCTAAAGTAGTAGCTTGTACTTGATCCCAACTAAGATATAATTAATCCTTATTGGTGGAAAGACCATTATCCGGAAAACCTAAGGTCCAGAGCATTCTGGATAACAGGTCCCATACCTCTATATATATATATATATATATATATATATATATATATATATATATATATATATATATATATATATATATATATATATATATATATATATATATATATATATATATATATATATAATACACAAAAGCCATGAATATCCTGTAAATTATATCCTTATAAACGGTGAGTTCTGATGTCATCAGTTATAAACGGTGAGTTCTGATGTCATTTCTGTCACATGACTCACTGAAACTCGTGTATTATAATAAATAAAGTACCCCCAGTTGCAAAATATGTGGATAATAGAAGTAACCTCGGAGTTCCATGACCTGTATAAAAACACTCGGCCTTCGGCCTCGTATTTTTATATGGTCATGAAACTCCTCGGTAACTTCTAATATCCTTATATTTTACAAGAGGGGGTACTTTATTCACTATATATATATATATATATATATATATATATATATATATATATATATATATATATATATATATATATATATATATATATATATATTTGGCCTGATGCTATAAATGTTGGTTGGTTTGAACATTTTACATGACAATGCAGCATGTCAGCCAATTCAAGAAAGCAAATAGGGTCACAGATCCTCTTCATATCCTGCTGTTTGGTACGTGTCCCTTCATATGGTGCCAGTCAGTTTCTGATTGGTCAGATAAGTCACAGGATTGGCCAAGTTGTCTTAAATGTACTCTGTAATTGGTGAAATCTGTTGGCTCTTATTATTGACTCTACTATGGCTTGAGATGCCACTCAACTGGAGCAAACCCATAAATATGGTACATCCTACCAATGTTTTTAATGGGGATATTATTCTAGAAAAAGTGTCAACCTCCAATGTACCACCTGTACCTGGCGATTCTAGATTCTTTGAGTTATGCAGAAATGAGCTTTATTCCTTCACCTTGACAGTTCCAGGAAAACCAATAGAAACACAATTACAATAGACTATCCAAGCCCGGCTATTCCCATTTTTAACCCAAGGTACTTAGCAATTACATATGAGGCCTTTCTTTTGTTCAAATTCATGCATTTCTGTTCTTATGAGAAAGTAGTTCCAGCTAATATTACGATATGTAGACTGTGTCACAAATACATGGAAATTTCCTTTATGTTAAGAAAAATGACTTCTATTGGATTTCACCAGCGAGTCTCCTGATTCCTTAAGTCTGGCCAGTGAAATATATTTCAATCCAATTCGAGCAGCACTTCAAGGCAGAATGCATTGTTTAAAAATGCGCATTTAGAGATTTTATTTTCTCTCCTGCTAACTCACCTTGATTTCATTTCTTTTTTTTCATTTTCTTCCCTTAAATTGACCTTTCATCATGAGTTTATGTTTTTAAGTTTCAAGCTGTTACCTGTCCCTGGCCTGAGTGGGAACGCTCCGCATTATTACGTTTGTCTTTTGCTACACACTCCCTAAGGAAAGTTAGCTCTAAACTTTTCAAGTGAATTCTAATTACAGATAAGTGACAGGATTCTTTCAAGAACTGAGCAGGGACCGTAATGCAGGTGGTGAAATAAATGTGTCCAATGGCCAAAGCTGTGGAGGAGGAGGATTTTATAGCCATTCTCAAACGTTCTGACTTTTTTTATTTCAAGAACAAAACTGCTTATCTCTAATTCTAGTGTCCGGCCGTCTTATCAAACTCACATATATCTTATCAGCCTCAAGTGGCGGTAGCTAGAAAATAGAAGAACTCTTGCTGTTTGTTGCTTTCTAATTAGATAAATGTTTATTGCCCAATGCGATCAATACTTCTCTGCAAACAAAGTACAAAAGAATATTTGGCCTCCTCCGATCTGCGTAAGGGTGGAACCCAACCTTCAATGTCGGTATATTGCTAGCTCTGCTGCAATAGGAAAGGTCATAGTTGCACATTGACATTTTTGTTTAGAGAGGCCAATATCAGAAGGTCTTGCATTAGAGAAGATATAATTGTACAGGTATTGGACCTGTTATCCAGAATGCTTGGGACCTGGGGTTTTCTGGATCATGGATCTTCCATAATTTGGACCTTCATACCTTAAGTCTACTAGAAAATCATGTACATATTAAGTAAACCCAATAGCCTATTGTTGCCCCCAATAAGGATTAATTCTTAGTTGGGAAAAGTACAAGGTACTGTTTTATTATTACAGAGAAAAGGGAAATTGTTTTAAGAAATTTGGATTACTTGGATAAAATGGAGTCAATGGAGATGACCTTTTCATAATTTGGAGCTTTCTGGAAAATGGGTTTCTGGACAACCTGTATAAGGATATATAAATTCATTTGGTGAGGCCTCCATGAATCTTCATTATTCTTCACCTATGGCTGCAACATCCACAATTCTTCCTTGGCGATACAATTGTGACAATGTTTTGATGAGGATGGTCTTTGATTACCAGTGGCCTCACCATGGTTCATATGTGTTCTTGAGCAAGTGGAGCATTTGTTACGTGGAGCATTGTGGGAGAGTACTCTCTAGGGAGAATTCTAACGAGCTTATGTTAATGCTTTGTTATATCATTCAACACATATTTAACAGTTAAAGTGGACACATATGCTAAATATGTGAATATCAAGTGAATGTAAAGTTACCTAGTATGCTCTTCTGAGCACTTTTGCAATCAATCATTAGTATTTCCTACAATGTTAATATCAAGTAATTAGTGATGTGTGGGCCGGCCCAATACTGCGACCTGCGGGTCAGGCAGGTGTGGGCTGAATTCTGCACACTGTTTGCGGGTTGCGGGCAGGTTTGGGTTGAGCTCTTCCCTCAAATCTCCCCGCCCGTGATCTTTCTGTGCTAGCTTCTTCATCTGGTATTGTCTATAGGTGTGCACCTGGCTCACCCCCTTTCGTGATGGCTGAGATGGTCGGGTCAGGCATTGTCCTATAAATAGAAGTGTCGGGTGGTGTTTGTGTCGGGTGCAGATGCCAGGGGCCTAGTAAAGCCTAAGACCTTGGGCCCACCAGAAAACGTAAAACCATGAACCCACTAGAAAACCTAATACGGTGAGCCCACCAGAAAACCTTTGACAGTGGACCTTTCGAAAATATTATTCCTCCTCTACTCACTCAACCTCTTTAGTCTCCTAATCTTTATATATACTTACAATATTCTCCCATTATTAAGCATTTTCCCCCATAAAGAAATAGGGAATGGCCAAGAAATAGCTCAAATGTTTAGAAACAAGAGGGCCCACTAGGAGTTTTCCTGGTATCCTGGGGGGCCAGTCCAACACTGGGTGTAGATTAGAAGCAGCCGGTCATGGTTGGGTCTAGGTCAGATTTTTGTTGACCTACACATCACTACATGTAATGTAACTTTAGCACCCTCTGCTGTACAGAAAATGCTTTAAATCCAGAATTGTTTGTTGATAGTTTGTAGAGTCTGGTTCTATCACTCAATGTGACAGGAGGAGTCAAACCGATCAGATAAGCATGAAGATTAAGATATATCTCCTGCTACAGGGAAACACATCATTTTACATTCATTTATATTTAGACCATATGTCCTTTTAAATATTTTAGCCACAATATACAGGTATGTGATCTGTATTCCAGAATGCTCAGAATCAGAAAATCATGTAAACATTAAATAAACTCAATAGGCTGGTTTTGCTTCCAATAAGGATTAATTATATCTTAGTTGGGATCAAGTACAAGCTACTGTTTTATTATTACAGAGAAAAAGGAAATCATTTTTAAATATTTGGATTATTTGGATAAAATTTAGTCTATGGGAGATAGCCTTTCTGTAATTTGGAACTTTCTGGATAATGGGTTTCTGGATAATGGATCCCATATTTGTAACATAAATGAAGAGTTTGTAGGAATGTTAGAGGTTCTGCTCCATATACAGTTGGTGCTCTACCACTCATTTTCTGAATAAAAATATAGAGAAATGATATCCTCATAACCAATCAGTTATTCATTTGTTTCATTTTTGCTAATGTTTAAGAAAACCCAATTGGTTGTATAGCATAGGGCTGCTGTAAGGATACCTGGTGGTCTAGTGGGGCAGTGGGGACACCTGTTACCTTCTCCTTCTTGTCACTGTGTTGAATAGCTGCTTCTGGGTTCGCGCCATGTTTGGCTATTTTTGGCCTTATTTGGAGCACCGCGTGACGGAGCAGAAATTATAAAATTTAAAAGCACATCTGCCATTTTCACATTGCCCAACATAAAGGTTCTTTTCTGGTTCCTGGGTGCTCTAGTCTATTTAAGATTCCTGTTTGACCCTTGCCTGTCCCTGACTCTGCCTTCCTGGTGCCTGAGTTGACCTCTGCCTGTAGTGACTACTCTTTGGATTCCGATTGGTACTACGCTACTTCTCTGTGCATGACCTAAGCCTGTGACCCCGACCTTGCTCCTGATATCGGTTTGGTTTTGACCCGGCCTGTTCCTCGACTTTTCTGACTGCTCCCCTGTCCCTTCCATACACATTTGCTTCCCGTGCTCGCCCAGAACTATCTCCCCGGTTCTCCCACAATAAGATCTTGAGGCATTTGAGTAGCGGTGGGCTCCACCCGAAGCCAAAGACGACTGCTATAGGAACCTTGGAGTTAGCTCTGGGTTTGGGATACCATACGTTACAGCTGCTGTGTCGTTTATAGTTACTTTTACAGCTTTGTATTAATTCAACTCATCTCATACCAAATAAATGTTTCCAAATAAATTCAGCAATTTGCCACTAGGTGGCACATACAATGAAAACTATCAACAGGGAAGACTTCCTGTTAAAAAAGCCTTAGAAAATGGCATTGCTGCAAAGGCATCGGCTATCACTGATCACTGGCGTCTTTGTCTTCTGCTCTGCTGCCATAGTATTAAATTGGGCTTTACTTCCCCAACTGTTCCTTAGTTCTTCTTTCTTAGTTCTTCTTACCTAGGCTCTGTTTTTTTAAGTCAATTTTTACCCTGAAATATAAAATAGAGGTTGGTACCATGTCAAGGAACAAGGCGTGAATATTCTGATTCTGCTAAATGTTCAACATACAGTAAGTCTGCCTCCACCTCTCGTCTTGAAAAAATAAAATTCTAAATCTTACTGGCGAGCTAAAAGTCTTTGCATGTCCAAAAAAATACATCCAGAAACTGAAAGACTGTAGCGCTTACACCTTAATTTTCTTTTGAGACGGATAAAAATCTATGCAAAGTCGAAGCACTTTTTTCTTTAAGTGTCTACCCTACTGTTGGAAAAATAATGAGCTGTTTCTATAGCAACCCTCTTCCTAAGGACACAAGATATCAGTTCTTTAGGAAAGTAAAAAGAACAAAAAGTTACAAAAAAAATAAATGAAACAAATATTGGTCTGTCTTGTTGCAGCTGCCATACACGGCACAGATCTGTGCTCCATACAACTGTATTTTTAGTAACATTATTGTCACTGTAGACTTTACATTACTTCTTCTTTTTTTGACACGCAGAATGCGATGTGACGGAAGGAGACAGGAGGTAGCAGTGGGGATTGTTCAAGGGAGGAATGAGCTAAGTAAAGAGGCTGTTAAGCAAAATATGCCGTGTTACCCAGTGGGAACTTTTCTTAGGGAAGATCGGAAGAGCCGGTGAATTTGCAATTCTAACATGACCTGGAAAGATGGAAATTGCCAAGTGTGTTTCATGCCTGTAACAATGATCAAGGTCACCAATCAGATGCCCTTATAATACTTGAGTACAATATAGTTAAATCTCTCCTTATTTATATATTTCTAATGCCAAAAAAAACCAGCAAGTTAGATGTCCAGAATTCCATCTATTTCTTACGTTTTTGGTCCCTATTAGCCAATCGTATTTCTTTGTGGTTTAAGGTCAATGGCCCTAGACATTTTGAGGCTCATTCACAAATACAGTTCAATGTGCAAAAGTGTAGTTTTGGAAGCAAATTACCATTATTTTAATTTACAATGCATATTTGTTTTGCCTGAATTCCAGTGACAATGCAAATTATGATACAATTTGCAATAATAGAATAAAATTTATAATGAAAATTAGCCATATTTGGGTTGGGATAGTGTTATTTTGTGGCACATAGGGAATAAAGACACTGGTGTCCCATTCACTTGGGTAAATCAGTTGTGGACAGTTTAGAAACCCTGAAATTACAGGCAGATATAGGCTGATAGTAATTTGAGGGTTCCAGTGCGTCGATGCTGGCACTTGCACATAATTATTTAGTGAAGCCTGAACTTTCTGCATATTTCTGAATATTATCGATGTGCACTCAAATTTGCCAAATTCAGCCTTACCTCTAGATTTCCAAATATTTCTGATTCATTAGAGCAGTGATCCCCAACCAGTAGCTCGTGAGTAACATGTTGCTCACCAATCCCATGGATGTTGTTCCCAGTGGCCTCAAAGCAGATGCTTATTTTTGAATTCCAGGCTTAGAGGCAAGTTTTAGTTGCATAAAAACCAGGAATACTGACAAACAGAGTCTCCTGCAGGCTGCCAGACCACATTGATGCTACCAAAAGCCAATCACAGCCTTTATTTAGTACCCACAGGTCCATGCTTGTGTTGCTCCTAAACTCTTTTTACATTTGAATATGGCTCACAAGTTGGGGACCCCTACATTAGTGGTTAGTTCATCATGGACACATTCTGAGAGTCTACTTAAGGCAACCCTTGAGTCATCTCGTTGAGTCATAGCTAAACAAGGCCGAAGGTGAACGTAAAAGAAAGTAAAAATTAATAGGAAGCCCAAGTTTTAGTTCAAAATAGAAGCATGCTTTGCACGAGACTGGTGAACGCTTCTCATCATATTATCCATCATCTGATTATTCCATCCAGAGGTCCACCCTCTGCCTTACTATTTACTGCCTTACAATTGCCATCAAAACACCCATGAACTTCTGTAGGTATTTCATATGATGGATTTAATGTCTAACACACAATTGTTAGAAGAAACTAAGAGTCTTGCAGAAAGTATCCAACCCCTCTAACCCCTAGAAGGAATCTCAGTGGGGTGTTAAATGTGACATATTCAATTTGAATAAGGTTTATAGAGCTCCTATATTTCCAGAAGCCCTGTTCCAGGCAAGTAAGAAGCACTTGCTGCAAATTATTAAGAGGAAATTTCAACAGGTCTCACTTGATGGGGTTTTGATATGAAGAAAATGAGTAACCGGCATAATTTCCTACGTACTGTTTTAATTTAGGTCCGGTAATGTCTCGCGGGGGCCAGCGAGGTGAGCTATAGCTTGATTAATTTCTCCTCACTTCCAAAAACGTCTCTGTAAGTTTCTATTTTATATCAATTTTATACGGCGTGACAATCTCAGTTGCCTCAGTGTCATTGACGTCTGGAAGTGAGATGGGCAATAAGATATTAGACAATGGGATCTGCTGAAGTGGGAATAAAAGTTATGCAGGATTTATAATAGGATTAAGCAATACATTCCATTTTTTATCATTGTTTTCCCTTCTTCACAGTCATTTAAACTGACAGGTCTGAGGTTATAACAACCTTGAAAGCCTAGAAAAGTTGCTCGGATGTATCAAACATTTATCAGAACTGACACAGTCCCACGAGATGGGCTAATTGCGCGTTTTTCAGTTTTAACCTTTTTCTACCATCTTTAAAGTCTTAGATAGATTTATTGATGACCTACCTAAATTTGTTACTAAGTTCGATTCACTTACAGATTGGATCCGGATTTAAATTTGTAATATTGCTTTGAATAAATCCATATAATTAGTGATGACCAAAATGATTTTCAGGTATGGATTTGTGCTGAAATTCAACATTTAATATATGAACAGATGGCGCGCCCAGGGGGCGCGCCCAGGGGGCGTCAGGGCGCCAGTGTCAAAACGTGCAGCGTCAACTAGCAAGGTCAGCGCATGACGCATGACGTCATCACGTTTTGGTGCGAAAATTAACCTATAAAAGGACGCTATAGGATTTCAGCCATTTCCCGATTATCGGTTCAACTCTGTAGTGTTCCTGGGTGTGATTATTGTTATTTGAACATCTGATCTTGACCTTGAAAAAACTTTGCTGCCTGAATTGACCTTTTGCCTGGATTGACGACTCTTCTTCTTGACCCCTTTTTGTACCACAAACTGTGTTTATACCGACAAGCTTCCTCCTTGGTCCACAACTGCAAACTGAACCTTCGGGCCCTGACACCCACAGACCCCCCAATGTATTTTGCATGAAAAAAGTAGCAACAAAAAAAAAAAGTTTTTGTTTTTCTGTGAAATGTATTTTGAACAGAAAAAGTGGCCACAAACATAAACCACTGGAATAAAACACCAGTGAGAAAAGGAAAAGGTCTCTGCGGGAAAAAAATGCCCATTGATTTCAATGTTTTTTACTTGTTTTTAGCATTCAGCAAATGTTTCCGCTGTTTCTCGAATTGTTTCGACAAACAGGACAGATTTGCTCATAACTACAGGTATGGGACCTGTTATCCAGAATGCTTGGGACCTGATAATGGAGCTTTCTGCAAATTGGACCTTCATGCCTTAAGTCTATTAGAAAATCATGTAAACATTAAATAAAGCCAATAGGCTGGTTTTGCTTCCAATAAGGATTAATTATATCTTAGTTTGGATCAAGTAAAAGCTATTGTTTTATTAGTACAGAGAAAAATGAAATTGTTTTTAAAAATTTTGATTATTTGGATAAAATGGAGTCTATGGGGCAAATTCACTAAGATGCGAAGTTGCGCCAGGCGCAACTTCGCCGCACTTTGCCGCACTTCGCCAGGCGTAGTTTCGCCAGCGCTCCGCAAATTCACTAAAATCCGAAGTTGCGCACAGGGGTAGCGTAAGTTTGCGAAGTTGCGCTAGCGTTGATTCTCTATATAAAGCGAAGTTACGCTAGCGAAGGCTAATTTGCATATGGCGCGAAATTCAAATTTCAATGGAGGAATACGTATAAGCACTACAAATGCCTAGAAAACCTTCAAATCAGCAAATAAAAATTTTATTTTGCCCTACACATGTGCCCACTGTCTAGGTAAGTTGCCATGAGTTAGGAAATGTAGGGGGGAGGAAGGGGAGCCCCAAAAAATGTTCAATCTTTTTCAGCCTATCAGCCATCATGTAGAAAACACGCCAGCATTTTTTGGGACTTAGAAAAAAAATGGACTTTTTTGGAAACAATCCCTATCTACTCTATTGCGCTTCGCCTGGTCTGAGGTGGCGAAGGAAGACTAGCGTAAAAGGTAGCGTTCAGTACACTGCGCAAGTTAGTGAATTTGCGTAGTTTCGTCGCTAGCGAAAATTCGCCTGGCGTAAGGTTGCGAAGTAACACTAGCGAAACTACGCCAGCGTTCGTTAGTGAATTTGCGCAGTAGCGAAAATGCCAAACGCTAGCGAATTAACGCTAGCGTTCGGCGCTTCGCGTCTTAGTGAATTTGCCCCTATGAGATTCGTAACTTTCTGGATAATGGGTTTCCGGATAACGGATTCCATCCCTGTACCTATCATAAATTGTTTAGTTTCTTTTTGATGAACTATTAACTATTTTATATATTTATCATAAATTATAACAGAGTCAAATTAGGGTTTACAAGGCACAATTCACACCATGCGTTTCGAATTAATTTGCTCCGCTCCAGCCTCCAGTATATCTTAATTGTAGTGTCAAAACACTTTGCCATGGGTCAAACTGTCTGTTTTCTGTTGATCAATAATATAGTCCTTGTTACGGTGAATAAACTTTCCCTGTTGCCTGTTGGGAGCCTGTTTTGTTTTTAGCTGGAAAGCAAATCCCTTAGCTCTACATGATAAATATTCCAAAGGAAAAGAAGGTTTGCGCTTGAAGGGCTTGTCTCCGGCATTTCTATCAAGTGAATGTTTACCAAATAAAGCAGGAATCATTTTCAGATGAATAAATGCAAATGGCTCCCTGAAGATGAACTGCAATGATCTGTAGCCCAGGATTTTTGCTGCCTTCTAGATGTGATCAATACTGTCAAATGGGTTTGGTTAAGGAACATCAATACATAATGTCCATCCTGGAGAATTGTAGAGGTCTAGAGCAGAATAGAGTGGTATTAACAACGCAAATAAAATCTTGACCCCCAACCTCAAGCCTGATGATGTCATTTTCATCTTTACAAATGTGATACCTGACCGTGGTCGTCCTAATCCTAACAATCCTAATTTAATAAAACTGACCCCTCTTTTAAGGGAAAATTTGTATAATAAAAGTCCTTTTAAAATTAATCATGAAACCCAAATTCTTTTTTTTTTTAAATTAAAACAACCATACTGGTTATAAACTCATTTAAAACGTTCAGCTGTCAATCATATCTTGCCTGCCCCTCCTCTATGTTTTAGGCATAGAGGCGGGGCAGACAATTATTTTCCATTCTACAATTCGTAGATGTCACCGCACTCCTTACATCCCCCCCTTCCGTCTGCAACATTTAATTTTGTAGCCAGTGGCTGGGCACAGGCATCATGTGCCCCCTTATGGTGTATAAACAAGATTTTGGCATGATTTGACAAGATTGTCTTAATAACAGTGTCCACAAAATGGCTGCTGCCTGCTTGATGTGATTGTGATTTACAAGACTAAAAAAAAGAAGATTGAAACCATGTATATAGTAAAAGTGTAGCTTATTTTGCTTGAATAACATCATAAGACAGGATTTGGAATTCTTTTTTTAGGGTTACAGGTCCCCTTTAAGTAAATGGAAGAGGCTTCAAATCTTCAACTCTTGTTCATGTATGTATTTCCATTGCAAATAAAGACTCCAATATTGGACTGTCACTTTTTTCCTCTTATGTCAGATTTATTATTTTTTTTACCTTAACTAATGAGGGAAAATTTTTATTTTTTGCTAATTTCATGTAATTCAAGAAAAACAATATTCTATGTGTCTTTCTATGCATGATGAGTTTGTTACAAGAATGCATGTATTTACTAAAGCAAGGTCTGTGTTATTTGGTTGGTTTGGACCAGGCTTCCTGGTTCCACTGAAAGCGGAGAGTGCAATGACAGTCTTAAAAATTTCTACACTCTGTCAACAGTTTGGGGAAACCTCGTTCATGTACAGGAATGTCCCCGTGCACAAAGAGAGGTCTATTCTAGATGGTTTTGTGAGGTTGGAAGTGGAAGAACTTCATTGACCTGCACAAAACCTAGACCGCAACCCAATTGGCCAGGAGTCCTAACCATTACAGCTTCTATCTTGGTGGGTTTCTCATCTACCTATGAAAGATCTCATTCTCAAACCAAAGGCTGGTCCTGAGGACCAGCCTTTGGTTTGAGAATGAGATCTTTCATAGGTAGATGTCCAGATAATTCTTGCAATACTTAGCTCAGGTCCAGGGTCGGACTGGACTGGAGGAACACCGGGAAAATACCTGGTAGGCCTTGGCTCTCTTGGGCCTACCGGCCCAGACCCGCTCCCTGCACTGCCGCTCACCGTATCTCCCTCCCTGACCTGACGTGTAGGAAAAAGGTACACACGTAAAAGTCCAGTTTCCAAATTGGAAATATATTGTATAAAAAGTCTTTGTTCCCCTGGAGGAACATGACACTATGAAGAGGGGTCTTGTAGTAGAAAAGAAATGGTGGGAAAAATTAGATTCCCAAGCCAACGGTATTAAAGGGGTAGTTTCCCTTTAAGTTTTGTATTGTTTAGTATCACATTTTATTGTTTAGTAATCACATTTACTTTACAGCGCTACGCAATATGTTGCCGCTATATAAATACATGTTATGGAATGGTCAATTCTAAACAACTTTTCAATTGGTCTTCATTGTGTTTACAATTTACTCAAAACAACATATATTCAAAAAACAGAATAATCTTTAAGGCAACACATTTATTGTTATTGCTCCTTTTTATTACTCATCTTTCTATTCAGGCCCTCTCCTAATTCATATTCCTTTTAGTCAAATCAATACATGGTTGCTAGGGTCATTTGGACCCTAGCAACCAGATTGCTGAAATTGCAAACTAGAGAGCTGCTGAATAAAAAGCTAAATAACTCAAAAACCACAAATAATAAAAAATGAAAACCAATTGCAAATTGTCTCAGAATGTCACTCTCTATATTATACTATAAAAGTTAACTCAAAGGTGAACAACCCCTTTAATATGATGCTGGCCTTCGTGTTACTGCTGTAGCAGCAAATGCTTTATGTGAGAACATTGTTGGTAGAATTTGGTTCCCTTTTGGAACAGGAGGTTGGACAGGTCTGGCTCCAAGTGCAAATCATTGGTGATGGGCGAATTTATTCGCCAGGTGCAAATTCGCCGTGAATTCCCGTGATTCACCGCTGGCGAATATATTCGGCGTAAAAAAAAAATTGACGCCAGTGTCAAAAACCGGACGTTGGCGTCAAAAACTAAACGCCGGCACCGTTTCGCAAATTTTTCGCCATTTTGCAAAACCCCCCAAATACGCCCATCACTACAAATCATCCCATAGGAGTCAGTTGGGTTGAGGTCAGTGCTCTGTGCAGGCCAGTCAAGTTCTTCCACTACCATTTCAGCAAACTCATTGGCATGGGTCTTATTCTGTAGAAGGGGGTTTTATTGTGCCCCAAAGACTTACTACAAAAGAGGAACATAGAATGGTTACAAGGCTTCTCTGTATACTTTTGGTCACCTTAAAGGGATACTGTCATGGGAAAAAAAAAAATTTTCAAAATGAATCAGTTAATAGTGCTGCTCCAGCAGAATTCTGCACTGAAATCCATTTCTCAAAAGAGCAAACAGATTTTTTTATATTCAATTTTGAAATCTGACATGGGGCTAGACATATTGTCAATTTTCCAGCTGCCCCCAGTCATGTGACTTGTGCTCTGATAAACTTTAATCACTCTTTACTGCTGTACTGCAAGTTAGAGTCATATCACCCCCCTCCCTTTTTCCCTCCAGCATCCAAACAAAAGAACAATGGGAAGGTAACCAGATAACAGCTCCCTAACACAAGATAACAGCTGCCTGGTAGATCTAAGAACAACACTCAATAGTAAAAACCCATGTCTCACTGAGACACATTCAGTTACATTGAGAAGGAAAAACAGCAGCCTGCCAGAAAGCATTTCTTTCCTAAAGTGCAGGCACAAGTCACATGACCAGGGGCAGCTGGGAAATTGACAATATGTCTAGCCCCATGTCAGATTTCAAAATTGAATATAAAAAAATCTGCTCTTTTGAGAAATGGATTTCAGTGCAGAATTCTGCTGGAGTAGCACTATTAACTGATGTGTTTTGAAAAAAAAAACATGTTTTCTGATGACAGTATCCCTTTAATTGAAGAGATGTTGTCTCTGTGCAGATGTTACAAAACACCGCAGCAATATCTTGTTTTTCTATTATGGTTTCCTTTTTATTTGGCTTTTCTATTAAGTCCACGGCCGGCAGGTGCTGCGGTGCCGCATTATTACAGCCCTTCATGCATTGTGCTCTAGTGCTTTCACCCTTCTCATTAGTTTGACCAGCGATACTGCGCCGTAAGTGATGATGTTCTGCTGCCTTTGATCAGTAGTGTTCAGGCTCAGTCACACACTTTCAAATGAGTTGCAAGATCTGCATCCAAAAAGTTCCGCAAGAGCGAATTCATTTCATCGCATGTACGGTGCCAAGAACCCTAATAAGCAACAAAGAAATCATACAAGGAAAAAAAATTACAATCCGAGTTTCCGTCTATAAAAAGGAAGCAGAAAGTGTGTCTGCGACAAAGAAACATGATTATTGGGAAATATTGTTACACAGGCAATTTAATTTCCTTCTGGAACGTCCTTTACCATAGAAAAAAAGCTGAGGCTGTTTTAAAAAAGTTTCGTGCTCCGCTTTTCGCCTGTTCCTGCAGCTGATGAATAGAATCTGATTGCAATGCCATTAATATTCTGCGTTCTCTGTTTAAAGCCGTGTAATTCTCCGCCTTACTACTAGACAGTGACTTTCCTGATCACCTTCGAATTCTTGCACCGACGGGTTTTGTTTATTTATTTATTTTTTTGCAATTTAGAATCCCAAACCATTGATCAGAGAGATAACGGAGGAAAGGGAGAGAATGAACCTCAACTGAAGGATTTAACATCATCCAACGTTTGTTTAATAGCCGAGACCTCTGTGTGATTTATGGAACCACTCCCCGCCCCGAGAATTCTCCGGATGCTGCCGGCTGTGATATCCGTCTTTTATATTGATAAGAAATATATTGGAGCGATTAGGATTTTGAAAAATAAATAAAATTGATGGCAAAAATGTCCCATGACCTTTACTTTTGCATCAACCAATAGAAATAGAAAGAACCGGATAGAAAGGGAGAACTTGAAACATGCAGTGATATTGGGGCAAATTTACTTACCTCTGAAATTGCGGCTGCAACGGCTTCGCTGACATCGCAACATTTGCCAGGTGTAGATTCGCCAGGACAATGCCAAATTACGAAAATACAAAGTTTCGTCCAGGGTTCCGAATGCTTGCGAAGTTACTCTAGCGTTGCCTAATTAACATATGACGTGAAGTTAAAGTTGAATGGACGTATATGTTGCAGTTACTACGTTACACTACAAGCCCAGGGAACCTTAATAAAGTAAAATAGAGTTGTTATATTGCCAATTCAGCAGGAACAGTCCCCCAAGTTTGCTCATAGTCTGTACAGAGAGATCCCATAAAACTATGGCAGCATAGGTATTCCCCTGTACTAAGCACAATTCAGCAGGAACAGTCCCTAAGTTTGCTCATAGTCTGTACAGAGAGATCCCATAAAACTATGGCAGCATAGGTATTTCCTGTAATAAGCACAATTCAGCAGGAACAGTCCCCCAAGTTTGCTCATAGTCTGTACAGTGGGAGATCCCATAAAACTGTGGCAGCATAGGTATTCCCCTGTACTAAGCACAATTCAGCAGGAACAGTCCCCCAAGTTTGCTCATAGTCTGTACAGAGAGAGATCCCATAAAATTATGGCAGCATACTGTAGGTATTCCTCTGTACTAAGCACAATTCAGCAGGAACAGTCCCTAATAGTGCTCAAAACCTGTGCCCAGGGCTATTATAAAATTATGCCAGCACAAATATTGACCTTTAGTAAACACAATTCATCAGGGAAGTTGTAAATACATAGTGGCCCTTTAAAGGAGAATGAACACCATTTTACAATTGGGGTTCCAAAACGTAGGCACCCCCTAAGTGACTACTTTTACTTACTTGACACCTCGGGCCGGTGCTCCTATCAGCAGAAAACCGCACCGGCCCAGGGAAATTCTAGTGAGCACCACGGAGAGATCCTCTTCCTGCCTTTGGGTCTTCTCGCGGCTGTGCATGCTCAGTATAGCGAATAGCCGAACTTTAACGAAAAAGCAGTCTATTTTGCTCGACTGCGCATGCTTCTGCCCCGGGAAATTTGAAACTGAAGAAGCAGTAAGAGGATCTCTCGTGGTGCTCGCTAGAAGAACCCCCGGCCAGTGCGGTTTTCTGCAGATACTAGCACTGGCCTGGGGTGTCAGTTAAAGGGGATCCATCACCCTAAAAAATTATTCCAAATCCTATTTTATCATGTTAGTCATACATGAATGAACTTTAATTACACTGTAAAAACTATTAGAATTGTGTTTTCTTCAGTCTGGGAATTAATGATTACAGCAAGCAGGCAGGAGCCATTTTGTGGACACTCTTATTAAGACAAGTCTTGTATCATCTCAGAATCTTGTTTGTGCACCAGAATGGGGGACCTGATGTCCATCCCCATGCCCTGGCTACACAATTAAATGGTTAAGAGAACTGGGGGAATGTGGGGAGTGCAGTGACATCTAGGAAGTGCTGAATGGAAAGTGAAAGTAATTGCCTAAGGCATACAGGAGGGGCAAGCAATATTTGATTGACAGCTGAGATTTTTAAATGAGTTTCTCTATGCTATGAACGCATAAATAAAAAAAATAATTTGGGTTTCGTGTTTAATTTGAAAAGGACATTTATTATACAGATTTTTAACTCTGGTTGACATGTCCACTTTAAGTAAAAACTTTTGGCACCCCCAGGGTAAAATGGTATTCGCCCTCCTTTAAGGCATGTTCATTCTCTTGGAGAAATACAACGTTTAAATGATTTAGTTGGATCCTGCATTCAGACTTCACAATATTGGTAAGTGTGGTATATGCTAAGGGACGGGCAGATAATGAATACAGGGTGCTAGAACATTAGCAAGTCACTGTGTTATGTCGACACAACTCTTACATTCACAAGTGTGCCAGGCAAAGGGAACTGCTCTTTTTTCCATCCTCATGCAAGCAGTCTTTAGTAGAAATAAGTGAAACCAGTAACTTAATGGGAATTGTATGCAAAGTCCTTGCCTTATATTAGCCCCATCATATTCTTGGGGTGAATACACTCTCTGCCCTTTCTAAAATCCATCCCTACCCCAGACATAAGAACCAAACCCCTTATGCACAAGCTGCACTAGTTCCTTACAGTTCTGATGGATCTTCTCTTAGTGTCTCCTGGGCATGAATGTTACCTTTGTGCTATTTATTTCACTGGCGTCATTTCCAACAGCTGGTGCAGATATTACATAGCTATTTATGGCATCATGTTCATAATATTACATAACATATGGAACGGAGCACATTCTCCTGTACATTTACTTCTAGTGATGAAAAATAACATCAGTTATTAATTCTAATCATATACCTAATAACCATGTAATAATGTAGGAAAAAGGATACTCTGTTTCTGCATGTTTATGCTTTATATACTTTTTCTTTCTTTAGCAGGTTAGTGTGGGGGTAGTTCATGTGCAAAGAGTAGTCCTTCTCTTTCCATATGTCCTGGGTGAGAGCTGCAAAATTGAAGGCATTCTTCCAATACTCCCTGGTGCTCTTTTCACGATTTTACCTGCAGTAGTCAATGAAATAGATGGTGCCTATTGAAATGTGTTGGGTTACTAAATGTTAGAAACATTGTGCTCTTTTATGTTGTAGTAAGGGACTCTAATGTTCAGTCTGTAACATTTGCTAAATTGTAATCTATACCAAGTAATCTATTTGCTTTCAGGATTTTACCTGCAGTAGTCAATGAAATAGATGGTACCTACTGAAATGTTTTGGGTTACTAAATGTTAAAAACCTTGTGCTCTTTTATGTTGTAGTAATGAACTCTAATGTTCAGTCTGTAACAGGTGCTAAATTGTAATCTATACCAAGCAATCTGATATTTGCTTTCAGGATTTTAGCTGCATTAGTCAACTAAATAGATGGTACCTCCTGAAATTTTATGGATTACTAAATGTTAGAAACTTGTGCTCTTTTATGTTGTAGCGATGGACTCTAATGTTCAGTCTGTAACAGGTGCTAAATTGTAATCTATACCAAACAATCTGATATTTGCTTTCAGGATTTTAGCTGCATTAGTCAACTAAATAGATGGTACCTCCTGAAATTTTATGGATTACTAAATGTTAGAAACTTGTGCTCTTTTATGTTGTAGTAAGGGACTCTAATGTTCAGTCTGTAACATTTGCTAAATTGTAATCTATACCAAGTAATCTATTTGCTTTCAGGATTTTACCTGCAGTAGTCAATGAAATAGATGGTACCTACTGAAATGTTTTGGGTTACTAAATGTTAAAAACCTTGTGTTCTTTTATGTTGTAGTAATGAACTCTAATGTTCACTCTGTAACAGGTGCTAAATTGTAATCTATACCAAGCAATCTGATATTTGCTTTCAGGATTTTAGCTGCATTAGTCAACTAAATAGATGGTACCTCCTGAAATTTTATGGATTACTAAATGTTAGAAACTTGTGCTCTTTTATGTTGTAGCGATGGACTCTAATGTTCAGTCTGTAACAGGTGCTAAATTGTAATCTATACCAAACAATCTGATATTTCCTTTCAGAATTTTACCTGCAGTAGTCAATGAAATAGATGGTGCATATTGAAATGTTTTGAGTTACTAAATGTTAGAAACCTTGTGCACTTTTATGTTGCAGTGATGAACTCTAATGTTCAGTCTGTAACAGGTGCTAAATTGTAATCTATAACAAGCAATCTGATATTTGCTTTCAGGATTTTAGCTGCATTAGTCAACTAAATAGATGGTACCTCCTGAAATTTTATGGATTACTAAATGTTAGAAACATTGTGCTCTTTTATGTTGTAGTGAGGGACTCTAATGTTCAGTCTGTAACAAGTGCTAAATTGTAATCTATACCAAGCAATCTGATATTTGCTTTCAGGATTTTAGCTGCAATAGTCAATTAAATAGATGGTACCTCCTGAAATTTTATGGGTTACTAAATGTTAGATATCTTGTGCTATTTTATGTTGTAGTAAGAGACTCTAATGTTCAGTCTGTAATATGTGCTAAATTGACTTAACTTTACAAATACATATCAAGATATCTAATATTTTCTTTCAGTAGTGTAACTGCAGTAGTCAACCAAATGGTACCTAGTGGGTACCTTTATGGGATACTAAATGTTAGGCACCTTGTGCACGTTTGCTAAGAGATTTACTAACCTGTATCAAGCACACAGATTTTGTTAATTTCAACAGAAGTAGTCCAGATAATGGTAAGCAGGCTTAGGCAAATTTGACCCGTTTCGTTTCCAAAAACCACAGATACTAAAAAATGAAATTGTCTCAGAATATTACTCTCTTCATCATACTAAAAGTTATTTTAAAGGGGAAAACCCATTTAAGGGAGTAGTGTAGTGACAGGTGGAAGAACTATTAACCCCTACAAACTAGAGGTAGAATACCCAGGACATATAGCATGCTGGCCAATTGCTGCTTTAGATTTCTATTTAGCTAATTCTACAGTTAGTCTGTTGCATGCCATAGCTTTAACTCACAGTACAAAATAAAGAAGGAATCAGAGCTACGTCTTGGAAAAGCTATTTACAGGTAAAGTAAAGGTCAACAAATGAGACCAGAGTGAGAAAATAGATTATAAGCATCAATAATTGTAGCACGGGCTCGTGCCAACCTTGCTCAATGACAGCCAAGCTCTAGATTCTATCAAGCTCAGCGGCATTCTTTCTGACAACTTGCATAATGCATTTGTTGCAAACGGCTTGCAGGCTTTCCAGGAAATCCTACTTGTGTTAGCCCTCAATGCTTGCATGCATTTATGATACTGTACAGCAGCAAATGAGTGACCTTAGTTATCTGTCTCAGCATGGGCACAAAGCCTCATACATTTATGTGGGCACCGAGCTTCTTGTTGATGTCATAAATTCATGTAACAGGTTATAGGAAACCTTTCTTTTTCAGGGTGCTGATGTAGATCTTTGTGAACGTTGATTTTTATAAAGGCGTCCATATACGGGCAGGTTACAGCTTTTGCACCACATTGGTAGTCCTGATTGTCTACTTGTATCTTGCATAGACACTGCCAACTGGAGCACCATAATTACCTGTGTACAAGAGGGCAAGTGCAAGCCAAGGTGCAAAAAGCAGGCAAGATGTGCATCTCATGGATACAGTGCTACCTTTGTTTAGCAGTGCTGTATTCATGTGGGGTGAGTGGGATCTAAGAACCTTCCTTCCCATCACCTACCTGTACTCTACACTTCTTCTACTTGTCCCCAGCTCATGCTTTAACTTGCATGTTATTCAGATGGTGCAAGAGATGCCGTCTGCTACCCATGGTGGATTTTTTTCAGCACAAGTTGCAGAGTGCAGTCATATCCCAAGTACTGAGCACTAAGAAAAGTGTTTTTGCTCCTAGTGCTCTTGACTTGGGACCATAGTCTAAGTCCTTGACAAGCACCAAATGGCAACACTGTTTGGGGTCCATGTATGCAGTTCACAGCCACTGGCATATCCTTAGTGGTGATATAGAATTTGGAACAAGGGCTGAATTTCCAAATTAGCCCAATTTGACCCACCATTTGAGTGGTTGAATCAGGAAAGATGCACTTGATTGGTAGCCTGGGCAACAGCATAACATTCAATCTGTTTTTGACCATCAAATAGAGCTGCCAACATTTTGCATCATTAGTCTGCCCTGAACAGTTGAATTAACTGTCACATCTCTATTCATTCTTTGGAGTCACAGTGAATTATCCCTAACTCTCATGCATAATGGGGACTGCAATAAATATGTATTTTTTCTTCTACTTTAAATCAGAGCTGATGGAAATGCAACAGAATGGAGCTCAAGCTCATATTTTGGCTGGATATGATTTTTAAACCTCTGACATATTGAGATGCATAGGGTAAAGGGGGGATCATAAACGTTGTCCTCTCACGCCTATAATGAAAGGTTTTATCATGGCATTTTAAGCAAAGTACAATAGGAATTCTCTGTAGACTGATTGTTTCTGAAAATCGTCAGTGCTGGGATATAGCAGAGCCAATGCTCAGGGCAAATGAAATAGAATCATTGTCCTTAGAATGAAAAGTTATATGTCATGTTTAACTGAGCCTACGGGCCTCTCAGATAAGGCAGATGTAAGGGAAAATATGCAGAGTTTTCTCATCGGTTTTATGGAATTGCCTGCTATTGTACGAGGGCGAGAAAACACGGAAGATAAATTTGACTTCTGTATATTGACAGGATAGGATTCAACTGAAGATTTTATGAGAACGCATAAATAGAAGTCATTCCAATCCTCTAGATTTCATGCCCTTCCGCATCCTATGAATTGACTACAGCACAGGATTTTCATTCACTTAAAGGGGATGTAAAACAAAATAATAAAATTCCATTTTTACCTTCTTTAATGAAAAAGAAACCTATCTCCAATATACTTTAATTAAAAAATGTGTAATGTTTTTATAAGAAATATGACTGTAGTGAAATTCTCTCTTCATTTACTGCTGTGGATAGGAATTGTCAGACGGTCCCTAACTGCTCTGTAGGGAAACAATCATACTTATGAACAGCGGGGGGAGCCCCTGCCTTACTTCCCAGCCATGGAGAACTCAAGCAGCTTTGTTTGTTTTCCTGTAGAGCAGTCAGCGACTATGTAGAGATTTGTATTGGATTTTATTTTTTTTTTACATCCCCTTTACTGTTTCCAACTCCTGCTGCAGGGACAAAGATCATGGAGCCAGATTAAATTCTATTTGGAGGATTATTTTGCTGCAGCCACTGGTTCTGCAGAGTTGGAGAAAGTTTGTATTAAACAATACAAAAACTATAAAATCCACATTAGATTACATGACAACACAGAACCAAGTGCAGTCTGTACATTCTGATTATTAATCAGTCTTGCTGTATCGGCTTCTGGCAGATATTATTTGACTTGTGCTGTTTTTATAATTCATGACGATCCCTAAGCAGTCCAGACCCCACTGTGCATGTGCACAGTCTTGGTCTTGCAAAGATGATTAACAAAGTTGTGGCCAACTTTGAAAGCATAAATGATTTGTTGTATTGGGCTTCTGGTGCAGTAAGTTCATGTTTATGTTTAGTATACAAAATACAGCATTTCTAGCATTATTCTATTTTAGACTTTACTTCCCCTTTAAGGAACTTAATACAGTAACTGGTGTTGCCGCTTGCTGGCCATACATTAAATACAAATACAGACAGTGCAGTTACAGGAGCTGTCTATAGGGGTTGATAATAAGAACTACAGACCTGGGCCATGGTGGGTCCCATTAGAGTAGAGTAGGGGCCCCCAACCTTACCAGTGAGCCACATTCAATTTTTAGTTTGGGAGTAACACAAGCATGAAACGTTCCTGGGGGTGTTTGATAGGGCTGTGATTGGCAATTTGTTGGTCCCTAGGTGCACTGGCAGCCTACAGGAGGCTCTTTTTGGCAGTACATCTGGTTTTTATGCAACCAAAACTTGCCACCAAGACTGGAATTAAAAAATAAGCTCCTGCTTTGAGGCCACTGGGAGCTAAAGGTTGGTGAGTAACATGTTGCTCTCGAGCCACTGGTTAGGGACCACTGGAGTAGTGCATTAGTTGTAGGTAGAAATGGTGAGGGGTAGCAGATCTACAAGATTCAACAGCAATCCTTTCTGTGTCACCCATACTTTTGGTTGATGTTGAGTGAAAAGTCCCATCACTCACAAACAGCCAAGGCTGCTGGGTAAGGAAGTGGATATCATTTCATTGCATGTCAAAGACTACTATAAATGTATAATTCTGAGTCTTTCTTAAATGAGCTGGTCCTATGCACCATTGAAAGGCAGCCTTGACAGTTGACTGCAGCACATTTTTACATGTCATTTTTACATAAGGGAATAGAGCTTACTTGAAAATCAAAAGCACATTGCTCATCAACAACTCTGTAGACATTTGATTCTTTACTGCGGCACCCATATAAACAGCTGCACAAAGCAAGACCCTTTGTACACCTCGAGGCAATAAACTCCAAAATGAAATTATCCAGTACTGCAGAATAGCAATGCCCCATAAAATAACCCCCGTTGTACAAATGCCTTCACTTTTACAAAATCACATAACATTTTGATTTTACTGCTAATGTTGCGCTGCCGAGGGAATACGGTTGAAAAAAAAAGTTACGCTATCCTTCATTTAATAATAGTAGAAAATGCAAGAGCATCTAGACAAATGCACAGGTATCGGATATCCAAAAGACAAATACTGTATGTATCTCAAGGGAATGGTTGGATCTCTTGTTTCTGCTTTATACTTGCAGAGAAAGAAAACATCATATCCAGGGTGCAAACACTATACAATACCGAACAGGTGGAAGAAATGTGTTCCAAGGGCACGTTGCACTCCACATGCATTAAGTAAATGAAACTGACATTTAGGGGGTTATTTATTAAAGTATGAATGTCAAAAACTGGAAAAAAAAAACGTTTCCAAAAGTCAGAATCTGAAAATCCGGCAACCTACCGAGGTTGTATATGAGTCAATGGGAGAGGTCCCTATCCTATTTGAACGTTTCTGTGGTCTCTGCTGGAATCAGCCCAAAAATCTGACTATTTTGGACTTTTCAGACAGAAATCCGAAAAATTTAGGCTTTTAAAGGAGAAGGCAGAAAAAATCGAGTGATTCGGGGAAAAAACTGACGATTCGGATTTTCACTCAATTTTTTCATTTGTCCCCTATTCGATTAGATTGTGGTTTTTTAATAATAAATAAGGTCTAATCGTGGATTCTAGTTTGGTCAGACTTCTTTAATTTAAATAGTCGGAAAAATTAGGATTTTGATAAAGAAGGCCATTATTGTAGATGGCTTATGCTACGGTTGGGGGCAAGAATTGGCCTACTCAGACTGATCCCAACATCAAGCCATGGAAAGTAAAACCAATGCTAAAATTGAATTCATACCAGCAAAACTAGAACAAGGAATATTTCCCCCCTACGAATCCAAGCAGCTTCTTTAGTTCAACTGAAGCTGCTCAGATGAGTTGTAAAAAATCTTCAGTGATTAATCAGAAAGTCTAGTTGCTCTAGATTTACTTCTACTAGATATCAGTTGAACTGAAGGAGCTGCTCGGATTTGTAGTGAAACATCTTCAATGATTAATCAGCAAGTTCAGTTGTTCAAGATTTACTTTCAGGGTCTGACTTGGCCGGTGAGACACCAGGAAAAAACCCTGTGGGACCCTACCGGCCCAGACCTGCTCCCCTGGGTGGCCCATATAGAGAAGCCGTTGCACCACACATCTTTTGATTGTTTGCGCGTCATTAGATGGGCCTACGTGTCGCATTTGCACATGGCAGAGATGGAAGTTTGGAGCTCGGGAGGGGGCTGGTGACGGCCGTCATTTTGCAGCCCCGATGGGACCCCAAGGCTCCGGTCGACCCGGTTTACTTCTACTAGATCTAGGTCTATCTTGTGCTATTTTTTTCCATGTTTTACAAAGGAAACATATTTTTTCCCTATAGGGTAGTTTTCCTAATGCCCTGAATACATTTAGGGCACTTTTTGTAAGACATTATGCTAAATGGAAAGGTTGACAAAGCACCGGTGACAAAACCTTTCATGATTAATGTGGCCAGGTATAAGATCCTTAGGTAGAGGTCAAAGGCTTTCGTTGACTGGTGTAGGAAGTCTTAGAGAAACTCTCTTTGGGTAAATCTAAATCCATAGCTGGCTTTGATCCTATTGCACCCTTGATAAACAACCTTCAAAATCAAGTGGTTTTCTCTGCCTAGAAGAAAACTTTCTCTGATGAGACGTTAAAGTTCTTCAAGCCACGTATTCTTCAGGGTAAAATACTTTTCTGCTCATATATTATTTAACTTTGGAATATTTCAGATTTCACAGATGATGTTATGTTGGTCATATTGCATGGCAAGGACAACAAAACAAATATATGTGCATCAGGAACAAAACATCCAGCTGCAGAAATTTGCTTTATTTACAAATGGAATTAGTGTAAGGCCATGTTTTTCTTACTTATTTCACCTTTAACCTTTGCTTAATCACATACAACTTTAAGTAATACGATTTTTGTACTGAGCAACTTCTGTTATGTAGTAATGCTGCCTATTGTTATCTGATCTGCCTTAGTCATTGAAAGGAATTCTTAGCCTTACCTTGTGGTTGCTTGAAGGTAACATAATAATGGTCTAAAGAATCCTTAAAGTGGAGCCTGATCAAAAAACTCAAATAATAAAGCTATGGTTCTTCTAAGGTTTTCCTAACAATGACTTTACAACTATAATTAATTTGAAACCTACTTCCTCTGCTCCTTAAAATGTATCTTTCCTCCAGAAAGACCTCTCCTTTAACATCCTCGGACTAAACTCAAATTCGAGTCTTTGAAGCACTTGGATAGCATCAAATTTAGTATTAGCACTTATTAGGCAAGTGTCCTAACCATTGTGAATGACTGTACATATGCGTCTGTAAATTACTCAACCTCTCAGATTACAGGAACTATGGGGCAGGGACCTTCTTCTTCTTCTCACTACAAAAATCATCCCATTTCAGTATAAATCATGATTGAGGTGCCAAAACACTGAGGGTTAGTGACTATCTAGGGAATGCTACATCGTGGACCGGCAATTGCTTCAAGCAACACCTCTCCAGGGGGTTCAGCCCTTTAGTTTTGGAGCCACCACAGATCTGATCAACAGAAATGCATCATTTTATGTCATTTATGGCAACAAAAGTTGGAGGACACTTACCAGAGATCCAGATTTGTATCCTATGGGAGCTATAGCTACCAGAATGCTCAAAGTCCTAGGAGTTGTTTTACTTGAGAACATTAAAAGGCTGCAAGTTTAGCATACTTCAGCTGAGAGAATAGATGTGCTCTGCAGCAGCAAGACCTGATCAATTTTTCAGGTTTTGTCTTTGAAAGGTCTTCCAAATCCTATATGATGTCAAATACTAATTGATGGCCTTTTTATCATTTGTATATCCTGGGTTGTTACACACCTTGACAGATTCTAGTGTCAGCAATTAAAGCAGCACGCCTTTCCTCTAGCAGTACGCAAGCACAAAGCTTTCAAGGTGAAAGACACGAGATTCCAATAGTCCTTTATTGCCTTACTCTTTACTTCAAAAACAATATATTAGCTTACTGAGGGAAAACAATGAGTAAACATTGGCTTGTTAACATGTCATTATTTGACCAGAGAAAAGGAGACCATACTTTGGGGGCGGGGCATAATCCCAGAAAAAAAAGCATGCTCAGCACTTAGTGGCAAACTATCTTACTTCTGTGAGCAAAATAGAGCTGATCATGGACTTCAATAGAACGGAATAAAACATGCCAAGTTCATTTGAAGTGGGGAGAGTAGGATATTGGTGGATCATAGACAGCCACCCTATAATAACTGCTTGGTGCCAGACATAGGCTACTTACAGGAAAACTTTGACCCCAAAATAAATATTTCAGCAACAGTTTATATCATATTAAGTGGCATATTACAGAATCTTACCAAACTGGAATACATATTTAGGCAATTATTGCACTTTTACATCTCTTGCCTTGATGGTCTGTGTGCTGCCTCAGAGATCACCTGGCCAGAAATACTGCAGCTCTAACTGTAACAGGAAGAGATCACCTGACCAGAAATACTGCAGCTCTAACTGTAACAGGAAGAAATGTTGAAGCAAAAGACAGAACTAATTGGCTAATGTGACCTAACATGTATGGTTTGTTTGCGTGCACCGTGAATCCTATGATCCCAGGGGGTGGCCCTTATTCTTTAAAATGGCAATTTTCTATTTATGATTACCCAATGGCACATACTACTAAAAAAGTATATTATTATAAAAATGGTTTGTTTACATGAAGCAGGGTTTTGCATATGAGCTGTTTTATGCAATATCTTTTTATAGATCCCTACATTGTTCGGGGGTATAGTTTTCCTTTAAGAAACATGTAGGAGAAGGCTGTGCATGTTATTGTTTGGGCTTGACAATATTAAGTAGGAACTTGAAAACAGCAAAATAATTAGTTTTAAACTATGAAACAGCTAAACATCACTATAGCATCCTTTCTTCTGTTAGTGTAAGGCATAATATAAGATAAGTCTTTAAGGAGGTGAACTAAGTTTATTTCAAAATGTAAATAGTTAAGGCAATATCTAAGTCAAACACCAGCCACTATGGTTGCCCTAAAGGGGGGTTACACTTCAGGAGTCTATATAATGAAGTGCAGGAGCTACATACTTCCTTTTTGGCATCTTCATCTTTATCAGGCGAGACAGACATAACTGAATCAGACCAGGTAGGTACCTGTTCCTTTCTAGGGCTAGGCAGAGAGGTAGTGGACTGTGAGCAGCTTGTTCTAGATATGAAAGGTAGATAGGGTATATTGAGGAGTTAGTAATTGGTGGTAGAGCCTCTGGGCAATTGTGCACTAGTTAGGGAAGTGAGCATGTAAGGACTAGGTTAGTAGCAGCCTAGTGGAGCTGTAGTGAGACAGCTCGGGTAAAGTTTGGGCCACAATTAGGGGAACAATTGATTAGGAGAAGAGGTCTATGTAGGGTAGGGGGTAGGGGATTTCAATATACAGGGTTTGTTTTGGTCAAGACCAGAAGTGTGATGAAGGATTTGTAATAACTTACTCTAGATAAAGGATCAGGGGAGTAAGTAGGCCAGTAAGATGCTCCAAACAGGAAACCAAAGGGTTAGTACCTTGAAGTTTAACTCACCAGCATAGGGACATCATCAGTTAGGCTCAGAACCACTGTAATGATTTACTAGCACTGGGGACTAGTTCCCATTTATGTGACTACTACCTCTGGGTTGTTGCCACCCCTATGCCTGTGTAACATCATCAAGTGGATGAAAGTGTCTGAATGCATCTATAGTAACTGTAGTGAATGTTTATTGTAACACTATCCAGAAAGATCTGAATTACGGAAACACTCCCATAGACTCCATTGTAATTAAATAATCCCAATTTTTAAAATAGATTTCCTTTTTCTATAATAAAACAGTATCTTGTACCTGATCCCAACTGAGATGCCTATTGGGTTTATTTAGGGGCCCATTTACTTAGCTCGAGTGAAGGAATGAAAAAAAAAACTTCGAATTTTGAATGTTTTTATGTAGTGATGGGCGAATTTATTCGCCAGGCGCAAATTCGCGGTGAATTTGCGCGATTCACGGCAGGCGAATAAATTCGCAAAACGCCCGCAAAAATTAGAGGAATAAATTCGCCGGCGTCAAATTTTTTTTTCGAAAAAACGCCCGCCGGCTTCGAAAAAACGGGCGAATTTTTCGCCGTTTCGCGAATTTAACGCGAAACGGCGCAAATTCGCCCATCACTATTTTTCATCACTATTTTTATGGCTACTTCAACCATCGAATGGGCTACTTCGACCTTCGACTACGACTTTGACTCGAACTAAATCATTTAACTATTCGACCATTCGATAGTTGAAGTTCTGTCTCTTTAAGAAAAAACTTTAACCCCCTAGTTCGCCACCTAAAAGCTACCGAAGTCAATGTTAGCCTATGGGGAAGGTCCCCATAGGCTTAGCTAGCTTTTTTTTATCGAAGAAAAATCGTTCGATCGATGGATTAAAATCCTTCGAATTGAACGATTCAAAGGATTTTTCGTTCGAATGTTCGATCGAACGAATATCGCTAAATCCTTCGATATTCGAAGTCGAAGGATTTAACTTCGACAGTCGGATATCGAGGGTTAATTAACCCTCGATATTCAACCCTATGTAAATCTGCCCCTGAATGTTTACATACTTTTCTAGTAGACAAGATATAAAGATCCAAATTAAGGAAAGATCTGTTATCCAGACAACCGCAGGTCCCAAGCATTCTGGATAACAGGTCCCATACCTGTATTATCTTAACAGTGCCACAAAAGCAGCAAATAAAGAACAGTAGATACTTTATATATACTCACATTATTCAGATTTACTTTTGATGCCTAGCAAATTATTCCACAGAAACAGATTAAGGGCTTTTTTTTGAATGACATTATTACAGTATTCCATTATTTCCTACCGTATATTCATCAAAATGCCAACGGGTAATGGCTTTTAATGCATAATTCTGGTCGTGTGGGCCTTAATTTTGATACAAAGCACATACACTAATAGGTATATCAATTTAAAGGGTCATTTCCCTTTTACTGTATAAGCGGTCTGTGGTTATGTCTCGAAATGATATACCTGTCTGGCAGTATGTCCAATTTCTCCTAAATTGCCACTACTCTAGCCAGAGTCACGACTGCAATCAGTTTCCTTTTGTCTGCATGTGGAGCAATACATTTAGCCCGGTGGGTTTTTTTTTTTTTTTTTTAAATCAACCCACGGAAAAGTTGTTATAGAAATTTATGATTAAAAAAGGAAAAAAAAAATGTTTTTATCAGTTTTCTGACACTGGCTCGCCATGCATAAAAAAAAAATGTGATAAATCAAAGTTAATGAAAGTGCAATAGATTTCTATACAGGTATGAGTTCCCTTATCTGGAAACCCATTATCCAGAAAACTCTGAATTACGGGAAGGCCATCTCCCATAGACTCCATTTTATTCAAATAATCCCAATTTTTTTTATAATGATTTCCCTTTTTCTCTGTAATAATAAAACAGTAGCTTGTACTTGATCCCAACTAAGATATAATTAATCCTTATTGGAAGCATTTACCCCCACATGTAATAAAAGGAACTAAGTTTGCCCAGGAGCAGTAACCAGTAGCAACCAATAAGATGTTTGCTTTTAAACATGTGACTAGGAAATTCTACCTGCTGATTGGTTGCTATAGGTTACTGCCCTGGGCAAACTTAGTGCTTTTAATTACATAACCCCATTAATGTTTAATTGATGTTTTAGTAATCTTAAAGTGATACTGACACTTAAAAACTACTCTTCAAAGTAATATTGTACATACATAGGTCATGTTGATGGGTTTTTGCTGATAGGTTTACTTTTCTTAGTAATTGATACTCAGGGGTTTATTTATCAAAGGTTAAATGTTAAGAGTTTTATATACCTCAAATGAACCTAAATTAACTCAAATAGTTAATATTTAAAAAAAAAAAACCTCAAATCAGTGAGTTTGGGGTTAACAACACAAAAACTCTAATTGATCGAGTTTTCAGAGGGAAAAAACTTGAATCGTTTGAATTGAGCGAGTTTTCGAGCCAAACCCGAAACATCATGAAGGCTTTTAACATCTTCAAATGGTTCAAGGGACCTCTGCCATTGACTCCTACATGACCTCGACAGGTTTTAGATGGTGAGTTTTCAGATTCAGGCTATTTTCAGGGTCGGGGAACAATAAATCTTGAAAAATGTAAGTTTTTAAAAAAAAAAACTCGAAAAAATCAAAAATGTATATTTTGACCAAAAAAATCAACTCAAAAACTAAAATTTTCGTGGAAAACACAACTCAATCCATAATAAACAACCCCCTTAAAGTTCCTAAACCTGACTGTTTCTTCTCAACCTGTCAGAGTTTGTAATGATTCCAGACTAATGCTGTACAAATATGGCAGCCCCCTCCAAGAGGAATACGGGGAATCAGACGGGTAATGTAAAAGCATTGGACAAATACGTTTATGGCAAAATTATAAATAGCATGCAAAGGCAAAGTTATGATAGATGTAAAAATGTTTTAAATTCTGGTGTCAGTATCTCTTTAAGGTATGGAGATCCAAATTCCTTACCTGGAAAACCCCAGGTCCCCAGTATTCTAGACAGCAGGCCCAATACCTGTACTTGTAATTCCCCACCTTAGGGTAGGACTACACAGACGTTTTCGGTGCGAACTGATGCACTGCGATCAAACGCAGGCGTCAAATCGCATGAGACGGAAATAAGGTAAGAGATAGAAATGTCAAATGAAGTTGCAGCATTGATCGAATACGACATGACTGTCTGATGAGACTTCATCTGACAATGCATTCACTTACCTTATCTTCATTGCATGCGATTTTACGCCGGCATTTTGACGCATCGCGTCGGATCGCCCCAAAAAGTTTTTACTCCTTTTAAAGTTTTAGAAAATGTGTTCCAGTCCCTGCCCACTTTTGATGATGTCACTTCCAATTTGCAGGAACATCACTTCCTGTGTGATGTGGTCGCTGGTTGTGGGTCGGGTTGCGGATAAGGCAGTTGCAGGTCCGGGTTGGGAAGCGGATCAAATTGGATAAATATGCGGGTTGCGATTCAAGTCGTGGGCTGCGGGTTAGGGTCGGGTCCGGGTCTTAGAGATTGTTCCGCGCAGGACTCTGATCTGTACAATAAAAAAATTACTGATTAGGTTCTATAAAACTTTTGATCTCCCAATTGTTCCTACTGAAGTATACGTTACTCATAATACCAAGGGGCACATTTACTAAGCTCGAGTGAAGGATTCGAAGTAAAAAAACTACGACCTTTGACTACGACTTCGATTCGAACTAAAAATCGTTCGACTATTCGACCATTCGATAGTCGAAGTACTGTCTCTTTAAAAAAAACTTTGACTACATACTTCGGCAGTTTAAACCTACCGAGGTACAATGTTCGCCTATGGGGACCTTCCCCATCACTTTTCTAAGGTTTTTTTGATCGAAGGAAAATCCTTTGATCGATCAATTAAAATCGTTCGTTTTTCCTTCAATCGTAGGATTTGCGGTAAATCCTTCGAATTCGATATTCGAATTTGTAGGATTATACTTCGAGGGTCGAATTTGAGGGTTTATTAACCCTTGATATTCGACCCTTAGTAAATGTGCCCCCAAGTCATCGAAATACAATGGAGGATAATGGATGAACACAAGGCACCGGGACTTTTTAAAGCTATACATGAATTGTGTCCTAATGTCCCAAGGCAAAGGAATTCTCCCATCTGTACGTATTTTGTTGCTGAGTGACCACCTCTATTAACTATCTATAACCCCATTTACGACCTTCAATATGACAATTATAAGTTGTTATCGGAAAACATTTTGGTTTTCTGGAACAGAAATCTGCACATGTTAGGCCCCTACTAGGCCCCCCGCAATGTTCCTTCAAGTGCCCATGGTAGGGGAGATTGATTGGCTCCTGTTTGCAGCTTGTGGTCTGCGACCTCTTCTTTCCTCGTAACAACAAACCACGGAAAGCTCAGGAACATCAGAGGACGCCAGCAAATGGCAAGAACATTTTGGCTGCCTTTCAGCAGTGCCATGGGCTGTTGATTTCTCTCTGACTTTGTTCTGAAGCCTAACAGTATCCAACGTGATAGAAAGGCAAGTGTAGCAGAATATAGATTTCCAAAAGAATAAAAGTACAGCCGGGGACAGAAACTTTCTTTTTCGCCTTGGAACGTGTTTTTTTTTTAAAGAACTTTTAAAATAACAACAACAACCACTTGTTTTTTTCACCTTATTTTTTATTAATAAGGATAAAAACTAAAATGTTTTATTAATAAGGATAAAAACTACAGTTTTTTTTACAATTTATATTCAGCAACAACAGATAATAAACTACATATGAATAAAAGTCAGCAATACAGCGTGTAGGAAAGAATATTAATACAGATAGAAGTTTAATGTTGTTTTTATTCAAATGAACCATAGAATATACAAGTAACATGCATTCAGGTATGGGACCTGAACTCTGGACAAAAGATTTTCCTGATAAAGTATCTTTCTGTAATTTGGATCCTCATACCTTAAGCCTTCTAGAAGATCATGTAAATATTAAGTAAACCCAATAGGCTAGTTTTGTTTCTATTAAGGATTAATTATATCTTAGTTGGGATCAAGTATGAAATATTGTTTTATTATTACAGAGAAAAAGGAAATGATATAAAGATAATTTGGAAAAAATTGAGCCATGGGAGACGGCCTTTCCATGAATAATGGGTTCACATATAATGGGTCCCATACCTGTACATTGTTTCAAGAGGCAAAACCAGCAGTGCTGATGATAGAAAGCATCTGGTGCTTTCTGGTTAATGGGTTTCCTGATTAGTGATGCACGAATTTATTTGCCAGGTCGCAAATTCGCGAAACGGGCCGGAAAATTCGCTGGCGAAAGTTCACCGGTGTCAAAAAAAATTGTTGCTGGCGTAAAAAAAACGGGCGTCGGCGTCAAAAAACGGGCATCAGCGTCAAAAAACAACGCAAATTCACCCATCACTATTCCTGATAAAAGAATTTACTTCCTCACAATTCCCTCCTCTTTCACCCATTCCTGCTCTTTTAAAGACCTTTATCTATCAAAGAATTCCTCATACAACCAACCAAACGTGAGATCCCAAGAGCTTTAAAACTCAATAATGTACAACCAATTCCTTCATGTATAAGAATGTAGGCTGCAGAGCCCCAAATATTAATATCAATAATAAAAGTCGGTAACGGAAAGACTAATCCCAATGAAAAAAGTTATGCCTTTACGCGAACAAATTTTGCTTTGACGAATTTAATATAGATTTTGCAAAGCCGGAAACTGTTTAGCGACCACTTCCGACAGTGGAAGACCTTTGTGATTTGTATAGTTTGTGCCAATGCGCAGTAAATGTAATAAAATTTCTTACTGAAAAAGTTACAGTATGTTTGCTCCAAAAGTTTACATCACCTTCAAGGAGAAGAAAAGTTTAAAACTAAGTAAGCTTTATCAGAAAGGTCTATATAAATACACCAGTAAACCCTCAAAGTACTGCTGCTCTGAGTCTTTTGTCAAAAGAAACACCACATTTCTTTCCTTCTATTGTGTACTCATGGGCTTCTGTATCAGACTTCCTGTTTTCAGCTTAAACCTCCAGGGTTTGGGCTTGAGCATGCTCAGTTTGCTCCTCTCCCCCTCGCTGTTGTAATCTGAGACCAGGGCTATGAGTGAGCAGGGAGAGACTCACGCAGGAAGTGATGTCACACCAAACTAATATGGCAGCTGCTATCTTAAACAAACAGAGAGAGCTTCTAGAGCTGTTTATTCAGGTATGGTAAAGCATTCTGCAGAATAAATATAGTATTATAGCTTGCACTATTTGGCTAAGCTATTGTCTTCTCCTTTCTTTCTATTTGGCTAAGCTATTGTCTTCTCCTTGTCTTCTCCTTTAAGAGTGCACAATTCGCAATGCAATTACAGTCTAAGGAACAATATTACATTGCGAGATGTGAATTTTTATTCTTATTGGTGCAAATTGTTTTTCTCTTTGCGACTTTAATTACATTCCCCCCATATAGTGTTAGAGGGTAATGGTAAAAAAACAGGGTTGTAGAGTTGGATGGATGCTATGCCTATATGTCTAAGATGTGTTCCATACTGACCTTCATATCAAGGAGAAGATAAACTCTTCCAAAATAAAGCTGGCAGTTTGAGGCCATCTGCCAATTCATACCTGATTGAGACTCATTGAGTTATTCATAAGTTTTTCGTTACATTAGAATGGGGTTGGGTTCATTACCTTATATGATTTTTAAGAGAAACCAATTAATGGTGTATTTTTTTTTTTGCTAAAAAATCCTGTTGGGTTGAGGTTTTTAAGCTTTTGGGTTCAACCTCCCCCACCTCCCATTGTTTCCATATTAAATCAGCCTGTACTTTGACTCAACAAGATTAAAGACACTTAAATGGGTGGTTGACCTTTAAGTTAACGTTTAGTATGTTATAGAATGGCTAATTCTAAGCAACTTTCCAATTGGTCTTCATTATTTATTATTTTTATAGGTTTTTTTTTAATCATTTGCCTTCTTCTCCTTACTCTTACCAGCTTTAAAATGGGGGGGGGGGGTCACTCATCTTATCTAAAAACAAATGCTCTGTAAGGCTACTAATTTATTGTTACTGATACTTTTTATTACTCATTTTTCTATTCGCCCCCTCTCCTATTCATATTCCAGTCACTCATTAAAATCAGCATATGGTTGCTAGAGTAATTAGAACCCTAGCAACCAGATGGCTGAAATTACAAACTGGAGAGCTGCTGAATAAAAAGCTAAAAAACTAAAAAACCACAAATAATTGTCTCAACAAATTGTCTCAGAATATCCCTCTCTACATCATACTAAAA
Organism: Xenopus laevis; assembly: GCF_017654675.1. NCBI lineage: Eukaryota > Metazoa > Chordata > Amphibia > Anura > Pipidae > Xenopus > Xenopus laevis. The sequence goes on from NC_054381.1 coordinate 14,011,524, forward strand.
GTTAACTCTAAGGTGAACAACCCCTTTAAATCATTTGAATAACAGGAAGTCAACACAAGTTTAAAGCCATTGGGTTAAAACTCAGGATGTTTGAGTTAATATCAGATGTATACATGATAGGGTGAGAAGCCACATAGAAGTCCTTGGAATTTTGAAAAACTTGGTCTCCATATTCCATACTCTCAGACCGCACCGTCCAACTATTCCCATATAATTCATGTAATTCACGTATTACTTATTACAATAAAATGATGATGTCATAAAAACAGGCCAGTGAAGCCCCTGATGGGTCTGGAGGCCACCGAAATCTCTTGTAGGGCTACATCTGGCCTGAGGCCCTCCAGTTGGACAATGTAGTTCTAGGCAAATAGACTTCCACTACAAGGCAATTCATGAGCTACAATTATATCAATGAAGAATGTCCATGACTCTTACAATGGCTTTGAATCCCACTTCGTTTTCATTCATTCTATGGGCGAAATTGCTGCTGTTGCCTTGAAGGAAATCATGTCTTCTTATTGATATCGTTCACTCTGCCTCTCGCCATCCAACCCTTCTTTTAAATGTCAGAAACATCTAAGTCTGATCAAGGGGCCCATTGCTTCTCCCCCACCAACACTGAGTCCTCCTCAAGGCTTCAAGTCATTTTCTTGGAAGTTGCTTAGATCAAATGCTTCTTTTGAAAAACTCCACAATCCTTCATTTAATTGGATTTTACAGATGTTTAATCCCTCTATGTGACTGGTAAATGCTTTTTTATTATTTGATTCCTTTAACAAAACATCCTTATAGCAAAATAGGGCCCTTTTAAAGGGGTTGTTCACCGTTGAGTTAATTTTTAGTATGATGAAGAGAGTGATATTCTGAAACAATTTGCAAATTAAATTTTCATTATTTGTGTTTATTGTTTACTTAATTAGCATAATATTCAGCAGCTCTCCAATTTGCAATGTCAGCCATTTGGTTGCTAGGGTGCAAATTTCCCTAGAAACCAGGCATTGTTTTGAATAAGAGACTGCAATATGAATAGGAGATGTCTGAATAGAAAGACGAGTAATAAAAAGTAGCAATAACAATACATTTGTAGCCTTAGAGTGCATCTGTTTTCAAATAGGGGTCAGTGACCCCCATTTGAAAGCTGGAAAGAGTCAGAAGAAAAAGCCAAATAATTCACAAACTATAAAAAAGAAAAAAAGAAAAGTTGCTTAGAATTAGACGTTCTATAGCATACAAAGGGGCAGATTTATCAAGGGTCAAATAGAAAATGTTAAGTTTTGATTTTCAAGTTTATTTTAGTGTAATTTGACTAGGGAATAGTCCAAATTCAATTTGAGTTTTTTTTTTTTTTAAAAAAATCGAAATTTGTATTTCAAATGTATCATGTACTGTCTTTATAAGAATTCAAATTCAACTATTTGCCATCTAAAACCAGCCGAATTGCTGTTTTAGCATATGGGGGACATTCTACAATCAGTTTGGAGTTGTTGGTTTTGAAAAAACTCGATTGAATCGTATTCACCCGAATTTAAAAAATTAGATTTTTTAAATGAAATTTCAATTGCTTCTTTTTTTTTCCGATTTTCGAGTTTTTAGAAACTCCCATAAACTTGAAATTCGACCCTTGATAAATCTGCCCATAAATGTTAACGTAGAGGCGTACCACCCCTTTAAGACAATACTCAAATTGATGGCTACAGGTCCAACTGCATACCATGACTAACAGCAGGGCAGAATGCTAGTTAACAGGCTCCCGTACCCATGAAGAGCATTTCAAGGTGAACTAAAGTCTATGTCTGAGTTCTATAAACTGAACGCATGGTACCAGAAGTTCATCGGCCCTATAATAATAATAATAACAATGATCTAGGCCTTCAAAATTGTCCCCAGCAGCTTCCCATCATGGATCTTGTTAGGCCATCTTTTTTGTGTCAGTGGCACTGCACATGCTCAGTGAGCAGCTGTTGAGAAGCTAAGCTTTGGGGTTGTGGGAAATCATCAAGCTTAAAATGAGGTTTGTCTGTCACAGACGCTGATGCTACAGGGCTGGTCATGGTGCAAAATGCCCTGGTTTCTGACTGACCATATAGTGGGAGTATGAATTACTAATCAGCTTTGTATTGTGTTTTTTTTTATACTTTATATACTGTGTAGTCTGAGTTTGTCCAAGACTATGTGCTGTGAGTAGAAAAGAAGATGGGGAGCTACTGGGGCATCTCTGGAGGTACAGATCTTTATTACTAAAGGGCCGTGGTTGCTTTGGTATTATAAAGAAGCCAAAAACATAATAGGGTTGCCACCTGTCCAGATTTTCACCCGACAGCCGGGTATTTGGAAGAGCTGTTTAAGTGAAACCTTCCTAATTTGGAAATCCGGACAGGACTTTGAAAATAATGACAAGGTGATCAGCCAATCACTGATCGCCACATCATCAGTCCCACCCCCAATGTCACCGGTCCCCCCTAACATCAACGATCCCGCACCGCCTCTGACATCATCTGCCCCAGAAAAGGTGGCAACCCTAGGCACGAGTGATGAGGGTCACAAGAGCATTCTAGTTAGTGGTTAACAAGTATCCTGGGGAATAATGAATTCTATAGCCAGTGCCGGGCATTCGTTTGAACACAGACATTGGTGACAGCTTCCATTTAGTCGAATGCAACAAAGCTGTGCTTTGGGAAAACTTGGATCATTTCTCAAAGGGGGACATATTCTAGAAAACATCTTTTTTTTTATATTTGGATTAAAGATGAGACACCAACCAGTTGATTCCTGCACAATGCTAAAAGTACTGTAATGTATTCTTTTGCCATTGTAATTTATGTTAAACGCAGTGTAGAACAACTCCGGCAGCAGCTATTCATAGCGGAACTGTCAAACAAGCGCTCAGGTTTTACTCTCCGTTCCACTGGGGACCCACAAATAATCTTCCAATAAAGTTCAGCATTGCTGCTCACTCATCGGGAAATTATATTTGGATTGTCATTGTAGCAAAGTCTCAAGGTGCTCGGCGCTTCTGCAGTCTGCGGCAATTCAGAGAGCGAGGCCTCGGGGAGTCCCAAGGCAGGGACAACAAAGTGAAGTGATGGCGTCTACATATACCACCAGTGAAACTGCATGTTAATAAACAACTACAATTGTTTTGGTGGTTAGTGTTAGAAGGGTTACTGTCTGCTCTTCTCTCATTTCTCTACAGAAATAGGGATTGGTAGCACTAGATAGGTACCTAATATATAGAGACAGAGACAAGAGGAAAGTGTTAGAAGGATTACTGTCTGCTCTGCTCTCATTTCCCTACAGAAATAGGGTAGCACTAGATGGGTACCTAATTCTAATATATAGGGAGAGAGACAAGAGGAAAGTGTTGGAAGGGTTACTGCCTGATCTGCTGTGATTTCCCTACAGAAATAGGGATTGGTAGCACTAGATAGGTACCTAATATATAGTGACAGAGACAAGAGGAAAGTGTTGGAAGTGTTACTGTCTGCTCTCTCTCATTTCCCTACAGAAATAGGGATTGGTAGCACTAAATAGGTGCCTAATATATAGGGATTTTTATTATAAAAATACACTTACATTAATTCAAAACGCTAACATATCAGAAAATCAAAAAAAGCAACAAACCCACCCATACACCCTCCTGCCCACAGAGTCCATCCCTCTGTCCATAGGCAAAAGTCCAAACCACCAATTCTCAAGGCCAAACTTGCAAAGTCTTGTTTTTGTCCATATGGCCTTTGTACCACCCCAAAACAAAAACAATATCTAAACTCCCTACCAGAAATGCATGAAGAACAAAAGAAATCATTTCCAGGATATATTTCTGCTCGTACATTGTGCTAGGTACAGAGACAAGAGGAAAGTGTAGGAAGGGTTACTGTCTGCTCGCTCTCTCTCTCGTTTCCCTACAGAAATAGGGATTGGTAGCACTAGATAGGTACCTAATACTAATATATAGAGACAGAGACAAGAGGAAAGTGTTGGAAGGGTTACTGCTTGTTTTTCTCTAATTTTAGATGCCCTAGGTTGAAAAGTGTTGGAAAGGTTACTGGCTGTTCTGCGTTATACAGAAATAGGGATTTGTTAATCATAAAATGGGGCAAAATATCCAGCGAAATACAATGGAAATAATAAATGAAAGATCCCAGCTGCTCATTAATCATTTATATAATTTATTAATAGGTATTGAGCCCAAACAATCAGATAATAAAAATATCAAAAACTGAGTTTTAAAATGAGCAGAGGAGCCAGCAGAGAGACTGAGGCAAGAAACATATGAGAGCGCTCAGAACTCAGAGAGAACCCAAGAAATGAAATAATTATGACTCGATAAAGCTGCAGAACGATGGCAGCCCAGGGTATCCCTATAAATGAATTGCCTGTGTAAAGGGAAATGTCTCACGTACAGCTGAACAGACCAGTCTCCTGCTTAAGAACCAGCAACTCCTAGAGAAGATACAAAGTGAGGAAACTCTATAGAAATTCATACAATTTTAATTCAATGCTGCAGTGTAAAGTCAGTGTGAAACAGTCGGCACAGGACACAACTAGGGATGGGCGAATTTGACCCGTTTCGTTTCGCCAAAAATTCGCCGCCAGTAGTGATGGGCGAATTTGCGCCGTTTCGCTTCGCCGAAAAATTCGCAAAATTCGCGAAACGGCGAAAAATTCGCGAAACGGAGCCGGCGTCTCGTTTTTGACGCCGGCGCCTGTTTTTCTCAACGCCGGCGCCCGTTTTTGGCGCCGGCGTCCGTTTTTCGGAAAAAATTTTTTTGACGCCGGCGAATTTTTGCCGCGAATTTTCGCGGGCGTTTCGCGAATTTATTCGCTGGCGGCGAAACGCGCAAATTCGCCGCGAATTCGCCTTTTTTTTTTGAGTTATTTAGCTTTTTATTCAGCAGCTCTCCAGTTTACAGTTTCAGTAATCTGGTTAATAGGGTCCAAATGACCCTAGCAACCATGCATTGATTTGAATAAGAGACTGGAATATGAATAGGAGAGGCCTGAATAGAAAGTCATTATAACAATACATTTGTAGCCTTACTGAGCATTTGTTTTTTAAGATGGGGTCAGTGACCCCCATTTGAAAGGCGGAAAGAGTCAGAAGAAGAAGAAGGCAAATTATTCAAAAACTTTAAAGGAGAAGGAAAGACTAAAATTAAGTAAGCTTTATCAGAAAAGTCTATATAAATACACCAGTAAACCCTCAAAGTAATGCTACTGTGAGTCCTCTGTCAAAAGAAACATCATATTTCTTTCCTTCTATTGTGTACTCATGGGCTTCTGTATCAGACTTCTTGTTTTCAGCTTAAACCTCCAGGGCAGGGCTTGAGCATGCTCAGTTTGCTCCTCACCCCCTCCTTCCTCCTCTCTCTGCTGTAATCTGAGCTCAGAGCTGTAAGTGAGCAGGGAGAGACTCAGGCAGGAAGTGATGTCACACCAAGCTTATATGGCAGCTGCTATCCTAAACAAACAGAGACAGTGTCTAGAGCTGTTTACTCGAGTATGGTAAAGAATTCTGAGGAATAAATATAGTGTTATAGCTTGTACTATTGTGGCTAATCTGTTGGCAATAAACTGTCTTGGAGCTTTCCTTCTCCTTTAAAAAAGAAACAATCAAGACCAATTGAAAAGTTGCTTCTAATTGGCCATTCTATAATATACTAAGGGGCAGATTTATTAAAGGTCGAAGTGAAAATTAGAATTTAAAAAATTATAATTTCAAGCTAATTTTTTTGTAGTTCGACTAGGGAATAGTCTAAATTCGAAAAAAAAATTGAAAATTCGAATATCGAAATTTATCATGTACTGTCTCTTAAAAACTTATATTCGTACGATTCGAATGCGCTATTACTACGATTCGAATTCGATCGAAAACTGACCTATTCAACCAAAAAAAACCTTCGTTTTTTCTAAATAAATTTTGGTTGGTCGAATTTCGACGTTTTTTAAATTCGAAATTCGACCCTTGATAAATCTGCCCCTAAAAGTTAACTTAAAGGTGAACCGCCCCTTTGAAGTGTTGCTCTTGAGGGGGAAAATACACAAATGCATTAAGGACACAATGTAAAGTGAGGTAACTGTTTTGCACTTTGCCCCATAAAGTGTAACTGTTTCCATGTTGCTCCCCTGCCACTATTTTGCTCTGCTACATGTGTGTCCCAATCCTCCTGCATTCAACTGCTGCTCTCTATATGTGGGGTTCAGGGTTGTCTCCCCTATATAAAATCCCCAAAATAGATCGGACTGATTGAACTTTTTTGTTTTGATGTATTAAATGGGTTGTTCACCTTTGATTTAATTTTTAGTAGGATGTAGATAGGGATATTCTGATACAATTTGCAGTCGGTTTTCATTTTTTAGTATTTGTGGTTTTTGAGTTATTTAGCTTTTTATTCAGCAGCTCTCCAGTTTGCAATTTCAGCCATCTGATTGCTAGGGTACAAATTCCCCTAGCAACCATGCATTGATTTGAATAAGAGACTGGAATATGAATAGGGGAGGATTGAATAGAAAGAGGAGTAATAAAAAGTAGCAATAGCAATACAATTGTAGCCTTACAGAGCATTTGTGGGCTTAGTGAAAGCTGGAAAGAGTCAGAAGAAGAAGACAAATAATTAAAAAAAACTATAAATAATGAAGACCAATTAAAAAGTTGCTTAGAATGAGTCATTCTATAACATACTCAAAGTTAACTTAAAGGTGAACCACCCCTTTAAAAATAACTACCGACTAGTAAGTAGTGATGGGCGAATAAATTCGGCAGGCGCAAATTTGCAGCAATTTTTTTTAGTTTCACTGCTGGCGAATAAATTCGCAAGTCTGCCACAATAATTTGCCAGCGTCAAAAAATTTTGGACGTGCATCGGAAAAGGTGTTCACGCCAAAACCACGTAAAAACATTATTCGGACGCCCATTGATTATAACGCCGGCATCAAAATTACAGCGAGTGTCAGAATTGACGCGGGCGTCAAAATTCACGTTAGGGAAAAAATTCGCCCATCACTACTAGAACGTTTATGAACAGACCTTTATTTAGAATAGTCGATTTTTGGGTGTATGCTGTTACAGTTACTGTATAAACTCGTTGAGTCACTAACAATAAAAGCCACAAACACACCGAGTGCAAACGAGCCCATAACGCTCTCCCTTCACTCCATTCTGGTTTCATGCTCTTCTGCACAGGACTCTGCCTGCTGCTCATGTCGGCCTGTTTGATTCCAGATTTATATCCCGCCGCTGCCATCTTTTTTGTGTCATTCCGAGGAATTTATTGCGCCCATAATGATTTAGCCACTGAACTCAAGGGAGATGCATCTCATCACGTCACGCCGTATTGAGCACAGTAAAGAGAGAGACCGACTTCTCATTCCTTCTTCACATACTTTACTTTATCCAAACCCCGGGAGGCTGTTCCCCAGAATGGAATATATTGATGAAATGATTACACATTGCCAACAACTGATTGTGACAATTAAATGATTATTTATGGTTTTGACTTCTTCGCTGATTCAGGCTATTTTATTTTGGGAATCCAATGCTGACATTGGTTTAGAGGCGCCCAAATGACTTTAAAGGCCGGTGAAAGATGATAATTGGTCTTTAGGTGTCTTGTTACTGATTGCAAAGACTATTTTGTTTGGTTGTCCATTTGCAGCCAATAAAATTTGACCTCCTTGCCTAACCTATCACACCTTGATGGCCTTGTAAATCCCCCCAATCAATGATCACTCCAGTATGGGACTGAAAGGTCAGAACTTTTTTACAGTGACTGGCAAAAGTAAAATAATTTGGAAATTTTATAACAAGCATTTTTCAACATTAGCCCCAAGTAACACTTAGCAACAGATTTATCAAGGGTCGAAGTGAATTAGAGGGAATTTTCGAAGTAAAGAAATTCGAAATTCAAAATAATTTTTTTGGATATTTCGACCATCGAATAGGATATTACGACTTCAAATTTACTTCGACTTCGATTCGAAGTAAAAATTGTTCAACTATTTGACCATTCGATAATAGAAGTACTGTCTCTTTAAAAAAACTTCAACTTCAATACTTCGCCAAATTAAACCTGCCGAAGTGCTATGTTAGCCTATGGGGACCTTCTACAACATTTTTCCAAGTCTTTAGAGGTGGAAGGAAAATCCTTCGATCGATCGCTGAAATCGTTCCAATCGTTCGGAACGTTCGATTCGAATGATTTAATCGTACGATCGGTTTTACTTAGATCGTTCGATTGCCAAATTTGGTGAAAAATTCTTCAACTTCGATATTCGAAGTATTTTAATTCGATGGTCGAATTTCAAAGTATTTTGTTCTTTTCCTTTCTCTTCCAATCCTTCCAAGCTCCACTCCCTTTACCCAACACATTGACCCTTGTGTTTACCCCTGTCCTGCAATCTCTATCATGATTCCCTCCCCTACATACAATACTGGTCCAGGAGCCATTTTCCTTCCAATCTCAAACCACAGGGAAGTCTAAGGGGCAGATTTACTAAACTCGAGGGAATAATTCGAATGGAAAAAAAAAATCGAATTTCAAAGTATTTTTTTGGGTACTTCGACCATCGAATGGGTCAAATTCGATCGAATCGAATGATTCGAAGTAAAAATCGTTCGACTATTCAACCATTCGATAGTCGAAGTACTGTCTTTGTATTTTAAAAAATACTTTGACTTCATACTTCGCCACTTTAAACTTACCGAGGTTCAATGTTAGCCTATGAGGACCTTCCCAAGCACTCTTCTAAGTTTTTTGTGGTCGAATAAAAATCCTTCGAACGATCGCTTAAAATCGTTTGAAACGTTCGATTCAAAGCTTTGAAAGCTTTGATATTCGAATTCGAAGGATTTTACTTCAAGGATCGAATTCAAGGGTTTATTAACCCTTGAAACTTGACCCTTTATAAATCTGCCCCCAAGTCTTAAATAATGGCACTCTTACGTGGGAAAATTATTGGTGGTGTTTGTGTTTCTTGGTCTGGCTTTGGTATTGATGCAAACTCCATCCAGAAACTCAGCCAATCAAAATCGATTCAACTCGTGGATCACATGCTCCCTGATCATGTGTATTGGTAAGGTTATCAACGATACTCTATACCAGGGGTCCCCAACCTTTTTCCACCCGTGAGCAACATTCAGATGTAAAATTAGTTGGGGAGCAACACAAGCATGAAAAATGTTCCTGGGTAGTGCCAAATAAGGTTGTGATTGACTATTAGTAGTGCCTATGTGGACTGGCAGCCTCTGTTTGGTTGGACACCTGGTTTTTATGCAGCCAAAACTTGCCAATACACAGATTTACCCCGTTTCACGGCGCAGAGCGAAGGAATCACGGGAGACGGTATTGCTCAAATATCTTGCGGCTTTATTAGGCACATCGAGTGGGATTCTAGCAGTGGGTTGGTGTGGAAAAACCTTGCCAAGCCTGGAATTCAAAAATAAGCACCTGCTTTGAGCCACTGAGAGCAACATCAAAGGGGTTGGGGAGCAACATGTTACTCACGAGCTACTGGTTGGGGATCACTGCTCTATACCATATATATATAATACACAAGAGCCATGAATATCTTGTAAATTATATAGTGAATAAAGTACCCCCTCTTGTAATATATAAGGATATTATAAGTTACCGAGGAGTTTCATGACCATATAAAAACACGAGGCTGAAGGCCGAGTGTTTTTATACAGGTCATGGAACTCCGAGGTAACTTCTAATATCCTCATATTTTGCAACTGGGGGTACTTTATTTATTATAATACACAAATTTCAGTGAGTCATGTGACAGAAATGACATCAGAACTCACCGTTCATAACTGATGACATCAGAACTCACCGTTTATAAGGATATATTTTACAGGATATTCATGGCTTTTGTGTATTATATCCTTATAAACGGTGACTAGTGATGTTATCCATTATAAACGGTGAGTAGTGATGTAATTTTTGTCACATGACTCACTAAAACTTGTGTATTATAATAAATAAAGTACCCCTTGTTGTATAATATGAGGATATATGAAGTAACCTCCTTTGGGGGAACTTTATTAACTATATATTAATATAATACAATATATATTCTGGCGACGGTCCCAGGTGGTTTGAAACGCATCAATGACTTTGGCAATTGAATAAATAATTTTTCTTATATGCCGTGAGTGCTTTCATAGTTATGAAAACCAGTTTTGACCCAGACAGCCTGGTTCTTTGAAGGGATGTCTGGGTCAAAACTGCCTGCCTGGAAAACTGGGCAGGATTCCCTGTGATTGAAGCAGCAATTGCCAACCACTATGTCGTAGCCCCGCCCCCGACACATCTCTCCAACGCTGTGTCACGTCCCGCCTGTTACATCATGGCTCTGCCTCCCGCTACATCACAGTCCCGCATCCCTGCCTGGAGTTAGTCGGGAAGAAAGGTGTCAGCCCTAGTATATAGGTATGGTGATCTGTTATGCTGAAACCAGTTATTCAGAAAACTCAGAATTACAGAAAGGCCATCTCCCATAGACTCCTTTTTCTCTACATAATCTAAATTTATAAAAATGATTTCCTTTTTCTCTGTAATAATAAAACAGCAACTTGTACTTGATCCCAACTAAGATATAATTAATCCTTATTGGAAACAAAACCAGTCTATTGGGTTTATTTAATCTTTCACATGATTTTCTAGTAGACTTAAAGGGCACCAATCATAAGCAAAATCATTTCCTAAGTAAATACACTATGTGAAAGTTCAAGAAATACGATTTTTAAAACAGTTAGAATTGTTTGTATAATGTAAATGATCAGCTCACTATTCCTTCTGCAAGATCTCCCCTATCTCCACTGCAGTTCTAGCTGAGGCAGCCATCTTGGATTTCACTGGCTCCTCCTAACTATCTCTTCCCAGTCAACTGCAGCTCTGAAATCTCGCACATGCTCAGTTGAAATTCCTTGTTGCTTATCAACCCTTCTAAGCTATTTTCAAATCAGCCAAACCTGTGTGTTAGCTGCTGTACAGTAGTGCTGCCACCTGCTGGAAGTTAGTGTGTGCCCTTCATTTGCATAATAACATCACCAGCAGGGGACAAGATAGGGAAATCTGCTGATAGTGGAGGAGTTTACTAAAACAAGGCATTCTGGGTAGAATACTCAAAGCAGTGTTACAATCTGAGCATGCTCCTGAAATTTACATATTATAGTCTCTGTTATAGTCTCAGTATGGCCTCCCTCAGTGAAAGAACCCATTTGACAAAGTAAGGGATTTTTTAAAACCTGCCGTTTTTTTTTTCAAAAAACTATATATGTAGTTTGATTAAACGTGTTTATGTTGTACTGGTCAGATTGTTAATATGTGTTTGATTTTGGGTGTGATTTGTGCCCTTTAAGGTATAATTCAAAATTATTAAAAAATCCATTATTCGGGAAACCCCAGGTCCCGAACATTCTGGATAACAGGTTCCATACTTGTATATATATATATAATTAAAACATTCAATTTGGCAGTGCTGTTCTTTCTCTCAATATATTCCTGGGTGTATATAGAAATAACAGTATTAAATGGTGTCTAGAGTCATCTTTCCAGTGCCTACTTTTAAAACATTACTGTTAAAAGGATGTTGGCTGAAAAAATTTTGAATGATAATCTCTCCTGTAGCAACTGCTATAATTCAGATGCGATTGCAATCCGAGAGCACATACCAGGTAAATTAATGGATACTGTAGCCTCATTAATTATGCAGACTTCTGAATTATTGATATTTTTTTTTTTAAAATACATTAGAGATTCTTTACTTGCCTGGCTAGATTGTTTTGAGTGTTGCTTGGGAGAACATTAATAAAGTCTAAAGGAACGTTCACATAAAAAAATAGTCAGTGTATGCACAAGTTGCTCCAATGATTTACTAGTGTACTGTATGATGTAGTTTAGTACAGGTATCTGGAAACCCCAAAAAGTTCTAAATTATGGGAATGTGAAATCCCACAGACTCCATTTTAATCAAATAATTCACGTTTTTACTTTTTCTCTGTAATAAAAAAACAGTAGCTTGTTCTTGATTCCAACTCACATATAATTAATCCTTATTGCCTTTTTGGGTTTATTTAATGTTTAAATGTTTTTTTAGTCAATGTAAAGTTCAGACATTATCCATGCTGAATGTGCTTTCTGCTCGGTATTGGGTGGGAGGACATGGCTTCCTTGTTTGTACTTAACAGATATCACAGTGCACCCTTCCATCCAGGCTGAATATACTGCTACTAGTGCTATAGTGCTACTCCAGCAGAATTCTGCACTGAAATCCATTTCTCAAAAGAGCAAACAGATTTTTTTATATTCAATTTTGAAATCTGTCATGGGGCTAGACATATTGTCAATTTCCCAGCTGCCCCTGGTCATGTGACTTGTGCCTGCACTTTAGGAGAGAAATGCTTTCTGGCAGGCTGCTGTTTTTCCTTCTCTTTGTAACTGAATGTGTCACAGTGGGACCTGGATTTTTACTATTGAGTGTTGTTCTTAGATCTACCAGGCAGCTGTTATCTTGTGTTAGGGAGCTGTTATCTGCTTACCTTCCCATTGTTCTGTTGTTAATCTGCCTTGGGAGGGAGGGAGGTGGTGATATCACTCCCACTTGCAGTACAGCAGTAAAGAGTGATTGAACTTTATCAGAGCACAAGTCACATGAATTGGGGCAGCTGGGAAATTGACAATATGTCTAGCCCCATGTCAGATTTCAAAATTGAATATAAAAAAATCTGTTTGCTCTTTTGAGGAATGGATTTCAGTGTAGAATTCTGCTGGAGCAGCACTATTAACTGATATATTTTGAAAAAATTTTTTTTCCCATGACAGTATCCCTTTAACAGGGTTGTTCCCCTTTACATTAACTTTTATGATGACGTATAAAGGGATATTATGAATCAATTTCCAATTAGTTTTCATTTTTGTGGTTTTTGAGCTATTTAGCTTTTTATTCAGTCACTCTCCAGTTTCCAATTTCAGCAATTTGGTTGCTAGGGTTCGAATTACCCTAACAACCATGCACTGATTGGAATAAGAGACTGGAATATGAATAGGAGAGGCCTGATTAGAAAGATGAGTAATAAAAGTAGCAATAACAATAAATGTGTATCCTTACAGAGCATTTGTCATTTAGAGGGGGTTAGTGACCCCCATTTGAAAGCTGGAAAGAGACAGAAAAAAAAGGAAAAAAAGGTCTGTAGCACCTACAGTGGGACACACAGCTGAACTAATTGTAACAATATATCCAGCGCTTTACTTTGTAAATTGTAAGCTCTATAGATCAAAGCTGCTCACAATAAGCACTGTTCAACCTGCATTATGTATTCATAACTGCTTTGTACCGGCACGAAATTTAACCTGTGTAAAACAATACAGGTTTGGAATCCGTTATCCAGAAACCTGTTATCCAGAAAGCCATCTTCCATAGACTCCATTTTATCCAAATAATCCAGATTTTAAAAACTGATTTCCTTTTTCTCTGTAATAATAAAACAGTCGCTTGTACTTGATCCCAATTAAGATATAATTAATCCTTATTGGAAGCAAAACCAGCCTATTGGGTTTATAACATTTACAGGATTTTCTAGGGGACTTAAGGTATGAGGATCCAAATTAAGGAGAGATCCATTATCCTGAAAGCCCCAGGTCCTGAGCATTCTGGATAACCAGGTCTCATACCTGTATCCCAAATAATTTCCCAAATGAAATAGGTAGTGATGGGCGAAAAAATTTAAATTTGCAGTGAATTTCCGTGTTTCACCATGGGCGAATAAATTCACGAAATATATAACAACAGTAAAACAACAGTAAGAGAGAATCAATGAACAAAAATAGATATTCCATTTTTTCTCTTTTTATTGCACACTTTCCTGTGAAAAATATGTTTCTCTTTCCTACTCATGAGGCAAATAAAGTGTTAACAGCATAACATATTTCTCAGTGGAGCACAGGTGGACTCGGTATGTTTGGAGATAGAGGATAATTTTATTTTCCAATTTCAGAGCGCCAGGCTTCCTGCATGTTTAGAAACATTATTTATTTTGTAAATGACAGTTTTTATTTTGCCCTTTTCAGCACAGAAGCCAATTTAATAATATGCACTAGAACTATAAAAGAAGCCTAAACTTAAGCATCCCAGGATTCACATCTTAGGATCTGCAACCAAGTGGTGCATGGAAAATGCTTCTAATAGCCTGGAGCTTGAGTCTACCTTTGAAGGATAATTCTATTAGCATTTTAATACAATTCAGGATTATAAAATTCATACTGAGAATGTAAATCTGTCTTATCTGTCTATCTATATATTTATTTATCATCTACCATCTCTCTCTCTCTCTCTCTCTCTCTCTCTCTCTCTCTCTCTCTCTCTTGCGCGCTATCTATCTATCTATCTATCTATCTATCTATCTATCCATCTATCTATCTATCTATCTATCTATCTATCTATCTTCTCTCTCTCTCTCTCTCTCTCTCTCTCTCTCTCTATCATCTCTCTATCATCTCTCTCTCTATCTCTCTCTCTCTCTATCTCTCGCTCTCTATCTCTCTCTCTATCTATCTATCTATCTATCTATCATCTCTCTCTCTCTCTCTCTCTCTCTCTCTCTCTCTCTCTCACTCTCTCTCTCTCTCTCTCTCTCTCTCTCTCTCTCTCTCTCTCTCTCTCTCTCTGTCTATCTATTCCTGTTCTTTCCGTTTTGCAAAGTCAAGCCCGTACACCACTCGTTCTCTTTTTTTTTATAAATGGAAATCATAATTTTTGGATTTGACCAAATACGAACCCTTCACAGAAGATTTAGCCAAACTGAAGCAAACTCAAAGACAATGTATATATTTTTTTTATTGTGGTCAAATATGAATATGTAAATCATGACGTATCAATATCTAGGCCCAATCAAAAATGTGCATCGTCTTTAAATACAAACTGCTTTCTGTATATCAGTATTTATTAAAATCTCTTATGGGTTCCTCTTAATTGTGTCTTCTTGGACAGAAAAAAATACAAAACCTTTTTTTTTTTTTTAGATAAAAAAATACAGTTCAACTGGACAATTTTTTAAATGATTAAAAACACTTCCCTTCTCAACAGGTTTTAGATTTTTTTTTAGTTTGGATTTTAGTTTTATTTTGCTTTTTTTAATCTCAATCTAAAATTCACAGATACAAGGTTTTCTAAACAAAATTTGATCATTATTTTTGCCAAGATTTTCTTGAATTGCAGAAAAAAAAGAAGCAAACAAATTGTAATAAATCAGCCTGCTAGGGTTTCATCCAAAATTCAGGGATTTTGTGGAACCCCAAGAAATTAGGTAGAACTCAAGCACTTAAGTGTTAAGTTCTTACAGAATTGTACTAACTACCCTAAACTTTAAAGACTCTAATAGACTTACTTTGTTCTCATACACTTCAATAGACGTTGCCAAGTCCATTCAAGTAAAATTGTACTTTTATAAATAGCACGCCCATCAGGATTTACAGCAAGGAATAAGCCTGGCATTTATGGAATCTTTTCAGCTTCATGAATGTATGAATCATTTTCAACCCAAAGTGTTATAATTTTTTTGCATTCAGTTAAATACACGCATCTCTTATCCTTGCCTAAATATATAAAAATAGATGCACCCTGGTGATGAGATGCATCAGTGAGCCAAATACATAACATGAAGGTCTAACTGTCAGCTAGAAAGGCACAGATTTCACAAGGATATTTTTATATATTAAAATCGAATCATTTAATATAATTTCCACAGAAAATGGTTTTACTTTATAATAAAGTAGTTCGTTATCCTTATTGAATTGAATTTCTTTTATTTTTTTAAAGTTTGCCACCAATATATAATTTTTTTAAAAAAAATCTAAAATACCGTATATACTCGAGTATAAGCCAAGTTTTTCAGCCCCCCAAAATATGCTGAAAAACTCTACCTCGGCTTATACTCGGGTCAAGAGCAAAAACGGTCGCCGGCGTCCAAGAATAGTCGCCAGCGTCCAAGAATAGTCGCCGGCGTCCAAGAATAGTCTCCAACGTCCAAGAATAGTCTCCTATGAATATTCTCCGGCGTCCAAGAATGGTCGCCGGCGTCCAAGAATGGTCGCCGGCGTCCAAGAATGGTCGCCGGCATCCAAGAATGGTCACCAGCATCCAAAAACGAGACGCCGGCACCTCCAATGGGAGCAGAAACCCTCAATTTTTTGATTGAAACTTACCAGAAGCTGCTGCATTTCTCACCCTAGGTTTATACTCAAGTCAATAAGCTTTCCCAGTTTTTGGAGGTAAAATTAAGTACCTCGGCTTATACTCGGGATGGCTTATACTCGAGTATATACGGTACATCTGTTGTTGGGGGGAGAGGGTATGATAGTAGTATAAATCCAAAATATATTTCCTCCTAGAAAGCAAGAATATATCATAAATGTGCCGGATAAGCAACAATTATAATTATGTTAAGATATACATATGTTCGTTGGGATAATTTTACAGTTATCTTTAATTAGAGGAGATCAATCAATCAGTGTTCTTTGAAATACTTTTGAGGTGCCCAAGGCTGCCACAGCATGCATAGACACATCATAATTATACATTCAGAGCATCTCAAACAAAGACCCTTGTGAAATACAGTATCTGCTAATTATGTCTATTTTCAGAAAACAAAGGCAATAAAATGTCTCTCTGGTTAACAATTCATGTCATGTTACATTTTAATTAGCACATCCACTTATACTATATTTCCTTTTGTCTCCAAAAAGTTGCCTGTCCTCCTTATTGAGGTTAAAGGCTAATATAAGCATGCTTGGTCTACACTAGACTTCCATGAGTCATAGGCAAATTGCTGTACATTTAAATACTACACCAGCCAACCCTTTTACATATAGTACAGATTTTATCTCTCTCTTTTCTTTCCTTACCCCAATGAGCTACCGCAGGACAGCAGTCCCTAACTAATCACTTAAAGCAGCCATACATGGGCAGACTGTGTATATTTTCGGCCTCGTGGGCCCATGGGTGGGATTGTCTGCCACCATATATTTAGCAATAATAAAATGAAACTTTATTTAATACAATATCCTTCCTTCCCTTTCTTCCTTCATTTCCTACCTTCTCATTCTTCCTTCCTTTCTGTTCTTCCTTCCTTTCTGTTCTTCCTTCCTCTCCCATCACCTCTCCTCACCCATCCCCTCCTTCTTTACTCTCCCCTCCAGCTCTTCCTTCCTCTCCCATCCCCTCCTTTTTTTCCTTTTTCTCTCATCCCCTCCATTACTTCCATTCCCTCTGTTCATCCATCCTCTCCCATCCCCATCAGTGTCAGACTGGGATGCCAGGGGCCCACCAGAAAACGTTAGTCCAGGGGCCCATTCTGCAAACTATTTCTCCTCTTCCTCACCTCACTCAACCTCTATTTTTCAAGTCTCTTTTCTTTCTATTCTATTATTTTTTATTCTTTAGCCTCTCTGTTCCCATGCAGAAGTAAGTATTGACCATGAAACAGGCCAAATAGTTAGAAGCAGGAGGACCCACTGACACTTGGGCCCTCCTGGAGTTTTCCTGGTATCCCAGTGGGCCAGTCTGACACTGATCCGCTGCATACCATTTTCTTCTTTCCTTCCACTCTCATCCCCTCCGCTCTCCAATCCACTCCATCTCTACCTCCCTCTCCCATCCCCTCCGGCTCTACCTCCCTCTCCCATCCCCTTTGGCTCTTCCTTCTTTCCTATTCCATACACTTTCTTCTTTCCATCCTCTCCCATTCCCTCCATTTCTTTCTTCTTTAGCCATTGATGCATCATAGCACAGTCTATGACAAATTGTTTAGTCTGCTGCTTAATGGTTCTAGATCTAACCATCTGTGGTTATGATGGACACCAGTTATTAGATAGAATGAGTACAGTTTAAAGAAGGAAACTCCAACTAGTGTCTTACTTGATGTTACTTAAACCCTTCTAGTAGGAAGTGTAGCTTGCCAAAAGCACGTATGTAACCCTCAGAGGTGCGTGACTATACCCTACAATTTATAGCTTGCATGATTAGAAATGATGTTCTATAAGGGAACAGAAATCAAACAATATCAGAACATTTTGCCATTTCAGGTATAGTTGATTTTTACAAATGACAAACTAAGCAAAATCCATTCAGCGTCTCACATAGCTCTGCCCCTGCAAGTAATACACAGTATTTTTATTCTAAGCATAATCTGTCAGTGCTTAAGAAATTGGGCATATTTGATTTATGGCATTAAGTAACTAATGACCTGTTTCCTAGGTGCTTTTTCAAAGTCTGGTACACTGCCCAATCCTGAATACCTTTCTTAGTAACATCCTTCAGATAGGCTTTGCTGATGAATAAGGCACAATTTGGAATTTACATTTACAATGGGGCTTTATAAAAGAGCTGCATGATCAAAAAATAATGGATATTTTCTTTCTTTCTCTGAATTCCTTCCCCTCGTTCATTGCTAATACAAATGGGATTATTCATGCAAACTTGGAACAAGAATACCTTGTTCATTGCCTCAAGGATGCCTCAAACTCTCTGCAAACCAATGGGTCCTTCTCGTATAGGAATATTTTTTTTTTCTAAATAATTATTTTGTAGAATAATGCACATCCTTGTTGTTTCTATTATTTGTTCTAATTTTAGATGTAATAAAGCTGCCAGTATATAAACTGTCAGTTATATTAAACAAGCACTAAGCCTTCAAGCTTTCATTGTTCTTTATATAGGGGGATTCTTGTGCTGGAGTAGCTTTTATGGTATTGCCTACAAGGGTTATGCTAAAACCTAGAGAAAGTTCTCCAACCTTGAAGGTTGAGATTGGAGCTTAATATTCCTGGAACTATGGCTACATAGTTTCCTATATCTGTACCCATTCCATTAGCTAAGGGGAGCCTTGACCAAAGATTGGATCTTTAAGGGGGCATTGAGTAAAGGTTGAACTATCAACCCAAGTGGCTTGAACTGGAAAACATAGAGGGTAATTGGAGGTAATTTAATAACAAATTGGCTGATCTGTAATGGTGTTATTTCCTCTTTGCATTTTGTAATTCAACAACCCCTGAAATTTACAGGTTGGACATCTGTTACCCTTTCTGCGTGTTCATGGGTCCACCTCTTCTCTGACCTTAGTGATGGTAATTTCTTCCATCCCACTTTCTCAACAGTATCTGTATTGTCTAATAGGATTTCCAGGAGGTCTGTAGAAACTGCTCCTACTTGCACCCACAGTGATATATCGATGGCCAGACAGTTTGCCCAAAAACTGCCTAAACATAAAATAAACCATGAGGTAGAGACACTTTATTATACCGACACAATGGGAAAATTTCACACTTCAGCAAACCCATTCTACATGTTTATATGTCACAGAATGCCCTGTCTATGTCAATATTCCACCCCTAACCAGGCAGCCACACATTGTGCATTTGGGTTATTGTTGGGTACTATAGAAGGCCAGTTTATGATTGTAAATTAATAGAGCAAATGATGCTGCTCTTAAGCTAAAAGACACTATGATCTCATATCATTGAGGAATAGGATTTGTAATTCTCACTTTAAAGGAGACATACATATAGGATAAATAGAAAAACCCTTATTTTGTAGACAATAATGTATACTATATGGTGCTGGTTAGTGATGGGCAAATAAATTCGCCAGGCATGGATTTGCGGCTAAAAATTCTCAACCATAAAGAAAAATTGTCGCGTGTCAAAATTATTCGGACACCCATTATCTTCAACGCATTTGGATAAAATAGTCGCACATTTAAAAATTGCCGCTCGCGTCAAACTTGTTGTGTGTCATAATAATTTTGACTTCAATTCATTTTGCTGTTTCGCGAATTTTTTGCCGAATAAAACAGGACAGATTTGCCCATCACTAGTGCTGGTTTTACTTTTGACTGTAAATTAATATTGTTTTCAAAACGAGCCCTTTTATTTGAGCTCTCCATAGATGCTCTCTGTTTCCTGTCCCTGTTTCTAATGAAGGGTGGGTGTGTCCTAATGGTCCCTGCCAGAAGCATAGTAGGAGGAGGACAGCCAATCACATCAGGTCAGCCTAGCTGCTTGTATTGGGCATTTGTGGTGTCTCATTAATTATATAAAGTAAGTCTGTCTAACCTATAGGTATTAGCTGTTGTTTAAGTGTCAGGATTACCCTGTAGCCTAAATCTGTTGGTGAGTGCTGGAAACTGTACTACATTAACAGTTGATGCACAGCAGGTTGAGCAGCACTAATATATACTGTAAAGTGTTGCTTTAGCCATCTTGTTAAAATGTCACCATCTTACCCTACTGTTGACATGTTCTTTTACTCTCTCTATCCTGGCCTACTTTTGACAGTCAATATTTTGCCATATTATGCCATATTGTTCTACTCTCACTCTCTTGTGCTACTGTTGTTATCATTTCCAACTGTCACCACTAGTGATGAGTTCAATTTTTTGTTTCACTGCAAAAATGATGCCCATAATCTCCAATGGGTGAAAAAAATTGTCACATGTCCACCATACTAACCATGGAAACCCTATCTTCTTGCTGATGAATTATCATATAAATGAACAGGAGAACCCTGGGTAATGCTTCATTTGTGAAAAAAAAATGCTAATCAGTGATTGGTTGCTGTAAATTACGGCCCAGGTACAATTTACCCAGTGTTTATAAATGACCCCCCAGTTGCCTATTGCCCTCTTGTTGTAAAGTCAACATCTTGCTCTACTGCCATCTTGTTGCAATATCACCATCTTTTGCCTTATTGCTGCCATCTTGTTCGACTGTCACCAGTTTGCCTTTTTATAGCCATTTAGCTTTAATATATCATGATATCTCTCACTTTTCCAACCTACAAATGCTAAGACCCTGCTGCTATTTGCACCCAACACCCAAAAGACAGCTCGATGTATTGTTAATAAAAACTTTGGGAAATAATATGAATATATTGCAAAGTCAACGTGATTGTTTCCCCATATAACCGGAGTATCGTAGCTCTCATTAACCTAATCACATCAAGGCAACAGTATTACAGCAGTAAATCTCCTTCTAACAGTTCCTACATGCATTTACGATGGATGATAAAAGCTTGTAGGATTAGGTTCTGCAGATTGCAGCCTGCACGTGTTATACAGTCAATGGGGAGCTGCAGTTGACACAATGCTACGAGAGAATGAGGAGGAGATTACTCCAGCTGTACAGCAAATGAGCACAATTACCGACTGAATGGATCGGCAAATTGTGTAGAAAATAACACTTGGGGGGGTTGTGTTCATTAAATGTAACTGAACTTTCGATTATTACAAAAATGCGAGTCGGAATTTGAAGCGTTGACTTTCTGCTTTGCTTTATGGCTTGTGCATATGACTGATGAGTTTCAGGGAGAAGATTACAGGTTTGTAAAATAGAAAGGCTGTTTAATTCAGTGCAAGTTACCATATTTAGATAATTCCTGCCGTGCGGAAAAAGTTATTTAATGCATGGCGTGGAGCATAAGGTAGCTACTGATTCATTGCTTACAGCTCAAATTACATACACAGCAGAATATTACATACGCTGGTCATAGTTGTGTGCAAATGAGAAAACACATTTTTGAATGGATCGGTAATTTGACTTGATGTTTTAAGGGAATGGAATTATCCTAGGAAAGTGGTTCCTAAACTCCCATAGCCCCCCAGTGTCAATGGGGGCTCAGCCTAAAACCACTTATAGTATGAATGGTGGAAAATAGTAATTTGCTCTCCTAGAGGAACCCAACTTGAAGAGACATAAAATGTGGGGTGAATATGAATTTGTGGTCCAGATATTTTGGAAACTATGATTGAACAACTGAAACACTGATGTTTTCTGAGACCTGGTCAAAGGTTGGACCTTCAGTGGAGACTAGCCATAAGCTGGATCTTCAATGGAGCCTTATCAAAGGCTGGACATTCAAGTAGGCTTGGCCAAAGGTTGGAACTGAAAGTGGCTCTTGAACTAAAAAACTTTGTCCTAGGAAATAGAAATCAATAGCACTCAGAAGGAGAACTAAAGCTTAACTAAAGAAGTAGCTAGAAATGTTGAACATGATGTTTTGTGCTTCTGTACCAGCCCAAGGCAACCACAGTCCTTTAGCAGTAAAGATCTGTGTCTCCAAAGATGCCCCAGTAGCTCTCCATCTTCTTTTCTGCTGATTCACTGCACATCCTCTGTGCTGCTGTCACTTACTGAGCTTAGGGACCCACTCACAATATACAGTACACATAGAATAGAAATGTCACAATATAAGGCTGATTCGTAATTAATAGAGATAATTAGTGATGAGCAAATCTACGAAAACGGTGAAAAATTCGAGAAACGCATTGAAGTCAATGTGTGTCAAAATTTTGACAATTTTGACGCGAGTGACAATTTTTACATGCGTGTCGATTTTGTCCAAATGCATTAAAGCCAATGGGCATCCCAATAATTTTGACGCGCGGCAATTTTTATGCGGCACCAATTTTTTAGACACATGGATTTTTCCCTGGGGATTTGTTGCCGCAATTTCGCAAATTCATTGGGTTGTGTCGAAAACACGGAAATTAACTGCAAATTAGTGTCTGCCGCATTTATTTGCCCATCAGTAAAGATAATAATTACATGGCAGCACAGAAACCAGTGCAATTAGCATCAGAATTGAATAATCAGCAAACCTGTAGCATCAGCTTATATTACAGGGGAAGCTCATTTTCTGCTGGATAATTAGTGACGAGCCCTAAGCTTAGCTTCTCAACAGCCAATCAGAGCCCACTGAGCATGTGAGTGTCACAGACACTTTCCAAGATGGTGACCCCCTGTGACAAGTTTGAAGTCCTGGATCATTGCTGCTATTGACAAGCTGAAACTTTAGCCTCGTGCAATAAGTTCACTATATAAAATATGGCATTTTCAGCCAAAATCATTTTAGGGTTTGGTTCTCCTTTAATATGGATGCAACATTATACCCAGGGAATTTTTGCCATAAAGTCAGAAAAGAATCTTGTCTCAGGCATCAATTTGTCGGGGTTGGCAAGTGGAATGGTTTTTTAAATGAAGATGCATATATATATATAGGCATTATTCCTCACTTGACATTTTACAATTCTTTGCTCTTTGTACTCCTTTCCTTTAAATTATACAGAGCAGCTGAATATGTCAATGTTTAAAGGTTTCCGACTCGTCTTTAGCATTCTCTCTACTTGGTTGCAAAAGTTCCTTTTTCTCCTGCCTTTAATTCTAGCTCTAGAAGACTGAGAAGAGAATGGCTCGTCCCCGACAGCTGAAAAATAGAGGCGATGGACGTCAGGGTCAGGGGTGTAGGTTATTAAACGCTACAGGTCAGAAGGTTCTATTTAACAGGTGCCATGACAGTCTTTTTAACAATACGTCTGAATACGTTTTTTTTTTCAACGCCCTGAAGAAAATGTTCCAGCAAATATTAGAACAGGAAGATAAAACCAGATGAAAAAATAATGATTTGTGATATTAAATTGCACGGCTTGAATTGCTTGCATTTTCTTTTTTTTTACAAAAGCAGTGACAGCAAGAAGCTTATGTGTTCCTTTTCCGTCCCCTCAGGCAAAAAACAATTATGAAATAATGTAATGGCATGTATGGGAAGCTAGGAGAAACCTTTTCCATCCAATCAAATGCTGATCATATTATTGGTTATTAAGTTGGTTATTTTGATAAGCTGGAGGAGAGTGAACATCCAACATTGTCCTGAGGAACGGTGGCTGGATACATAGTTCCTCCTCTTTAATGAAGAACTATTGATGTTATTGGCTCAAGTCAATCATTTATTTCCCAGCAGCTTGATCAATCTATTAGGAAGGTGTGATCAGCATGTTAGTTGCTATGATATCCCAACCCCTGGTGAGATAATTCCTTCAGACACATTCAGAAAGCAAAGGAGACCTCCAGCAAGTCTTTCTCTATATAAATTTAAACTGCAGGTTCAATCCACCTTTGACATTCTTCAGCTTTTGACGTTGATGACAGTTGTACAGTGATGTGGCTGAGCAACCAACCTACTGCTAGGTCACCTATGCTTCATATGTTTTCAGTCTATATTTGTATATACCAGGGGTGCCCGTATATTAACCAGCAAATCAATGCAGCACAGGAGCTCTTTGGCTTGGAGCAGAAGGTGTCCCATTGAATGCAATGACACTGAAAATTTGTCTTGTAGAAAGCGGAGGGTATTAGCATAAATGCACAGCGATGCAGACGAGGAAACCAAAGACATCAATAAAAACATTATTCCAGTTCTCGTTTCAGGGAGTACTTAACGCTGCACAGGTTCTGAAGGATAGACAGTTTTAAAGGTAAAGTCGATAGAGTTTTTGACATTGACATTTGAGTAAGTCTTTTAACTCCGCTTATGAATCAAGTGCAGATGTTTGTTATTTTGAGTTCGTTTCGCCATGGATTCAGGGCTGGTTATAACATTTTTTTTTTCACAAGTCTGGGCTACGGTTTCCTATGGCTGTGGAACACAAGGGGGTTTTTACGAAATGAACACTATATTGATGTGCACACTCAATGGTGTTTTCAATGTCCACTGATTTTGACCAAATCTTGGACATGCAGTGGGTGACCTATTTCTTATTTAGATGATTTTAGGCAGATGCATTGTGAACATCGGCCTAACAACTATTAGAAATGCTTGTGGGCCCTAAACAGAGGAGTAACTAGAGGAGCAGACCCTGCAGTTGCAGCAGGAATGAGGAGTGTAGAGGGCTCAATTTTCAATACATTGTGGTAGAACAGGTCAACTTAGCAATGTTTGGGACCCTAAACTGAATTTTCTGTGATCTACTGTAATTAAGGCACTGGCCTTAAATGCTAAGTACCTTCACAAAAAGTAAGTTGAAATACTCTGATGGATATGTGAAATATCACCACTGATGGGAGGCTGGTGAGTGCTTCAGGCAAGGAACATTTGTTATGACCAACCAGAAACCAGAAACAGGACAGTCAGGAGAGGGATGAAGGGGTTGTAGAGAAAAGGCAGAATTTGGATGGAGCAGACAGAACATGGAAGTACACACTAAGCACAGGAGAAGGGCTGGAGTAGGAGCAGAACTGGATGAACAGGAATGGGGCAGGAACAAGGCGAAAGGGACAAGGTCGAGGGAAAAGCCGCATTGTTCAAGCTACCAGAAATGAATGATCAGGCCAGGATGTAAACATGGGTTTATATAGGGCACACTTGGATCTGACTGGCTGACCAATAAGGCTGCAGAGTTGTGATGGGAAACACAGGTGCAAATATGAGAACATGAATCAAGATCTTGCTGGCTGCTCTCCTAGCCCGTGGAGAGCAGCCAATCACCTGGAAGCCCTCAACTGGATTCTGGCAGTTTTATAAATACCTTGGTTACCATCAGACCATCAACTGCTAGCTAACAGAAGGTGACAATGACTTGCCTAGGGATACTTATAACATTTGTAAGTGTTGGCCATGAGCAGCAATATACAATGATGCTTGGTGTTTTATAGATGGGCCATTTCTTCCATAGCTTTAATAATACCCATAACCCATCTTGTTTGTGGCTAGAACACACACCATTTAATGACTGTTGTGCCTTGTGTGACTGCAAGTAGGGATGGGCGAATTTGACCCGTTTCATTTCGACAAAAATTTGCCGCCGGCTAAATGTCGCTGACGGCCATTAAAGTCTATGGGCGTCAAAAATGTTTTGTCTCGTGGCGAAATTTTTTGATGCGAGTCTTTTTATTTTGACGCACAACGCCATACAAGTCTATGGGCGTCATTTTTTCGGCAAAACAAGCCGAAAAAATTCGTCCATCCCTAACTGCAGGTGCACTATGCCGATAACACTTTAATCAGGGTATCGGCCAAAGAACAAAAAGGGTATAAATGGAGAAGAAAGAGGGGTCAGCTGACCTGCACACACATCCAAGCACTCCTATTGGCTTTGACATTGGCTGGCTAAGTATAGGTTGAGTGGCATCATAGAGGCATCACCTAATACATGAGTCAAACTAATTTCATAGTCCATTTAATGAATTGCTAATCAAGGGATGTGAGGATTGTGGCTTGCAATAGTCTCGTTGCAGGAGGGAAAGGAATAGGGAAAAAAGAAAGGGGGAAATATCCAGTGTTTCCCTGGGGTAGATAGTAAGGTAAGCTACAATGGTAACAAGGGGTCCAGGTGCTCAAGCCCCAGACCTTCAACTCAGGGAGGCAATTTGGCAGATATATGTTTAGTTATGGGCTGGCACAGACCGGACTTCACTCCAAAACTTGATACAATAAAAAAGTAATTTTATTCAGCAAAAAATTAACATCCCAAAGAGTAGCCTTACACGTTTCATGCCTTGTCATAGGCTAAAGATGTTTTTGTTGAATATAATTACTTTTTTATTGCATCAAGTTTTGGATTGAAGTCCGGTCTGTGCCCATAACTAAACATAAATGTGCCAGGATTGGGGTTTTCCAGGTCTGTTTTAACAGCGACTAACGCTATAAATGTTCCTTGGGCTGCCTCCGCCCAGCTAAAACATTCTCGTCAAAAGAAATTCTCTGACACCTGCAGCATCTTGGAAAAATTATGCCATTGTCAGTAAATTTTCTAGTGGCCTTGAGAATATGTATTCGATGAAACAGGATAGGAATAATAATCAAATGACATGTTTTGAGTACATAATAATGTGTCAGTACAATTTTTGGCATGTCAGTACATTTTCACAATAATGCTATTAAGAATGAAAAATGGCCACGTTGCAGTCCAGCCTTGGTGACTACAGAACAGTCCGAGAGCCAAGCTGTCAATCATCTCTGTGCTTCTTCAAGTTCTGCCTTGCCTACACCAGACTATGGTAAATGGTTCCGAAATTACATTTAATAAGAAATAAATTAAAATCGTACCATCTGCAGTGGAAAGAGTTTACTGAAACATTCTGCTGTCCTGTTAAAGTGACCCTGTTGGAGTATTATATTTGTGACTACCAGTTTATATGATCTTTCAGATAATAATGTAAATGGCATCAGGCAGCGTAAAATATGCTCCTGAAAATGTCACTCTATAGGGAAAGTCAAAAATAAAAGGGGTTGTCCACCTTTTGAATTAAAGGAACAGTAACACCAAAAAATGAAAGTGGTTCATAGGAATGGAAATATACTGTAGTGTTGCCCTGCACTGGTAAAACGGGTGTGTTTGATGCAGAAACTCTATTATAGTTTATATAAACAAGCTGCTGTGTAGCCATGAGGGCAGCCATTGAAGCACAGGATACACAGTAGATAACAGATAAGTACTACTATAATTTATATAAACAAGCTGCTGTGTAGCCATGGGGGCAGCCATTGAAGCACAGGATACACAGTAGATAACAGATAAGTACTACTATAATTTATATAAACAAGCTGCTGTGTAGCCATGGGGGCAGCCATTGAAGCACAGGATACACAGTAGATAACAGATAAGTACTACTATAGTTTATATAAACAAGCTGCTGTGTAGCCATGGGGGCAGCCATTCAAGCACAGGATACACAGTAGATAACAGATAAGTACTACTATAGTTTATATAAACAAGCTGCTGTGTAGCCATGGGGGCAGATATTGAAGCACAGAATACACAGTAGATAACAGATAAGTACTACTATAGTTTATATAAATAAGCTGCTGTGTAGCCATCATTTAAGCACAGGATACATAGGGGTATATTTATCAAAGAGTGAAGTTAGAGATTGCCGCAGTCCGCTAGAGTGAAATTGTGCCACTCTCCATTAATTTCTATGGGATTTTTAAAAGAATATTTATCAATGGGTGAAAGTAAAAGTTCATTTCACTCTAGCGGACTGTGGCGCTCTCTAACTTCACTCTTTAAAAAAATATACCCCATAGTATATGTAGTATAGTATATGGTTTTGAAGTTAGGCTGTATCAGTGCTATAAAACCAGCAGTTCTGTTTAATTTCTGGTGTCAGTATCTCTTTAAGGCAATACTTTCAACACTCACATAACCCTATTGCAAGCTCCGTTGGCCTTGAGATGACTACGGTTGCTTCCACAGTCATTAGTTAACTGCTATGGTCTTTAATTATATTTTTATATAATTATTATTATGATATTTCACATATAATATCATTAAAATGTGTAGGTTACTATACTACAAGTGGGCAACCTACCTTTCAGTGTGATTTTCCCTTTAAAACCAAGGATTTTTCAGCCTACACCTTTTTTATTGCAGCCCTTGCTCATAATAATGCTTTGACCCATCATTCACCCATATATATATATATATATATATATATATATATATATATATATATATATATATATATATATATATATATATATATATATATATATATATATATATATATATATATATATTCCATCATCCAACCGTAATTGCTTGTCTTTAATTTCTGTAGTGTAACCAGAGGGTTCTGGGAGATAAGCGCTTTATAGGGATCACATGAGGGTAAAAGCTTTCGGCAATACATTGTTAAGAACACAACAGACCCGTATTCTTCTGCATGTTACGGAATACAACAGAATAAGCCTGGCTCCCTTAACATAGCAATATTGTTTTATATGTGTGTGTATATATATATATCTATATATATAACTTCCTTTTCTTTATCATTGTGAGATGATATTTAACAGTTTAGAAAAAAAGAATGAGCTCATCCGACCGCATGTCTCCCCCCCCCACACACTATTTCTGCTTCCCCAGCCCTCTGTCCTCTATATCTATTTGATTTGGGCTATTTGCAGTACTGTGACTGCTCTGCTTAAGCTGGAAATAATGAGGTCAGCCTTGGGCCAAGTTGCTCCTTGCTGCCCTTGAGATGTGGGCAGGAGGACTTAAATAATTCTAATAGTGCTACATTTTCCCTCAGATATCATTGTGAAGGTTCCTTCAGCTAAAGGGTGCCTCATAGGAACAGACATATTGCATCAAGAGTCTTATTGGAAGGGGATATTTACTGCCCTGAAGGTATTTTCCTTCTCCCTGAGCAAATTTGTTCTGCACCCAGACTGAAGGACTGATCTGCAGCATGACTGCCCCTGTTAAAGATTGTAAGCTCTTGTGAGCAGGTCAGTGATGGGCGAATTTGTCCCGTTTCGATTCGCCAAAAAATTCATGAATTTCACGCAAAATGTGCGAAACGCCCGCGTCAATTTTGACACCCGCATCAATGTCAATGGGCATCCGAATCCTGACTTTCTACATGAGCCCTAATACCCCTAATAAACATTTCTCTGAAACAGCCCCCCTTTTCAGTCAGTCAATCAAGGGGATAAGAGATAATACTGCTGGTGGCTGTTGCCATAGATTTTTGAGGAGGGGGAGGTGGGGGGTTAAAGAAACATATTTTACAATGTCTAGGAAAACAAAATAATTATTTTACATGAGGCCCCACAACCAGAGTTTTTTTTTTTATATAAAAGTTTTAATAATGATGTCAAATTCAGTGATTTGTTACAATGAAATATGAAATAAAAAAAAAGCATCTTTTGTTTTGCAGAACTTTTCCTGAAGGTAAAAAAAAACACAACAAATAGTCCTTTCACTTTTCATTTACTTCCTTAATGGGAGTCAGGGGGTAGTGATGGGCGAATTCGTGTAACGCATTGAAGTCGCAGTTTCGCAAATTAATTCGATTGTGCCAAAACGTGGAAATTCACCGCAAATTCATGTCTGGCGAATAGACTGCTGCCTCATATATAGAGAGATGGGAGTTAAAATGGTTACTGCCTGCTTTGCTCTCATAGGGATTGGTAGCACTACATAGGTACCTAATATATAAGGACAGAGACAAGAGGAAAGTGTTGGAAGGGTTACTGTCTGCTCTCTCTCATTTCCCTACAGAAATAGGGATTAGTAGCACTATATAGGTGCCTAATATATAGAGACAGAGACAAGAGGAAAGTGTTGGAAGGGTTACTGTCTGCTCTCTCTCATTTCCCTACAGAAATAGGGATTAGTAGCACTAGATAGGTACCTAATATATAGAGACAGAGACAAGAGGAAAGTGTTGGAAGGGTTACTGTCTGCTCTGCTTTCATTTCCCTACATACATAGGGATTGGTAGCACTAAATATGTACCTAATATATAGAGACAGAGACAAGAGAAAAGTGTTGGAAGGGTTACTGTCTGCTCTCTCTCATTTCCCTACAGAAATAGAGACTTGTGTCACTGATAAGGTATCTAATGTAAATAAAAGTAGAAAGTGTAGGGAAGAATGGTCTGTAATGGTAGGAGTTACAAGTCTGTAGAACAAAAATGAAGATTAGTGATGGGCCATTCGAAGTAAAAAAACTTTGAATTTCGAAGTGTTTTTTGGCTACTTCGACCATCGAATGGGCTACTTCGACCTTCGACTTCGACTTCGAATCGAACAATTCGAACTAAAAATCGTTTGACTATTTGACCATTCGATAGTCGAAGTACTGTCGCTTTAAGAAAAAACTTCGACCCCCTAGTTCCCCATCTAAAACCTACCGAACCCAATGTTAGCCTATGGGGAAGGTCCCCATAGGCTTGCCTAACTTTTTTTGGTCGAAGGATAATCCTTCGATCGTTGGATTAAAATCCTTCGAATCGTTCGATTCGAAGGATTTAATCGTTCAATCGAAAAAATTGACCGCAAAATCCTTCGACTTCGATGTTCGAAGTCGAAGGATTTCCATTCCCCAGTCGAATATCGAGGGTTAATTAACCCTCGAGATTCAACCCTTGATGAATTTGCCCCTTAATGTGTGTTTATAATGTTTCCTGCGCCTACACCCTTTGTAAGATCAGCACGTGGGCTGTAACACGACAGATTTATTTGAACATTTAATGTCCCATTTTAATAAAGGCCAAGTTGGAGGGATAATTGTAAATCATGTGATGATTTAGCACTTTCATGCCCTTAAAATGCTCTGTGATTTATACATGCTAATCCTGTACCAATTCATGCACTCCTATGCAAAATACATTAATACATAAAAGCCGCCTATTAAAAAGGTCAGACAGAGACCTCTGCTCAGGAAGTCACATTTGAATTGGTCTCTGTAATTCGCCAGGCGGGCAGAATCATTAAAACCAAATTTTGACCTTTATTAATAAATAAATGTCTGGAATGGGATATTGTGCCCTTGAGCATGACCATGCACCTCGGGTAGCTCGTGCCAGGTACTGGGGCCACACACAATGGTTCATTTTAGTAACTCCTTCTTTGACTTTAACGGTTTCTTGAGGTTTAGCAAAGTCTCCAACCAATTAAAAGGATAAGGATATTGTAGTTTTAGGGATTTCCTTCCAAGATGATCTATTCTGTAGGCACAATCTGGGGTGGCTATGGGCACAAGGTGCGGTTTGAATCCCTGAACAAAAAAAGTACATGTATAGGATCCGTTATCCGGAAACACGTTGTCCTGAAAGCTCCGAAATACTGGAAGGCCAATAGACTCCATTTTATACAAATAATCCAAATTAATTTCCTTTTTCTCTGTAATAATAAAACAGTAGCTTGTACTTGATCCCAAATAAGATATAAATAATCCTGATTGGAAACAAAACCAGCCTATTGGGTTTATTTAATGTTTACATTATTTTCTAGTAGACTTAAGGTATGAAGATCCAAATTACAGAAAGATTCATTATCCAGAAAACACAAGGTGCCGAGCATTCTGGATATTGGGTCCAGTATAGGTATGGGACCTGTTATCCAGAATGCTTAGGACCTGGTGCTTACTGGATAAGAGATATTTCTGTATCATAACTTGTCTATTAAAAAATCATGTAAACATTAAATAAACCCAATAGGCTGATTCTGCTTCCAATAAGGATTTATTAAATCTTAGTTGGGATCAAGTACAAGCTGCTTTTATTATTACAGAGAAAAAGGAAATTGTTTTTAAAAAATGATTTCCTTAACATGGAGTTTATGGGAAATGGCCATCACATAATTCAGAGCTTTCTGTATAATGGATCCCATACTTCTTTATGGAAGTGCATGCAAATATCAATTTTCATAGATGCAATTTTGGGGCCATTGTTGTCCCTATAGTATCCATCTACTTGTTTCAAATAACCCTTGTCTTCTAAAAGGGGAATTCAGACTGGGGCTTACATACGTATTATAGTTCAATTCCTACAGGTATGGGATCCATTATTCAAAAACGGTGTTATCCAGAAAGCTTCTAATTATGGGAAGTACATGTCCCATAGACTCCATGTTATCCAGATGAGCACTATTTTTTTAAAAAAAAATTTTCTCTAATAATAAAACAGTAGCGTGTACTTGATCCCAACTAAGATGTAATTAATCCTTATTGGAAGCAAAACCAGTCTATTGGGTTTATTTAATGTTTAAATGATTTTCAAGTAGACGTAAGGTTTGAAGATCCAAATTATGGAAATATCTGTAAAAAAAAACCCCTAGGTCCTGAGAATTCTTGTTTACAGGTCCCATACCTGTACATAAATGGCAATTGGGGTATCAGGTGTCTGTAGATATTACTACAGGTATGGGACCTGTTATTCAGAATGCTTGGGACCTGGGGTTTTCTGGATAATGGATACTTTTGAGCTTCATACCTTAAGTCTACTAGAAAATGATGTAAACATTAAATTAACCCAATAGGCTGGGTTTGCCTCCAATAAGGATTAATTATATTTTAGTTGGGATCAAGTACA
Source organism: Xenopus laevis (assembly GCF_017654675.1). NCBI lineage: Eukaryota > Metazoa > Chordata > Amphibia > Anura > Pipidae > Xenopus > Xenopus laevis. The sequence continues at coordinate 14,044,175 of NC_054381.1, forward strand.
ATGTACTGTTTTATTATTACAGAGAAAAGGGGAAATCATTTTTAAAAATTTGAATTATTGGGATAAAATGGAGTCTATGGGAGATGGTCATTCCTTAATTCTGAGCTTTCTGTATAACGGGTTTCTGGATAACGGATCCCATACCTGTATATATGTTTTACACTCACCATTATTAGATCAGGAGCCATATATGGACATCAAGAGGTCACATGGGTTTTAACAGATTAGCCAATGGCTTTTTAACAATAGTCTTTATTTGACTTTTTTTATTTTTTAATATTTTTAAATATTTATCTGTGTTCGCAATGGTCATTTGTATTGTAGTGAATGTCCTATCCAGACATTTAAAGGTTAACAATAAGTTTCCGGTCCTACACAATGTAATATTTCTAGTTCACCCCAATATAATGACTCTGCAGTTTATTGTAGAGTGTAGTTGCCCGTGTGCTTGGTCATGTATCTACAACTGTTACAGGTCAATGACAATAACAATGCCCTGGTTAAAAAAAACGAATTGTGGGGAGGACGATGCAATATCACAGATAACTGTAACAGATGTTGCCAAGATTAAAGTGTTTTGGCACCAAATGATGCAGGAATTTAGCCTCCCGGCTGTTTTCTATTCAGGTCATAAATATGCATTGATTTGCAAATGTACCAGGTGACTAAACACAATTCATTTAAAGGCTGAATTCTGAGCCAAAGTTCAACTGTGCGAGTAAATTTAAGTACAGGTAGGGTTACCTGTACAGGTACAGGTAACCCGTTTTCCAGAAAGTTCGAAATTACAGGAGGACCGTCTCCCATAGATTCCATTTTAGCCAAATAATCCAAACTTGAAAACATTATTTCCTTTTTCTCTGTAATAATAAAACAGTAGCCTGTACTTGATCCCAACTAAGATATAATTAATCCTTATTGGAAGCAAAACCAGACTATTGGGTTTATTTAATGTTTACATGATTTTCTAGTAGATTTAAGGGATGAAGATCCAAATTACGCAAATATCCATTATCAGGAAGACCCCAGGTCCAGAGCATTCTGGATCCCAGCTAAGATATAATTAATCCTTATTGGAAGCAAAACCAGCCTATTGGCTTTATTTAATGTTTAAATGAATTTCTAGTAGACTTAAGGCATGAAGACCCAAATTACAGAAAGATCCGTTATCCGGAAAACCCCAGGTCCCGAGCATTCTGGATAACAGGTCCCATACCTGTACTAAATTTATTGCCCCAGCTTAAAGTTTCAGAAACCCAATAACAGTAATGAACAGCATGGATTCGGAATGATTTCACAAAACTGCGTCGAAAATTCCCCGCCCCCAACAAAGAAAAATTGTCGTGAGCATAAAATTCATTTGGAAAAAAATAATTTTGACGCTCATTAACTGTTTTGCAAATTTTCGTCGTTTTGCAATTTTTTCCGCTGTTTCACAAATTATTCGGCAAAGTGAAATGGGCCAGATTCTCCCATCACTACCTTACACAGATTGATATTCATTTTTGTTGTTTATTTGTTCCATGAGCTGAATGTTGTAGATACATCAGAGATGGGAGATGGTCTTTCCTGTAATTCTGAGTGTCGGATCCCAGACCCTTATCTGGAATATGAATTTGGAGAATGTCCATAAAGTTTCCTAAACTCTGAACAAGTCTGATGACTCTGCAGCCAATATGTGTCAAGCCTAAAGCAGCTGTTGATGGACTGATCACTTTATTAATCTCCTAAACTTCTCTTTCTAATTATTCTTACCCTGTGCAGGGCATGTCGCTTGCTGAAACCTCTAAAGCCTGCAAGATCCCTTCAGTACCAAGCAGTACATAATAATGATTAGTAAACACTGGATATTCGTGATGCCACCATGAATTACCCAACGGCAGAAGCTCATAATTGCGGAATTCTTTCTTTATAATGAACCGCAGATGTAAATATTGGTGGGACTGAGGGTATAATTTGACAAAAATAAAATATGATTAGCAATTAAAAATTAAAACTGCATCCAAGGACAATTATGCCGCCGTTTAAAATCACACGGCAGATAATGAATTATGGTTTATAATTAAACCAAATGGTTCTTTAACTCAAACAGCCATAAATTCTTCTGTTTTTTTGGGGTTTTTTTTATTGCTGAGTTGAAACAGGAATTCCAGGCACATGGGGAAACGCTGCTCCGTCTCACAAATGGGTTAAAGATTTCTATTGTGTATGTGAGATTGGATAGGCTTTAAAAGCAAATACACAGTCAACTAACGAGGATCCCAGTGGGGTTTGCATGCATTACTGTGCCAGCCTTACTATATTTAATTGCTGGTGTGTATGTGTATGTACAGATATTTTTGCCAAACTGGAACTTCAACTATGGGAGAAATTCATCTCCCAGAATGATCTAGCAGCCAACAGATTATTGAGAATGGTAATATGTGTGTGTCCCATACCTGGGAAATTTGCACCCTTTAAATGGTCATACTCACAAGTGCTTGTTCCTGTATGTGCTTCCCTATACTTGTGCCTTGTGCCCATTGAACCAGCTTTGAAGAAGTGCCATGTGCACTATAGGGAGTCCTGTATTGTTTGAACTGCCTTGAGTTCCAGTCGAATTGTCCAAAAATGGCACCATTGTCTTTGAAATAAGAATAGACTAGACCAGTGCTGTCCAAATGGTGGCCCATGACCCCCTCTACCTGCTGTGACTGCTTAATTTGTGTAAGATATAAAAGGTATCAGTACTGAGATTAACTGACCCCTGCATTATTTACACTTCATACAAATTGCTGGAGAGGCACCAGCACTGTGTCACTGTATGAAGTACAGTATGAAATGTTCATCTTAGAGTGGTCCTAATAGGTTTCCCTGTCTCCTGCTGTATTCTGCCTTTCCTATGCTCCCTGTGTGTGCCATACACTGCCTGCCTTATGCTCCCTGCATGTGTCATACTCTGCCTGCCCTATGTTCTGTGTGTACCATACTCTGTCTGCCCTATGCTCCCTGTGTGTGTGTGTGTGTGTGTCAAACTCTGCCTGTCCTATGCTCCCTGTGTGTGTCATACTCTGCCTGTGCTGTGCTCCCTTTGTGTGCCATACTCTGCCTGCCCTATGCTCCTGTGTGTGTCATACTCTGCCTGCCATATGCTGTGTGTGTGTCATACTCTGCCGGTCCTATGCTCTCTTTATGTGCCATACTCTATCTGCCCTATGCTCCCTGGGTGTGTCATAATCTGCATGTCCTATGCTCCATGTGTATGCCTTACTCTGCCTGCCCTATGCTCCCTGTGTGTGCCTTACTCTGCCTGCCCTATGCTCCCTGTGTGTGTCATACTTTGCCTGCCCTATGGCGCCTGTGTGTGCCATACTCTGTCTGTCCTATGCTCTCTGTATGTGCCATACTCTATCTGCCCTATGCTCCCTATGTGTGTCATAATCTGCATGTCCTATTCTCCATGTGTATGCCATACTCTGCCTGCCCTATGCCCTCTGTGTGTGCCATACTCTACATGCCCTATGCTACCTTAACCTGTACTGTTCCCTAACAAACAAAATGTTGCCATTGCAGGCAGGCCTGCATTTAGAAATGGGTGCCCCTAGGCTGTCTCCGATCATCGCGCCCCCCCCCCATTTGCCTCCCCCTCTCTGCCCTTTTCCCCCTCCCCTTCCTTTCCTCGTCCGCTTCCCCTTCCCCATCAGTGTCTCTCTTGTGGAAGAATGTACTTCCCCAGTCTAACATGCACCCAACCCTAACCCGCAATGGTTGGCCAAATTGTAACCTGAACCTGCTCAACCAGTGCTCAACCTGCCCATCACTACTAGGGGTCATTATATTTAGGACTAATTTTATTGAAGTCAATGTTTTTCAGAGGAAACAAAAACGCATGATGAAATTTTATGCAGATTCGTAAACATTTTGCCCAGTCAGAAAAAAAAATGTTGTTGCACAGCTGTATCAGGTGAAAACATTTGCTTATTCCTAATAAACAACCATCATTAGAAAATGTATTACTGTGCCAAAAAATGGCCGTATTTTAATTCAGGAAACTCTGAATTACGGGAGCATCATCTCCCAAAGACTCCATTATAATAAAATAAATAATATTTTTTTTACAATTATTTCCTTTTTCTCTGTAATAATAAAACAGTAGTTTGTACTTGATCCCAATTAAGATATAATGAATCTGTAAGCTTTATAAGAAATGTTTATATAAATGCACCAGTAAACCCTCAGAGTAATGCTGTTCTGAGTCCTCTGTCAAAAGAAAGACATAATTTCTTTCCTTCTATTGTGTACTCATAGGCTTCTGTATCAGACTTCCTGTTTTCATCTTAAATCTCCAGGGCTAGGGCTTGAGCATGCTCAGTTTGCTCCTCTCTCTCTCCCCCCCTCCCTTTTCCCCCCTCGCTGCTGCAATCTGAGCCTAGAGCTATAAGTGAGCAGGAAGAGATTCAAACAGTAAGTGATGTCACACCAAACTAATATGGCAGCTGCTATCCTAAACAAACAGAGAGATCTTCTAAAGCTGTTTACTCAGGTATGATAAAGCATTCTGCAGAATAAATATAGTCTTATAGCTTGCACTATTGTGGCTAATCTATTGGCAACAAACTGCCTCAGTAGCTTACCTTCTTTTTTAAGATATAGAGATCAAAATTATGGAATGACCTGTTATCTGGCTTTATTTATTTTTTAGTAGACTTAAGGTATGAAGATCCAAACCATGAACAGAGCCCTTATCCAGTAAACCCTAGGTCCTGAGCATTCTGGATAACAGGTCCCATACCTGTAAAGACATTTTTTCATACAGTCTACTATTTTTCTTTACCGAGAAATTGTATACTGGGAAAGAATTGCATAAAAAATAAGAAAAATTATTTTGACTAATAAATGCACTTAAAATAAAATCTATACTATGTAATTAAATATCAAGTTCCAGTAGAACCCGGCATAACCTTATGCCACTGAAATAGCCTTGGTTTCCATATTCCTTCTACATTAGTCGAATCTTTTAGTTAAATTGCTGTTGACATGGCAACTCTTGCTCTTTATTCGAAAGCTCCTCGCCTCCTCTGACACAGAACTGCTTTCCATGCAAACTTCAAACAGATTTACAAAATACACTTCCTTCCTGTTAAGGCACTGGCGCACCATGCTTTAGAGTTCATTAATGCCTTTTGCTTGTTCCCTCAATCCCTTGTTCCTGTTCATTTGGTGCCGGGATCTTAAGAGCGTTTCACTTTCCCCAGATATTTTTATATTTCATTTATGCAAACAAAATGCTTGTGTGTGTGTTCAGCTATAACATATGAATAATATTATCATGCTGTTAAAAATGATGGGAGATCAAAAAGTGTAAAATTTTAACAATATTCCGCTCAGCATGCTTTATTCTTGTGAGGAATCTCTAGGCGAGTCTCAGCAATAGCATAACTAAGCCGGATGAAATTTTGGGGAGTACAAGGGAGGCATATACTAAATAGTGCACTAGTGGTACGGCAGATCTTGTACCTTACATGATCTGTAGACAAATGGGTTTAGGGGAGGGCCGAATGGAAATTGTCTCTGGATCTCCATCAGAGTAGGGTTCTCTTAGGGAGAACCATAGAGAGAACTACAATGGACACATGTTGTGCAATAATAGTTAGATATTTTCAGTATATACACTGTATTGTTAGCCACACCCATCATTAGGGCTGGACTGAGCCAGAGGGACACCAGGAAAAATGCAGGTGGGCCCCAGCCCTCGAGGGCCCTGGTGACCCAGACTGCTGTCGGCCTGAAACCCTGGGTGCTGCACCCTTACCTCCCCCCTGGCCCCAATTGCGACCACAAGAAGATAAAATAAGGTATGCACCTGGGGTTGCGGTTGAAGTGTGGGGGGGGGCAGGGGATAGAGAGGGGTTGTGGCTGGGACAGGGGTCCCAGGGCATGCCCCTGAGGTGGCCACCCGGATGGGACCTGGATCCCCCAATCTGATACTGCCTATCATTGCAGATACAGATGTCACTTCATCACACAATGACATTCTCGCTTCCTACAACAGTTTGGGAAGGCCCCTTCCTGTTTCAGCTCTATAATACCCCCATGCACAAAGCAAAGTCCCCAAGTGAGTGGTCTGCACTGAACTCTAGCCTCAACCCACCTGTGGATCCTACATCTATGGGATAAATTGGAGCCAGTTCTGATCACCCAACATCAGTGCCCAACCTTTAATGTAGGAATGAAAGCAAATTCCCTCAAAGATCTAGTGGAAAGCCTTTCCTGAAGAGTAGAACAGAAAGGCTGTTCAGCCATATTGTATACTTTGGGGTATGCCAGTTGCCCGTTCAACATAGGGGACAGACAGCAAAGAGTGGGCAGGAAAGGCAAAAATTCAACCTTACATTATCTTTTCTAGTGGTGAAATTCTCTTCTTCTGGGGTATCAGATTTGGTCTGACCACTAACAGATGACAAGTGATATTGCAGACTATTATCTAACATCTTGCAATTTGCTGAACAACCATTCCCAAAGCATATACTTTATATTTAGATTTTTATGAAGCTATACAACTGTATGAGCATTTTAAGCTGTCACAGACGCCATGACTTATTTAGTAAAAGTATATTTAGATGGAGCAAAGGGAACAAAATAATAAAAACTTGCCTCAGAGCAACAAAACTAATCTGTACTACTGAACTATGAAAAAAATAGCATTAAACATTACCAATGACTTCCTTCAGCTAATTACTCCCTCCACATCTTAAGTGCTTTCAATTTTAAAGCAGGGCTGCGTGTTTGTTTTACATTGTGTAGGAATAATATGCTTTTTTTCCCTTGTTTTATGGTAATTTAAATGTCAACAATAGGCCCTTGCTTTAGTAAGTGTAGCATGCAAATAAAAAACAAATACAAAAAGTATGACAACTTAATGAGTCTGATAACTTGGAAGAAATCAGTTTATATAACAAATATATGTATAAATATACTTTAAATACCGAAACAACTTGAAATTTCTTTTATAAGCCTATGATGGGGAACCTAAATACTTGTGTCATTGGGGCCTAGTCATGTGGCATAGCGCTGTCTCGTCCGAGCACTACAGTGAGTAATGGTGACTTGGAAGTCATGTGATGATTGAAAAAACGTTTAAGCTTTTGGAGTTGGTTGGACGTAATCAGATCTGATAAGGTCAGATGGTCAAGTAGTGTGTTCATTCATGAAGCTGCTCATGAAGCCAAAGCAGACAATGTATTTAGTAATTATACCAGTATGACTTACCTGGAGCCTCAGTATTCTCTCCCAGTAAATAATGGGTATGATCTGAAAGTTGTAGAACAGGGGGACCCCAACCTTTTCTACCCATGACTCACACTCAAATGTAAAAACCATTGGGGAGAAACGCAAGCAACAAAAAATGTATTTAGGGATGCAAAATGAGGACTGTGATAGGTTAATTAATCTCCCCATGTAGACTGCTAGCTTATAGGAGGCTCTGCTGGAGAACAACTGTGCCTTTATGTCTCCAAAACTTGAATTTAAGCCAGGAATTTCAATATGGGCACTTAATATGAGGCCACTGGAATGGAAGTGGAGAGCAACTCTCGTGAGCCACTGGTTGTAGAGCATAGAAGCCCAACATAAACTGAAAATATGGATTATTATTTTCCCCAGCACATTTTGAGAAACATATCAGGTTTTCTTGGCTTGGTCAGCAGTTTTTCTATGTGGTATAAGCTACTCGCCTGTTTTGCCTCTCTTGCTACATGTCAGCCACTGATCTAAGCATGAAATTGTAGAGTAAATACCACTTTTTATCGGACTGCTTAGTAATAGCTTCATGGACAGCTAGGATGTCTTCTTCATGCATGGTCTTCGCCCTGCTTATATGTATGACACAACATTCAGCCTCCTTGCAAATACTACCCTGGTTTGAAATAAACCTACGACGCATCACTGCAAGGTATCAATGCTAACCCCTACACCACCATGCTGCTGTGCCTCACTACTTCTGGAACAACAGAACATGGTGTAACTGATGGCATTCTCCTTTCTCCAAATAGCAATAGAACAAATTGCCCACCTTATAATATCCTTTTTGTACCCTTGGAGCCCAGATGGCTGGTCTCCAATAGATCACCAGGTATTTTGAAAACAAGAAATGATCATCTGCCATCACAGCTTTCAGTAGAAGCATTTTAATGTTAATAATATGAAAAAAAAACCCTTATGGCTTTTTATGCCTATAAGCAAACTAGAGACACTTTCTAGCATAGAAAAATCTACAAGGCTATCGTGCATCAAATACATAAATGAATACCATGCCGTTTCCATGCAAAGCCATATTATATAAGCGTAACAATCGCGTGCACGCAATTACAAATTGAGATCTCAGATTTAATTTTCAAGAAGTGGGAAAAAAGCCCCACAATTTTCCATGGTTAAGCTAATACAGATTGCACTTGAAGATGATAAAGTGCATTCTAATTCTGTAATGAACTCTTTTCCGCCCCGTTCTAAGTGCACTTACAGACTAAACTTGCTCTTGGTGTGAGCGGAGCACCATTACGGTAGAAATAAGAATCCGTAATGACTATTTCCACCAGTAATGCTAATGTAAGTTACTTCCATCAGCAATTTAAATAGTGTTTGAGCTCTCATGCATTTCGGGCTGCCAGTCGTGCAAGGTACATTTTGCTGTAAATAACAGTTATTTTCGTAGTTTGGTGTTGTTACTTTCATAACTGACATACAGCCTTCGTTGTATGGCTCAGAAAAAAAGGGAAGATAGATAGAGAGGCACAATCATAATATTATGGTAGAAGAAGCTGCCAATCTTGCAGAGTCTCTTTATGACAGCACAACAGATGGCCAGACCACATTGTACAATGATATCCCATTGCAGATCTGCTGTTTATGGAGACTCTAAGTTGGCTTCACGCGTCCCCGGCCCACACCGTATTTGTCTTTCTTTGTTTCCGTGTGCACATTAAGCCTTTACTTCCCCAGCTGATTCTGGCAACGTGGCAACCTTCAGCGTGGTGCCAGAGATGTGTTTTTGTGCGAGCTTCTCATTTTGTACGGCCCAAATGTTTCCAAAAATAAAAAAATTGTGGTACATGGAAAAAAAGTAGTTATCTGGTTACCAAAACCAGCCAATTTATTTGTTATTAAATACTCATTTTCTATTTTAGAGAAGATTATGTTGGTCAGTATAGGTAGGTATTAAAGATTATTAAAACAAGATTATAGAAGACCAGTATAGGCTTTATAAATAGATACAAAAGCTTAGAAGTAGTTAAGTTTAGCCGTATTGGCCCAGGGCAGTGGTTGTTGGGCATTTTTTGTTCAAGTTCCCCTTGGAGAGCCAACTTTTGTTTAGGGGCTCCCTTAGCTCACAAAAATGTTACAATTACAGGAAAGCACCAGTGTACTAGTCAGATAGCGAAAATTCTATACTGTAAACCTATGATAGCATATAAGTGTTCAATGAAAATCTCACTCTATTTGATCATCTACTTCTACATGGGCTTTTAGTGGTATCTAACTGATCTAATCTGCAAATCACACCCTGAAAGGCCTTTAGGCTGAGCCCCATTGCATTCAGGCTCTTTCCATAGTATGAGAATCATTGGCCTAGGGCAGGGGTTCCCATATTCCACATTCAAATGTAAAAAGAGTTGGGGAGCAACACAAGCATGAAAAATGTTCCTGGGGATGCCAAATAAGGGTTGTGATTGGCTATTTGGTAGTCCTTATGTGAACTAGAAGCCTATAGGGGCTCTGTTTGGCACTACACCTGTTTTTCATCCAATCAAAATGTTCCTCCAAGTCAGAATTTCAAAAATAATCACCTGCTTTGAGGCCACTGGGAGCAACATGAAAGGGGTTGGTGTTGCTCATGAGCCACTGGTTGGGGGATCACTGGCCTGGGTTAATATAATAAAAGGTACAATGTTCATCCAGATCTACTGAACCATAGAAATCAATTCAATATTTGGGTTCAAATAAATTGAAAGGTAAATACTACCTGTTGATTGGATGCTATGGGTTACTAGACAGAAACAGATTTTGCACATTTTATGAGGTTTCAGGCAAAGAGTGAGCCATGGCAGCCTCGCTATTGAAGTATAGTAAAATGCACATAAACAGTAAGACGTTTTTTCAAAAAAACATATTTTAATGACTTTGATATTAACTTCTCTCACTTTGCCAAAGAGAAACTCTTCATTCTTCCTTAGGAAATAATGGGCGCAAGACACCATGTTTTCCATAGTTTGCACCCTGCTTCTGTACTGCCGAATAAATTCGCCCATCACTATGGGGCAGATTCATCAAGGGTCGAAGTGAATTAGGGGGAAAAAATTTGAAATTCAAAGTAATTTTTTGGATACTTCGACCATCGAATAGGATACTACGACTTCGCATTTACTTCGAATTTTGATTCGAAGTAAAATAGCTTGAATATTCGATAATCAAAGTACTGTTTCTTTGAAAAAACATCGACTTTAATACTTCGCCAAATTAAACCTGCTGAAGTGCTATGTTAGCCTATGTTTTTTGAAGTCGAAGCAAAATCGTTCGATCGTACGATAAAATCGTTCGAATCATTCGATTTGAAGGATTTAATTGTTCGATCGAATGATTGTACTTTGACCGCAGGATACCCAAATTCGATGAAAAAAGTTTGAATTCGATATTCGAATTCGAAGTATTTAAATTCGACGGTCGAATTTCGGAGTATTTTTTACTTCGAAATTTGACCCTTGATAAATCTGCCCCTAATTGTTACATTTTAGAAGTTACATTTAATTTGCCTTAATTGTGTAAAATTTATATCCAACAGGAGGAAATCACACCCCCTCTATTTTTCTGAATTAACCCATTACTGACAGAGAAGCAAATTGGCTCAGCCAGGAAAAAAAACACATAGCGCCTCTTGTCAACTAGAAAGTTATGAAGCAGAAAACGGCAATACATTATCTTGGACTAAATCAGCCGTAAATAATTCTCAAATCACATTCACTTCAATGTTTTTTAAGACACCCAAAGAAGAAAATGAAATTGGCACAAAAATAGAAGCAAATCCAATAGTTACAGAACATATTACTTTACAGTACAGTGGCTTCAATTTGTGTTTAAATTTATTTGTTACATAATATGGATAGTACAAAGTAATGGTAATATAATGGGAGACACCAGCTGGAACAGTAATAAATGGTGTCTATATTTCACCTAAGTTTCTTACCTATACATGGCGAGGGACTCCAGTGAATAGGTATAGGTAGAAAACAAGTTTATGGACTTTCTCTGAGTTATTTTGAATTCCTGCTCTGGGTCCTGGAGTCCGGAGGCTTTGTAGAGCATTGGGTGGGATGAAGCTTCCATTCCTAGGTTCATTACGGATAGTGATGGGCGAATAAATTCGGCAGGCCCAAATTTGAGGCAAATCTCACGTTTTGCCGCCAGCGAATATATCAGTTCCATTGGAGCTGAGGTCACGGGAGGCCTAAAAACTTGGTAAAGGATATCTTAACTAGGTTAGGCAGTGATTGGAGGAGCAAGAGTCATTGGCTGTTGGATGTTACAGTTCCTTGATCTGGTTGGCTGTTATGTAAGCTGTGCACATGGATATATTAGCATTTAGCACTAGTGATGGGTAAATAAATTCGCCAGGTGCGAATTCGTGGCAAAATACCGCATTTTGCTGCGCGTCAGAATTATTTGGACACCCATTGACTTTAATGCATTTGGACAAAATTGGTGTGCGCATAAAAATTGTCACGGGCATCGACATTGACGCACGTTAAAATTATTAATAAGCGTTTCGCTTCAGTAAATTGGTGAATTTTTCAGCGAAACGAAACGGGACAAATTCGCCCATCGCTAATTAGCACATGGATTTATCAGCAGTTAGGGGGTTTAATTACAATGTCATTTATAAAGTATATGATTTTTGTGTCAATTAGGTTTATATGCTTTGCAGCGTTTGATCTGTCCTTTACTTGATGGGTAGCTTATATCTGGGTGCAATGCCACAATTTGGACACTGTCCTTGTCATGAATTGGATTTCTTATTTCTAGAATATTGTTTAATATTTCATTCTATGTTGTTGGTGGCTATGGAGAAATTATAACTGATTCTACATGACTTAGCAACACAGACTGCAGATGAACTGCAAGTGTCACAAAGTGACCCCATCAGTAGGGATGGGCGAATTTGACCTGTTTTGTTTCGCCAAAAATTTGCCGACAGCTAAATGTCGCCAACAGCCATTAAAGTATATTGGCGTCCAAACAATTTTGTCGTGCGGCAAACTTTTTTCGACATGCGTCTTTTTCTTTTGACGCACAACACCATACAAGTCTACGGGCGTCACTTTTGCAGCAAAACAAGGTGAAAAAATTCGCCCATCCCTACCCATCAGCTGAATGCTGGAAGCTTGGCTCATGTTTTTGACAAGGTTGAGGCAGTCGTGTACCTACTGAGCTGTAGTAGATTCCTAAAGACGAGGTTGCAAGAAAATGAAGGTCTGTGACAGGTATTCATACAATGAGTTGTCTTGAATGCATTGCCTCTGTCTTTCAAGCCTTGATCTTTGAAAACAAGATTTTCTTTCAATGTACACACAATGGGGCAGATTAACTAAAGGGCAAAGTGGTATTTTTTAGTGAATTAGCCAATTCACAAGGACATCGCCAATTTACTAAAAGGCCAGTGGACAATTCGCGAGCAAAAAAGCTCAGCGATAGAGAGGTTTCATTCCATTCCGCCAGGTGAATTTTCGCTCAGGCGAACCATCATTACTCCGCAAATTTATCACATAGTCTGTTTTGCCCAGGTTCTACCTGTCAAATTAATAAAAAGAAGCTACATCCTCAATATTATTATATCAATGACATCATATCCTGAATGCCAAAAAAAGTCATAAAAAAAGATAAAAAGAGAGTTTTTTGATATTTTAATGTGGGATTATGTTTACACGTTGTAACTGTTAAATATATGTTATTTACACTTTTTTTAGCCATTAAAGCTCATACCACATTTGTTTTGGGTTTTTATTTTGTTTCCTTGGACATTTTTAATAAGTGGTCACTTTTAGCAATTTCACCAAAAATCACTAATATAGACATATATATATATATATATATATATATATATATATATATATATATATATATATATATATATATATATGACCTATATGTACCCACCATATTTAAATGAATGTAAGTGTAAGTATGTAAACAAAGTTTAACTAGAAAGAAGAAGTGATGAAATAAATTTGTCTGGCATGAATGTATGGCGAATTTCCGCATTTCGCCACTGCCGGATAAATTTGCGAATCTCCCGCGAAATTTCGCAAGCATCAATATACGATTTTCACAATGTTTCTTGAAAATGTCAGATTTTCAAGATTTTTTCAAAAAATGGCAGATTTTCACAATTTTTTTGTGAAAATGTCCGAATTTCACGATTTTTTCGTGAACCTTTCCGATTTCACGTTTTTTCCACAAACTTTTCACCGTTACGCGAATTTCGTGGGAACAAATTCGCCCATCACTAGAAAGAAGGTGATGCTAGAGGAAATTTGCTTAGAATCATTCGCACTGACCAAGTTTGGCCGCTGTAATTTGTTTGTTTGTTTCTAAGCGAATTGAATTTGCCTAGATGAAACGCATTTTGATACCTGTAAATATGTGTATTCGCTGCAATATTTGCTGCTTGAAGTTTGGTGGAGCCTTCCCAGGAAAAAATTCACCCTTTAGTCAATTTGCCTCAATAACTATTTTGTACGAGGGTCCCAAGTTTATATTATGTCTAATTTATTGGAAATTGGAGATCCATAGTAATACAGTAGTGCCACCTTCTCTAAGGTACGGATCTCCAAGTTGATAAATTAGACATAAAATAAACTTTTTTTGAAACTTTTTGTCCAGCTGTTCATTGACATCATTGAAACCCCCCAAGCAGTCACTTTGAGTATTCTGTGGATACAGTTCCACACATTATAGGGTGAACCCATCCCGGCAGCACATTCATAATAAGACGGAAATGTTATTTTATCCAATTTTAACTCTTTTGTCTGAGCGTACACAAATTATACCCCAACGTGATAAAATACAGGCACCACTGGGAGCAGCCCGGCGATTACTCTGAATTGTGGCTCTTGTGCCTGCCGTACATTATCTCTGAAATAGGCCTGCTCTCTTTATGGTCTCTCCGGAGTTTAAAATGTCATACTCAGTTATTGGTTACTTTCTGCTGAGCTGTGAGCTATGTGGTTATTGGAAACAGCCTTTAAGAGCTAGGGAGTGTCTGTCTTCAAAAAAAAACATCCTCTGGAGCTCTCAACAATTTGAGACAGCAGACATCAATTGTGTTTAGAAGAGAACAAAAGGTACGGGAGACTCGGGTTGCATTAGCGAGAGGAGAGCAAGGATGAACACAAGGAGCACAAGGAAGCTGTCACGTTCAGAGAGCATTAGAAAATTGCTGAGGGTAAGTCAACACTTCTAACAGCTCGTTAACAGCCGGACCTACTTGATCAAGTCATGTATTTATGTGCCTGGACATTGGTAGCTACAAAATGATCAACATAATGGGGGGTAATCTCTCCGTTGCCCTGGTTGGTTTGGCTCGGTTTAAGTTAACAAGTGGCTTTATGCATATGAATGTTGGGTATATACCACATATGGAGATTATCAGATTAGCTGATGGGCAGAAGTAAAGTTTTGTTGAACTTTGTTTAGTCTATTTTTATAGTTTATTAAAGCTAACAGAGCCAAGGAGAAGTCCAGGAACAATGCAGTTTCTGGGTTTAAATTATAGCTGCACAGCTAAGTATATTTATATAGGTATCAGCTACAGCCCCGATCAAACTTGTGGTTCTTAAAGAGACTACAGATCCCAGCATTCTCAGACAACCCTTGGCTGTATAGTTCATTATAGATGGTAGATTCTCTAGTTTGAGATGTCTGATGGGAATGGTACTGTAAATAATTGCACAACTGAAGTATCTTTGAATTCATCGGACTGAGGTGCAACAAGTAATGCAACTGTTGACGCTGCGTTTTGATTATTTTTGGTGTGTTACGGTTAGTGCTGTTTGGAAATGGATGGGCTACTGTATGTATGAATATAGCTGGTTTTATTTTCATAGGCTGTTAGGGAGGCAGTGCTGGGTCACTATATGGGGGTGAAGGGGAAATTACATAACCATATCAAATAAATTCAATAAAAATGTAACAGCTGTTGTAAAACTACAACTCCCAGAATCCCCTGGGCAGTGCAGTCAAATAGCTTGAATGTGAGGTACTGTATATGCTAGTAATATCCAATAACTGTTGCACCACATAGTATAGGGGTCATTTAGTGGGACCGCAGGCAGAAGTGCAAGAGCACTAAGGGGCGCAAAAGCACAACTCTTTCTTCTGTCCAGGGTCTGTACTCTGTGCCTGGCACCAGGTAAAAAAAATCTGGTACTGTACAGGGCACTGTTGAGGCCTGTGCCCACCAGCATTCTTTTTTTTTCTATGCTTGATTTATGTACATGCTAGGGGATGGGTAGGGGACAGGAGGGTGCCTTAAAGGAACATTAACACTAAAACATGAAAGTGTATTAAAGTAATGGAAATATAATGTACTGATTATGCTGCACTGGTAAAACTGGTGTTTTTGCATCAGAAACACTACTATAGTTTATATAAACGAGCTGCTGTGTAGCCATGGGGGCAGCCCTTTCAAGCACAGGATACACAGTAGATAACAGATAAGTACTACTATAGTTTATATAAACAAGCTGCTGTGTAGCCATGGGGACAGCCATTCAAGCACAGGATACACAGTAGATAACAGATAAGTACTACTATAGTTTATATAAACAAGCTGCTGTGTAGACCTGGGGGCAGCCATTCAAGCACAGGATACACAGTAGATAACAGATAAGTACTACTATAGTTTATATAAAGAAGCTGCTGTGTAGCCATGGGGGCAGCCATTGAAGCACAGGATACACAGTAGATAACAGATAAGGACTACTATAGTTTATATAAACAAGCTGCTGTGTAGCCATGGGGGCAGCCATTCTAGCACAGGATACACAGTAGATAACAGATAAGTACTACTATAGTTTATATAAACAAGCTGCTGTGTAGCCATGGGGGCAGCCATTCAAGCAAAGGATACACAGTAGATAACAGATAAGTACTACTATAGTTTATATAAACGAGCTGCTGTTTAGCCATGGGGGCAGCCATTCAAGCACAGGATACACAGCAGATATCAGATAAGCTCTGCAGTATCCAATGAGATTCTTCAGAACTTATCTGGTTTCTTGTATCCTGGGCTTGAACTGCTGCCCCCATGTCTACACAGCAGCTTTTTTATATAAACTATAGAAGTATTTCTGAAGCAAACACACTAGCTTTACCAGTGCAGGGCGACAGTACATAATAATGTAATTCCTTTAAAATACTTTCATTTTTTTGATGTTACTGTTTCTTTAATGCCACTCCCCTGAATGCAGCCAGCACTGTATTCACTGGGGGAACAAATGTCTGTTTTGGAGCACAAATACCTGCATGGCACAAATTGCAAAAAAATTGTAAGATTTCCTTTATTGTTTTGGGACTTTGCACCCTGCCCTGCATGTAATCTATCTATCTATGTCCCCACCTCTGATACAAGGGGCTTTGGAGATCAAACTTTGTGTTCTACCATCAAGGGTACACCAAACCTTTAAGCATAGCTCAGAATACTGCCTCCAGATTCCATAACAAAGTTGTATAGGGCACACATTGGCATGAAGCCAGAGGAAGAACTTGTATATGTTGTGCTTGTCGCTGTCGGAGGTGGGTGCAAAGCATTGTGGATCAATATGGCTTCCTGCATGGTTAAACTATTAAAAGCCTTCTGCTATTTCCTTCCTTGGTGATCAGATCAAGCTTGAGTTAGATGTACAGGCTGTTCTGTTCCTTAGGAGGAACCTACATAAATATTTAGAATAACTGTTTAAAGCCCTTGACGTGAAGTTTGAAAAATGTTTTCAAGTATTTTCTCTCCCCCCCCCCCATTGACACTAATGCTGTTTATCTTTCCTTCTCCATTTAGATTTATTTTTATAGAACTGGGAATGGCTGGGGGATTTTTTTTATTAATTCACAGAGTCCCCTGATATTTACATATTTCCACCAAGATGTTTTAATGGCAAAGTGTTTCTTTTGCTTGGCACATAAATCAGATTGACTGTGCAAGAATGGATGGAAGTGCGGCACAAGGGAAGAACCAGATAACAGTAAAGAAAGTATCTGTGCATACTCTGCTATTCTAGACAGGTTTATTGATGTGACTTCTGGTTATCAGGGCTTTATTTAATAGGATATACTTTATTTCTGGAACATAAATGCAGGCAGGAGATAAAGAGACCCTAGAGGCACCAGGGCCCGTGTTGAGGTAGGACAGAGAGGACATGTTATATTGTGTTGTTTTCTATACATTCAAATTTGCCGAACATCCTTTTGCATTAGCTTGTGATGTGGAGGAGGTACGTGTGGAATTTAAAGCTCCACAACTATTTGATTAATTTTTTCCTTATACTGACTCCAGACAGATGCCTATTGCTCTACCAGCTTGACAACGAGTGCCATATCAGATGCAATACTTCTTGGTAACAAAGTTGTGTTGATGGTAAGATGAGAGCTAGTCTACAGCTTATTGACCTTTTGACTAGTAAAATGACCTTCATGATCAATATTTGATCAGGGCTTGTTTGCATTGCTCTCTACACGAGTCTACACACGTACCCTTTTGTGCACTAATTGTTGGCTCTAGAGGTAAAACGATTGAATCAGCCCCTTCTGATCCACCACTTGGGCATTCATTCGGGTAAAAGATTTGGTTGTTTGATGAGGTCACCAAATAATAGTCCACATCAGGTTGACCCAATACTTGGGTGTCCATTCCAGAAAAAGATTTGGTTGTTTGGTAAGGCCAGAAAATGAGTGGTCACCGAGTAGTGGTCCACATCAGCTTGATGAACCATTTGGGTGTCACTTCCGGAAAAGGATTTGGTTGTTTTGTGAAGTCACCAAATGAGTGGTCCACATCAGGCTGATCTGATATTTTTGTCTCTGGAACAAATGATTGTATCACATGGAAGGTCTCATGTAAAGAACCACTAGCAATTCCATTCAACCAATTGCCAATAGATATGTTCTATCATGAAGAGATATCAGTTGGAAGGGAGCCTTATCCAGAGGTTACTGCCTTCAACTGCTGGCCATTTTTTATAGAAAGAAATCTTATATTTAGATTGGAATTGTGTCACTTCTGTTGCATGGAATTAAAATAGTATTATCATGTGAGTCTTTTGGAGCTGCTTATTAACACAACCTGCAGTGGAAACCCTGCAATTCCCAGCAGGCTTTCTATCATCCATAGCAGCACTTGTATGTGATCTGGCATAAGAAATAGGATGGATGTAAAGTATGTGGACATGCAAGGAGTGTGCTTGGATGCAAGAACCTTTAATAAAAGCTATCAATAAGCGCAAATTGGGGAATATGTTTGTAAATTACCCTTATTGCACAATTTGTTTTCTGTATGACCTATAGCAGCCAATCAACATGTAGCATTTACAGGTGCAATGTATGAAAGAAGGCATCTGGTTGCTATGGATTACACTGCTTGGAGCTAACATTATACCGGTTTTAATTTCTCACTGTGGATATGTAATTAATATTTAACTGATAATCTAAGAGCAGAATGTTTCCCTTAAAAATCTTATTCTGTGTATTCACTTTTGATATAATGTAAAATATATGCAAATAGCTGATACAAACTGTATGTATCTCTAGTGTAAGGAGGATTCTCAGGAAGCTCAGTATGTTAAAAGTCTACCTCCAATCTCTTTTAACATGGATCGTTCCTATCGCTCTGCATTATGCAGTGATAGCGTTCTTAGGGGTGATACGTGTGAAAAAAAATTAACTTTCTAAGTTAATTTAAAATATAATGAAAACGGTGAATGCATGGAAATCTTTTTTTCCATTTTTGAATCCAAGGCAAAATAATTAAATGCTCTTGCAGACTATGAATTTTGTCTGAAAAGTGGTTCTATCATTTAATTGTTTTAGTGCTTTCCACAAGATGATATATAATTGTCTGTTGGGCTGGAGGTTGTTAAACTAAGTTTGAGTGAAAACTTAAGGAAATTTGGCCAATATCATGTCATGCAGAGTCTGAAGCCCATTGGATAAAAGAAGACAAAGAATGCAGCTGGTTAAAGAGTTGGAGTTAGAGTATTGTGGCAAGGCTTGGTTTAAAAATTCTCCCTGGAGCAATGATGTCACTGTGACATATACATTAATAAACTGTGGCGGGTTAAAATTAGAAATTGATTTTATAAACTGATTCACAGGGAAGGGCAGAGCCAGGGTCTTTGAGGTTGCCCTTTCAGTTATCTGGGTCTCTCTAGTATAAACTTTATTCTAGACTTGTATCAGAACTTGTCCAGTTTTGTTTATTCAATGTGTCCTCACCTGATGGGTTAGTCAATCTGTCAATAGACATCTAGAAAATTATCAGCCAGATAATTGTAGTGCAGTCCATCGGAAGGGGACCATACATGAGCCGTTAAGGTTTGCAAAATCTGTCTGGACGGGCCAAGTCAGCAGGCTTTATTAAGCCAGGAATGGCCAGCTTAAAGGGGAAAATTAAAATTTAACATGAGCTTCAGCATACTGAAATGAGAAATGTTATAAATACAATCAATTAATTTATTCTGTAGTGTTTCTGAAATAATCAAGTTCATCTTCCCTATTCCTCTCTCAGCATCTGTTTCTCTACATTCTCTCTTCATGGACAGTTAGATCCAATATATCTAACGGGGGGTCCTTTTGCCTAGAAGATGTATTAGAGCTCACGCTATCAAAATCACCAAAAATCCTGTCTCTCTACATGCAGAATTTGTGCAAAAGGCAGTTATTTTGTTATATTTTGTTTGTACTGGAATCAGTTATTTGAATGAGCTCTAATTCATTTCCTAGGAAAGGAAGCCACCCCCATAAAATATATTGGATCTAACTGTCAATGACTATCTGACACCCAACTGCTGCATGAAGAGAGAATGAAGAGAAACAGATGCTGAGAGAGGAATAGTGAACATAAACTTGATTATTTCAGAAACAATGCAAAACATTTAATTGATTGTAATTAAGTTACAATCAACTTCAGTATGCTGAAGCTTATATTATATTTTCATTTTCGCAATAGTTCCCCTTTAAGTCCCACATTTATGAACGTTCAACTTTGTTTTCCTTCTCAAATTTTGTGTTATTTCCACGTTTTATGAAAACTTTACATGACTTTTCATCAAAGTATTTAAATCAGTGGGCTCAGTTATCAAGGCTCATCTCCACCCACCCATTTGGGTTTTACCTCTGAAAAGTATTTATGAACTGGACAAGGTGAAGCCTTTATTTCTTACAGGCTAAAATATGGAAAAATCTAGGTGGCAACTTGGGTGGTAGTACCTTTACATGGCAGGTTGCTCTTTACTTGTGACCTAGTGACTGTAAGTAATATGTTTGGTGCATTATAGTGACCCATGAGTGCTCACTTTTCTCCAATGTAATTTGGTCTGCTCCAAATTTTTTGGACGACCACGGAGAAAAATTCTGAAGGGATTCTTAAAGTTGTGGAAACCTTTTACTTAATACATGGGACCTTAATGTATTTTCAGTAACCATAATGTCCTAGAAAAGAACAAATGCTGGAAAACAATGTTTTTTTAACTGGAAGTTTCAAAAAGTTGAATCAGAATTATTTTAAATGGCATGTTCTACAAGTTACCTTCATAGTTCAACTAGTTATGCACAACGTGGGCCTATTGGCTCCTCAACTCTGGGTTGGTTGAAGTGTATCTAGTTCATTTTAATGTAATTGACACATATGGTCATATGTAATGACAGAGCATTGAAGTTTGCTTAAAGGGCCCATTGTTCTATTGATTGGGTCAACTCAACTCTGGATGAGGAAGAGTTTTATGTTAAGCCAATATGGCCTACTGCCTCCAACATAGATCTTATAAAGTAGTCCTAGTGATTCCTGAATGTATTTAGATTGAGCACCACTTAGTAAATATATGCCTCAAATTCTAATTTTACTAATTACGAAAATATAAAATTTGTCATTAAACCTTTTTTTCTTTTAATGAAAACTCAATAAAAGGATTATAATTATAATTGCTCGTTCATGTAAATGAGTTTTCCAACATACATCGTTAATTCATGTAATTAAGGACAATCTTTAGCCGAGGATATTTGCTGGTAGAAAACAGTGGGGAATGATCAATGAAAACACGTTTTGCAGTTAATTAAGTTGGTTTGCCGTGGCGCAACCCTTGTATCTAGTATTGTTATACCAGTCAGCTCTGGGTTTATGAGATTCATATGTCATGCCCTCAGGGCAGCAGCTAGCCTTGCAGATAGCTTTGTAAACATGCAGCTAATTATACATCGAATTCTGGGTTTTTAATGACCTTAAACACAAATGGAGAATCAACCGCTCAAAGGTTCACAGTGGGGAACTATTCTCAGGGTAAATAGGCAACATGGATGGTCTTAATAAACTTGCTTGCCTAATGCTATCAGTTATAGAACCAGACTGGTGATAGCTTGACCTTGCTAGTGCCTCATTCATTTCACATTATATCATAACAAAGATGTGTGCTGAAATATAGCACCCCCATTGGTCAGAAAAGGGCACTTGACTAATCTTTGAATGCTTTAAGAATGCTTGGCATACCAATGAAAGAATATTAAAGGGATACTGTCATGGCAAATGCACTGAAATCCATTTCTCAAAAGAGCAAACAGACTTTTTTTATATTCAATTTTGAAATCTGACATGGGGCTAGACATATTGTCAATTTCCCAGCTGCCCCAAGTCATGTGACTTGTGCTCTGATAAACTTCAATCACTCTTTACTGCTGTACTGCAAGTTGGAGTGATATCACCCCCCTCCCTTTCCCCCCCCCAGCAGCCAAACAAAAGAACAATGGGAAGGTAACCAGATAGCAGCTCCCTAACACAAGTTAACAGCTGTCTGGTAGATCTGAGAACAACACTCAATAGTAAAAACCCATGTCCCACTGAGACACATTCAGATACATTGAGAAGGAAAAACAGCAGCCTGCCAGAAAGCATTTCTCTCCTAAAGTGCAGGCACAAGTCACATGACCAGGGGCAGCTGGGAAATTGACAATATGTCTAGCCCCATGTCAGATTTCAAAATTGAATATAAAAAAATCTGTTTGCTCTTTTGAGAAATGGATTTCAGTGCAGAATTCTGCTGGAGTAGCACTATTAACTGATTCATTTTGAAAAAAAATTTTTTTCCATGACAGTATCCCTTTAAGGAGACAGCATTTATGGGCTAGTTACTGTATGGGAAATAGCTGAACTTATTGAATACAGCTGGATTGGCATGATGCCCAAAGTGCAAAAAACAAGCTGCCATATTTTCTGTACTTTGTACCTGCCCTACCTTTTCTAGCTGTGGACTTCCAGGAGAGGCATGTAGGTGTCCCCATACTGCCCTCTACCCACCCTCAAACTTGCATATCATTCCTACGCTGAAGTTACTAAGCCCTGGTTGGCACAGGGTGCAAAGGAGACAGGTCCTTACTGCCTGCCTTGAATGTAGAGTGCAGCAGTGTAGGACTGGGAGTCCTGGGGCCCACTAGGGCTGCTGCCTCGAGGGCCCCCACACAACCCCCCCTCCACAAAGACCCCTCCAAACCTCTCTCGGGCCCCCCTGCTTGTAGCTTTTCCTTCACACGGCCATGACCAGGGACATGAAGAGAGTTTGGGGGCAAATAGCTTTAGGCATGGAGTGGATCTGGGCCGGCAGTCCAACCCGGGAGTGCAGCAACGCCTCTGGACAGGGAGTACAGGGAGCCATCAGAGCCAAACGTTTCTCTAATTGTATTTCCTAAATCCTGCTGCATCATTTTGTGTAATAACTGATAAACGTTTATGGAAAGCATGGTGCAGTAGCTATTATTTTGGATCTTTAATTTTACCAGCAAGTAAATGCGTCCCTGTGTAGTTATACTACTGTTTGTGGCACATTAGTAAATGAAGATGCTTGTAGATATACTGTTTACAGCTAGAACAGAATGCAGAGATACCTCTGGTGCTAAAAATGTACAAGCCCCACCTTTATTTTAATAGAGAAAAGTGTTTTTGACTGTGTAGACCAGACACTTATTTAAAGGCTGCTTCATCTGTGGATTCCTAACTCTCTCTTTCTGCTTGGTTGGCAATGCACCTCTGAGCAGAAAGGGAAATAATTCAATCAGAACAGTTTATTGCATGGCACAGGAAAGTCCACTCACGCAGGCTAATGCTATGGTTGATTTGTTGTGCATCATCATATTCGATAATGCTGCAAAATGGGATTGAGGATTACGAAGAAAACAACACAAATTATTAACCAGATAAAAGGAAGCGCAGAGGAGAGCCTCACTTGGAAGATCTTCCTATTGTATTGTAGTAATATTTAACATTGCATCTTGTGAAGCCACTATGAATACAGTTGAACCATCTGGTGGATGTGCTGGAGATTTAAGGTGGCCATAGACATAGAGATCAGCTAGTTTGGCAATGTTGCCAAACGAGCATATCTCTCCCCGATATGCCCACATTGAAGTGGGCGATATCGGGCTGATCCGATCATGGGGGCGATCTTGCCAAATGAGCAGATCTCTCCCCGATATGCCCACATTGAAGTGGGCAATATCGGGCTGATCCGATCGTGGGCCATAGAGCCCAACGATCGGATCATAATGCTTCCGATACAGGTCGCTGATACACGCACAGATGGGATTTTGTAACCTGCGCGATCGAGATCTGCCAGATATTGATCGTGAAAGCCCGTCGGATGGGCCCACAGACGGGCCAAAAGCTGCCGACTTGCCTTTAGGCTGAACTTCTTCTTGACCTGATATTGGCCAACAACAGCTTGGGTCATGTGGAAAGATCCAATTGTTCAATCCATGAGCCAGTAATGGAATCAGAAATCCCAATAGTCTAATGGGAGTTTCAAGCTGTCTAAAGTGCTCCATATATGTCCCAATAAGCTGGTGAAGGCAGTTTTTATTAGGACACTTATGGTCAGTTTTAGCTTCATATAAAGGTTTTAAAAAAGAATTTGAATGTCCTTTGACCATGTAGGAGGTAAGGTTGCCCAGTGGTTATCAATACTGCTTTCTGGTGCTGGGGTCAAAATATTGACTTTGATCAGGGAACTATCTGCAAGGTGTTTGTCATTTCTCAATGGGTTTCCTCTGGGATCTTTGATTTCCTCCCATGCTCAGAACATCTATAGGTAGTTTGCTGACATTTTCCCTGGTTTATGCATATGAGGTTTTATGTAGAAATTAGTCCATAAGTTCCATTCATTTTTAATTCATGTTTATTGGAAAACTGCTTAAAATGACATTTTCTCTCATTGGGAAAATGTTTGGATATACCTCAACTTTCATGATGACAGTTTTACAGGCGAATAAAACAGAAGATGTTTTCTTTGTATAATACAAAGGGAATATATATGTTTTTTTTCCTCTTTTTGCTGAGACCGGATAAGGTAAATGGAAATTCACAGCTGAAACAATTGAAATGATAAGGGACAGATTGAGTCTTGAAATCAGTCGGTTCACTTGAGCAGCACTTGATTTCTCATATCCATTATATCTCCCATCACGTATTCCTGAAACAATTTGATGTTAAGATACATACTGTGTATAAGTGGCTGTTCTTCTCATATATTTTTCTCCTACTTTCCTAAAGAAAAAGAAAAAAAAAAAAAAGTTGTACTGTTTACTGAAAGTCCAAATATTTTTTCTGCAGTGGATGAGACT
The DNA here is from genome assembly GCF_017654675.1 of Xenopus laevis. NCBI lineage: Eukaryota > Metazoa > Chordata > Amphibia > Anura > Pipidae > Xenopus > Xenopus laevis. Next base: position 14,069,069 of record NC_054381.1, read on the forward strand.
GTCTCTTTATTGCCTTAAATGTCTTCTCCTTTCCTCCTGGACCTGAACCCACCCCTGTGTCTATTAGTATTTTGGCCTTTGAACGTGCTCTGCAAACTCCATAAACAAACTGGGTTAATTTCTAGGCCGCTTGGCTTCATGCCCCAGTTTAATAAGGAAGCTTTTTAATGAAATGATTCTGGAGCGGGTGCGGAGAATGTTCTACTAGTTATTCACTTGATAAAATGCTTTGCTACTTTATATTGCACATTAGCACAATCAATGGAACAGACAGAAAGCCACGCTTCAGTTCCTAATTATTACTTATATGGGATCGTGGCCGTAACCAATCATTTTCATGTTATTAATTAGAATGTTTCCACCAGGGATAATGGGCAGTTGCTCTTCATTTTGTTTTTATTTCTTGAGGGTTTTCTACAATTTAAAATAAGTTTATATTTGAGCTAAGTGCAGGGAAGTTGTGTAGATGGTGGTGGATAAGATATATTAAGCTTGGGGCTGCATTATAAATATTTAAAGGGGGGAGTAGAGATTGGGGGTCCAGTGATAATGGTGTTTAGGGTGTGGTCAGACTCACAGGCATTCTATAAAATCTGCCCAAAAAATACTATTGCAATAGCTTTATTCTTGCACTGTAAGTTCACACTTGTAGCTTGTAGGACATAATAGGAAATGAGATTCATTATCTGGAAATCCATTATCCAAAAAGCTCTGAATTACATAAAGGTCATCTCCCATAATATATATTTTAATCAAATAATTCAAATTAAAAAAAATGATTTCCTTTTTCTGTGTAATAATAAAACAGTAGCTTGTACTTGATCCCAACTAAGATATAATTAATCCTTATTGGTGGCTGAACAATCATATTGGGTTTATTTATTAGTGATGGGCGAATTTATTCGCCAGGAGCGAATTCGCAGCGAATTTGCGCGATTCGCCACCAGCGAATAAAACGCCCGCGAAAATTCTCCATCAAAAATTCGCCGGTGGTGAAAAAAACGGACGCCGGCATCAAAAGCGGGCGCCGGCATCAAAAACGGGCGCTGGCGTCAAAAAAACCGACGCCGTTTAGTGAATTTTTCGCGAACGGCGCAAATTCGCCCATCACTATTATTTAATGCTTAAATGGATTTTTAGTAGACTTACCCCCATATGTAATATACGGGACTAAGTTTGCCCAGGTGCAGTAACCAATAGAAACTAGTGATGGACGAATTTGTCCCATTTCAGTTGGCAGAAAACTTCGTGAATTTACTGCCTAATTTGCAAACTGGCGAAAAATTTGCGAAACGAATTGAAGTCAGTGGGCGTCAAAATAATTCAACAATTTTTATATACACGCCAATTGCATTAAAGTTAATGGGCGTCCGAATATTTTTTACGCATGACAATTCTGACGTGCCCAATTTTTTTGATGCGCCGGATTTTTCGCCGGGGAATTTTCATGATGGCGAAACTCTGAAGCTCACAGCGAATTCACGCCTGGCGAATTTATTCGCCCCATCACTTATAGAAACCTAAAAGATGTTTGCGTTTAAACAGGTGACCAGTAAATGCTACCTGCTGATTGGTTACTGCACCTGGGCAAACTTAGTGCCTTTTATTACATAACCCCATTAAGGTATAAAGATTCAAATTACAGAAATATGCCTTATCCAGAAAACCCCAAGTCCAGAGCATTCTGGATAATAGATCCTTTTACCTTAAATCAGACAGAACAAAAATATCTTTACCATGTTTATCCTTTAAACCCCAATACCAGTGCAAGTGTATTATTGTACAAATAAAAAGACTTTTATATTTTAAATAATCCAGGATCATCTGGAGATGGCAGTTTTATAAATCCACTATTAAAAGGGGAGGTGGGTATTATCAAAATATTTTCCACCAATATTTTTCCTCCAAATGACTTGATAAAATGTAGCCATCACCCTATTCCTTTGCAGTTATGGGATCCGTTATCTGGAAACGAATTACCCAGAAAGCTCTGAATTGTGGGAAGCCTGTCTCCCATCGACTCTATTTTAAGGAAATAATTCAAATTTTTAATTTGATATTCTTTTTCTCTGTAATAATAAAACAGTAGCTTGTACTTAATCCCAACTAAGATATAATTAATCCTTATGGGAAGCAAAACAATACTATTGGGTTTAATTCATGTTTACATGATTTTTAAGTAGATTTAGGGGCAGATTTATCAAGGGTAGAATCTAGAATTTAAAAAACGTCGAAATTCGAATGAAAAAAGACCAACCAAATTTTTTTTTTTCCGGATAAATAGGCTGTTTTCGTTTGAATTCACATTGTACCAATCGAAGTAACAGCACAATCGAGCGAATTCGATTCAAAGTCCACCAATTGACTCCAAATGGGTTCTAGGAGGTCCCCCATAGGCTAAAACAGCAATTGGGCAGGTTTTAAATGGCGAATGGTCGAAGTCGAATTTTCAAAGAGACAGTACATGATAAATTTCGATATTGTATTTTTTTTCCAAATTCAAATCGAATTTGGACTATTCCCTAGTCGAAGTACACAAAAATGAGCTAGAAATTAGATTTTTTTTTATTAAAATTTTCACTCCGACCTTTGATAAATTTGCCCCTTAAAATATGGAGATCCAAATTTCATAAAGATCCCTTATCAGGAAAACCCCAGGTCCTGAGCATTCTGAAAACAGGTCCCATACCTATATATATATATATATATATATATATATATATATATATATATATATATATATATATATATATATATATATATATATATATATATATATATATATATGTAACCCTAGTTGTTATAATGGGGAAGTACAACAAAAATTGCAATTTTACTGATAATAAAAATTAATCAAAGGCTCTTCCTAAAACCAGGGGCGGTATAAAGGATTTGATATTAAAGTTTTTAGTAAATATGATTGATGAGTCTGAGTTTTGAAATGTTGTTTTACAAGCCATGTAGAAAAGAACATTTTGGATCCCAGACACGCAGTTAATTAGGTTATTTATGCTTGAAATGTAATATATGCCTCACTTGGCTATTGAGGCACGCAGTGAATATCTAATTGGACTCCAAAAAGGTCAGATTGCCTCTCAGATAAAAGCCCGAAAAAATATCGTCGTTATGTTAATGTTGCCATCAGTATTGCCCCTTTCCATTAGATGGGTGGGTTACAAGTGCATGACTTGTGACTAATTAGATTTCTGATTCATTCTATGGGTTTGCTTAACTCGCTTTAGACTTTTACACTTGATGTTTTATTTTTTACCTACAAATGTAAGTCATTTATAAATGATATACATAATCCATCCATCCCAAAAATCATATAAACGATCATTATTTCGTTGGAAAATTCGATGACGATTTTCAGAGAATTTCTCGCCGTTTTGCGAATTTTGCGAGAAATTTGCGAAACATCTGAAAATTGTGAAAATCGAAATTGATTCCCGTATAGAATTTTGGATACGTGTCTGAAAAGTCGCTCGCGTCAATTTCAACGCTGGCAGTAAAGTCAATGGGCGTCCGAATATTGTTGACGCATGGCAATTTTGACCTGAACAACTTTTCAGATGCGCGTCCAAAATTTTTTGATGCATTCGAATTTTCTATGGCAAATTTAATCGCCGGCAGCAAAATCATATAAACGACAGGTGAATTTATTCACCCATCACTATACATAATCCATCCATCTCAGAAATCATATAAATGATCATTACTTAGTAATGGGCGAATTTATTTGACAGGCGCAAATTCGCGGCGAATTTACACGTTTCGTCGCCAGGGAATAAATTCGCAAAATTGCTGCGTAAATTAGTCTGCGTCAGTGACAATTCCGACGACAAGTAACCGGACACCCATCGACTTAATGCACATCAGATGTAGTCGGCATCGGAAGGAATTGACAGCGGCGTCAAAATTCTCATTTTGCTAATTTTTTGCCCGTTTCAAGAATTGCACAGGAAATTAGAGAATTTTCCTGCAAAATTAAATGGCCCAATTTCACCTATCAATAGTCAATATGCAACGCAATTACGTCACCAGCATACAGTGCCGCAAGACGTATATGTGAAATCGATCTCACGAGAGTTTGAGCTTCCTTATTAAACTGGGGCATGAAGCCAAGTGGCCTAGAAATTAACTTTGTTTATGGAGTTTGCAGAGCACGTTCAAAGGCCAAAACTAATAGGCACAGGGGTGGGTTCAGGTCCAGGAGGAAAGGAGAAGACATTTAAGGCAATAAAGAGACAGTCTCATCCACTGCAGAAAATATATTTGGACTTTCAGTAAACAGTACAACTTTTTTTGCAGGAAAGTAGGAGAAAAATATATGAGAAGAACAGCCACTTATACACAGTATGTATCTTAACATCAAATTGTTTCAGGAATACGTGATGGGAGATATAATGGATATGAGAAATCAAGTGCTGCTCAAGTGAACCGACTGATTTCAAGACTCAATCTGTCCCTTATCATTTCGATTGTTTCAGCTTAGAATTTCCATTTACCTTATCCGGTGCCAGCAAAACGAGGAAAAAAAAACAGATATATTCCCTTGGCTGTTTGCATTTTATTATACAAAGAAAACAGCTTTTGTCTTATTCTCCTTTAAAACTGCAACGTAAAAACGACACGTGTGACCTTGCCCTTACTTTTTTCGTGCTTAACTTGTTCCTGTGGTGAGCGGGGGAGTGTCAACAGCATCCACAGGGAGCAGATCTGGGCTGTCGGGGGCCTACGAAGAGAAGACCAGTCCAACCCTGCTTAGCTCCAATGCATTTTGGCACAAGAAAGAGCTGAGGCTGATGTTTTGACAAAGCAAAACAGGACAGTTTCAATCATGAGTAGTGCTGACTAGTGATGGGCAGATTTGCCCCATTTCAATTCGCCGAATAATTCGTGAATTTCCTGAAAAATTAGTGAAACGCACGATTTTGACTCCAGCAACAATTCTGATGTTAAAGTCAATGAGTGGCCGAATAATGTTGACGTGCGACGGTTTTGACACAAATAACTTTTCCGGAGTACGTCCAAAAAAATTTCACGCAAACGAATTTTCGCTGGCGAGTTTTCGTGCCTGTTTTGCAAATTTATTTGCCGGTGGTGAAACACGGAAATTCGCCCACCACTAGTGCTGACATTACGGGGGGGGGGGCAGCCCAAAATCGTCCAACCTGCAAGTTTGGAGCCAGCCACTTAACTCTATTAGGCAGGGGTCCCTAACCTTTTTTTTCCATGAGTCACATTCAAAATACAAAGGGTTGGTGTGAGCAATACAAGCATCAGGATCCCCTGCAGATCGAAATGCGTCGATAGGATATAATGGACGAATAAAGCCTTTTTACTACAGAGCTTAAGCTAGTGCTGGTGCTATACTAATAGATGATGATGATGATGATGATGAGAAGCCATTTTGGTTTTTTTCTATTAAAGTTAAATATATCAAATAAGCAAGACTGGGCAGCAAACTGGAAAATGAGGTTCAATGTTGATAAATGCAGGTTATGCACTTTGGCAAAAATAATAGAAATGCAAGTTATACACTAAATGGCAATGTGTTGGGAGTTTCCTTAAATGAGAAGGATCTAGGGGTCTTTGTAGATAACACGTTGTCTAATTCTGGGCAGTGTCATTCTGTGGCTACTAAAGCAAATAAAGTTCTGTCTTGCATAAAAAAGGGCATTAACTCAGGGGATGAAAACATAATTCTGCCTCTTTATAGGTCCCTGGTGAGGCCTCATCTGGAGTATGGGGGCAGTTTTGGACTCCAGTCCTTAAGAGGGATATAAATGAGCTGGAGAGAGTGCAGAGACTAAGTGCAACTAAACTGGTTAGAGGGAGGGAAGAGTTAAATTATGAGGGGAGACTGTCATGGTTGGGGTTGTTTTCTCTGGAAAAAAGGCGCTTGTGAGGGGACATGATTACACTTTACAAGTACATTAGAGGACATTATAGACAAATGGCAGGGGACCTTTTTACCCATAAAAAGGATCACTGTACCAGACGCCTCCCCTTTAGACTAGAAGAAAAGAACTTTCATTTGAAGCAACGTAGGGGGTTCTTCACAGTCAGGACAGTGAGGTTGTGGAATGCACTGCCGGGTGATGTTGTGATGCTGATTCAGTTAATGACTATAAGAGGGACTTGGATGATTTTTTGGACAGACATAATATCAAAGGCTATTGTGATACTAAACTCTATAGTTAGTATAGGTATGGGTATATAGAATTTATGTGAAAGTAGGGAGGAGAGTGTGTATGGGGCTGGGTTTTCATTTGGAGGGGTTGAACTTGATGGACTTTGTCTTTTTTCAACCCAATTTAACTATGTAACTATATAACTGAGGAATTTATCATTTTAGGTAAAAACAGCAATAAAATAAAATCTCATATTTAGGTTGCTGCTTCGTCAGATTCAGTTTCAGTAATTAAACCTCAAACCGATTTTTTTTCATCATCAAATTAATTTCCTGAAATTAGCATAAGTCTTTTGTACTCCTATTATGAAGAATATTATATAGAATGCAAATTAATTCATGAAAGGAAAGATGAAAACGTTTTAACAATGAGACAATTCAAAATGCCCTCACATTAACGAGAGATAAAACAAATAATCTATTATTGAATTGTATTGTTCCTAAGGGGAATTTGAAGTAAAATATGACTGGAGGCAATGAGTTCTTACAGTAGGCTATACGGGAAGAGGAAGCTCGTTTAGCTTTGTAATGAAGAGGAACTTTTTTTTTTCACTGTGTGAAGTTCTCTGTTTGGAATTTGGTGACATTTAGGGGCAGATTTATTAAGGCGAGTTGTGTTTCCCTCATAAAATTGAGTTTTCAAATTAATTTTCAGGCCAAAATTTATTTTTCAGGTTTAAGAAAAAAAACCTCACATTTTTAAAGTTTTTGTAAACAAAAACTAGAATTTTTTCGAGATTTATTATACCCCGACCTGTAAACAGCTTGAATCACAGAAGTCACTGCTAGAGGTCCCCTGAGCCATTTGAAGATCTTAATAGCCTTCATACTGTTCAAGTTTTTTTTTTTTTTTGGAGGGTTCCTTCCGAAAACTGGAATAATTTGAACAATTCAAGTTTTTTTCTGCAGAAAACTCGACTAATTTGAGTTTTCAGGTTGTCAACCTCGAACGAGTTTTTTCTTAAATGGAATACCTTCGAGTTGTAAGTTCATTCTAGGTTCACTTGAGGTTTGAAAAAGCTCACATAACCCCCTTAATGAAAGCTATCACGTAGCATGTGGGAATGACCCGTAGCTTGATGGTTAACAGTAGGGGATAAAGTAATGTTAATATATTCAAAAGAAAATTGATTGGACCTCAGATAGGGGTAGGGCGAGGTGTATTTACATTTTGGTACTCTCATGATAAGGCAGGCGAGAGTGCAGAATAGCCCTTTACTTTATCCATTTATAGTAGGTACAGGTCTCTGGAGTTGCCTTGGACCTTACAAATACTGTAAGTGCAAGTAATGGGTTAGCATGTTGACTCTAACTAGATGCCCTTTTCATGCTTGTGTCTCCAGTCTACCATTCTCAGGCACATATCTTTGCTTCTGACAGTGGCAGGCACATAAATGTGGAGACAGGTGCATTAAGGGCAAAAACAAGGCACTTTTTTTAATTGTCCTCATTTAGTTAAGGAGCCATGTAGACTTACCGTAAGTAAGGATGTCCTCCTCAATGAATAGGGAATAAAAGAATGAAGAGTCTTAAAGAGTGCCCAGATCCACACTCATAGGGGCAAATTCACTAAGCGCCGAAGCGCCGAACGCTAGCATTAATTCGCTAGCGTTTGGCATTTTCATTACTGCACAAATTCACTAACGAACGCTGGCGTAGTTTCGCTAGTGTTACTTCGCACCCTTAGGCCAGGCGAATTTTCGCTAGCGACGTAACTACGCAAATTCACTAACTTGCGCAGTGTACTGAACGCTACCTTTTACGCTAGACTTCCTTCGCCACCTCAGACCTGGCGAAGCGCAATAGAGTAGATAGGGATTGTTTCAAAAAAAGACAACATTTTTTCTAAGTCCCAAAAAAGGCTGGCGTGTTTTCTACATTATGGGTGATAGGCTGAAAAAGATCGAAGACATTTTTGGGGCTCCCCTCCTTCCCCCTACATTTCCTGACTCATGGCAACTTACCTAGACAGTGGGCACATGTGTAGGGCAAAAGAAAATTTTTATTTGATGATTTGAAGGTTTTCTTGGCATTTGTAGTGCTGATACGTATTCCTCCATTGAAATTTGAATTTGGCGCCGTATGCAAATTAGCCTTCGCTAGCGTAACTTCGCTTTACATAGCGAATCAACGCTAGCGCAACTTCGCAACCTTAAGCTACCCCTGAGCGCAACTTCGGATTTTAGTGAATTTGCGGAGCGCTGGCGAAACTACGCCTGGCGAAGTGCGGCGAAGTTGCGCCTGGCGCAACTTCGAATCTTAGTGAATTTGCCCCATAGATCTTATCTTGGCCAAAAAGATGAATTTAATTCAAAGCCAATGTTTCAGCATAAAATAAGCATTGCACAATGAGAGCTTGCTTTGTTCATTTTGCAAATTTCTATTTTGTTTAATTATTGTCACGTGCCAACATAAGGGTATGATGTGAGTTTTAGAGTCACTCTTCACACTTGACACCCTTGAAATAACAATGCTCCATTATGCATCATTTAAAAGGCCACGTATACTTGCCTCTCTTGCCAGCAGCATATTGTTTGGAATGAAAGACTTGCAAAGGCTTAAAACAAGCCAATCGCTCCTCTCCAAGCACAAATACACACCTATAGCTTACACATTGCAAACAAAAGAACTTCTTCCATTGAGTGTAATAGAAGCATTCTGCTGAGCTGTGTGTCAGATTTATGGTTGTAACTAACACTGCCTTAAATCTGACGCACAGGGCTCAGTAGAATACTCCTATTACATTCCATGGAAGAAGTTCTTTTCATTAGGACAATATTTGTTCTTTGATAGGATTTCATGGATTCCATGAAAATGATAAAATCGAAGATTAATGAGATACAGTAATTATACTTTTTCCCCATATGTGACCAGCTGCCTGATGATAATTGCCATGATTGTTAGCTGCTTGTATCATGACACTTGAGAGTCAAGGGAAGAGTCAGTATTTGAAAAAGATTTATTAATTATACTCTCAAAACCAGATTCATTTTTGGTACCTACTCCCAGTATTTGCGGATAAAATTTAGTAGGTATAAAATGATCTAGTAGTAGAATTTAAAGGCGAGGGAAAGATACCAAAGCAGTTTATCGTCAATAGATTAGCCACGATAGTGCAGCTATAACACTATATTTATTTGTAGAATACTTTACCATACCTGAGTAAACAGCTCTAGAAGCTCTCTCTGTTTGTTTAGGATAGCAGCTGCCATATTCACTTGGTGTGACATCACATCCGGCCTGAGTTTCCCTGCTCGGTCAAAGCTCTGGGCTTAGATTAAACCAGGGAGGGGAGGAGGGAGGGGGAGAGGAGCAAACTGAGCATGCTCAAGCCCTAGCCCTGGAGGTTTAAACTGAAAACAGGAAGTCTGATACAGAAGCCCATGAGTACACAATAGAAGGAAAGGAATGTGGTGTTTCTTTTGACAGAGGACTCAGAGCAGCATTACTTTGAGGGTTTACTGGTGTATTTATATAGACCTTTCTGATAAAGCTTACTTCATTTTATCCTTTCCTTCTCCTTCTCCAAGTGGAAGAAGACTTTCCTTCTCCTTTAAAAATAAAATATCCTATTCATAAGTAGGGATGATATTCCATGTATATCTCCTACACATCACAGCATTGTATTTTGGCAAATTCAGGGTTGGCGTGGGCCTATGGGACACCTAGAAAGAAAAAGGTTGGCCCCATCATCCCAGACCTGATCCCGGCTCCCTGCCAGATTCCTTTGACGCTTTACTCCAACCCCTTTTCTTGCCAGCAAGGAGGAGGTAGACATATTCAAGCTGGGTTTGGGTGTGTTCTGGGGGCCTTTTGATGGAGGCTGCCAGTGACTAAAGAGTTTATGACGGGGATGGGGGGGGCCTGAGGTAGCAGCCCCAGTGAGCTCAGGACACCGCAGTCCAATACTGATTAGCTTAACCATTGTACTAACATTCATCTGATCCAATAATGAGATCTATTCGTACTTGGCAGAGCTGGAATTTTTAATGTCATTTGCTTCATCATGTGACATAGAAATGAGCAGAAATAAGGGTTATTGACTGCATCATAGCTGGCCTTACATTAGTCTGTACCTGTATATCGGGGGTATGTAACCTAAGCAATTGTACCTGCTATGGAGGGTCCATGTTCACCTGATCAAGCCACCAACAGTGTCAAGCTATTCTACTTGGACTGTTGAACCCTTCACCTTCTGGCTTCTCTAAAGGAGATTATAAAACAACAGAACGATTATGGGAATCGTTAATAGATCTTGTGGTCAGCCAGGCTGTAGGATAATGACATCTTAGGCAAGAATAAATCTATAAACATAGCCAGTAATGCCTTCATAAAAGCAATAAGTCTACAAGAACATTCACTAGAATCCAAACACAAAAAAAGACGATATTGTGACACTTTAATTGATTGAACTGCTGAAAAGACTGCATTCACGCTATATTCTGGACATTTGTGTTTGTTGTTTTGGAACTTGTTTTTGTGTCCTGCTGATTAGCAGATACTAATGACCAATCTTCCCAACTGATACAAACCTCTGCTATAGTAATAACGCAGTATATTTCAGCATTCTTCCTCCCACTCAACTTGACTCCACGACTGTTCCTTCTGCTTTCCATCTTGCAAACCCCTGTGCCATAAGCAATTATTCTAAGGACAGCAGTTGGCCCATTAAACTCCAGGCTGTGCATATGTGTGATCATAACAAAACAAGAAACTGTTAATGAATCAGTGTTTTGCAAGCAGATTTAATAACCTGGACATTTACAAAAGGTGTTAGCAGATAGACGTCATCGGTGTGATCCTCGATCATGGTTTCATTAAAGCCCGCAGAAAGAGAAATGAGAATTGGAAACAATTGTTTCATCTTTACCTCTTTAATTGCGTTGGATTTTTAAAAACCCAGACAAACATGGCAAGGAACATTCATCAAAGAGTCAATGAGGTTATGAACCTTATTGGCATTAGTTGCCCTGTGGCACAAGGTGAGACAAAAAAACAGCATTTTGCATAAAGATGAAAATATTTGCACCACGTTAATCAATGTCGAGCTTGTTTCACATAAGCATCAGCTGCAACTATTACAAATGAACCATTATAAGTAGGGTTGCCATCAAGAATCATAGTGATCCCCCATCTACTTCACTTTTAAAGCAGAAAGCAAGTCTTTTTCATAGCAGTTCATTCCCTCTTGCTTGGACCATTCCCCTGAGAGGTTTCTTGCCTTGTCTGTGTCCCCTGCCCATTGACAGTCCTGAATTTAAGGACATCTTGTTCCCCACCTGCCATGAGCACCAGTCCGGAGTTCCTTTAGTTGACCTTGAGTTGGCAAAGGCAAATTGGAAAAGAAAAAAACCTCCTACCTTACTCATCAGTTGGCAATAGGTCATGTTGCTTGAGTTTGGAGGCAACATCTAATATAGCCCATCTGAACTGGCCATAAAGCATCAATTCCTTGACTCTAGGCAATAACATCCAGAAAATGCTTAAGAAAAGTCAGTTTATAACATCCAAAGCCATCAGTACAGATGGCTCTTGGTTTAATAGGCAAATTTACATAGTGTGCTAATTCCACTCATTTTGTTAACTTCTCCTAAAATCAGCAGCACCAAATGGCGAAAAGGAAATTATCTGCATTACCTCGAGATACCCTGTCTCAAATATGCAATAACTCTTGATTTATCTCTTCAATGTAAGAAGAACAGATTCGATCCTGACAGCCAGTGGCTTGATAGAGAGTCAAAATGAAAAGATTTCTTTTTTTTTCAAAACCTCAGAATTTCGCATGAGGTTTTTTTGGCTTTCCAGCTGCCACTGACTACAGATTCATAAATAAAAGATCGGGAGCGAAATTTATTTTAGAGCTATGCTGTTGATCCGGTGGCTCAGAGAAATACATCTAATTGTCCTTCCCACATTGTTATGATTAATAATTCAGATAAGTCCTCTGTTCACAAAAAAATTTACATTGAGCGTCGACAATTATGTGTTTACGGAGTAACAAATAGATAGGAATTCTTGTGTTTCTAAAGGGAAAATAATTCTTCAATAAAATATTGCTGGAGGTCCGGGAAGGCTCAGCAAACCGACATTAAACCGAGGCTGTTCTGGAGACGTCAGAACCGGGACACAAAGTACATAGAACATCTGCAAGTTGGTACATGAAATAGTACAGCAAATTCCCTGAGCTTAAGGGGGACAAGGATAGGATTCTGTGTATGACTAAACAATGTAACTGAACCAAGTGCTACAAACCTCTGGATCAGGGTGTAATATGAATGAACCATTCCGCAGCTATAAATCACCCCCAGATGCCATTTAGCTCTCCCTGTAATTCTAACATACATTTCCATATTTGTTTTTCAGCCGAGGATTTTATCCAGATTTTACTAACTGAATGTAAATTATGCTGAATTAATTTCTTAACGAGCTCTTAAATCTGCTCCTTAATCTTTGTGGCATAGAGCCATGCTGCTGCTTGGCCTAATTTCCTTCCATTAATATGCCATCAGCAACCCGCCAGGTTATTCCAACACAAGTATTTGCAAATAACCGCAGTAAAGTGTGTAATGGATAGAGATCATTCCAACTAGGTACCTACGGTTTTACAAACAGGAGCAATGGGATGTAGAAGGGATGATCAATCAATCAAATCCAGTTTAGGGCTCTTACACACGGCCATTTTTTCCTGCGATCCCCTGCGTTGCGCTTTTTTTCCATTCAGCTGCAAGGGAGCGAAGGAGTAGACACTCTCAATTATTGTGTAGGGAGCTGTACTAACACAAACGCATGTAAGAGGCAAATACAGGTGGGAGGCAGCATGTTGCATTTCACCTGCGTTTGGCGCATACATGTGTCTGTGTGAGTACAGCCCCCTTCACAATAATTGAGTGCGTCTACTCCTGCGCTCCCCTGCAGCTGAACGGAAGAAAGCGCTGTATATAAGAGCCCTAATTGTCATCTCTACTGCATACAAAAAGAAGTCATACCCAGTGAGATGAAATTACAATATTGCACCTATTTTCCCTTCTTGCCCCAGCCATACACCACTTAGTACATCTACACCCACAAAGATATAACCATAAACTGCAGTAATCGTATTGCAGTAACACTACACACCAAAGAATAAACACTGTGCAAAGAAGAAAAAAACATATATGCAATTCAATTTTAATCTGACCAAGATCAATATAATATAATTGTAATGTACTATTGTATTACAATATTGTGCAATATACAATAGTATAATGTGAAATTCTATTTTAATATTGGGCAAATGTGCCCTTTCTGACCGTCTCCTACCAGCCTCTGTTATAAAGTACATACTGTACCATTGTGCTCATATGTGAGAAAAAAAATAATTCACATGATATATAGTGATGGGCGAATTTATTCGCCAGGCGCGAATTCGCGGCGAATTTGCGCGTTTCACGCCAGAGAATAAATACGCGAAACGCCCGTGAAAATTTTTTTCGAAAAAACGGACGCCGGCGCAAAAAACGGGCGCCGGTGACAAAAACGGGCACCGGCGTAAAAAAACGGGCGCCGGCGTCAAAAACGAGACGCCGGCGCCGTTTCGCGAATTTTTCGCCGTTTCGCGAAATTCGCGAATTTTTCGGCGAAGCAAAACGGCGCAAATTCGCCCATCACTAATGATATATGTTCAGCTTCAGGTATTCAGCTTATCTGGAAGAGACTCATCCTCAGTACATACAGGAACAGAAGCCTTATAGCCTGTAATAGTTTTTACCCCCTGCCACATACACCTAGGGACAAATTTACTTATTGTCGATATTTGACTGGCGAATTGAAATCCTTCGACTTCGAATATCGAAGTCGAAGGATTTACCGCAAATTCGATTCGAAGGATTTTAATCCATCGATCGAATGATTTTTCTTCGACCAAAAAAAGATAGCAAAGCCTATGGGGACCTTCCCCATAGGCTAACATTGACTTCAGTGGGTTTTAGGTGGCGAACTAGGGGGGTCGAAGTTTTTTTTTTAAAGAGACAGTACTTCGACTATCGAATGGTCGAATAGTCGAACGATTTTTAGTTCGAATCGTTCGATTCGAAGTCAAAGTCGTAGTCGAAGGCCGAAGTAGCCCATTCAATGTTCGAAGTAGCCAAAAAAAAACATTCGAAATTCAAAGTTTTTTTTTATTCTATTCCTTCACTCGAGCTAAGTAAATGGGCCCTCTAGCATCTTTATTGTCCGAAAAATGGTATTGATGTTTTTGTGCATATGCTCATTTTGCTGCCTTAATGGCCTTTGATAAATGAACTCTTGCAGCCTTAAAGGAGAACTAAAGCTGAACTAAAGAAGTAGCTAGAAATGTTGTACATGATGTTTTGTGCTTCTGTACCAGCCCAAGGCAACCACAGCCCTTTAGCAGTAAAGATCTGTGTCTCCAAAGATGCCCCAGTAGCTCCCCATCTTCTTTTCTGCTGATTCACTGCACATGCTCTGTGCTGCTGTCACTTACTGAGCTTAGGGACCCACTCACAATATACAGTACACATAGAATAGAAATGTCACAATATAAGGCTGATTAGTAATTAATACAGATAATTACTACACCAGCACAGAAACCAGTGCAATTAGCATCAGAATTTAATAATCAGCAAACCTGTAGCATCAGCTTATATTACAGACCAACATAATTTTCTGCTGGATAATTAGTGACGAGCCCTAAGCTTAGCTTCTCAACAGCCAATCAGAGCCCACTGAGCATGTGAGTGTCACAGACACTTTCCAAGATGGTGACCCCCTGTGACAAGTTTGAAGTCCTGGATCATTGCTGCTATTGACAAGCTGAAACTTTAGCCTCGTGCAATAAGTTCACTATATAAAATATGGCATTTTTAGCCATATTCATTTTTAGGGTTTAGTTCTCCTTTAAGCAATTCGCCATTATGAGCCTTAAATGTTGCTTTGCGGGTTTTAAGCAACACCTTCACGTCTCCTGTTAGCCAAGGCTTCTGATTTGGTCTTATAATGACATGCTTGGTAGTAGTAACATCCTCCACACATTTAACAAAATAACCCATATATATATATATAACCCGTATATTCCTCTAAATTTATCAGACTATTGTAGGTAGCAGCTTCCTTAAACACATTCCAATCTGTACATTCAAAACAATCTTGCAATGCCATCCTAGACCCTTCTGGGCAAACCCTAATTTGTTTCACTACCGTTTTCTCCCGTTTTAACACAGGGATTAATTCCACAGATAAATGATCAGAAGAACCAATATGTGGCTGTGGGACAGATTTATAAGCATCTCTGATGTTTGAATGAATGAGATCTAACATATTTTCTTCGCGTGTAGCAAAATCTACATATTACTAACATTTTGGAAATATTGACTTAAGATTTACATGATTAAAGTCACCTGCAACAATTAATACGCCCTCAGGAGGTGCTGCTTGAATCTTATTAATTGCAACATACAATTCAACTAGCGCTTGAGTAGAGAATTCTACAAGGTTGCACGCAGTAGTTAGGAGAGGGTAAGGAAGAATTAGGCTTAACACAGGTTCTTCTTAGATGTTAGTATGTCATTTGTATTGGTCAGATCTGAATACCTCTAGATAAAACATTTATGGATATCTGTTTGAGCATTTTAACTGTTAATAAAGATGCTTTAGTCATTTTATGAATTTGTCCCGCAAAATACATTGTGAGTTGGGATGGCCGTTTCGTTTCGCCAAAAATTCTAAATGTCGCCGATACCTATTAAAGTCTAAGGGCAAAATTTTTTTGACGCAAGACGCCATGCAAGTCTATGGGCGTTATTTCCGTGGCGAAACAAGGCGAAAAAATTCACCCATCCCTAAATGAGCTTTCCGTGTAAAATACATTTAAGTCAGAGTCGATGGACGTTTTTTACAGAGAAAGTGGGGTCGATGGCCGTTTTGTCTGTGTGTTTTTCCATGGTGAATTCTTTTAACTATGGTTTGACAGCTTTGGTGAATATATTCACCGATGGCCAAATGCAGAATTTCACTGTGGCTCAGGTTGCTACTCCACCATTAGCTGGTAAAATAGCTGCCAAGTCCAGGCTGGTATTACAAATGTTACTGGTAATGTAGTAGCCTGTAAATTTGTAACAAACTAAGTTCAGCCCCTGGCCCATACCCTTGAGCCCTCAATTCACACAGTAACTCACAAAAATGTACCCTTTTTCTCTTCCCTGATCCTCCTTCAGCCTGATGTCATAGCTCCACCTCATTTTATCATCACCTGCCCCGTGACATCACAGACCACTCCCTTCTTTCACCGCCCCTCCCCCCCACACTGGCCAGTAAAGGTGGTCATACACGGAGATTAAAGCTGCTGATATTGGTCCTTCAGACCAATTCAGCAGCTTATCTGCCCGTGTGTGGGGGCTCCAAACAGGTCCTCCTTATTGATATCAGGCCAAAAATCGGGCAGATATAGATCGTCAAGTTGGATTTTTTTCCGCATTGGCTAGTTGATGTGGTCCTGCGACCCATCGGTGGCCCAGGGCCGAACGTTCGGATTCACCCGATATCGCCCCCGGCTGTTAGTGGGCATATCGGGATGAGATCCGCTTGTTTGGTGACCTTGCCAAACGAGCGGATCTTATAGTGCATTTCGCTTTCGCTCATTGCTAATTAGTATCCATTGGCATGGATTCTTTTACTGTGAAGGAGGTCCGTATCCCTTAAGGGTGAGAAGCCACCTTTCTCGTCACGATTAAGGTGGCAATTACAAGCGGCAGAAACTGGTTGCAGGTCTGAGATCCATCAAACTGGATTCACAGTTGTATCTAATGAAAACATTTGAGTACGTCTCTAGGAATGAGAGTTGGCTTTTCTGCTAAACATGGTTTTGTTGAAGTCAAGGCCGTTCCTCAGTGAATAATGGTTAAGCCATAATCCACCATAAAGCCATATGTATGCTAGCATTGTGTTCTCACGGTGCTGCTTATTGAGTTAATATATGTTTCCGTAACGCAAATTAATATTTCCTTTTAGTCAATCTCCCTCCTCGTTTTGAGTCAATCTCTAGCAGAACAATCTCTTTAGCCGGCGTGAGCAATTTCCCCCGATCCCCACCAACAAACACAAATGTTTTTATCTTCCCTTAAAAGAAACATCATTTGAATTTCAGGAGTAATTATTCTGATAATTCATTGTTTTTTCTCCGCAGGTAGAGTTAAGTGCACTCGATGTGCTTTATCTCGAGTGCTGTTATAGCATTACAAAAAGGAATAAATGAAAACTCTGAATTATTCATTGTGAGCCCATTGGTTGCCTGAGCCTGAATATGGCTCTCGTATGCTAATGTACTTGATAAAGTACTCGGCGCACTAACAGGTAATACTTATAGCACTGCTGATAGCGTTCAGAAATAATAGGGGCTTTCAGTCATAGTGAAAGGAAAGATGTTTTTGTTTCTGGGGGAAAAGAAAGTATTTATTTTATTAAACTTTAGCCCTTTTCTTTGTCAGATCATCTTGCTGCCGTCTCATTCCTTGTATCCCCAACACCGGCAGGGTGGAATCTAGGCATGCTTGGCATTATGAGAAGCTTGTTTTTGTCTCAAGCTATTGTTTAGGGCATTTTCTTGTTTTTTATACGAAGTGAAAAAGTGGAGGTGGGAGCTCATCTAACCGGCAAACTGTTTTCTTTCCGGCTGATTGAACGTGTTTATGGCATGTTTATACTTAAAGGGATCCTGTCATCAGAAAACATGTTTTTTTCAAAACACATCAGTTAATAGTGCTACTCCAGCAGAATTCTGCACTGAAATCCATTTCTAAAAAGAGCAAACAGATTTTTTTATATTCAATTTTGAAATCTGACATGGGGCTAGACATATTGTCAATTTCCCAGCTGCCCCTGGTCATGTGACTTGTGCCTGCACTTTAGGAGAGAAATGCTTTCTGGCAGGCTGCTGTTTTTCCTTCTCAATGTAACTGAATGTGTCTCAGTGGGACATGGGTTTTTACTATTGAGTGTTGTTCTTAGATCTACCAGGCAGCTGTTATCTTGTGTTAGGGAGCTGCTATCTGGTTACCTTCCCATTGTTCTTTTGTTTGGCTGCTGGGGGGGGTGATATCACTCCAATTTGCAGTACAGCAGTAAAGAGTGATTGAAGTTTATCAGAGCACAAGTCACATGACCAGGGGCAGCTGGGAAATTGACAATATGTCTAGCCCCATGTCAGATTTCAAAATTGAATATTAAAAAATCTGTTTGCTCTTTTGAAAAATGGATTTCAGTGCAGAATTCTGCTGGAACAGCACTATTAACTGATTCATTTTGAAAACATTTTCCCCATGATGGTATCCCTTTAATATCAAGAATGAGCAGTAGCGATGGACGAATTTGTCCCATTCCCCGTGAGATTTGCAAAACGGCGTCAATTTGATGTGCATTAAAATCAATGGACATGTGTTTATTTGTCGCCGGCATTGGAATTGTCTCCGGTGTCAAAAATTTTTGACGTAAGCAATTTGCAAATTTTCAATGCAAATTCGTGAATTTATTCGCCGGCGGCAAAAAGTGGAAATTTGCCGCAAAATAGCGCCTGGCGAATAAATGAGCAGCAAAGGTGGAATAATTACCAGCAAAATGCTGCTTATATAGGCATGAATGAGACTATGATATTACCCAAAGTCACTAATACAGGTACGGGACCTGTTATCCAGAATGCATGGGACCTGGGATCTTTCTACTAGAAAATCCTGTAAAGTCTACTAGAAAATCCTGTAAACATTAAATAAACCCAATAGGCTATGTTTGTTTCCAATAAGGATTAATTATATCTTAGTTGGGATTAAAGGTGGCCATAGACTCACAGATAATTATTGCACAAAACTAATTTTCGTATGATATTCGGTGCGTGTATGGTGGGAATAGAGCTGACTGATATCTGCAGAAGAATTGGATATCGTTCGGCTCGTTGATCAAGCTGGAAGGAAAATTTTGATCAGGTGCCTTTGAAGGGACCCAAACATCAGCCATTGTTAGTGCTGAATCGGCAGATACAGGTAGAATTGTATTGTTTCTATCAGTATATCTGACCATTCAGCTCTACACGTGTGTTTACTGAGACGAACAATCTTTCTTGGAAGATCTTTTCCAAGAAAGATCGCAATTGTTACATCTATTGCCACCTTAATTACGTACAAGGTACTATTTTGTTATTAAAGAGAAAAAGGAAATCATTTTTGGATTAGTTGGATAAAATGGAGTCTACGGGAGACAGCCTTTCCGTAGTTCGGAGCTTTCTAGACAACGGGTTTCTGGATAATGAATCCCACACCTGTATAGTAAGAAAGTTTTGCAAAAGAGTTTCCCATGCATAAAGAGTATATACACCATCTCATTTATACAATTCTGATTAGTATTGGACAGGTTTCTCCAGTAAATATACCCTTATCAGTTTCCATTATATCACCTGATTGAAAGGTTCTTGCTGCAATGAAAACAATGGGTTTAGAAAGGAATTCAGACCATCATGGGTGTCCATAGAAAATGTATTTTTGGGGGTGGGGCAAGTTGTTAAAAGTAACACAAAATTGTCATTAAAGGGGTTGTTCACCTTTAAATTCACTTTTAGAACAATGTAGAGAGTAATCGTTGGCTACACTTTGCAATTGGTTTTCATTTTTTATTATCTGTGGTTTTTGAGTTATTTCGCTTTTTATTCAGCAGCTCTCCCGTTTTGCAATTTCAGCAGTCTGGTTGCTAGGGCCTAAATTACCCTAGCAACCATACATTGAATTGAAGAAAAGACTAGAATATAAATAGGAAGGGGGCTTACTAGAAAGATGAGTAATAATAAGTAGCAATAACAATAAATGTGCTTTACAGAGTGAATCCCCATTTGAAAGCTGGAAACAGTCAGTAAAGAAGGCACATAATTCAAAATAAATAATGAAGACGACTTGAAACATTGCTTATAATTGGTCACTATATAACATACTAAAAGTTAAGGTTGCCATCTGTCCAGTTTTGACCCAGGCAGCCCAGTATTTTGAAGGGCTGCCCAGGTCAAAGCTTTCTGCCGGTTTTCCAAATTAGGAAAACCAGGCAGGATTCCCCATGATTGACACCGTGATCGGGCAATCGCGTGCAGCATAGCCCCGCCCCCAAAATGTCATGAGCCACCCCCGCTGCATCCCAGCCCATGCCTCATTCACATCATGGTCCCGCCCTCTGCCCGGTATCCGTCGAGCAAAAAGGTGGCAACCCTAAGGGGGAAGCAGGTTTGTGCAAGGATTGTGAGCGGGGGAAGGTTGGGGTGCGAGCGGGGTTGGGGTCATGTGCGACCTGTGCCTATGGGCAAAGCATTTTAAAATCCGGCCCTGCCTGGGTACATACAAACACAACAGATTTTTGAGTGAAATCCATATTTCTGCACCCAGGCCAACACAGTGCAGAGACATGCGCAGGGTCGGACTGGGGGGCCGGGGGGCCCATCAGGACTACTGTCCAGGGCCCCCCTCTGAACCCCCACCCCCTTACTGTGACACACCCCCTACACTCGGCACTCCTGTGTGAATAGGTGCCGTGCGAATGTGCAGATGCCGGGAGAGGGGACCGGCCCGGCGGGGGCCCATTAAGGGTTGGGCCCACCTGTTTTTTTCCCGGTATCCCGTCGGGCCAGTCCGACACTGGACATAGATGAATGGAGGCAGAGTAGGGTTTGCCACCTTTCCGTGGGATGAAGTCTGGGCAGGGGGCGGGTCGTGACATCACAGGGGCATGGGTAATGATGTCACAGGGTGGAACGGGTGATGCACGGAGGCAGGGGCATGACATCAGGGGGATTCCTGTCCGGATTTCCTTTGTAGGACCAATAACCAGTGGCAGGTCTTTGGGAAATTCCAGTGACAGTAGCCCTGGGTGGGAGGTGTGCGTCACATTAAAAGCACAGCAAATAGATATATTAAACATTTATATTCACATTAAAAAGTCAGTCAGATTGCCATTAGCAAGGCCCACTCTACATCATCGTTTGAGCCAAAACCCGACTGTCCATTAGTGAATAATGTTGCCCATGTGGAGAAAGCATTTGTTAACCGTTCCCCATATAGATTCAATATAAATGCGAGCACCTGCATTAAAATGAATACATTAATATGTCGGGTGAATGTGCATTTGCTGAGAAGAGGGGTGCAGGGAAGAGCACAGGGAATTTATACTCTATATAATATTATTCTAGATTTCATAGTGAAGTGCTTGGAATGTTGGGAATGGCCCCTGCTAGTTGTAAAATTGCTCACAGCTCAAAAACTAGAAATGGAAGGCGACATAGATCTTACCCTATTGCACAACAGCAGAAGCACAATTTTCCTTTATAAATGTGGGATTATAATTACAAATTCCACGTGTGAACAGATCTAATGTAATTCATGGAGAACTTAACCTCCCTCTTTCTTATGACACTTTTATCTTTAGCTTCCACTTTAACCCCCCCCCCTTTAATCCACATCTACATTCTCAACTAGCAGGTCAAGAACAAACTCCCTGGGAACCTATTTCCTATTCAACATATATATATACAGGTATATACACACATACATATACACACACAGTATACTGTATATATGGCTATTAGTGGAATGCATTTTGAAGAAACACAATTTCTTCTAGGTTTAGTAGCCCATAGCAACACATCAGTAGGCAGCACAAACTCGTCTGCTGTTGGAAATCAAAGATCCCGATTGGCTGCCATTGATAACCTCAAGCTGACTTTATTGTGCTACTTTCACATTATTTAGCTATTCCTGCTAAGAAAAAGAGAGTGTTGTTACGTGAAATAACTCCTCATCATTGGCAACATGTGTACGAAAAGCGTTGTCCGCTTTAATCCTGACCAGTGTCCATTAGTGAACAGTAAAATTGTGATGAGTGAATTAACTGAATGTAATCCATATAAAATAAAAATCATTGATAACTGATATTAATTCATTGTCTATTAATAATAACTGAAGTAAAAATGCTTGTTACAAGCACAAAGGCTAAACAAGGGGCAGAGTAACTGGGATAGGGAGGAGGGTTACTGCCTGCTCTGCTCTCATTTCCCTACAGAAATAGGGATTAGTAGCACTAGATAGGTACCTAATATATAGAGATTTTTTTATTTAAAAGATCACTTTACAATAATTAATTCAATTCAATCAATTCATAAACAATTCAAAAATCATACAATAAAACAAAAATAACCAAAAATCCCACAAACCCACCCATACACCCTCCAGCCCGCAGAGTCCATCCCTCTGTCCATTGGCAACTTTTCCATCAAACACACCAAATCAAAGGCCAGTTTGAAAAGTCTTGGATTGTCCATATGGCCTTCCTTCCCCCACCACCAACCCAAATGAGCATTCCAGAAAAGTCTTTCCTGGACCAAACTTCTCACCCAACAAAAACATAATACTTTCATATTCATATTCTGAATCTAGGCTACAGAAAGCTGCACCTCCAGCCTATAGAAAAAGAGAGGAGCAGTATCAGTGCCCAGGGAGCCATATACATGCAATAGGTACATACCTTGAGATGAGGGCATGTTCATGAAGATGAAAGAGTAAGGTTCACCCCTCGCCATAGGTTCTGATTTGATGTTGACCTCTTTATCTCAATTCCCTTCAGAAAACTCAACTGAGCCAGAGCTGCCTTCACTATATTATCTGGGGTACCACCCAACTGGCCAAAAGATCTCCTGCACCTATGCTGCCAGATCTGGTACCGTGTGCATGCAAGTATGATGTAAATTGTCTCACGGTCCAGTGGGTGGTGTACAGCGGGAACCCCATAGGCTGAGTCTGCATAGTTCAGACTGTTCAGGAGTGGGATATTAAGAGCTGCTGCCATCTGACTATAGACATCTCTAGTCACTGGGCAACTGACAAGAAAGTGCTCTTGGGTCTCCACCTCCCCACACCCCCAGGGACAATCTTTGCTGCCAATGGTAAGATAAGTCAAGTTGCCTCGGACATAGAGTTTCCCTTGGAGTGAAAGCCAACAGTTGTCAAAAAACTTAGGGGGGAGTCTCTTGCCATTAAGAAAGTGAAGGCTTTTCTGAAGGATGTCACCCACACAGTCTCTCAGAGCAAGAGGAGCAGCAAAATAGTCCCTGATCACCCTGTGATACAACTGCCTTCGGGAAGATGTGACCAGCTCACCCACCCTGACATCCCACCTCTTCAGAATCCTCAGAGCGAGAACTAGGTATGATGGGAGGGATCCCTGTACTATCCGAAATCTCTTCATTCTACCGCCTTGAAACCATGTTCCTACAAAAGGTGATACCCAGTTTCTGATACAGACTTCCCACAGGGAATCATTTCCTTGGGCCAAGCCCCCAAAGTTAAACTTCAGGAAAAGTGACCCAAAGAAAGCCACTGGGCACAACATGCCCAAACCACCCTCCTTCCGCTGCAGGTACGTTATCCCCCTTTTGACTGGGTTCAGCCTGTGTCCCCAGAGCAACTGGAAAAACAGACTGTGGACCCTGGCGTAGAGAGATTCTGGCAATGGATACACGTACGCTACAAACAAAAACAGAGGGACCAGATAGGCCTTGATGAGCTTCACCCTTTCTCTGTAGGCCAGCCTCCATCCCTTCCATCGCTGGACCTTTGCTGTTCCGACATCCAGTTTTGTATCCCAATTTAGCCTGCAATTGTCTTCCCTCCCAAACTTTATCCCCAGGATCTTTATGTGGGATGGGGCAGTTGAAAATTCAGGGAGCTGGAAGTCAGGCTCACCATTCAACGTCCAAAAAGCCTCCGACTTGTCACGGTTAATCATTGACCCAGAGGCCTCAGAGTAACTTTCGATGGTTTCGTTAAGCAGCCTCCTGTCCTTCGGACTGGATACCACAACTGTCACATCGTCCGCGTAGGCGAGGGATGTCAATGTCTGGCATCTGGGGACCGATATACCCCTCAAGCCACAGCTCTCCAGACCGCGCAGGAATGGGGTCTATGGCAAATACGTACAAGAGTGGGCTCAAGGGGCAACCCTGTCGGACTCCAGACTCCACATTGAAATCATCTCCCCTCCAACCATTGACAAGTGGGAAGCTTACGGCCCCTTCATACAAAACTGCCAGCCATTGGATAAATTTGCCCGGGATGCCGTACTTTGACAAAGTAGACCACAGGTACTGATGATTCACCCGGTCAAAAGCCTTGGCCTGGTCCAAAGAGACAATGTAGCAGCCCTTGCTCTGAGCTTTGCATACTTCTAAGGTCTCCCTGATAGTAAGAAGAGCCCCAAAGATGCTCCGCCCTTTCACCGTGCCGAATTGAAAGCCTGACAATAACGTGCCTGAGAACTGAATAAGTCTATCAAAAAGTACCCTTGCGAGAATCTTCCTATCGTTATTGAGAAGGGCAATAGGCCTCCAGTTCTCAATATGCTCTGGGTCCTTACCTTTTGAAAGCAGGATCAAAGAAGAAACCCTCATGGAGGGGGGCAAGATGCCCTCCGCCAGGCTGTCTCTAAAGACCTCCACGAGGACCGGGGCCAACTCCTCTTTGAAAATCTTATAAAACTCGGCTGTTAAGCCGTCTGGGCCTGGAGCCTTCTTTTTATGAAGGCTGTCAATAGCTGCTCTTACCTCGGCCTCCGTTATTTCTGCTTCCAAAGGGGGAAAAGTCCAAATTAGATGTATCAGGCCCTGGGTTCGCCTCCAAGTAGTCAGTCAGCCAGTCCCCATCCAAAGCCTTGTTCCGGAAAAGGTCGGCATAGTAAGACCTCACAACACCCAGGATGCCCTCCCTAGTAGTTTGCAACTTACCCTGGGTGTCCTTGAGGCCTGTTACTAACTTCCTGGCCACAGATTCTCGGTAATTCTGAAAAGGGTCCGGCGAGTGAAAACTCCCGTAATCCCTCTCCAGAACCAAAGATCTGTACGGCTGTACTGATGCCGCCTGATCTCGGCCTTCAGCTGGTTCAACTTTGGCCCATCCACCCCGTCCGAAATACAGGCCTCCAACTTCTTTCGTAGGGACAGGTATCTTTTGTATTTCTCTCCCTCCCTACGTACAGATAGCTTTCTGAAGAGATTTCGGAACGACTCTTTGGCATCCTCCCACCACAATGACACAGAGTCATAAAAGTCAACCCTATCAATCTCGCTCTGAAGACGCATCCTGAAGGAACGCTGAGCTGACTGCCCTGCCAGGGAATCTGCATTAAGCCTCCAAAGGCCTCTACCTCTGGCTGGGATAGAAGAAGCCCCCCATAAGAAAGAGACTGTAAAGTGGTCAGAGTATTCAACAGCCTGCTCACGTACATCGGTAAAGGTCTCCCCTCCCCTAACAAAGGCCATGTCTAGACGACTAGATCGCCCTGCATTGTGGTAAGTATGCCGCCCGATACGGCCATCCTTGGTAGCAACATCAACCAGGCCTGCCTGCTGGATAATATTATTAAGGAAATATCCTTCTGCCCTGTTGACTCTAGCACTTGTCCTATCTTGTGGCCTTAAAACCTGGTTAAAATCGCCAGCAAGAACCACTGGGAGAGAGGTGTGGAGGTACTGCCTCATGTCAGACAGCAGCGTATTCCTTTCCTGTGCATTGTGGGCCCATAGATATTAATGAGTCGTATCCTCCTACCCCCAGCTGTGACATCAAGGAGCAGACACCTGCCTACCTGGATCTCAATAAGACGGTGAATGACAACATTTAATGCAGCTCTGAACAGCACCCCAACACCACCGCATGGCTCAGCCGCTATTGACCAGACAGAAGGCCCATGACACCATTCAGAAGTCGCCTTCCGAATGTCAGCCCTGGTGGTCAATCGAGTCTCCTGAAGGAAAAAAATGTCTCCATCTGATGATGAGAGACTAGAGAAGGCCAGAAATCTAGCCCTGGGCGAGCGGATGCTACAGACATTAGAGGTGTAAATCCTAACTGGTACCGTAGCCATGTTGGTTTTTAATTTGGCTTTTTTTCCTTCTCTTTCATCTTCACATACCCCCTCTCCAAACCTCTTGATCTGGACCCCTGCTGGTATAGGGTCCTCATCCCCAAGAGGGACCATCTCGTCCTCTGTGGTTGGATCTATCTCAGGCTGAGAGATAACCATATCTGGCGATGCCAGGACATGTTGAACCTCTTCTAAAGAGGCCATAGTGGGACCAACCACTTCTGACAAGGCTTCACTACACACCACATCATCTGATATGGTCCCACCACCCATAGGTGTTGACTGACTAATGGGAGATGAATGCTGCACTGACTGTTGTAGAGAAAGTTCTTTATCTATTCTCTGAAACTCGGTCTCCATTTTAGACCCCCAAGAATCATCATCATCATTATCCAAATCATCGCCTTCGCTTTGCAGCTGGGCATATCGATTGGATGTTTGTGGGCTGAAAGACATGATTCCAGGGGACTTCTTTCCTTTACCTGAGGTCTTAACAAACTGCCAACCCCCTTCCTCAGGGCTTTGGGGTGTCTCTCTGCTCACTGTCTGATTTACCCTTTTTCTTCTTCTTCTTTTTTTTGGGTGAATGTTCCTGCAAGGTGGGTGCAGGGCTCAGGCTGGATTCCTGAGATTGCTGGGGTGTTACTGCCCTTGATGTAGCTGGTTGCTGTTTGGGATCAGGGGCTTTTGGGGAATTACAGCCTTTGACGGGCCTTTTTTAGCCAATGATGGGCCTGCCTGTGGTCTCTGAACATCATGTTCCTGATCATTAGAGCTCCCTTCCTGACTTTGTGCCTTCTTGCCCTTACTGCTCTGATCTTTCCCGGGGTCTCTCTGCTGGGCCTGAATGGCCTTTGCAGCCTCCTGTCTGTGGTTTATCTCCACCCTTTCTTGCTGCTCTATCTCCTGAACTGCATCAATCAGTAGCTGATCTTCCTCCTGCTCCAACACATCTTCCCTCTGGGTGTTGTTATTGTGCCAGGCTTTAGGGCACAGGCGGTGGGCATGACCTATATTACCACAGAGGTTGCACATAATGATCTTACACACCTTTTTTGTGTGGCCTATCTTCCCACAGTAAGTGCACCTCTCCACCAGACAGGAGCTAGCGAGATGATTCAGGGAACCACATTTGAAGCACTTTCTCGGTTGGCCAAAATAGAAACAAACGCACTTCTCTTTGCCAATGAAAAAGGTTGTGGGCAGATGTTGGGGGATGTTATCAACTATCTTTAGTTTTACCTCTGTTTTCCACCCCCCTGTCCACACATCATCTTCATATATACGGGCCAGTGGGGAGAGGACAGTGCACTGGCGCTGCAGCCACAACGCCACATCATTAACTGGCACCCCTTCATTTTTGACAATGATAGTGACAGTTTTTGTCTCAGGTCTGGAGACTGGAACGGCATCAACATTTTTCCATTCTGGCTGATTTCTAAGGGTGTCAAAAAGGCGCCAAAATGCATCCAGTCCCTGTGGTATTTTAAAGCTGACATCCCATTCTGTAGAGGACTGGACAATGCAGGCCTCCATTTCACGGGCCTTAAACTTGGCAGACCTTTCCAGCAGTGTCTTAATAATGTAGGTTCTACTAGGAGCCTCCTCTTTCTTCCCTTCCCACACCAGTTTAACGCAGTTTTGCCTACGGAAAGCCTGACCCCCAAAAGAAGGACCTGCACCTGCAGGGAAAAACCGCCTGCGCTCCCAGAAATTGCCTGATGTGCCGGCATCTGCCCCAGAAGTTGAGGCCTGTTCACCAGGTTGCTGAGCCCTACCATTCTGTCCCTGCTGTCTTTGTCTCTCTGCCTGGGCCCTACCATCTCTCCCTCCATCACTTACAGATGGCTTTGGGTTTTTATTGCCATCATTACCCGCCACCAGCACCGCTTGTGTACCCACCACCACTGACTCTCCGTGAGCACTCGCTCCCACAAGCACAGCATCAGCCGCACCATCATTCATGCCAACAGCATCTCCATGCACCACCCCAGACATGCCACTCGCAGCTGAATGGTTGGACGATACTTCCATTGGGGCAACTGGATCTTCCTGCGACACCTGGGCTTGGGCTTGAGGTGACTTGGTTGGTTGGGCGGCAGGTGACAAAGGAGGGAAATCTTCCTGAATGATGTTAAATTCTTCCCTTTGCTGTTTCTTCTTCTCTTGTTCTGTCACCTCCTGCACATCAAATGCCAGTTCCTGCCAGTGGATCCCGTCCTTCTTCTTGCTCTTTGTTGGTGCTTTCTTGGCTGGAGCTTGTGGCTTCTTGAAATCCCCCTCTGTATCAGAAGAGGCAGAGTAGCTGGTGGTGCTGAGCTTGCGGCTGCGGTATGGCACCTCCTCCCTGAGAGATTTCTGCAGCTTCTCAAACCGCTCCCTGTTTTCAAAAGTCTCTCTCCAGGGCCCTGCTTTGCTCAACAGTTTCTCTATGGAGACCTCGGTTTCAAAGAGTTCCCCTTTAAGTGTAATGAGGTCCAGTTCCAGTCTGCCTTTATTTCTCTTATAAGCAGCTCCGATCAGCTTCTGCTGCGCAACAATTTCTGCCTCTTTTTTTCCTTTCTGCTTATAGGCCTCAGACAGCTGCTGCAGGATAGGAGCAATATCCTTATGACTGGGTAGCTGGGGGTTTACATCAGTGGGTTCACCCATTCTCCTTTGTGAAGTTGGTTCATATGTTGCACTTAAATCACTGGAGTCCTGGGATTTCTGCTCCCCCTCTGAATCCTCAGCCTCATTGTCTGTATCAGGCATCACATTCCCAGCAGCAACAGCTGAGCTTCCCTGATTCCCTCTAGTGGCTGCAGTCAGTTGGGCAGGTAAAGGGTTAAGCTGAGAGTTGGGTTCAGGTGTCTCGTTACCTGCAGGATCCTGAGCAGTGGATTCCCCGGCCTGTGAAACCTCAGCAGCAGCAGCCCCAGATCTGACAGTTTGGGACAAAATAACAACTTCTCCCTTTCCAGCTGGACTTTTCCCTGCAGCACAGTCTTCAAGGGGTGTTTCTGGCACCACATATTCATCACCCCCAGTCTGACTTATTTGGCTGCCAGAAGAGATGTTTACAGGGGATGATGGGAGTTGTAGTTCATGCACAGACACGCCTCCACCCTGTGGTTCCCCATGACATGTGCCTTTAGCATCCAGTCTGGCTTCAGCCCTCACTGTAACACCAGAAGGTGAAGCCCCCAGAGATGCAGAGCGCTGGTGTTTTCTGCTTTTGGGAAGAGGGGATTTAGTACTCACCGCACCAGAACGTAAGGTACGAGTTTCCTCCTCAGCTGCTCCCGGGGTAAGTTCAGCCACTTTCTTTTGCCTCTGGGCGTTTCTTCCACTCCTTCTGGTTTCTGATGGCTCAGACTTTCTGCCTCCAGAAGTCTTTTTGTCTGCAGTTTGTTTGGCAGGGGCCTGGGCCTCCATCTCACTTGCCTTCACTTCCACTGCAACACAATGGCCTCCACTCAGCTGTGCAGGTCTCCCCACACCTTCTCCAACTGATCCAAACTCCAATGACTTGGAGTCAGAACCACAATCCAAACTTTCCTCCAGGCTGGGCCCAAAAGCCTGAGCCTGGAGTACTGAAGCTGGCTCCACAGAGCCTCCTGGTCTTGGGCTAGTGCTGGTCATGCAGAGAGATCAAATTACAGACCTGCTCTCTCTCATTTCCCTACAGAAATAGGGATTAGTAGCACTAGATAGGTACCTAATATATAGAGACAGAGACAAGAGGAAAGTGTTGGAAGGGTTACTGTCTGCTCTCTCTCATTTCCCTACAGAAATAGGGATTGGTAGCACTAGATAGGTACCTAATATATAGAGACAGAGACAAGAGGAAAGTGTTGGAAGGGTTACTGTCTGCTCTGCTCTCATTTCCCTACAGAAATAGCGATTGGTAGCATATTGGTAGGGCATTTAATGCTTACATAATTTTTTAGTAGACTTAAGGTAGGAAGATCCAAATCACAGAATGATTTCTTAGAGAGACAAGGAAAGTTTTGGAAGGGTTTCTGTCTGTTCTGCTCTCATTTCCCTACAGAAATAGGGATTGGTAGCACTAGGTACTGTTATGTTTTGGGTAGCCAAGGATGAGTAGAGTATAACAGTGCTTTATTAGCAGGCTCATGCAGCCATTACACAACAGTAACTTTCACTTTTAAACTGACAGGAAGTATGCACAATATGACTTGAGCACAGTAATATCTAAAGGCCATTTGTATAAACACCACAGGTACCTAATACTAATATACAGGGACAGAGACAAGAGTATTGGAAGGGTTACTGCCTGCTCTGCTCTCATTTCCCTACAGAAATAGGGATTGGCGGCATTTAATACTTACACGATTTTTTAGTAGATTTAAGGTATGAAGATGCAAATTACAGAATGATTTCTTATACGGGAAAACCCCAGGTCCCAAGCATTCTGGATAACAGGTCCCATACCTGTAAAAGGCTAATACTATCACTGAACCAGATTGCGTGTTTCACCTTACCTTAAGGACTCATTGCAAGGCACAATATTGAATTTAAATACAAGTACCGGCGCCATTGTGCATGAAATTGTCATTGTAATAAAAAGATTATGTTGCGCGGGTCCATAATTACATCAACAGTCATAATCAGTGGGTGATTCTCTTGCTGATAGCCTCCTTCCTATTAACCTAGCCGAGTTAACCAATTACCATTAATTATTATAGTTTCCCAATTAATTATCGCTAATTAACGGAAAGCATATTTCACAAAATTTGTCTCTTGTGTAAATTCGTCCCTCGGAGGATTGAGGGCCGGGTACGGTATTTACAGTTTGATAATTGCATTTTTAAAGACCTTGTTTCGAATCCAAATTGTCTCATAATAGAGGATAGACTATAACTTTCCTTCCTCTCCGTCTGATCAGGTGATTTTAATTTTTAGTGTGTTTAGAATATTTTAAAATTTCCTGTGGAAAAAAAAAGAAAATCAAATATTTTACAATAGAAATAGATGAATCAATAGAACCCTAATGTATCCCTAACCCTATCTATCTATCTTTCCCACGTCCCTACAGGCAGCGCTTACTCATGATGGGCGAATTTGACCCGTTTCGCCAAAAATTTGCCGCCGGCGAAATGTCACCGATGCCCATTAAAGTCTCTGGGTGTCAGAAAAATGTTGTTGCGCGACAACATTTTTTTTGACGCACACCGACATACAAGTCTATGGGCTTCATTTCCGCGGCGAAACAAGGCGAAAAAATTCGCCCATCTCTGCTCATGAGACATCCCCCAAACTAGGAAAAAACACCACCATCAAACTTGAACCACATCCTATAAAACCCTCCTCCACCTGGAAACCAGCAGTGGTTTTTCCTACCTGCAATTCAGGTCTACATCACCCTGTTGCAAAATATGAGGATATTAGAAGTAACCTTGTGGTTCCATGACCTGTCTAAAAACACTCGGCCTTGTGTTTTTATATGGTCATGAAACTCCTCGGTAACTTATAATATCCTTATATTTTACAAGAGGGGGTACTTTATTTACTATATAAATGGTGCTTAGTGATGTCATAATTATAATCGGAGCTTAGTTATGTCATTTCTGTCACATGACTCACTGAAACTTGTGTATTATAATAAATAAAGTACCCCTTGTTGCAAAATAAGAGGATATTAGAAGTCGCCGCTGAGTTTTATGACTTGTATAAAAACACTCAGACATTGTCCTTGTGCTTTTATATTATCATGGAGCATTTTGGTAACTAATAATACCTTTATATTTTACAATTGGGGGTACTTTATTCACTATATATATTTCCTCCTGTGCCAGGGACAAGTGGAGGTTCACACCTTCTAAGTTGTGTCCTCCCTAGGGTTGCCATCCGGCTGGTATTTAACCGGCCTAGCCGGTAAAACACCTATAAAAGCCAAGGCCGGTATTACAAATTTACCGGACTATGAATACTATACGGCCACTGCCAGCTCCCCCCTGTTTATTTCCATCCTGGATTTCAGTGGTCTGCCTCTTCTGATAAGACTGCTCTGGAGGCTACAGGGTGTGATTCAGATGATTGTGCCCCTGAATTCTAGATAATGTGGTGTCAATTTCATGGATCCGATTTAACATTATATCATGCCCAGGGTTGGACATGGGGACCATGACAGCCGGGGCCAACTGGGTTTTTTTCCTGCTGGCCCAGTCCGACCCTGATTATGCCTCTTAAAATTGATGGTGTTCGCTACTTCCAGATGCCTTTTGAGGCAGAATTGGAACGTGCTGTATGTATATATGTTTGGTGCAGGACGCTGATAGTAGCTGCACATACAGGCTGCACCTGTGGCTAGTCTCTGGATATTTGACTAGATTCTTGAAATAGTAATGCTCAACAGAATCTGCCAAACCTTTGGGTAAGTAAAATGGTTGAAAGAAGGCAAGACTTGGAAATCAGGTTAGTTCTCTTTCTGCAACTTGCCTACAAGAAAATCTCTCCGAACAGAAGAGGAGTAGTGATGAGCGAAATTTTTCACCAAGATTCACAGTGAAAATCACTGCCATAGGGGTGAATTCACTAACCCGCGGAGTAGCGCTAGTGCAGCCTTCGCCGCACTTCGCCAGGCGAAGTTTTTACAGGGCGCCACTAATTCACTAAAATCGGAAGTTGCGCTCAGGGAGGCGAAAGGTAGCAAAGTTGTGCAAGCGTTAATTCGTCAAGCAAAGCTTACAATTATTTATCTATATATCTATCCATCCATCTATCTATTATCTATCTATCTATCTATCTATCTATCTATCTTTCTCCAACTCTGCAGAACCAGTGGCTGCAGCAAAATAATCCTCCAAATAGAAACCCAGTTTATCTGTTTAAATCTGATCTCCATGATCTTTGTCCCTGCAGCTGGAGTTGGAAACAGTAAAGGGAATGTAAAGGCAAAAATCAAATCCAATACAAATCTCTACACAGTCGCCGACTGCTCTACAGGGAAACAAACAAAGCTGCTTGAGTTCTGCATGGCTGGGAAGTAAGGCTGTTCATTAGTATGATTTTTTTTCCCTGCAGCGCTGATTCTGATGAAGAAGCCACCTGAGGCGGATTCTCAAAATGCCGCCCCCCCTCTGGCTTACCTATTGGGAGGGGAAGCATCCAAGGCAGGAACACTAGTGCACAGAGCATAACTGCGCTCTCTTGCACTAGTAAAGCCGAATTTCCGGTTTCAAAACTGGAAATTTGGCCCTTAAATGTACCAGGAGCATTTTTTTGCCGCACCTTGAAACGTATATGGCGCTGCAGCCTGAAGCGGATCGCCCCTGTTTCCCTGCAGAGCAGTTAGGGACCGTCTGACAATTCCTATCCACAGCAGTAAATGAAGGGAGAATTTCACTGCACACAGTCAGGTTTCTTATAAAAACTGTACACATTTTTAATTAAAGTATATTGGAGATAGGTTTCTTTTTCATTAAAGAAAGTAAAAATTGGGTTTAATTTTTTTTGCCTTTACATGCCCTTTAATTCAAGGGCTCCTAAAGGGTGCAATGTTGCGCCCATCTCTGTTCCAGCATTCCTGGCCATAGAATTGATAAACTAGACCTTGTTTAATTCAGTGTCGGACTGGGACACCAGGGGCCCACCAAAAACCCTTAAACCATGGGCCCACCCAAAAACCCCACTCTAATTATTATTCTCTTCCCCTCCTCACCCAACCTCTATTCTTCTATCCTCTTTTCTTTACATACTATAACCTATTATTCCAGCTATTTAGTCTCGTTATACTTATCGAAATAGGGAATGACGATGAAATAAGCCAGATGTTTAGAAGCAGGAGGGCCCACTGATACCTGGGCACATTGGGAGTTTTCCTGGTATCCCGGTGGGCCAATCGGACACTGGTTTCATTACTGTTTTCATCTGATTTGATCAGAAATGGGATTCAAACAAGAAACACACAAGCCATACAAAGTTCTGCTGCCCAGATAAGGATAATAAATAAGGTGTGGAATATTCTAATGTGATTTTAATGTTTTCCTCCTCCAAAATGAACTGCCAGTGCAAAAAATTGCAATCCGTCAGCATTTCTCTTTAGCAGCTTTTTATCTGCAGCTTTTTCCTGCAGAGGATTTTGCCGTGTTTAATTACACAGACCCACCTACAGCAGCATATCTGAAAGTGAAAATAGTAGAATCGCCTGTTTAAAAATATTTAAACAGGATCTATCAACGGAGAAAAGTAATTATGTGCATGGGGGAAATGAGGAACGCTGGATAAGATCTGCCTAGAAGGACTCTTATTATTTTTGCTAATGAGCATCCCTGGGTGCCTGTAGTGGTCCTGTTGATGTTGGTAATGGAAAATGGAAGAACATACACAGTTTATTGGTATTAGAACGTGGCACTTAAAGGGATTAGGGGATAGTAAGTAGACTCACGTGGAGGGAGGAGGAGTGTTGGAAAAGAAGCAACATTAAATGGAAAATACGAGTGTCTGAGATTGGTATGTTGGGACAGAGTTGGACCACAGCAGATACTGATCAACAAGGTTGGGTAAAAATAGATAAAAATATATGAAAATCAGACTTATACCATAGTGACTGCACAACAGTTATATGTATAGCAGAGTCATCTAGAGAGCTTTAAGAAATATGGAAGGAGAATGGGAACAGCAGAAAGAAGAAGAAGTAGGAGAAAGAGTAGAGTCAAGCAGACCATAAAGGCTTAGGTTAATCCTGTGATCCCCAACTTGTTGCTCACCAACCCCTTGGATGTTGCTCCCAGTGGCCTCAAAGCAGGTGCTTATTTTTGAATTCCAGGCTTGGAGGCAAGTTTTGGCTGAATAAAAAATAGATGTACTGCCAAACAGAGTCTCCTGTATGCTGCCAGTCCACATAGGGACTACCAAATAGCCAATCACAGACTTTAGGTGGCACCCTAGGAACGTTCTTCATGCTTGTGTTGCTCCCAACTCTTTTTACATTTGAATGTGGCTCATGGGCAAAAAAAGTTGGGGACCCCGGTTTAATCTATACATTAATCTCTGACCAGACTCTGTGATCATCATTCCATGGGTAGGGAAACCCAATTTAATGTGTTGAACAGACCAGTGGTTCCATGGTCTTGGTCAAAAACCTTGAGCCACATGAAGAACATGGGCACAATTGTCATCCCAGGAAGCTTGGTTAAAAACTGACAGTTAGACCATCTTCAAAGACTGCAGAATGCCTTTTACTGTTGTGTTTTTCATCAGCATTTAATTTTTTTCTTTAAATTGCTGAAGGACATTTAAGGAAGCACAAGACAATGAGAAGAGTAAAGTTGTGGATGTCTCTACCTATAGTGATTGTACTGGCACATACATTTTAAAGGAAATGTATACCCTAAAAACAAATTAATATAAAATTACCAAGAGTGCTCTTCTGCCATGCAATGCTACAATTTTTTTTTAAAAAAATTCAAAACAATAGCATTTTTGCAGTGCTAATATAATAAATATGAAACAACAGCATCACCTACAGTTATTTGGGTGAACGGGACACAGTTGGTAGAACATTACATTGAAGAGTTATCTCATTTCCCTGGTCAATTCTAAGCAGAGCAAAACTTTTTTCATTAATTTAATTTTCTGTCGACTGACAAGGATGCAGTGGCACATTTTTAAAATTGTTTTGTAATGTTGTAATTCTATAGGATTTTTTATTATTTAAAATTAGCTGTTATGTTCAGTTCGAATGATAAGCTCAACTATGTAGAATTTTAGTCAACTTGGGAACATGTCAAAGCTGAATTGAGTTATAGCTTTTCTTTATATCTCTCACAATGCTTCTAAATTTGGCTGTGGAATTACCTTAACACATCTATAATATGCCATAAGCCTTAATAAAAATGAAACAAAGTCTTTGCTTGAAGAGGACTCAGTGTAGAAGGAAATCAACTCATGTTCAGCAAACCCAAGAGGACCTAAATGTTGAGTGTGAATAATATATATATATGCCTCAAGGCAGAATCTGCCCTCTGCAGCACTTCAGGGTATTTAGTGATGAAACCACATTTATGTATACACAGGTCCCATCGGTGTACTCTCCCCTTACATATATACTGTACATGCAGTTCATGCTCACTCTCCATAGTAGCAGAGACAAGGAACAGATTCACTGTACTGCACTAAAATGAGGAAACTTGCTTTTGGAGATACTTTATTGTCATGAAAAAGAACACTATATGAAAAAGTTCAACATTTCACCACCAGGTTTGGACTTTTCCATTTAGGATCAAAAGCTACAGTAAGCAATTTCTTTCTTTCACTATTTTATTCTTTACACACATATACAGACAGACATATAGATAAAGAGATACATAAAATGATGATAGATAGACCAATGATAGAGATAGATGATAGATAGATGATAGATAGATAGATAGATAGATAGATGATAGATAGATAGATAGATAGATAGATAGATAGATAGATAAGAGATTGATAGATTAATAGATAGATAGCTGAATAGATAGATGATAGAGAGATAGATAGATGGAGATGGATCTCTATAAGATAGATAGATAGATAGATAGATAGATAGATAGAGATATAGATTTGATGAGATGATTGATCTCTAGATGACTGATAGATGATTAGATAGATCTCTAGATGATGATATATTAAGAAATAGATAGATGATAGATAGATAGATAGATAGATAGATAGATAGATGATAGACAGACAGACAGACAGATAGATAGATAGATGAATATAAATATACATACATATATATATATATATATATATATATATAGCTAGATGGTCGATAGAGATAGATAGATAGATAGATAGATAGATAGATAGATAGATAGAGCTAGATAGATGATAGATTGATGAATAGATAGATCTATAAATGATATAGGTGATCTTTAGATGATAGATTAATAAATGGATAGATGATAGTTTAATAAATAGATAGATAAAGATAAATAGATAGATAGATAGATAGATAGAGGAACAGATATAGATAGATAGATGATAGATAGATGATAGATAGATAGATAGATAGATAGATAGATAGATAGATAGATAGATGATAGATAGATAGATAGATAGATAGATAGATAGACCCTGCATGGCTATGGCTGGCTAGTGGTTAGTATGCAGAGTTCCTTAGCTCTGGACCTCAAGCAGGATGGAACAGTACAAGCAGTCCAAGGAACTGCATGAGTTTTATAGTTGTTAAAATGTTCAGTAAATAACTTAAGGGGTTACAGTACATCTGAAGGCTGTCAGAATTATCCTGCGGGTTGCAGGTCAGTTTGTGGCCCCAGAATTTTTTGCATAGTCAGTGGCCCGGCAACTCTGGCCCGGTGCATGGCTAATTAGCAATTCAAATGAACGCTCCAGACTGCAGTGGTTTTTGGCAGCCCTAGAGAATGCATCTTTATTGAGTGCTAATGAACCGTACAGCAAGAGCAATTAATACGTGTCCAGTTTTAGAGGGGGAGGTGGGAACCCTAATGGCAAGCGTGAGGTTTTATTTGAAGGATTTACACCCTGTAACATAGATGATTACTATATTAAAAAATAGATATCATTGTTTTCTGTGTTCAGAGCTGAGATCATTTCAGTACTTAGACAAATGCATTCAGATACGGAGACAAATTAACCTTAAAAGTGAACACTGAAGTATTAGCACCCCATTTTTTTTCTATGTATGTTGCCATAAAGGCAGTGAATCTCGACCAGAACCTCCTGTAGGCTGCCAGTCCACATAGAGGCTACCAAATAGCCAATCACAGCATTTCTGACATCCCCAGGAACTTTTGTCATGCTTTTGTTGCTCCACAACTCTTTTTACATCTGAATGTGGCTCAAGGGTAAAAAAAAATTAGGGACCCCTGCCCTAAGGGTTGTGCCCTGAGGGTGATGGCACACAGGGAGATATGTTGCCATAGTTAAATCAGTGAAGGAAGGCAGCAAATTTCCACATGTGCCATTGCCCTAAGGAGCCAATTGCCCACTTTGTTCTTCTACAATATGTCGCTTCATCCAGAGTGTTTGGCTGATGGACAGCGTTTGGGCTTCCCCTGAAATTCCCCCTAGATTTCATGTTATTCACATGCAGAGTCTAGACCGGGTTCCCAATCATTTTTACCCTTGAGTAACATTCAGATGTTAAAAGATTTGGGGAGCAACAAAAGTATGTAAAATTTTCCAGGATGGACAGGAAGCCAATAGGAGACCCTTTGGCCATATACCTGTTTTTTATGCAACTAAAACTTGCCTCCAAACCTGGAGTTAAAAATAAGCACCAGGCCCCTGGGAGCAACATCCAAGGGGTTGGAGAGAAACATGTTGTTCATTAGCCACTGGTTGGGGATCACTGAACTAGAAAGCTTCATGGCATGCAAGGTGTCCTGTACTTACTGCTTGCCTATCAGGGGTGCTCCGCCAATGAGGCGAGTTGAGGCCGTCGCCTCAGGCAGCAGCGGCCCACTAGGTACCAGGGGCAGCAAAAATGCTGCTCCTGGTACTTTAAGAGCAAATTTCTGGGGGAGGGGGGGCAGCGGCAACTGCTGCTGCCTCAGGCGGCGGAGGGGCCAGGATCACCCCTGTTGCCTATGGCATATTTTCGAGGGATCTGTTTGGGATTCCTTTGTTATTCAATTGTAGGTCAAGGGTTGTAACGATCTAAGCAGCCACATCACCCCCACCGCCTGGCCAAATTGGGCAAAGGTCCTCCCATTTGGTGCAGAGCGAGTGTATTTTTCTGTGTTTGGCAAAGTTTATTTTTGTGCTTGTACATTGAAATGTATTTCCATACTCGTGTGAATCTTCCCACCTCTTTCAATCAAAGGGTACTGGCTCCTTTTATAGAGGGTTAGCACCTAACATGCCTGGTCCACTTTGGACCCACCGACAACATTGCATGTCAAAACACCTTCCATCTCTTATACCAGACAAAAACCCAACAGCTGGTTATACCTGACCTAGACTAGGGGACAACTAAAGAAGCTTAGGGACTGACTCACAATATAATGCATACCTACAATTTAAATGCCACAATATAGTGCTGATTAGTAATTGATTCATATTTACTGCATCAGAAGTGATTAATAATCAGCCCTTTAGCATCAGCTTCTATGACAGGCAAAATTCATTTTATGCTTGATCATTTCTAACCACCCCTAAGCTTAGCTTCTCAATTCCTGTCCAATGAGCATGTGCAGAGCCACTGACACTCAAAAGCAGGTCTAACAAGATCCAACAAGGTGAGCTGCTGAGAATGAAGCATAATTACTTATAGTTATAGGGCTACTGAACCCCTGGGATGGTACCAGACTGTAGGTCTGGGGCCCACTGGATTGCTGCATCAGGGGCCCCCAAAATACCCCAACCCCCCACCTGCACCAGCTGCAAACCCACCTCAGTCAGCCTAATGCCCCGTGCATATCTTTCTTACTTCACATTCGGGGGCCAGTAGGGGAGGTCAGGGAGCAGTGAAGGGAGGCGAGGCTCACAACAGTTGGGTTTTTCCCGGTATCCCGTCGGCCCAGTCCTACCCTGGTTGGTACAGTATGTTTTCAATATTTCCAGCAATATTAATTTTTAGGCTTTGCGTTATATTAAATCAATTATGTTAAATTCTTGCTGGGGACACCAGATCACTATTCCGAAACACAAGAGCTACAGTATTTCTATTCTGTGAAACATTTACAGTAGATCCTCCTCCAATATAAATAGATATTATAGAACCATTATGCAGACATTTCTTTTCCCTGCGGAACCAGACATAATGTGCCCTATATATATATATTGATCATACATGATGTGTAGTTTTCGTTGATATAATGAGGTTTTCGTGCAGCAAACTGTATAATTATCGAGCAATGTTGATAATTGAAAAGAAAAAAAAAACATTTCTCTGTACCCTTCCGACTCAGTATCATCGCAGGTATAATTACTGTACCTAGTCGCTCTACTACCAGTAATTATGTTTAATAATTTAACAAACAACACAAGGCGGTAATTGCTGAATAGCACTCACTGTGCATCTTCTTTTCATGCCGACATGAGGCGGGGGTTGTATGAACTCGAATACAGGGAGAAATTCACAAATTCTAAATATGTAATAATACAATATAGCTTTGTTATTAAGCAGTTGGGCGCAGCCAATAAAAAGTGTATTTTTGCATTCATCGTTATTTAGGTGCGTGGTTAGGGAGTTTGACCGACAATCACAATAACGTGTAATTATTTCTTGTCGTACGAGAAGCACCAATGAATATTTAAAAACAGGTAAAGAATGGCTTAGCTATTAGCTTTTTGTAGATTGCTGGGTATCCCTTAGGAGTCAATGCAAGTCAGGAGGCGTGGTGGTGCAGGCACAAAAACTGCTCCAGTCTTGTATCCCATAGCAACAAATCAGAAAATGGTATTTATTCTTTTGCTGTTTTTTAAGACATGCATTGGCCTTATGCACATTTTGCAATAAATAGCATTTTTCCCTAGTGATGAGCGAACGGATTTGTGGCAAAATTCCGCATTTTGTCATCTGCAAATGTTTCGCAAACCTGTGACAAAAATTTGCAGTGGAAAAAGTTGGTACGACAAAAAAGTTGCAAAGACAAAAATGTCGCAGAGACAAAAAAGTAGACATAAGAAAAAATGCCCTTTGACTTCAATGCATTAGGGCCAAAAAAGTCGCCATAAAAGAAAATCGGCCATTGACTTTAATGAATAAGGACAAACTTCTGTATCAGTCAAAAAAATTTGCTCACATCTAAATGCAAATTTGAATTGAGCACAAACCATTTAGTAAGACCTGCTTAAAAGATGGTGTATTTTTCTGGTACAAAAATAAGCTTTTTTCAATATATATACACTGCACACTGGTGCAAACTACCTGCAATGTAAATCTACCCGATCTATATACTACATTCTCCCAAATGTCTACTCTAGTCTGTTCATTGTCTTTTTAAGTGTATTAAGCAAGTTTTGTTGTTCTTCACTCAAGGTTTTTTTCTTGCTTGTCTGGAACCTTCTATGATACAGTTGGTTTGGGGAAAGCTGCCTTCATTTTAAAGGAAAACTATACCCCCAAAATGAATACTTAAGCAAATTGAATGACATATTAAAGAATCTTACCAAACTGGAATATATATTTACATAAATATTGCCCTTTTACATCTCTTGCCTTGAACCACCATTTCGTGACTCTATCTGTGCTGCCTCAGAGATCACCTGACCAGAAATACTACAACACTAACTGTAACAGGAAGAAGTGAGGAAGCAAAAGACAGAACTCTGTCTGTTAATTGGCTCATGTGACCTTACATGTGGTTTGTATGTGTGCCCAGTGAATCTTACGATCTCAGGGGGCGGCCCTTGTTTTTTAAAATGGCAATTTTCTATTTATGATTACCCAATGGCACATACTACTAAAAAAGTATATTATTATGATAATGGTTCATTTACATGAAGCAGGGTTTTACACATGAGCTGTTTTACTCAGTATCTTTTAATAGAGACCTACATTGTTTGGGGGTATAGTTTTCCTTTAAGAGTTCTGTACAGACTACTGAACATTCTGCTTTCAAAAATCTGTTAGAAAGCCAAGGGAATGAGACTTTGTTTTTGAGTAGCCTTCCTTTCTTTCTGCCGGTGGCTGCAAAGGCATGGTATTTATTTCGGAAGAGATGACCAGCCTCTCAGACAGGCCCTCCTAGGGGCCACCTCTACAGTCCGAATAACCAATATTTTTAGGGTGGTAAACACTGGTGCTGGTCAACACATACAAGAAATACTTTACATTGAAATGAAGGTTCTCAAGGAGCAATCAAACAGGGGAAATGAATGGCGACTCCTGGATTTCTCCTGTTACCAATATAACCAGTCAGAAGACAAATTCCTTCCGTTGGGCAGTGCAGATACACATTACACAGACTGAGCCGCCAAACTCTTCATTATGCCTTATTATACCTTCTCTTGTATCATGAATAAATTACGTTTCAAATTCCTTAACAAATTTATGACAGTCATTAAAATGTTCTCCATGGTAAAGCTTGGTTTTCTACTCAAAAAGTAATTGTATTCACTCTGTTTTTTTATGATTAATCAATATATTCATATTTCCCTTCAAAATCACCCTAATTGAATGGGGTGAAACATCCGTATCATCTCTGCGTCCCCTGACGATGTAGGTAGAATGGATCTTTTGTACTTTAATTAGGGGAGAGGCCAAGGACTTATCCTTCTGATCTTCACTGTGGACCATCACATGGAGATACCGCCTTTCCTAAAATTTGCACAAATTTCAGAATTTTACCAAATGTATTATTAATTCTTCTAATATAAAAAGAAGAGAAGGATCTTTACTCAACCAAACTGGTGCCCAATGCCAGTGCCATATAGATCATAGACTACCAGTAGTTGCTAAATTATAGAAATGGAAATATTTAGGAGGAGTCAAATTTTGAATTGAAAAAACTGCAAAATTAGAATTCAAAAAGACCAACCGAAATTAAGTCAAAGGTTTTTTTTGTCTAATAGGTCAGTTTTCGATCCAATAGGTCCGTATTCAGCCAAATTCGAATCATACGAAGGAATAGCGCATTCGATCGAATTCGATTCAAAGTTTTTACCAAAAAAAAAATTGACTCCAAATAGGTTCTACAAGGTCCCCCATAGGCTAAAACAGCAATTTGGCAGGTTTTAGATGGCAAATGGTCGAAGTCGAATTTTTAAAGAGACAGTACATGATGAATTTCGATTCTCGAATTTTCGAATTTTTTTCAAATTCGGATCGATTTTGCACTATTCCCTAGTCAAAGTACCCAAAAAATAGCTCGAAATTCGAATTTTTTTCATTTGAAAATTCACCTCAACCTTTGATAAATCTGTCCCTTAGGGTAATAAGTTCTTCAAAGCAAAACTTATGTTAGTGTGTGTCTATACATAAAGGTCAAGCAACCGTTTAAGATTGGGGGGGGGGTCCTTCAATCTTGATGGCTTATTTGGAAGTGATTAAAACACTACGGGCAGATTTAGTTAGGTGCAAATTTTTGCCACACTTGGCACAACTTCATCAGAGATTAATTCGCAGCACATACGATTATTCATCAAAATGTGAAGTTGCATCTCAGCCTATGAACACTGGCGAAGTTTCGCCAGTGAAAATTTGTCAGCGTGAGCATTTCAAAGCAAACTTTCGCTAGCGTTACTTTCTTCCTAGTGAAACTTCGTTAAAACACTTACGCTTAGGTCAATATGAATAGGGCGGGTACCTATGTATATGTGTTTATTAGTGATGTTTGAAATTGCTGGAAGTGGCCATTTATTATTAAAAATGCCGCTGTTGTCCTAGACATGAGCCCACCCTAAAACAAATGTGGCGTGACCTTCAAATGTTTAAAAAAAAAAAAATATATATATATATATATATATATATATTTAACGGTTACAACTTTTAAACATAATCCCACTTTTTAGCATACAGGATATGATGTCACTGACATAAGATTGAGGAGGATGTAGCTTCATCAGGTCTAACCTGGAGAAGCAGACAAGGGCAACGTAGTGATAAAAGTTGCACTTTGATAAATTTCAGGAGAAACGATCGGTCGTCTGAGTTAAAATTCACCTGGCGAAAGGGCACAAAACTTTGTTAGCGCTGAGCTCTTTCGCTAGCAAATTGTCCTCAATGCCTGTTAGTAAATTAGCGATGTCCCTGTGAATAATGATGGGCGAATTCACGGCAAATTTCTGCATTTCGCCAGCGAATATTGAACTCACGCCCATTGACTTTAATGTGCGTCAAATTGTTGCTGCCGTCAATTTTGACGCCCACGAATCGATGCTGGCGTCAAAATTTGCGCTTCACAAACTTTTCGACGTTTTGAAAATTTCGCAGGAAATTCTCTTATTTTTCGGCAAAGCGAAATGGGACAAATTCGCCCATCACTACCTGCGAAGTGTCATTTTGGCTAATTTTTGCTAGGGATGGCCACTTTGCCCTTTAGTTTGCCCCTATGAATGGTCTGTGGAACAAGATAAGGAAGGCTGAAGTTTGACAATCACAAACAATGAAGTTATAAGCAAGACTTAGGGGCACATTTACCTAGGGTCGAATATCGAGGGTTAATTAACCCTCGATATTCGACTGCCGAATTAAAATCCTTCGACTTCAAATATCAAAGTCGAAGGATTTTGAGCAACGATCAATCAACGATTAAATCCATCGATCGAAGGATTATCCTTCGATCAGAAAATTGTTAGCAAGCCTATGGGGACCTTCCCCATAGGCTAACATTGGCCTCGGTAGGTTTAAGGTGGCGAACTAGGGGGTCGAAGAAATTTTTAAAGAGATAGTACTTTGATTATCGAATAGTCGAATATTCGAACGATTTTTAGTTCGAATCGTTTGATTCGAAGTCG
Organism: Xenopus laevis; assembly: GCF_017654675.1. Lineage (NCBI taxonomy): Eukaryota > Metazoa > Chordata > Amphibia > Anura > Pipidae > Xenopus > Xenopus laevis. Next base: position 14,113,572 of record NC_054381.1, read on the forward strand.
AAGATCGTAGTTGAAGGTCGAAGTAGCCAATTCGATGGTCGAAGTAGCCAAAAAAAACATTCGAAAATCAAACTATTTTTCCTCTATTTTCCTCTATTCCTTCACTCGAGCTTGGTGAATGGGCCCCTTAAAGTGCAAGCTGAACCAGCTTAAGACAGAAGCCAGGGAAAACAGATCCCGTAATACTTCCATGAAATCACAATACTAAATGAACCCCACAGTTATTTATAACGTTACGTTATTTACCATTGACACGTTTATTTGCATTTCTGCTGAGCAAGAGAATTCATGACCTGCACCACAAGTAAAAATGTTAATTACAAAAAGCATTGACAAGTTATCCCTCTCACCCAGAGGAGTGGTACAATATGGCCTGATTTGCTTGTCATTTATTAAAGCAGTAACCTCTGAGCATATTCTGAGGTTATTTATATATATATACAAGATAAATTATAGTGCAATGCCCCCATTTCAATGCAAAGTCATCTGATGACAAAAAAACAGATTGTGCATCAACATTTTAGTGCAACGGAAAAGCTTTTTAATGGCATAACCACATTATGGATAATCAGCACTAAGAATAACACACAGGGTTATTTATGATGGGTGTGTGGAAGCAATAGAGACCTAAATGACTTCATATTGTCTTGTTGCACTCTTTAAGGCTAATGGCACATAAAGTGTTTCTCTGAATTTCAGCAGGTAAAGAAATGTTTAATACTCCATCTTGCTGCCTCCTTTCATTGATATAAATGGAAATGGCAGAAGCATGGGGGACATGTCTTGTGTTTCTCGCCAGGAGAATTTAAACCTTTGCTGTTAGCCGTAGAGAACAGGTATGGGACCTGTTATTCAGAATGTTCTGACCTGGGGTTTTCTGGATAACAGATCTTCATACCTTAAAGGGATACTGTCATGGGAAACAGTGTCGGACTGACCCACAGGGATACCAAGAAAAGTACCGGTGAGCCGGTGTCAGTGGGCCCTCATGCTGCTAAACGTTCAGCCTATTTCATGACCATTCCCTATTTCTATGAGAACAAAGAGGCTAAATAGATGGAATAATTGATTATAGTATGTAAAGAAAAGAGACTAGGAGAATAGAGGTTGATTAAGGAGATGAAGAATAATAGTACTGAGAGTGGCCCCTGGTCTAAGGTTTTATGGTGGGCCCCTGGTCTAAGGTTTTTGGGTGGGCCCCTGGTGTCCCAGTCCGACACTGATGGGAAAACTTGTTTTTTTTCAAAATGAATCAGTTAATAGTGCTGCTCCAGCAGAATTCTGCACTGAAATCCATTTCTCAAAAGAGCAAACAGATTTTTTAATATTCAATTTTGAAATCTGACATGGGGCTAGACATATTTTCAGTTTCCCAGCTGCCCCAGTCATGTGACTTGTGCCTGCACCTTAGGATGGAACTACTTTTTGGCAGGCTGTTATTTCTCCTACTTAATGTAACTGAATCAGTCTCAGTGGGACTTGGCTTTACTATTAAATGTTGTTCTTAGATCTACCAGGCAGCTGTTATCTTGTGTTTGGGAGCTGCTATCTGGTTACCTTCCCATTGTTCTGTTGTTAGGCTGCTGGGCGGAAAGGGAGGGGGTGAAATCACTCCAACTTGCAGTACATCAGTAAAGAGTGATTGAAGTGTACACAAGTCACATGACTGGGGGCAGCTGGGAAATTGACAATATGTCTAGCCCCATGTCAGATTTCAAAATTGAATATAACAAAATCTGTTTACTCTTTTGAGAAATGGATTTCAGTGCAGAATTCTGCTGGAGCAGCACTATTAACTGAAGCATTTTGAAAAAAACATATTTTCCCATGACAGGATCCCTTTAAGTCTACTAGAAAATGATGTAAACATTAAATAAACCCAATAGGCTGGTTTTGCTTCCAATATGGATTTATTATACAGTATCTTAGTTAGGATCAAGTACAAGCTACAAGCCAAAAAAATGGATTATTTGGATAAAATGGAGCCTATGAGAGACAGCCTTTCTGTAATTCAGAGCTTTCTGGATAATTGGTTTCCAGATAACAGATCTTATACCTGTAATATGATTTGCTGTAAAGTCATACATGTATATCCTAGAGGTGGCATAGCAGACTAGGTAGCAAGTTGGTTGAGAAGAAGAGAGGTTGCATCCTCATGTACATTGATGCTGTATGTAGTTGACACCTTTGTCATGTAAACTTTGGCATAGGATCCTATTGACTCTACTGTACTGTGAAAATTGAACCAAAAAAGGTTTCAAAAATACAAAATCATTTATTAGGAAATGAAGGAGGGTGGCCTAAAATGTTTCATATTCATAGGCTATTCCTTATTGCCCCAAAAGGCAAGAAATGTATTAGGCCATCCCCCTTATAAATGATTTTGTACTTTTAAAAAACGTTTTTGTTTCAATTTTTTGGGATCTCAAGCCATTCTTTTAGTTTTGCTCAAACTGGGGTGCATTGTGAGACTTTTCCCCATGCTATCGACATTTTTTGAACTTTACTTCTTCATTCACTTTGTGCGGTGTCTTTATTTTTCATTCATTTTGTCACTTTGCGCCGCTTATCTTTGTCCAAAAATTGGCCCCCATGCTGCTTAGGGTTGGTCTCCATGATCCTCCTAAATAAAGCAAAATGCTCTTCTACAAGAGATCATAGTTATTAAAACCTAATGCTTAACGGGTTCTACAATATAACAAATGCAAATCCGGCCAATTTTTGGGGCACAAAGCTGGTTTTTGCATCTTAAACTAGGTCCCCCAAGAAAAAAGTTAAGAAACACTGGATTACGGAATAACATCCCATTATTTCTTGAATATGCCCCAAATGTATTTGTATACAGATATACTGTACTGAAATGTAACAGGATTGATGTGCACCTATTCATGTAAATGAGTGTAAAGTCTAAACTAGACTGCCTTTGCACTTTACACCTCTAGATTTTCTTTTTTGTCCGCTACAAACATGCACAATTGATGGGAATGTCAGTATACTGTATGTACCACCCACATGATGCCCATTGTGTCCCAGGTACAACTCGCCTGTAATGAGGCACAATTTACAAATGGCAATTTTTTTTAATGCTAAATTGTGAGCCACAAAAAGTTTGGGTTAAAGTTTGTCAGAAATTTGAAATTATGGTTTTTTTTTTTTATACTTTGTCAGTAAACATCATTATTTATGATTCCACACCTACAAATGGAGCACATTTCACTTGGTCATAAAACTCATATGGTGCACCACAACACACTGTGTGACACAGTTTCGGATAGTCGGCCCGGGGTCCACCTGATTGTCGTGTAAGGGCCCCCATACCCCTGCCCTAGGTGCAACCCCCCTCCAATGGCTCCCTGCTCCAGATGGAACCCCCCTCCAACAGCCCCCCATTCTGCATATACCTTATTTCCTAAAAGAAGCAAGGCAATTAGGGCGTGGACATGGGGAGCAGGTTTGGGTCGGCGGGGCCCAATACGGTTTTCCCGGTGTCCTGCTGGCCCAGTCTGGCCCTGATGTTACAACTTTAGTTTCAATGGAAAAACGTGTCAGCCCAATGTTGTAGATTTTTGCTCCATCTGTAGTTATGTGGAATATACTGTAATATATAATAACAATTATATAATAATCTCCATCACTCGAGTGTCTTGGGGTTCAGTAAAGTAATATTTCAAACTACTGATTGTATAATTATTATAATTCCTGGCCCTGGACCAGGAGGCAATTATTCCGTCTTTAATAGTTTTTTTCTTAGTAAAATTTCGTTATCAAGCAGAGAGAAAACGATGGTCCTTTTTTTCTGGAAATGACTCACATAAGTAACGCAGTTAAAAAAAAAAAGTCTTATTTTGAGGTCTGTTTCTGGTGATGACTAACATTTATTCCAACGAAATGGCAATGCTATGGAACATGCTTATTGTTATTAGTTAATTTGCCCCAACAACGTATTGTGTTTAACAAGTAGCTTCCTTGTATGACCTTCTCTCCCTGCAGCTTTTAGTCTCACCACCAAACACAATAATGCTGTTTCCAACATCATGTTCAACAACATCAGATTTCATTTAGAAATAACTAGTCTCAACCCCGAGCCCGGAGCTGTACAACGTGTAACTCTTTTTCTTTCTGAATAGTCTTCATTCTCAACAACTCTCATAAATCCAGCCTTCAGCCAGATTTCCATTCAGTTACAATGTTCCCCCGTGTCCTGTATTCCTTCGTTCATAAGCCAACCTTCTGTGTGTCTCTGTATCCAATGGCCCAGAAAATACAAATACAAAACATTAACTTTATCATCTTCTTTTTGCATTGCTGCCAACGCTCCCACAGGATTTAAAGAAATGTGTTTGTGATGTCTTGTTTCTTGTAAAAACATGCTGGCTCTGATCTGTGCCTCTGATCTGTGATTTGTCTGTCAACAATGTGTTTCTGAATGGTCTTCTATATGGAGCCAGAAAGAATCTCCTTAGAGAGTAACACAGTTAATTTGGGTTGAAAGGGGACATGTGTCCATCAAAAATTTCATGGTTTCTTCTAAAATCTCTAATCAAAATAACATTGTTAATTGTAATAATTATATATAAACTTGGGGTAATTATGATGACCCTGGAAGCAAGTGTTGGAACACTAAGGGGTGGAACAGTAGAGTGCAGCAATGTCCTTTAGGCATATGGTAAGTATAGGTTTCCTTTGCAGCCTTAGTCCTCTGATGTACTCTTAATTGCATATTTCAATGGCTGGAAAGTTAGGGAATGGGTGGGGGTGGAAGAGCATGCATATGTGCTTTTCGTTGTCCACCCCTCATAAATATAGTGCTGGTAAACCCTGCCATTCTGGAAGAACGACTTGCAGTGATAGACACTGCCAGTAGGGTAGGGTTCAAAGTGCAAAAAACATGGTGGCTTGCATCTTTTTATACTTTGCACCTTGTCCCCACTCTCAATAAATGCACCCTTATTTCTGTAAAAGTAGAACTACATTACCCATTGGATTAGTCAAAACAGCCTTCTCTGCCAATAGTCACTTCCCATTTAGTTTGTACAAGAGAGACTATTGCTTTCAAATGATGACTGATTGATACCCTACTCGCAAAAGCCATACACAGCTTAATAACTAATGACATGAATGGGAAGTATGGAGAGAAGGGATACTTGATTGTGAACTGGTGCCTTGTACTTGTGTCTAAACTCAAGCGTGAGGCAGCAGGGTTGGTGGTAACATCTCTTCCATGCCTAGGGTTGGTGGAGATAATTATCAGCCAGGAACATGCTGAATATTTCTTTTTATAGGATTTACCTCCTTTGCATAACTTTAATAATTATGTTCTCTAACGTCAGTCTATATCCCAGCTTTTTAGTAATGCTGGTGTGGATTCAAGCTTAGAAAATGCAGCATCTACATTATGTCTCAGGTGTCTTGTGTTATTATTTCTGTTGTTGATACTGTCGTTCCCTGTACTGATGGTGCCAAAGACAGTTCTTTGGATGTGCTGTTGATGGTAGGTGGGATGTTCAATTCACTTTGCTAGAAATAAGGAGATGTGTAGGTCTAAAAAACAGAGTCAGCTCTAATTAAGCATCTTCTATGAGACAAGTGTATGGAGCAAGATTGTGACACAAAGTCTTCCCTGTGCTCGGAGCATATTTTTGAGCTCTTAACTAGGGAGCTAAGTGTCCCCTGTTTCCTAGCAACCTCCTCTTCACAAATATAGACTTTCCTTTCTAGACCATAGGTAACTTTAAACACATGCCCTTCAGGTTCTTTTTTTTTGATTTTTGATTGAGAGAGATCCTATTTTCCAACATCCCCTGAAGCAATGACCAACTCATGGTTTATGTGCAGAGTTGTGACACTGACTGTGTTCTTGAAATCATTAGTGCAGATGTCAAATACATTACCCATTGTAAATGCCGTTGTCATGGTAACATGTACATCCTTGCAGAATGAATGGGACGTCTCTAAAGTTGGATATTTCAATCAAATTTTGAGGAGATAGAAGATTAGCGAATTGGGCTAAATTTTTATTTGTTGGATCCACTTCTATATTAGTATATTGGTTTGGGGATAATAACAACTGAACTGCACTTATGCCTAGACTTGTATGTGTAATTACTGAATTTCACAACAGGACATACTGTATGGTCTTATTGAAAATATAACTATTGATGAAATTACTTTTAATGGACAGATAGAAAGGACTTCTCTCGTGGATCTCTTGAGCATAAGGTATACAGTGCATCATTCATTTTTGTTCAGTGGTTCCCAAACAGCTGCCCCCATAGAGGGTCATAGAACAATGGGAGGGTGCCCAGCCTGAAGGAGCGTTTGGGGGGCAGTTTGGTAAAAATACTTATTTACATTCATAGATATACCTGAAACCCCAGCTTAAAGGCCAATTTGGGTGAAATTTTGGTTGAACTTTTATTTGCTGCCCTGGATATTCTTGGAATTGTACATGTATGATACATGTCAGGAGCGCCACGCAGCACGTCCGTACTCGTCAATGAGGCAAAATGGCGGTGGCCATAGCTTCCACATGGGCAGCGCCGGCCCCAGTGCAGTGACGCCGGTGCAATGACGTCACGTGCCTGGTGCGTAAATTGAAGATAAAAACCCTTCCAGGTCATGGGTTCAATGCCCAATTATAGGTTTTGTTTGCAACATTCCTGGGTGCTTTATAATTCTTGCTGAACTGACTTTGACTTTCTGGACTTTGACCCTGCCTGAATCTTGACTTGAATCTGCCTGCCTATTAAACATGTGCCTGGATATTGACTACGATTACACCTGATCCCTATTTGTACTGCGATCTTGGGACTTTGATGCCATGGCTTCTTCCTTGGTCTGGACTACTCCCGCTGGGAGCCGATAGGCCCCCTGACAATACACCAGCATTTTCCTGTATCTTGAATTGAGGGCAGTGTCAAACCAAGGGCCCACCAGAGAACCTTATATTAAGGGCATACCAAGCGGAGCCCTGAAATGTTTTCTTCTTGCTGATAAATACATTGTTATCCCCATGTTAGAGAGATATATTGTTCAAGTGTATTGTATTGATATAGCTCAGGTACTGTTTTTCAAAACAATTTGCCCACTAGATGCCAGTTCACTGAGGTCTATGGGAAATTTTTGATACATAGAGATGTCACTGATTCTATGTTGGCAGCTGTGCTCCCCTGTGTGTTCTGTTTGTTGCGTTATTACTAGTGATGGGTGAATTTATTAGCCAGGCATGGATTCACGGTGGATTTCTGCATTTTGACACCCGCAAATGTTTTAGCGAAACTGCGTCAAAAATTTGCAGTGGAAAATTTGCAGCGACAAAAAAAATTGGACAAGAGTCATGCATGTAAAAATTGTGGGCCGCTGTCATTCCTCACCCCTGCCCCCCCTTCATTTGTACATATACATAAATTTTCATCATCGGGTCGAGAGCACTGGGGATTGGCGCATGGGAAATTTAAAAATGATTGTGTCTCATTAACAACTCCAGAGCTTCCGAACCAATGCGGGTGTGGTTGGCTTTCATGTCCAAAATCCTGCCGCCCTAGGCCCGGGCTTTGGTGTCCTTTCCACAGATCCGGGCCTGTGTGGGTCGTGTCGAAATTGTCGATCGTCAGAATTATTTTAACGCCCGTTGACCAAATACGTTTGTTAATTTTTCGCCTCAATAGATTTGCCCATCAGTTATTGCTCATAAAAGCTGTGTAAGGACCACAGCAACACAATGCAGATACAGACAGACTGCAGAAGATAGCACAGACTGATAGGGTGCAGGCTTAACTTCTCTGTGCACAGATAATATGTTTGTTTTAAGAAATCTATTAGATCTTTCCAACCCTGAATGATTAACAGCTATCCTGGAGTCTCCTGCTTATCAGTAGCACTGAATTTGACTTCTGTCTTTTTCCTGACCCCCGTCACAGAGTCCTAAGCTAAATCTTTCCTTGTTTTTGCATTGCTGGAAATTTATGAGAAAATAAGCAAAAGGTAGTACAAAATTAATGTTCTGTGCTCCAAAACAGGCCAAGAGCCCACTCAGAAAATATCCTGGTATCCAAGTGGGACAGTCCAACACTGTCTAATGGGAAGCCTAGACAGACATTGGCCATCCAAGGAGGGCTTGAACTGAACAAGTCCAACAACCACTGTTTTATTGAGAAAAAGTGTATTATATGCACCAATAAAGCCAGATCCATCTGTATGGGTTTTTTTTTTGTATTTTGGATTAGGCCAATTTATGAATCTCTTGTTGGAGAAGCCCCTGGAAGAGCCACCAAGCAGTCTGACTTTCAGCCCTTGTACACCTAGATTCATGGAGCAGCTGTATCTGTATAAAACTTTGTCCAAAGTTGTCCAACACTCTGAATCTGCTCCATGGTACATTATATCAGAATTACTGAAGGCAAAATACTCCTAGATATAAGGCAAACTACTTGTTGCAAGCCCAAGCCACTTACCTATCATTCTTTTTGAATATTTAGATGTATGGGGAACACAGAACCTAGATAGATAATTGAACACCTCACATAAACTAATTACAGGTTCCATTCACTTTCCCGTCATTCGAATGTGACCTATGATATTTTTTTCCTTTTTTTGGATCAATGTGGTTCATAAAAGGACCTTATGCCAGCATTGTTACAAAAACGTTCAACCAACTGATTTAAGATCCACTGTAGCATATGCTGGGCTCTTCAATATTCTGTTATATCTTAAAACCTGATTATGTCATATTTATATTCTAATGCATTTTTTATTGGCCATTATGCAAAATCTTTTTCTATTAAAAAATAAAAGAAGACCATTAGGTTCGACTCATTAACCTCAGTCTTTTCCTGGTCTTAATAGCAGACCAGCAAAAAAAAATTATTATATCTGAAAATTGTCCTTAATTACACCTGAATGAAGGGTAGTTGGATACGTGTGTCTGGAGTGGGGCCAGAATCTCATAATCATTGTAGGCAAGCTTTGTAATAGATAGACTTTGTGCCAATGCAGCTATTATTTGGAAAGTCTAACATTCATTTGTGTCTCTGTTTAGCGTCATTATCCTTCATATTTGTGCGTGAAAAATAACAGCAATAATAAGTACCATAATTAAAGAGATAATGACATAGTGCTGATTTACTCAGGGCTGGACTCTATATAAAATGTAATTTATGTAATGATATTGTAACTTGAGAGTAGTAGCACACAATGGAAAATCCACACTGATGTCATTACTGAAAAGTTTGGTAATTATGGAAAGTTTTGCAAGAGTTCATTAAAGTGCTTGCATATAGAGATATACGACCAGCTCTTCTACTACTACTGTCTCTATTTTGTGGCCGCCGTCAGGTAGAGACTTTCTTGAAGCAGAGCATGATGGGATTGGGAAGCAGGCATCACTCCTCCCACTGGGCTTACCGTAATTGGTTAGAGGAGGGCTAAATATCCCTGGGTTTGGTAGGGATTGACTGGTAGGGGATTTTATAGGAATATATCAAAGGAAGGTTAATTGATTTTGGCTTGACTGTCAACATCCCTCCCTTGTGAAATGCTAGGTGGTTTGTATTGAACAGGTTGGCCAATGTGGGAACTATGGGCATGGTAAATAGATGGAAGAGCCATTAGAATAAGGTCATGGGAAGCCTGAGAACTTGGTGGAAGGTTCAGTAACTACTACAGGTTAGGTGACATTTGGTTAAAGACTGTACAGGAGTCATGCAGTAGAGATGAGTAAACTTTTTCATCTGGTACAATTTTAAGATGAAATTCAAAGTTTTTCATTTTCAGGAATCTGCACTATACATTTACCACGTAGTCTATTTTGCCTGAAAAAAGAAAATCCCTGTGTTGTTTCATAGAATGAAGTTAATTTATAGGCTACTGCAAAGGTTAAAACACAACTGTCATGTTGGCTACCCATTGACTCCAATGCATTTCTTAGAAATGATGTTGTTTGGCAAACCTGAGTCACTAGAGTTCACTCATCACTATCAGGCAGAAGTTGGAGTCCCTGGTGTGGACTGTTACAAGTTCTTTGTCTTGGTTGGTTGGTTGTTATACAATCAACAATAAATGCCTTATCACAAGGTGATCCAATAATGGTGTAATTTATATACATGTATGGGATCCGTTATCTGGAAACCCATTATTCAGAGAGCTCTAAATTACACAAAGTCCCTCTCCCATACACTCCATTGTATCCAAATAATTCACATTTTTAAAAATTATTTCTTTTTTCTCTGGATTAATACAACAGTAGCTTGTACTTGATCCCAACTAAGATATAAGTAATTCTTAATGGAAGCCAATATTTAATAATTATTTAATGTTTACAACAAAGAATATTCTCCTTGGTTTATTCAAGTTAATGAGGTGAATGAATGATGTAGCTTCTGTTGTGCCTTTACCTGCAATATTGGGGCTCAATCTGCAGGTGAACAGTGAGAGGACACTAGTGGAGATAAACTTCTCTCCAAAATATATTAGAAGGTTAAATTCCAAGTGCTTTAGATACTTTCATGCCTTCAGCTTTCTTAAAACCTTGCCTTGTTACCCAGCTCAGCCAACAGGAGTCAACTATCATCCAGCCTTCCACTTCATGTCATTACAGATGTCCCTTAGAAGAAAAGGTTGCCTTTAGCTTCCTGGAAAACAATGTAGATAATTGTACTTTCATTAAAAGGACATTATGCGTCCAATTATCGATTCTGAAAATAAATAAATAAAATCAAGGTTCTTCATGATGATAAGAAGTGTAACCTCTATGTCTGAAAGATGCTTTTGTTTGGAATCTGTTACCAGTCATGCCTTCTGCAGCTTACACATCATTAAAATGTGTTATAGGATTGGTTTCATGAGCATGTTCGGTGCAATGTCATAGTATTTTCATATGATCTTTCTTTTTCCCTGAGTAAACAATATGGCAGTAGTGATGGGCGGTTAAATTTCCCAGGCACGAATTTTCGATGAATTCCCGGGTTTCGCCACCATCAGAAAAGTCATTCACGTCAAAACCGTCACATGTCAACACTATGCCCATTGACGTTAACATTGACTTTAACGCCGGCGTCAAAATTTCCGTGAATTGACTAGGGCGTCAAAACATTAAGTTTCTTGAATTTTTCACCGTTTTGTGAATTTCCCCCGAAATCTTTCTGCAAAGCGAAACGGGAGAAATTCTCCATCACTATATGACAGCTATTCCCATATTAAAAATGAAATATATGGAAATGAATAAGAATCTTCGTGAATGAACAGGCCCAGTGCTTCCATTAATTTTTAGGGAGGTAATTTCAATTTCTCTGGATATTCACCTGTATATTGTCTATGTTTTGTTTTTGGAAGAATAATATCTATCAATATATGTTCTGATGTTTTTGTTGCTAGTGATGGGCGAATTTCTCCAGAAAAATTCTCGAAAAATCTACGCTGGTGTTAAAGTCAATGGGCATCCAAATAGTGTTTTGACTGGAGCAACTTTTCGAAAGCACGTCCAAAATTTTTTGATGTCTGCGAATTTTTGTGGGAGTTTTGTGAATTTATTCGCTGGCCACGAAACGAGGAAATTCACTGCAAATTTGCGCCAGGTGAATTTATTCGCACATCACTATTTGTTACCATTACATATACTGAAGGCAACACATTGGGTCATTTGGTGTTTGGGCAATACTTGGGGGTTTCTTGTATAAAGGTTTTCTTTACATTTGTTTCTTTACTTGTGTTACATTAGAGTGACAGCTGTGTCAATTCTAGAGCATGCACTTGCAAACAGCACTTGCATCCCTTTCACTGGATGGCAACCCTGGGGTTACCATCACATCCAAGGTGGCAGCATCTCCATTTATAAAAAAGGACACATTTGCGGCCACATGGAAGTGCAGGAGCATATTACTTGCATCAATAGGTGTTCTCCATTGCAATCCTATTTATATAACCCACAGTTGCAGGTTCTTTCATTACAGAATGCCATTGAATTAATTCTGCTGTAGGTGTGGGTAGTGAGAGGCCTTTCTCCACCAAAGGTGCCTGACCAATGAATATGTTAGAATATGCCATGAGTCTACAAACTGGGAAGGACTCACCAAAGGTTTGACTTCCAAGGGGCCTTCAACCAAAAAAGTCCAAGAACCACTTCTTTTGGAAAGGGCATTGCTAATATTTCGGTATGGGACCTGTTATCCTATCTTTGGAACTCGATACCTTATGTCTACTAAAAAATAATTAAACATTAACGAAACCAGATAGGATTGTTTTGTTTGTAATGATTCGTTATATCTTAGTTGGGATCAAGTACAGGGAACAGCGACGAGCAAATTTTTTAGCCAAGTTTCCTAAGAAAATGACGTCCAAATGACGACTCCAATCGGTGAAAAAAATTGTCGCATGTCAAAAAGATTTTGTCACCCTTACACTTCAATGCATTTTGCCAAATTTTTACCTTTTTGCTTATTTTCGGCTAAGCAAAACAGGTCAGATTCGCCCATCACTAACAAGCTCCTGTTTTATTATTACAGAGAAAAAGGAAATCATTTTTAAACATTTTAAAAATGTCTATGGGAGATGGCCTTCCCATAATTTGGAGCTTTCTGGATAACGGGTTTCCGGATGACAGAACTGATACTGGCATTAAGCTTTCAGATAATAAATCCCATACCTGTAGATTAGAAAACTCCAATTGCACATTTAGGCTTCAGCTACAAAATGTGCTCACTTTCCAATGCCTTTTGGAATTAAGGCTTGTATGGGGACTAGTGATGGTCGAATCTGACCCTTTATGCTTTGCCAAAAATTCAGGAAACAGTGGAAATTTGCCAAAATGCATTCAAGTCTATGGGTGACAAAAACTTTTTTGAAGTCTGACCATTTTTTTCACCCATTAGACTATGGGCATCATTTTCATGGCGAAACTTGGCAAAAATTTAGCTCATCATTAATTTTGGAAAAGTATTGTTACTATCATCTATATAAGCATGCAAGAATTTAGCTTGGAATGTCAATACCTGCTTCAAAGTGAATTAACTTATTTCAGAGAAGGCATTTTTATGATTAAGTACCAACTTAAATCAGTGAAACTCAACCGAGTTCGCTGATATTAAAAATCAGTGAAACTGATTCCAAAGGAGCAAAGCTCAAAGAAATTGGGAGGATTAGAGCTGACAGGCCTGCCAGTAGCCATTTAAGAGTGCATGGCGTTCTTACAGAAACCTGAAGGCTTGTTCATGCCTATTAGTTTTAAGGATGATTAAGAGTTAAAACACTTGTTTTTGTAATACTTTATTTCTAATAACCTGAAAGGTGACATCAGTAGAAGTGCAATAGGGACATAACAGATTGCTGGATATTCCCAGAACGCTGCATTTTGACAAACAGACTGTTATATCTGTTATTCGGTTTTTCCTGTAATTTTCAACAATATCAAAACAAGAAAATATTCTAAATAATATGCTATTTTTTTTTTAAAAAAAAATTATATAATTCCTTTGAAGAAAGAAAATGAGCAATTTATTTAATGCAAAAACATCACAGCAAAAAGTATCTAGAAAAAAGCAAACTGGACTGTTGAGATGATTTGCTGATTGCACTTGGGGGTTATTTACTGACTCCGGGGGTCTGGCTGGGCTCTGCACCTCACACCAGATTTAAAAACCTGGCACAAGGTGAGGAACACAGTGCCAGCAGGTACAAGGTTAGCCTTATCTTTGCCGCCTACCGTACAAGTTAGGAAAAGAGTTGGATGTGGGAGAAGAAAGGTCTATGTGTCTCCCCCAGTCCACTTCTCATGAATACAGCAGTGCCAAAGGCAGGCAGCACTCTATTCATTAGGTAAATAAATGTCTCTGATCCCCCTGTATAAACTAACCTATCAATATATTTGATAAAGTTTGGGGCCCCTGGTTTGACCCAGACAACTGACTAACCCCATAAAGAAGTAACCTATGCACTATATTCCTTTGTTATGCAGATATGAGTTATTATAGGTCACCAACGCCGACTCCAGATACAAACCCATTGTCAAACCCATTCTAGGGAAGGAAATTGTTATTAAAATAAGAATTTAATAATCAGCCCTGTAGCATCAGCTTATATTACAGGGGAAGCTCATTTTCTGCTGGATAATTAGTGACGAGCCCTAAGCTTAGCTTCTCAACAGCCAATCAGAGCCCACTGAGCATGTGAGTGTCACAGACACTTTCCAAGATGGTGACCCCCTGTGACAAGTTTGAAGTCCTGGATCATTGCTGCTATTGACAAGCTGAAAACTAAGGCTGGTGCAATAAGTTCAGTACACAAAATATGGCATTTTTAGCCATATTCATTTTTAAGCTTTCATTCTCCTTTAAGAAGTTTCATTACATACCCTGCACACTATTGCAGACTATAAAATCTGCAATCGCTATCCTACTGTTGCTTGGAGCAAAGTGCTTGCAAAGGCAAAATGTTTCACTTTGTGAACATTTATTTGCATTGCAAACTATTTTTGCAACCAATATTGCATTACATAGTTACATAGTTAAATCGGGTTGAAAAAAGTCCATCAAGTTCAACCCCTCCAAAATAAAACCCAGCAGCATTCCCCCATATTTCTTTAAAGGGGACCCGTCACCCAAAAAAATTAATTCAAATAATTCAAATTATTTGAATCTTGTTTCCTTCAGTCTGGGAATTCATAATTATAACAAGCAGGCAGGAGCCATTTTGTGGACACTGTTATTAAGACAAGTCTTGTATCATCTCAGAATCTTGTTTGTGCACCAGAATGGACTGATGCCCATCCCCATGCCCTGGTTACACAATTAAACGGTGAAGAGAACTGGGGGAATGTGGGGAGAGCAGTGACATGTAGGAAGTGCTGAATGGAAAGTGAAAGTAATTGTCTGCCCCGCCTCTATGCCTAAGGTTTAGAGGAGGGCAGGCAATGTTTGATTGACAGCTGAGATTTTTAAATGAGCCTACAACAGCCATGAATGCTTTAATAAAAAATATAATTCATGTTTAATTTGAAAAGGACTTTTATTATACAGCTTTTTAAGCCTGGGTGACAGATCCACTTTAAAAACCACGAATGAATGAAAGTCATTAAAAGATCTGAATATAAAAAGTACAAACTAAAAAAAAATGATACGCTAACAAAAATACAATAACTTCTAAAACCACTAAAACTGGTTATTTTGGACAATTACTAGCAAAAAAAATCTGAAAACCTCTAAAATTCTTAAAAGCCAAAAAAAAAAAAGTCCAATAGTCAGTGCAGCTCTCATTGACTATGGGACTTTGACAGCTTTTACTTGGTGCAGTTTTGTATCTGAGTTTTTTGAAATCTCAAGTATATAGGAAAAAAATGATTTGTGAAAAAAACAGAAATCCGAATGTTAGTAAATCAATCCCTAAGACTAGATCACTATGATGTTCCTCTGGATAGGACTGAGGCTGCAATGAGAATATGGCGGCTATGACCCGGTAAAAGTGTCTGAGCTAAAACAAAAGCCAAAAACATTACAGAAGCTGATAAAATGGAACGTCCATTAATTTACTGACTGTGTGTTTTACAGTGGGTATAAATAAACATAGACACTTCCTGTGTTACTTTATAGATGGAGTCAACACATATCGATCCAAGTAGTTTATGTTCTTTAACAGCGCTCACTTTGTCATTAGTTTTACTGTGTGTCTTCTGCTGCCACAAAAGGACATACAACAAAACCCTTTTTAAAGTTGCCTAAAAACTACTGACTGTCTGAAAACAAGAAATACCTCAAAGAGATCACACCTAATTACACACTGGGTAAGTGGCATTGTCTATAACAATCTGGTAGTAGTACAGGTATGGGATCTGTTATCTGGAAACCCTTTATCCAGAAATCTCCAAAAATTTTGAATGCCTGTCT
This sequence comes from Xenopus laevis, assembly GCF_017654675.1. NCBI lineage: Eukaryota > Metazoa > Chordata > Amphibia > Anura > Pipidae > Xenopus > Xenopus laevis. The sequence continues at coordinate 14,129,441 of NC_054381.1, forward strand.
CCCATAGACTCAATTTTATCCAAATAATCTAAATTTTTAAAAATAATTTCATTTCTCTGTAATAATAAAACAGCAGCTTGTAGCTGATCCCAACTAAGATATAATTAATCCTTATTGGAAGCAAAACCAGCCTATTAGGTTTATTTAATGTTTACATGATTTTATAGTAGACTTAAAGGACCATTAACATCAAAAACATGTTTTAAAAAATTTGTTACAACGAAAAAAAACCACCAAGACAAATTAAACTTTAACATAGCAAAGCCTTTGTTAAGAAATAACTTACAGAAACTCAGCTTTCGCTCCTCTTCAGAAAAAGCGATAGGGCGACCAGCCATCCTGCGGCGCTTGATTTATCCTCCCTGGCTATTCTACTGACAACTTGTCCTCTGCCCCCATCTCCTTCTCCAGCTCTTCTTCATCCTCCTCCCAGGAGCAGCAGTAGGAAGGCGATGTCGGCAGGCTCCCCATTGGCTCCACAAGAAGTGCAGGAAGGTAGAGGCAGTGTGTCCATTCCAGCCTGGCCAAACGGGTGCCAATACCTCCTCCTCCTCCTGCGCATACACAGCATATGAGTCCGGGAGCAAGGCTGTTATATAATAAAAAATATAAAAAATTGAAATTAGCAAGCGTAGGATTCTTATCTCTTCCATTTTTGCAGATTGTGATCCGCACCTAGTCTACTATGATAATCAAGCTCGAAGGGTATGCGGGACTGTCTGGACACCATGGGGTTGTTCGTGTACTATACAATTGGTTCCTCTACAGGTGTAAATTTCCTAGTTCTGCAGTGAGTTGTAACCTTGTAGCTACATTTGTGGAAGAGGCACGAGGATTCACTTTAGAGTGAAGTTTTTAAAATAAAATCTCTGATCTGATATTTGTTTCTATTTTATAATCTAAGTCGCTAACTTTAAATCACAATATAAGCAGCGAATATAAGGAACACAATTGCTGCCCTAACACAACATTCAACCAAAGTTCCACACTGAACACTCATACCTGGCGGTGGCAGCGCAGGAGGAGGTATAGGCACCGGTTCGGCCAGGCCGGAATGGACGTGCTGCCCTCCTCTACCTTCCTGCACCTGATGTGATTTAAAGTTGGCGAAAGTGATAACGTTTAGTAAAATCCACATTTACTCTTTGTTGCATATTCCAAAGATCTTTTGACCAAATCCTGAGCAGAAGAAGAGGACATGACTCTTCCTCTTTGGTCTCCGCCTACTGCCAGGGGTGTATATGCTGGGAACCTGGAACTTAAGATCCCAGCATCAAGCTTGAAACACTAACTAGATCAGCAACCTTAGAGAAGTCGAGGAACAGGTACTAATGAGGCAACAGATAGCAGCTTCTGTCTTAGCACACTCATAGGTGTAATAGTACAGAGTTAGTTCTCTAAGCCACCTGAAAAGCTTCCACTGGAGGGGATACATTATTTATATGTTATATATTATTATTATTCATTAAAGGTCGAGTTGTGTTTTCCCAAAAAAATTTAGTTTTTCAATGGTATTTTCAGTAAAAACTCGAATTCTTCAGGATAAAAAAAATTACTCCAGTTAAAACCAGAAGTCCCTTGAACCACTTGAAGATGTTTAAGCCCTAGATGTTTAGTTTGTGGTTGCAAGGTGTTTTTCACTGATAATCCTATCAATTCGAGTATTCAAGTTTTTCCCCCACAATTGCATTTATTCAAGTTTTTTTACATTTGGGTTTTTTCATAAATAAGCAAACATTCGAGATTATTCGAGGTAAAAAAACCCCCCACAAATTCAACTATTGAAAAATAACCCCCTTCTGACGATTGAGTATTGATGCCTATGCTTTTGTAAACTGCTCTATTGTAAAAATTAAAATTTAACATAAGCTTCCTCTCTCTGCTCACTCACTGTGAGTGAAATAAGACACTTTTTAAAATATAATCAATTAAAAATTTGCAAAATGCATTTAGGTCAATTAGTGTTTTTACTGGCGGTTTTTTAATGCACAATGCATTGAAGTTAATTGGTGTTTCTTGCTTACTCCAAATGCATTAAAGTCAAAGGGTGTTTTTTCACGGTGGTTCTCTCGGAAAACTTTTGCAGCAAATGTTTCCACTGTTCCATGAAAAAACTTGCTTATGCCCAAATGCAGAATTTTGCTGCGAATCTGTGCCTAGTTATCACTCGTCAGAATTTATCTTTTGATGACATTTAGGGGCAGATTCACTAAGGGTCGAATTTCGAAGTTAAAAATACTTCGAAATTCGACCCTCGAATTGAAATCCTTCGACTTCGAATATCGAAGTCGAAGGATTTAGCGCTAATCCTTCGATCGAACGATCGAAGGATTTTTCGTTCGATCGAACGATTAAATCGTTCGAATCGAACGATTCGAACGATTTTAATTCAACGATCGAAGGAAAATCCTTCGATCAAAAAAAGATTAGCAAACCTATGGGGACCTTCCCCATAGGCTAACATTGACTTCGGTAGGTTTTACCTGCCGAAGTAGGGGGTCGAAGTTTTTTTTAAAGGGCAAGTACTTCGACTATCGAATGGTCGAATAGTCGAACGATTTTTCGTTCGATTCGTTCGATTTCGTTCGAATTCGAACGAATTTAACCAATTCGATGGTCGAAGTACCAAAAAAATACTTCGAAATTCGAAGTATTTTTCATTCGAATCCTTCACTCGAGCTTAGTGAATCAGCCCCTTAGAAATGTATTTAGTGATATAAAGCTTATATTAAATTTTCATTTTTGCAATAGATCCCCTTTAACCTTTGCCATAATACTCAATCCAAAATTGCCTCCCATTTATGTAGAGAATTGATTTTTCTGGTTTAGAATCACTGGTGTTTATCAAAGTAATTTGAGTTACAGTATAACTTCCTAATACCTTTCCTCCACTAAATTGTGAGGGCCTAGCTAAGAGATAGGGTTGCAATGTATCATGGTCCTACAAGCCAGCTGCTGTGATTTTAAAGAATAATTATCCATTCTACCCATTACATTTCCAAGAGCAGACAATGAAACCGGGAACATTCCTTGTTAATTAGGGTGAACTGGTGTCTACATTATTGTTTTGTCAATGAAAGCAAACATTTGCTTCCCTGTATGGTATACAAAAAAAAACATTTCCCAGAAGCCTTTTTACTTTTACTTCGAAAAACAAATAATAGCCACGGAGAAAAGATGTTAAAATTGGGCGAACTCGCCCAATCTTTTTTTTTCCTCATCTCTAATAATGCCGAGATTTTGCAATTTCGGTTATCACTTCAGAGGACGGATGAAAACGTTTATCTGAGATGCGTATGCATTAAGGCTCACTGTGCTATCATGTTCCGAAATTTGAACTGAAACTACAAAAGCTTCACATAGAAATTCCCTGTTAAATAAATAGGAGCACGCTGATCTCCGAATGGAGAACAAGATCTCTGTGGGCAGATGAATGTTTCATGATTTCAAAAAAGAATAGTCAGCGTTGAGCAAAAAGACTAGAGCCTGGTAAATGCTCATTTTAAGGAATAATATCCAGCTTTTTTAGAGCCTTGGATAATGAAAAGCTTTCCAGCATTCGGCATCATTTTCTCTCTTTTATGGAGGACTATATGCCTACGGCAACGCACAATACAAATAAGCTTCCTATTCCTTTTAGCTGTCAGACAAAGGGATGTCTTCTTTTTGACTTCTTTGCAAACAGGTTAACATTATGTCAATATTTGTTATTATGGGATCAATATTCAAGATAAAAATACACTGAGATGTAAGTGCTGCAGCACATTTATCCAAAGATCAGAATCTTCCCCTCCGTTTCACGACTCCAGTGTATTCAACGTTTTTGAATTGTGGATATATTGAACCGTGTTCCGAAATTGTTGCTCTTCAAAATATAATGGCTCCTCTGGCTTCCTGTTCTAAATCATATTACAATAACTCTTACTCACTCACTGACTGGTCCAGATTTAATGGTGTGTGCACTTTCACACTAGGTTTAGAACTCTGGAGCTGGAGGCCCTATAAAGTCAATGAAATGTGGATGTAAAACAATATACAGATCAGGTATTTTTTATTTTAACCTCAACATATAAAAATATACACAAGTGACCAAAAAGATTGGCAATATTTAATTTGAATTTTAACTATTTTCAATTAAAATAATTCAAATTCATTCACTTAAAAAAATCTAATTAAAAAATAATCCCAATTCATTAAAAGTTCAATAAAAATGCTAGAAAAAATCCACCAAAAAAATGTTGAATAAAATAATTTGTTCAATTAAAAATTTTAGATTTCAGTTTTAATTAATATCCATAGTGATGGGCGATTTTGTCCGGTTTTGCCAAAAAAATTCACAAAATTCCCTCAAAATTCGCGAAACAGTGAAAAATTCACAAAAAATCTTGAAATCTTAAAGTTACTGAAAAAATCATGAAATTCATTTGTTTTCACTCTTGAAGTTTGAACGTTTTCACAAAAAAATTGTGAAATTTGAATGATTTCACTCAAAAATTTTGAAATTTGAAGGACTTCACTCAAAAATCGTGAAATTTGAAGGTTTTTACAAAAAAATCGTGGAAATCAGACATTTTCACAAGAAAATTGGACATTTTCACAAGAAAATCGTGAAAATCGGAAATTGCCGAATTTTTGCGGGAGATTCGCGAATTTATTTGCTGGCGGCAAATTCGTGCCAGGCTAATTTATTCGCCCATCACTAAATATCCGTTTTAATAAACTATGAATACATAAAAAAATATTTAAAACATCGTTTTACTTTTAAAGGCAGATTTATTAAGGTTCGAGTTGTGTTTTCCAAGAAAATTAGAGTTTCTAGTAGATTTTTATGGTCAAAATTCACATTCTCGGGTTAAAAAAAAACCTTTAATTTTTGAATGTATTATACCCCGACCCTGGAAATAGCTCAAATCCGAAAACTAAAACCTGTCTAGGTCATGCAGGAGGCAACAACAGAGGTCCCTTGAACCATTTGAAGATGTTAATAGCCTTCACATCGGTGGATTTTGCCTGAAAACTCGATCAATTCAAACGATTCGAGTTTTTTCCCACCAAAAACTCAATTATTTTGAGTTTTAGGGTTGTCGCCCCTGAACTCACTGATTTGAGTTTTTCCCATCCGAGTTGTTTTTTAAATTAGAAACCATTCGAGTTGTGAATTCATTCGATTTCATTCAAGGTATATAAAACTCTAAAATTCGACCTTTGCTAAATTTACAAATTAATTAATTAAAATGAAATGTTTCTATTATATTTCAAATAGGTTATAAATGAATAATACACTTTCATGTCATTTTAATTTGAAAAGAAATCAATAAAATGGCTATTTAATCAGTCAACTCAACATTTTTAGTTATTTTCAACTAAAATCATTAAAATCGCCTCAATCAAAAATTCAAGTTAAAAAAATTCAATTAAAACTTTATTTAAAAAAGAAATGAAAAAAACTCAAATGACTCAAAAATTCGCGAAATTGCGCCAGCGTCTCGTTTTTGACGCCGGCGCCCGGTTTTCGACACCGGTGCCCGTTTTTGGCGCCGGCGCCCGTTTTTTCGGAAAAATTTTTTTTGACGCCGGCGAATTTTTGCCGCGAATTTTCGTGGGCGTTTCGCGAATTTATTCGCTGGCGGCGAATCGCGCAAATTCGCCGCGAATTCGCGCCTGGCGAATAAATTCGCCCATCACTACTCACATTAATTTGTTTAGGATTTTCCATATTTGGGAGACTCTACATATCCGTATCCCTGGTTTCCCCCTTCGTATATTCCCTCACTGTACAGGATAGTAAATGGTTATCCATTATGTAAGTTATAATCTAGTATTAGACCTTTCCAAATCTTTTTCTCCTTTCAGGAATCAGCTTTTAAAGCATTTTTTTTTTTTGTAACTTAAATTTTTGTTTTTTATTGATTTTACAGGGATCATACAAAAAATGTACCCTTTTTCACATCATTTGTTTCATGTAGATAATGGAAGCTTACAGTTTTACTAACAGCAAAAGTAAAATGCCCAAAATTGCTGTCTATAATCTGAGTAACATTGTTGAAGTATTTAAACACATAATATATTATAACAGTGCTGGTTATTCTGCAACAGTATCTTATACCTAAATTGGTCATTTCTATATGGTCCTTCTGAAACACGAAAAATGTTAGAATATGTAACCTTCCAAATTTAACTAACAGGTAAAGGGGGGAGACCCTGTAGAGTACCGGCAACCAAACCTCTCAGAACCCATATGTCCCAAATTTTTGTGTATTGGTCCATTCGGGCTTTTAAAGCATTTTATGCTTGAAAAGCAACTCTCAATTTCAGTAATGCATTCAGTTCTCTTGGGCCTGCTACAGGGATCTTAAATGCATAAAAGTGTTATATTGTGTATAAAGTGCTACGGTTGCAGTGTTAAAAAGTTGCCCCCAACATCGATTTGCTGTTGTGTTAGAAGCATGCATGTGGGTGGTCAATAGTGACGGGCGAATTTATTCGCCAGGCGAGAATTTACGGCGAATTTGCCCGTTTCTCTGGCGGTGAATACATTTGCAAATTTGCTGGCAGAAATTCACCTGCGTTGAAAAAATTTTGATGCCGCTGACAGTTTCGATGTAGGCGTAAAAGTTTTTTCACCAATTTTGACACCGGCGCAGATAAACGGATGCCCATCGACTTTATTGGGCGCCTGCGTCAACTTTGATGCTGGCGCCCATTTTGATGCCCGCGAATTGTTGCCAGCGTCAAAATTGCTGTTTTGCGAATTATACTACAGTTTCGCGAATTTCACGGGAAATTTGCGAAATTTGTGACAAAGCGAAACATGGACAAATTCGCCCATCACTAGTGGTCAATAGAAATCTGCATGGATGCCCCTTGCTTGCACATCATTAATCTTGAGCCAGTATGCATTTAATATGCGGGATCTGCTGTTCATTTCAACTTATTGAACTTAGTCAGTAGAAAATGCAGCTAGTGAGAAAAGGAAAGACTTACGGTCTTGCTCTACTCATCAAATGAAGTTATTGAGTAGTGAAGCAACGTCTAATGTTTCTCTGACCACTTCTAAGCAATGCAACGTCACTAGACTTTTCTTTTCTCGCTAATTACATTTTCTGCCAACCAGATAAAAATAACAGCAGGTGGCGCTGTTGTTTCAAATTCATTATAGTAGCAGTGGATAGTAGTGTTGTGGAAATTCAGTTACTGGAGACCACTGGAGGTAAAAGATGAAGTTTATTTGACACAAGATATGAGGATTCTGAACTTACAAAGAGTCCGAACCCCGAACAAAGGATTCACAGAGCTTTATTGACTTGTGAACACATGGCATGAGTAGGGCTGCCACCTGGCCGGTATTTTACCGGCCTGACCGGTAAAAACAATGGTTTATCCCAATTTTATTAATAGGGAAAAAAGATAAATATATATGAAGGCTGGTATTTTTTTTTTAGAAAAGGTGGAAAACCTAGGCATGAGTATGTGCAGGAATGAAAGGGACTTACCACTGAGAGAGCATAGAGATATTACTTCACAGCACAGAAAAACAATTGAATTCTCCTTTAACTTGTTTTGAGGGTTTTTACTACTAATATTTTTTGGCCATGTGTTCCTTTTCTGATTCGGTTAGTCTACAGTCCTGGCTCCTAAATACCTTACTGTCAGAACCATAGATTTAATTGTACAGCAGTTAATGGGTTAAATATATAGATATATATATTGGGAAAAGCAAACCATCCTTAATTTTTTTTAATTAGCCACAATGCACTTTAAAGGGATACTGTCATGGGGAAAACATGTTTTTTCCAAAACACATCAGTCAATAGTGCTGCTCCAGCAGAATTCTGCACTGAAATCCAATTCTCAAAAGAGCAAACAGATTTTTTTTATATTCAATTTTGAAATCTGACATGGGGCTAGACATTTTGTTAGTTTCCCAGCTACCCCCAGTCATGTGACTTGTGCCTGCACTTTAGGATGTAACTACTTTCTGGCAGGCTGTTATTTCTCCTACTTAATGTAATTGAATGTGTCTCAGTGGGACTTGGCTTTTACTATTGAGCTTTGTTCTTCCAGGGAGCTTGTATCTTGTGTTAGGGAGCTGCTATCTGGTTACCTTCCCATTGTTCTTTTGTTTGGCTGCTGGGGGGTAGGGGCTGATATCACTCCAAATTGCAGTACAGCAGTAAAGAGTGACTGAAGTGTATCAGAGCACGTCACATGAGTGGGGGCAGCTGGGAAACTGACAATGAGTCTAGCCCCATGTCAGACTTCAAAATTAAATATAAAAAAATCATTGCAGAATCAGTGAAGAATTCTGCTGCAGCAGCACTATTACCTGATGCGTATTGTAAAAAACATGTTTTCCCATGACAGTATCCCTTTAAGAGGTGAAAGATCAAGGAATGCTTAAATATTTCCTTTGTGTTTGTTCTTGAACACTTGATAAAGGGCCTCGCCCGAAACATGTTGTGGTGCAATTTTCCCCAATAAAAAGCACTTTGCAGTCATAGTTACTGCCCTGGATTTGTCCTGCTTCTTACCATTATTCACGTGTCATTTTGGGGTGTGGACACAGGACACCCCTGCAGGAGAATCCACCTACAATCGATAAGCGTGAGCTTCAGTATATTCCTATTTGCTCCTTTTTACTACTTAATACTTTTTGGCCATGTGTTCCTTTTCTGATTCGGTTACTCTACAGCCCTGGCTCCGAAATACCTTACTGTCAGACTCAGAACCATAGATTTCATTTTACAGCAGTTCATGGGTTCAATATATAGCAGTTAAGGGTTAAACATATAGATACGCATATTGGGAAAAGCAAACTATCCTTCATTTTTTTTTAAAGAGATGTCGCATAATCCTCTAGCTATTCAGTGTCATTTTAAAACGCCCTTTGCCTATCAAGAGAGAAATGAGTGAAGCGGAGAGATAAGCAGAACATGGATATGGAGGTGAACTTATCTAACCTTGTCGGAGCACCCAAATAACAATGCGATGCCCTCCTGAAGTCCAATTCCTGCATCCGCAGTTACCGAAGCGATTTTAATAAAACCCCGTAGACTCAGCTACTTGTAACAAACCTTCACAATTACCAAAAAAACCAACATAGTAAGCCGCCTAAACGCATTCGGTTTTGTCTTCTCATAAGGTCATTCAGATTTAACTGCTCGACATGATTACAGCGAGACGGTAAACATATTGTCCCCGGAGCTTCGGCAAACAATTCATTTTTCAAATGCTTCTCAACGTCGGCGAACACACACATTAGCTTTGACACCTGAAATCATTATTTTGCTACATCTTTTTAGTAAATATATTCCTGTTCTGCATCGATATATTAATGTTATTTTATTTCTCCGGCACCGAAATGGCACCGAGTCTTAAGAGAGGAAAATGGAAAAAGAGAAAACAATTTAAGATAACAAGGATTTTATTTCTCGGGTACCTGTACGGTCGTTGCAGACATATAGTTAGAATGGGCCATAAAAATAGAATTGAATATAAGCAGAAAGAAAAATGCCTCGTGTATTTGGAACGCGCAAAGATAAATGCCGCTGCGAATCTATTTACAGCGGAAAATGAAAACACTTGCATAGCAAGTCCTCTGTCAACACAGCTACAAATACATTTATAGACTTGCAGAGCGGTTGCACCTTGTCATATTTGCAGCAGCAGCTGAACACATATTTTTCTGGACCTCAGGGTTATTTACAAACTTAACGCCAAGTGGAATTTGCTGTCAAACTGACATGTCTATTACACACATTTCAAAATTTTTTCCCTGAATTCCAGCATAAAAATGGCTGCTCTGAAAGTTGCACCAATAACAAAGCAGCAATATGGATTCCTTAGCATACCCTAGGCCCTCCTTTTCTACCTGGGAATCCCAACCCTAATAGCATTATTGTCATACTTGTGACTGAACTAGAGGATGTTGCTGGTAGGCCGAGCTAAGGCACAGGAGCAGCGCTGGACTGGGGTGCCACGGGCCCACCAGAAAGCTTTTTGGGCAGAAAGTCTAGATTCCCTTATCGTGCAGGATATCCATCGGTAACTTTCAGAGCAGCCATTTTTATGCTGGAATTCAGGGAAAAAATGTTGAAATGTGTGTAATAGACATGTCAGTTTGACAGCAAATTCCACTTGGCGTTAAGTTTGTAAATAACCCTGTCTAAGGTGTGGGACTGGTCCCTCCTTTAAGTTTTCGTACAATTTGTCCCCTTACCCATCTGATTAAGCTCCGGTGTGATGTCACTTCTCGTTGACAGTGCAGTTCCGGTTTTGCGGGTCCCTGGTCGGAAGCAGTGATGGGCGAATTTATTTGCCAGGCGCGAATTTATTCACAAAATTCGGTGGCGAAAATTTGGCAGCGTCAAAAAAAATGGACGACGGCGCATTTTCACTGGCGAATGTGCGCCGGCCTCCAAAAAAAATGGATGCCGGCACCATTTCGCAAATTTTTTGCCGTTTCGCAAATTTTTTGGCGAAGCGAAACGGCGCAAATTCGCCCATCACTAGTCGGAAGGCAAGATAACTATTTGTGGCTGGGTTGTGTAGCGGATGTAGGTAGGGGAACATATTAGGTGGCAGTCGTGGGTTGGGTTGCTGGTCAGCTGGTCAGCAGGTCAGGGTCGGCCACAGAACGGGCTCAAACAGAACAACTCAGGACTCAACCTCAAACTAAATTGGTTAGAGGGACGGAAGACTTAAATTATGAGGGTAGACTGTCAAGGTTGGGGTTGTTTTCTCTGGAAAAAAGGCGCTTGCGAGGGGACATGATTACACTTTACAAGTACATTAGAGGACATTATAGACAAATAGCAGGGGACCTTTTTACCCATAAAGTGGATCACCGTACCAGAGGCCACCCCTTTAGACTAGAAGAAAAGAACTTTCATTTGAAGCAACGTAGGGGGTTCTTCACAATCAGGACAGTGAGGTTGTGGAATGCACTGCCGGGTGATGTTGTGATGCTGATTCAGTTAATGACTATAAGAGGGACTTGGATGATTTTTTGGACAGACATAATATCAAAGGCTACTGTGATACTAAGCTCTATAGTTAGTATAGGTATGGGTATATAGAATTTAATTAGAAGTAGGGAGGGGTGTGTGTATGGTTGCTGGGCTTTCATTTGGAGGGGTTGAACTTGATGGACTTTGTCTTTTTTCAACCCAATTTAACTATGTAACTATGTAACCTTACATATTATCATCTATCCTACCCTCCAATTTTCTCTTTGTTTTTTTGTACAAATGGGGAATGGCCATGGTATAGCCATACAAGGCAACTGGCTAGGTGTGGGCCCATCTGGAGTTTTCCTGGTATCCTAGTGGGCCAGTCAGATACAGAGTGATGCAGACATCAGAGAATTATGGGAAGGATCATCTGAACCTTGTACATATCCATGGATAAATAAATATTCATTTTCTTCCCATCCCTGTGTTCTGAGTTAAGGGGGCTGGGATGCCCACATGGGTTTCTCATAAAATCAATTCAAGTTGGAGAAAACGCTCAAAGCAGGCATCAGTCTTGGGTCAGTATTATCACCAGTGGCGTAACTAGATATTACGGGGCCCCACAGCAAATCATTTTTCAGGCTGCCAAAAGGTCTAGAGGTTGACGTATTTTACCAATATTTATTGAAATTGTACATGAATTAGGCCCTTTAGCTCCTGGGCCCCCCTGTAGCTACAACGACTGCTTCCTCTGTAGTTATGCCCCTGATTATAACACATTTTTAATTCTAACACCCCTTGGTCCAACCTTTGGCCAGGGCCCTTCTTACAGTAGTTCATAACAAGGTTACAGACATAGGAAAACAACAGTGTAAGTCACTCTTTCAAGAAAATCTATAATTGCCTGTACATCTTCATCACAAATCCCACCCTAGTTGACCTTCAAGCTGGACTTTTAGATGTTTCTAGGAAAGGAAAAAGGGTTTCTCTGTATCTTTCACCATAATTAGCCTCAGACTGAGCTTCTCTTGTCACTGTCCACGGCCTCCCAGAGGGGCAGCCCTAGGTCTATGGGGAAATGCTTATTATTTTGATCAGCATCTCCAATTAGCCAAATAAATACAAGCAGACACAGTGCATGTTTCTTAGGGAATCCAGGTTGAAATATAATAACAATTAAGATTGCTGCTGGATTTCCCCTGCTCCTTAAAAATTGGTTTTCTGTTGATTCTAGCAAAAGGCATTAATTCTTTAATTTAGCTTTGAAGCATATCTTTAAAGTCAGTTGGGACTTTGTGTTACTTGTCCTTTAAAAAACGATTCTCTTAATGCAATTCAAAAACCAATAATTTGTAGCCTGTATTAAAATAGCATAGGTCCTGCTAAATCATTCTTTTATAAGAAGACTAGTGAGCTACGGATGAAATATACAAGATTTTCCCAAAATCCAACATTCTCTCTCGCGCGCTGGGCCCTCAATGTAAAGTTTAATGAGGAGAAAAAAAAAGTGTCAGATCTCGGTGAATTTTAGAGGAGAGATATGATATTCTGGATTTTAATGGCACCATCTGTCAGTGTAAAAAATTGCCAAGCTGCAATATTGATCTTGTCACTTCGGGGAAATAAATGATATTTAGAAATACGGAGAACTTTTCCCTTTGCTCGTCTCATTTGTTTATTTTCTATCTGGCGACTGATCTTTCTAAACAGGCTGTTCTTAAAAAAAAAAAAGCCATTTTGAGTATTCCTCTAAGTTTTAGTATTCCATACAAGAAATGAATATAAAGGAGAACTAAACCCTAAAGGTATTTTTTTTAAAGATCTATCTAACACTATATTAGTCAGCCTTAACTGTTTCCTTCCAGCCACGATGAGCTATTTTTCAATGTTAATTAACTATTAAAGTCCCCACTTGTACTTCCCATGCAAGTGTCTGGGACTCATTCTTTTTCAATCATTAATAAATGTTTTTGATGTGCATTGCTGTGTTCTATGGAATACTTGCTTTTGATTGGACACGTGCAGATTAGGAATGTTTGGAAAAACTCAACCTGTGCTCGACCCTAATCCACAAAGCCATAACCTGCAACTGAACCTAAGCCACAAAATGTTGCCATTGTCGGACCCGGACCCGCATTTCCTTGCTCTCAATGCTACTTCGGTCTGCACCTCTAGTTCCATGATGGGGAATCTTCAGGATCAGCGTAGGATTGTACTTTCCCAGTCAGACTCGCACCGAATCATAACCCGCAATGGTTGGTCAAATTTCAACCCAAACCTGCCTGTCAACCCACAGTTCAACCCACACATCACTAGTGCAGATATCTTGGGTTCTGGCCCCTGAGGAATTACATATTGTAATGTACCTTTATATGGTCACAGAACTTCTCAGCAACTTCTAATATCCTTAGTTTACAGTAGGGGGTACATTATCCCTTATAATACACGAGTGATACTCAGAGTTCCCTGTATAACTCAGCCTGCAGCCTTGTGCCTTTATATGGTCACAGAACAACCCCTCAGTGACTTCTAATATCCTTATCATTTACAGTAGGGGGGTACATTATCCCTTATAATACATGAGTGATACTCAGAGTTCCCTGTATAACTCAGCCTGCAGCCTTGTGCCTTTATATGGTCACAGAACAACCCCTCAGTGACTTCTAATATCCTTATCATTTACAGTAGGGGGTACATTATCTCTTATAATACATGAGTGATACTCAGAGTTCCCTGTATAACTCAGCCTGCAGCCTTGTGCCTTTATATGGTCACAGAACCCCTCAGTGACTTCTAATATCCTTATCATTTACAGTAGGGGGTACATTATCCCTTATAATACATGAGTGATACTCAGAGTTCCCTGTATAACTCAGCCTGCAGCCTTGTACCTTTATATGGTCACAGAACAACCCCTCAGTGACTTCTAATTGTTATTGCTTACAGTAGGGGCTATAAATGCATGGTATGCTAACATGCATTCAACTTCATTCTATAAAGCTATAAAACTGTAAGATTTCTGTGTCAGTATTATGGGAAATGCAATGGAATTACAATCGGTTTAGAATGATCCTGCTTTGTTCTCAGCTTTTTATCTCTGTTGCTTCCACTTGAGTCAGTACACAAGTAAGTAGGTTTATATTTTCAGTCTAAGCTGACTCCGTTAATGCGATATGCCGCGTTTTGCATTTAACAGCATCAAGTGAAATTGGCCTCCTAAAGATACCAGGGCTTGAAGTTTGGAACCATGAAAGGGGATAAAATGTGTAACGGAAACATAAAGGAAGGGACTGCGTTTCCAGAGTTTCAAAGTCAAATTGCATTCTGTTCATAACTGAAGTGGGTATAAAAGCTCATATTTTATTTTAATATCATTCCTGATACATACTCAACCCAAGGAACTCTTTTCTAATGAACCCAGCCTCAAGGAGATTGCTTGGAAATAAATGTACATATATTTGCTAGGCGAGCCTTATGCTGAACATGTTTTCCATCTGCTTCAGTTCTGTAAAAATGATTTAAGCATATTAATATTTGTTCAGTGTTATATTCAGCTGGAAACCAAACATAGGAGTTGTAGAGGACCAGGAAAGAGTTCAGGTCTAGTAAATGTAAAGGTACTTTCTTGGTTGTGTTTTAATGGGAACAATGCTTGTCTCCAGCTTGTTACCCATAGTGGTCTATCACCAGTTTTATAAGCTAAGGTACTTTGCAATAATAAAGGTATTTGTCTTATTATATTGTTGTGGGTTATGGGTTACTAGGTTGGGTCTCTCTCTTTTATAGTAGGTAGTTGTGGTGGGTTAGTAGCTTGGGTCTCTCTTTCTGTTTATCTTTATTTAGGAAGTTGTTATGGGTTACTAGGTTGGGTCTCTCTCTGTTTCTATTTGTTTTAATTAGTAAGTGATTTGGGGTTACTAGGTTGAGTCTCTCTATCTCTATGTTTTTCTTTCTTTTACATAGTTGATTGTTGTGGGTTAGTAGCTTGGCCCTTTCTTGCTTTTTATCTTTATTTAGGAAGTTGTTATGGGTTACTAGGTTGGGTCTCTCTCTGTTTCCATTTATTTTTAATTAGTAAGTTATTTGGGGTTACTAGGTTGAGTCTCTATCTCTATGTTTTTCTTTCTTTTACATAGTTGGTTGTTGTGGGTTAGTAGCTTGGCCCTTTCTTTCTGTTTATCTTTATTTAGGAAGTTGTTATGGGTTACTAGGTTGGGTCTCTCTCTGTTTCCATTTATTTTTAATTAGTAAGTTATTTGGGGTTACTAGGTTGAGTCTCCCTATCTCTATGTTTTTCTTTCTTTTATATAGTTGGTTGTTGTGGGTTAGTAGCTTGGGTCTCTCTTTCTGTTTCTCTTTATCTAGTATTTTGTTATTGTTACTAGGTCAAGTCTCTCTCTAAGTTTCTCTTTCTTTTTTACGACTTGTTATGGGATACTAGGTTGGTGCTCCCTCTCTCTCTTTCTCTTTTATAGAAGGTTGTTGTGGGTTAGTAACCTGCCTTTCTCTTTTTGTTTCTCTTTATCTAGGATTTTGTTACGGGTTATTACGATGGGTTTCCCTATATGATCTCTTAACTAGTAGGTCATTATGGGTTACTAGTTTGGGTCTCTCTGTGTTTCTTTTTCTCTTGTATTGTTGGTTGCTGTGGGTTAGTAGCTTGGGCCACTCTTTCCGTTTCTCTTTTTATCTAGGACGTTGTAATGGGATATAAGCTTGGGCCTCTCTTTCTGTTTATCTTTATCTGGGATTTTGTTATGGGTTATTACGATGGGTTTCTCTACTAGTTTGGGTCTCTCTGTTTATTTTCTCTTTTCTCTTTTATTGTAGGTTGTTGTGGGTTAGTAGCTTGGGTCTCTCTGTTTCTCTTTATCTAGTATATTGTTAGGGTTACTAGGTCAGGTCTCTCTCTAAGTTTCTCTTTCTTTTTAACTAGCGACTTGTTATGGGATACTAAGTTGGCTTTCCCTCTCTCTCTTTCTCTTTTATAGTAGGTTGTTGTGGGTTAGTAACATGGGGCTTTCTTTCTGTTTCTCTTTTTATCTAGGACTTTGTTATGGGTTATAAGCTTTGGCTTTTAGCAGGGTCCTGAGATTTACAGTTTAAGCTGGAGGGCTTTAAGATGAACATTAGCAACTAGCCCATGGGGTTTAAAGTGCAGGGTGTATAAAACAGGCTCAACAAACCAGTGTTTTCCACCTTGCCCTCTGAATTTCTGGCCACCAACTATAAGCTCACCAGTTCCTAGCTTGTAGGATTAAACACAAAAAGTTGAGCCTGTTTACTACTGGTTTGTGGGGAACTTGGGCTTCCCCTGGCATGCTCTTGCCTATTTATGTAATTTAGAACCAGAGCTACAATGGAAACCGGTAGCTAAAACCTGACACAGGCAGGCTCTAAGGCAGGGATCCCCAACGTTTTGAACCCATGAGCAACATTCAGAAATAAAAGGAGTTGGGGAGCAACACTAGCATGAAAAATTTTCTTGGGGTGCCAAATAAGTCATGTGATTGGCCATTTGGTAGCCCCTATGTGGATTGTCAGCCTACATTGAGGCTCTCTTTGGCAATGAACCTGGTTTTAATACAACCAAAACTTGCCTCCAAGCCTGGAATTCAAATATAATCACCTGCTTTGAGGCCACTGGGAGCATCAAACAAGGGGTTGGAGAGCAACATGTTACTCGTGAGCTACTGGTTGGGGATAAATGCTCTAAGGACTGGGCTCCCTTGTACCGCACTTTGTCCTTGCATTGTTTTTTTTTAATCCAGTGCTCATTAGATTTTCAGCACTTGCACCTGCAACCATAATAAATCCCTTGTGACATTTATATATTCCTTTTAAATACCACCCGCTGGGACCTCCACCTCTGTGATGCTGGCGGCCCAGAGCAAATGGCCTTTCTCCTCCACCTAAAAAATTGCCAGCATTAAAACTTCTCTATGCTTCCAGTGATTATGAAAAGTAGGGACCCGAGCCAGCTGATTATTTGTGTTCTGAGGCAGTGCCAGGTAATATCCTTATTCGTATTTACTGTAAGGTTTTTCAAAGGAGCAAAAAGCAATTTTTTTTTTACATTTCTGATGTAAATTCAATTCATTGTTGTATTTTTATAAGCAGGCCATGTAGTCCTAACATAAATGTAACACCAATATCAGAGGAAATTTAATAGCACAGAAAAAAAAAATCAATCTGCCTTACATGGCATACAGTAGAGTACCGGCTTTTCTATTATTTCAAACAATCACATTCAAGAAATGGCATTTTGATAATGTACCAGATGGAGTGTTTTTCTATTTGTATTTCTTTAAGCAATGCATTGGCTGAGACTCATCTCTCCTTCAGTCCTTAGAGTCTATAAACATTTCCTTTTTCTGTTTCTGTGGTTAACAATTATTCCTCCTAATTAGAACACCCACAACCGTGTAATGCGTTATTTACAAAACAATCACATTTTATTTGTTTGTCTGTTTGTGTTGACAGTGTGGAATGTCCCTCTTTGGTGACCTTTATCTCGCTACTTCTCTTATTAAAGTCCTAGGCTCTGCTGTTTATTTACTGATACAGCTTAAAGTAATTACTTGACAGACCAATGTAGTGCTTAATAATTAAATCACACACACAGAACGCAGTGTACTGGGCTTTGAGGCACTTGCTGCGACCACAACCCTCTATTCAGAGAATTAGAATGATCACAGAGCTGGAATCAGCATTTATCCATTCAGAGCATT
Source organism: Xenopus laevis (assembly GCF_017654675.1). Lineage (NCBI taxonomy): Eukaryota > Metazoa > Chordata > Amphibia > Anura > Pipidae > Xenopus > Xenopus laevis. The sequence continues at coordinate 14,147,124 of NC_054381.1, forward strand.
AGAAAGATGACAGGGTTAGACCAACCTGTATCCAATCAGAGCATTACAATGATCACTGTGCTAAACCAACCTGTATCCAATCAGAGCATTAGAATGTTCACAGAGCTGGACCAACCTGTATCCAATCAGAGCATTAAAATGATCACAGGGCTATACAAACCTATATCCAATCAGAGCATTAGAATGAATACAAGGCTAGACCATCCTATATCCAATCAGAGAATTAGAATGATCACATAACTAGACCAACATATATCCAATCACAGCTTTAGACCAACCTGTATCCAATCAAAATATTAGAATGATCAAAGGGCTAGACCAACCTGTATTCGATCAGAACAGTAGAATGATCACAGGGCAAGACCAACCTGTATCCAATCAGAGCATTAGAATGTTCACAGAGCTGGACCAACCTGTATCCAATCAGAGCATTAAAATGATCACAGGGCTATACAAACCTATATCCAATCAGAGCATTAGAATGAATACAAGGCTAGACCATCCTGTATCCAATCAGAGAATTAGAATGATCGCAGAACTAGACCAACATGTATCCAATCAGAACATTAGAATGATCACAGGGCTAGACCAACCTGTATCCAATCAGAGCATTAGAATGATCACAGAGTTAGACTAACCTGCATCCAATCTGCATCCAGCCAGTATTAATTCAGAGCATTGCAATGGCCACTCTGTATCTATTCAGAATTAGATCGAAATAAAAACAGATTCCCTCCCTCTGACATGCAATAATAATGCAATAATGACATGATAATCAGTTTTCTTCATTCATAGAGTCAATGTGTTTTTCACAGTAAGAATATTGCATTTTCACTGGCAGCACAGCATGCAGAATACTGAGATTTCATTCTGCCACTGCTAGGAAATGAATTGTTACATACAGTATTAAAGTTAAAGAATATTCAAATCAATCAAACTTTTTCCATCAGAAACTGTTGACAAATAATCCCAGGAGAACTTTTTTTTACCCATGACCCACATTCAATTGTAAAAAGAGTTGGGGAGCAACACAAACATGAAATAAGTTCCAGGGGTGCCAAATAAGCACTTAGATTGGCCCTATGTGGACTGGCAGCCTACAGGAGACTCTGTTTGGCAGTACACCTGGTTTTTATACAACCAAAACTTTCCTCCAAGCCTGGAATTGAAAAATAAGCACCTGCTTTGAGGCCACTGGAAGCAACATCCAAGGGGTTAGGGACTAACATGTTGCTCATGAGTGACTGGTTGGGGATCACCACCCTATTTCAACATTATATAATATTAATAACAATAATATATCTAATGGTACTAGTAACCTCCTACTTGTTTCCCTTTGCTAAAGCCCTCCAACCCTGTCTTGAAACTGGTTTATCCACCAGTACAGCCCTTTCTGCCTTAAATTATCATCATGATTCTCACCATAACTAGCAATTTCTGTGAGGCTGTTGTGGGAATCAATGGTGATTTCCCAAAGGAGTTGTGAGAATACCTGGTGGTCCAGCGGTGCAGCGGGGACTCCTGACGCGCTCCTCCCGGGGATGCCTGCAATCATCTACATTAGTGCGCACCAATGCACTTCCTGGTTTGGCGCACGAATGTGTGCACGTGTCCTTTTGACTTGGGTGCGTCATGAATGACATTATCATTGTCGCAAAATTCAAATATTTAAAGCGCCCGTGGGCAAAAACATGCTGCCCAACGTAGATCTATTTCCAATAGTTTCTGGGTGTGATTCTCAAGTGTTCTGATCTGTTCCTGACCCTGCCTATCCCTAAACTTGTCAAGTCTGCTGTCTATCCTGACCCTTGCCCGTGTACTGACTACTCTCTTAGATCCTGCTTTGTACTGTGATATTGGTGTGTTTGACCCAGCCTTTGACCTCGGCTATTCTCTTGTCTCCTGTAATTTTACTGCTTCTCCAGACTGGTATTGACCTGGCCTGTCCCTTGACCGCGCTCCTTGTTCTCTGTCCCTGCTGCAAACGTACGGTTCCCTTGTCTGCCCCATTAAGACCTGGCGGCATCCGAGTGCTGGAGGGCTCCTCCCGAAGCAAAAGGCGGCTGTTATAGGCGGAAGAGTGAGATGTGCCCGGGACCTTGGGGTTTTGTTCTGGGTTTGGGATTCTTTACGTAACAGGAGTATTTCCCTGGTGGCACTTTCATTATTCCATACTAATTAAACAAGCGTAACGATCATCCAAACTGACACACGTACAACATAAAGAGTTGTATACTTTGCTGGATAATTGACCCTAAATTAAGCAAATAAGCCTTTAGACTGCGTATAGTTCAACGTTGTCATTAAATATTTAACAGCAACATTAGCACATAATAGATGTAAAGTTTATTCTGCATGCAAGTCTACACTGAAGGAACATATCCAGCCAATGTAAATGTAGTGTGACACGTTAGCATAGAAATCTAGACTAACCAACCAGGTGTTGGTGTGCCAGAAGGAAACAGGAGCAAGATTTAATGTGTGGGTGGGCAGCGTTTCTGCATCACTAAGGCAAGGCTGAAGGTCACAGTGTGCACACAGTGGGTGATTTTTGTGGCAATACGGAGAGAATGCTAACAATTGTATTATTTGGGCAGAGCACCTGTGCAAGCTATTATCCTTCTAACACCTGACAAGCATTCATTGCTAGAAAATAAGCAGTTTGAAATAGATTTTTGACAGATCAGATTGCCGGGGATGAAGGAAATCATTACGGATCAAATGGGGAAATATGGATTTCTAAATCTCTCTATCAAAAAATACTATTTTTCTTAAGTCTCTATCTGTCAGAAAGCTCAGGGGCCTTACAGACATTTTCATGATGTGTTGCAGACCAAACGAAATCATTTATATGCATCACTTGCTAGCATCAGTTTTCAGCAAGCGTTCACGTATTCTCTAGGAAAGTGTCACAGCAGATAGGGCGCAATCCTATGCATGCCAAAAGCATCGTAAATAACCTGAGTAGAAGTGATGGGCGAAAAAATTCGCCAGCCACAAATTCACAGCGAATTTTTGCATTTCGCCACTGGCGAATACATTTGCGAATCTCCCACAAAAATTCGCCTACGTCAAAAAATTTGACGTAGGCATCTGAAAAGTCGCTCCCGTCAAAATCTCAGCATGTCAACATTATTTTATTTGAGAATTTTCGAGAAATAAGCCCATTTAGCAGTAGTATTTTGCAAATTGCATGGGTGTCGCTGGGTGTTGTTTTCACCATGTTTTTCTTGCGTGAAAGGTATTGGAGTCAATGGAAGTTTTTTATTTTGCCAAATGCATTCGAATCAATGGGCGTTTTTTTCTCATGTGTTTTTCGAAACAAATACATTGGAGTTGTTGGGTGTTTTTTTTCCTAGTGTATTTCTTGCACCAAATGCATTGGAGGGGTCTTACATATTATTATAGCTTACTCTGATGAATATGAGTTTATGTTGGGCCAGAACTAGGGGTAGTCAGAAGAGGAACCTGCCTAGGGCTCAATGACTGGGTAGGGGCCGGGTGGGGGCTGGGCAGGTACTTCTTCTGTCTACCCATAGTCTGGGCTCTGCTGTCCCTGCCGCCGCTTGTTACTGTGTGCTCCCTCCCCCACAGTGTGCAAGGCCTAGGCCACCCAGTCGGCTTGGCCTGCCTCTTGTTAGAAGAGAACATAAAGAAAAGAAATAGGTAAATCAGGAAACAAATGAAAAATGCCCTTATTGAAAGTAGCATTATAGAGAGATGGTCAGTAGAACCACTACAGATATAAACAAAATAAGCCGTGTCTTCTAATAAGGGTCCACACATGATCATAAGAGTATTTATTGCATAAGGGATTGCAGTATGCAAACCCTTCTTTGACATTTACTTTACGATATGAACCTGTTTTGTACCTGTAGAACAAGGATCCCCAACCAGTAGCTAGTGAGCAACATGTTGCTTCATTTTTCAATTCCAGGATTGGAGGCAAGTTTTGATTTCACAAAAACCAGGTGTACTGCCAAACAGAGCCGCAATGTAGGTTGACAATCCACATAGGGACTACCAAATGGCCAATCACAGCATTTATTTGGCACCCCAAGAACATTTTCATGCTAGTGTTGCTCCCCAACGCCTTTTACTTCTGAATGTTGCTCACGGTTTCAAAAGGTTGGGATCCCTGCTGTAGAAAGTAACATAGTGCACACCATGAATTTTTTGTGGGTTATAGGATTCTTGGGTATCAGCAGATCCCTGTGAAGGTTCTGAGCTGGCACTGAAACTTCTGAATAATTACAAAAACCATAGATGCAGATTCCTAAGAATTTCCCCTCCATTGATATTATTTGCTAACCTTCTCCATCATCCTCCTATTAATTTCAAATTTCAAATCACATTTTATTGTCATCTCTTCTGTATACAAAAGAAAGCATACATAATTAGTGATGGGCAAATTTATTCGCCAGGCGCGAATTCGCTGCGAATTTGCGTGATTCGCCGCCAGCGAATAAATTCGCGAAAGGCCCGCGAAAATTCGCCCGGAAAAATTTGCTGGCGTCAAAAAAAAATTTCGCCAAAAACAGGCGCCGACATAAAAAAAAACTGCCGGCGCCGTCTCGCAAATTTTCCGGCGAAGCTAAACGGCGCAAATTCGCCCATCACTATACATAATCAGAAGAAATTACATAAATCCTTCTCCTGCCCCAACCATATAATACGTATAATACGTATTACACAAACTCACAGTACAAGCATATACAAAAGACATACTTCAATGTACACTTGGAGCAACTCCTTCATTGTGACATAGGAGAATATCAATCTGTGTATTTGTTCAATACCAACCTTGTCTGAAACCTTGTCTAATACTTATTATACCTGGAGAAATAGAGTGTCATCTTTCAAGTGGAAATGGCAACTGATATCCAAAGATCCAAAGAACAAGTTGGAAGCCAGTCCATTTATTGCAGACTTCTTGCCTAAGCCACCACTTTCTCACTAGAATGCTGACCATAAGCTTCTTACCACTTCCCAGAAGTCTTTTATTGTGTATTTAATCCTGTTACAAGAAGACAGAAGAGGACATGGCCGAGGAGTCCAAGGAGTGTAGTATCATGTCATTGAGGGTGCAGCCAGTCTAAGAGGGTAATATATAACACTGTTTATTAGGGACAACTCGCTATGTTTTCTCATGCTGTGCAATTTGAGATACAGGCTTTTACCTTGGTTCTATCACTCATCATAGACTCACAACCTTGAAGATATCAGTGCATAAATCAGATAGATTAAAGTAATTGTTCAGTATAAAAATAAAAACTAGGTAAATAGAAAAATAAAAAAATGTATCTAATATAGTTAGGCAAAAATGTAATGTATAAAGGCTGGAGTGACTGGATGTCTAACATAACAGAACAGAACACTACTTCCTGCTTTTCAGCTCTCTTGCTTTCCACTGATTGGTTATCAGGCAGTAACCAATCAGTGACTTGAGTGGGGCACATGGGTCATAACTGTTGCTTTTGAATCTGAGCTGAATGTTGAGGATCAATTGCAAACTCACTGAACAGTTATGTCCCATGTGCCCCCTCTTATAGTGACTGACTAACTCAGAGTTAGAGAGCTGAAAAGCAGGAAGTAGTGTTCTGGCTATTATGTTACACATCCACTCACTCCAGCCTTTATACATTATATTTTTGCCTACCTATATTAGAAACATTTTTTATTTTGCGCAGCCTATCTATTTACCCATTTTTATTTTTGCACTGAATCGTTTTTAACTAGAGAAGTGTCGATCCAGGTAAAATTCCGGACTGTAATTTTAGGAAATATTTCCCCTCTTGAATAAAATTGCCAAAAGCTACAGGTAGGGGTTAAAATAACTTTTGAAAAAGTTAGAATGGGAAATAGTTAGAAATGGAATTGGTTCTATTTTCATTTGTCACAACAGCAAAAAAAAATCCCAGTTAGAGAACAGCATGGAATACGGTAAATTCTGCAGAGTCTTATAATGCTCAAGCCTAGTTCTACAAAGAGAATGAATTGACAGAGGCATCGCTGTCAGACAACAGTGTCCTTAGATTCTCTCTCATCAAAACATTGCAGAATTCTAACAACAACAAGGGCAGTATAGTTCTCTCATGGTGGGGATTACAGTCCTTGCTTGGGTTGTCCAACTTTTTGAGTTGAGTTAGTCAAGTTTCCTTGTGGCTGGGTGTTCTCTCTGTAGGTAGCGTCAGTCTTAATACTTCTTGGTTTGGAACTTTGGCCTGTTCTTTCTGGGGGTGTACTAATACGTGTACTGATTTAGAGGATAGGCCTATTCTTTCCATACAATAAATAATGGTAGACAGCAACTTAGTTCTCCAATAAAAAATGGATTCATTTCTCCTCTGCATTAGAAAAGGTAGGCAATGTGAGAGCCTGGCTCGTTTTGGGCACTTCCACCCTAACTCATAGGCAGACTGGCCTTGTGTATCTTTTTCAATGCAGAGCAAATAAATATCAACTCGTTTTTATTGGTGAACTGAATTGCTGTCCACTATTCTTTTTTGCATGAAGTCAGAGATTGAGGGAGGCAGAGGAATGTGCAACCTGGTCCCCAACAAAATATAAAGTGGTGAGCAGTAAGGCAGGGCTCCATGGCTCAATGAGCAAACTGGAGTGATGGTTGTTACCTTTGCAATGGGCAGGGCAATGGCATCATTGGGTGGGGAGTGGAATGAGCCAAAGAGATACGTAGCTGTGATAAGAGTGGGGATTGGAGAGGATCCAGGACTATTTAAGAGCAAGTTGGTGGTTGTAAAACTGGACAGGGAGTTGCAAAGCTTAAGGAAATTACAAGTTTCCAACCATGGCCTTAGCCAGTGAGTAGGTCAGCTGAGTGTAAACCCTAGCTGGATCTGGAGAGTAGGGGGAGGTACAACTACAGTAAGGGGCCGATTCATCAAGCTCGAGTGAAGGATTCGAAGTAAAAAAACTTCGAATTTCGAAGTGTTTTTTGGGCTACTTCGACCATCGAATGGGCTACTTCGACCTTCGACTACGACTACGAATCGAAGGATTTGAACTAAAAATCGTTCGACTATTCGACCATTCGATAGTCGAAGTACTGCCTCTTTAAAAAAAACTTCGACCCCCTACTTCGGCAGCTAAAAGCTACCGAAGTCAATGTTAGCCTATGGGGAAGGTCCCCATAGGCTTGCCTAAGTTTTTTTGATCGAAGGATATTCCTTCGATCGTTGGATTAAAATCCTTCGAATCGAACGATTCGAAGGATTTAATCGTTCGATCGAAGGAATAATCCTTCGATCGTTCGATCGCAGCATTTGCGCTAAATCCTTCGACTTCGATATTCGAAGTCGAAGGATTTTAGTTCCTAGTCGAATATCGAGGGTTAATTAACCCTCGATATTCGACTCTTGATGAATCGGCCCCTAAGTGTCTCCCAACACTGCTGCTCTTGAATCCAGCGCTGCCTCCGAAATGGGGGCCATTCAGCAAAGTGCTGAGCAGGGCAGTAGAAATAAAACGAATGGCAGTTTTTTTGCACTTTGAACATTGCCCTGCACTGAACTCAATTAGTCCTATTCATGATGGTGAACACACACAATAAATTAAGCTTAATAAAAGAAATAAGGCCTTTCACTGACAACCCTTTTCTAGTGATGGGCAAATCTCTCCTGTTTCGCTTCACCAAAAAATTTGTGGATTTGCTGCGGAATCCGCGAAACGGTGAAAAATTCACAATTCACCACTTCAAATTTGACGGTGGTGTTAAAGTCAATGGGTGTCTGAATAGTTTTGATGCGTGACGGTTTCGACTTTTCCGATGCGTGTCCAAAATTTTCTGGCGCCGGTGAATTTTCGCAGGATTTTCGCGAACTTATTCGCTGGTGCCGAAACACGGAAATTCCCCGTGAATTTGCACCTGGTGAATTTGTTTGCCCATCACTACCCTTTTCTAGTACAGCTATCCAGAAATTTAGGGACCTGTGATTTTCCAGATAAGGGTTATTTCCGTAATGTGGATCTTTATACCTTAATTAAGTCTACTAAAAAATCATTTTAACATTAAATAAGCCCAATAGGCCTCCAAAAAGGATTAATTATATCATAGTTGAAATCAAGTAGAAGGTACTGTTTTATTATTCCAGAGAAAAAGGAAATATATTATATATTAGATTTAAATGAAGTCATTTATCAACACTGGGCAAATTCGCCTATGGGCTGTTACCTATAGCAAAAATCCAAAGACACAAAGGATTGATGCAAACAAGCTGCCTTGAGTATTTATTGTGAAGAGCAACGTTTCAGGGTCACACCCGGCTTGCATCAATGTGCCTTTGGATTTTTTTCTATGGAGCATTGTATGTGCGGAGGCCCGATCATCTACCTTAGTGCACCAGGTATCGCTACTTTAATTATTTACAGGGTGTGAGCCATCGTTGATTCTATCACTGTCACCAATAGCAACCAATCAGTGATTAGCTTTTTAAAGCAATTTGATAGGTTGCCATGGGTTACTGCTCATGGGCAAATGTGCCCAGTGTTGATAAATGATCCCCTATGGGAGATGGCCTTACCTTTCTGGATAACGGGTTTCCGAATAACAGATCTCATACCTGCATAGTGCTTAAAGGGATACTGTCATTGGAAAACATGTTTTTTTCAAAACGCATCAGTTATTAGTGCCACTCCAGCAGCATTCTGCACTGAAATCCATTTCTCAAAAGAGCAAAGAGATTTTTTTATATTCAATTTTGAAATTTGACATGGGGCTAAACATTTTGTCAATTTCCCAGCTGCCCCTGGTCATGTGACTTGTGCCTGCACTTTAGGAGAGAAATGCTTTCTGGCAGGCTGCTGTTTTTCCTTCTCAATGTAACTGAATGTGTCTCAGTGAGACATGGGTTTTTACTATTGAGTATTGTTCTTAGATCTACCAGGCAGCTGTTATCTTGTGTTAGGGAGCTGCTATCTGGTTACCTTCCCATTGTTCTTTTGTTTGGCTGCTGGGGAGGGAAAGGGAGGGGGTGATATCACTCCAACTTGCAGTACAGCAGTAAAGAGTGATTGAAGGTTATCAGAGCACAAGTCACATGACTTGGGGCAGCTGGGAAATTGACAATATGTCTAGCCCCATGTCAGATTTTAAAATTGAATATAAAAAAAATCTGTTTGCTCTTTTGAGAAATGGATTTCAGTGCAGAATTCTGCTGGAGCAGCACTATTAACTGATTCATTTTGAATTTTTTTTTTTTCCATGACAGTACCCCTTAAAGCCCTCTTCTTTATTCCTCTTAATCCTGTGCTCAGTTGTGCCCCATTTGAGCAATGAAGATGGTAACCTTCTTATGTATATGCTGACATGTGCCTACTCTATGATCAGCCGCTCGCTATAAGTGATATGGACACACCAAAGAATTGTGAAATGATTTATTGGTCCGAGAGACTGACAGTTGCTCTTTGTTTATATTATGCCAGTGCCAACCTTCACTGCAGAACTGAGTGCCCCTGTGTGCCACCTGCTGTGTTTCTTTTCCTTCTCATGTGTTACATCAATACATGACCCCTGTTGTCTCTGACTTCTTTGTAATCTTGTTACGCATCCCCCTTTGTGCTCATTGTGTCTTCACTCTGCTTAGTCCAATCCTGGAGATGAACATTACTTTTTCACACTGCGTCTTCATAGATAATGTAACAAAGGCAAGAAAAGGCGCCTGGATGCAGAGGGAAGAATCGGAAGGATGCCAGGCTGCAGATCACTGGCATTAAGGCTTCACTCCCACTACTCCGTATGTTCCAAAGTAATCGAATCCTGGTGACACCCACCAACATGAGAGAGGTGGAGACGTAGCTGCAGATGCATGAAGGTTATCAGTGTTAGCAGCTTGTACGAGACGGCGAAAGAGAGCAGCAATCCCACATTGTTTAATTGCCTCTTAAATTCAAAGGTTGTGTTATTTAGCTGAAGGCAAGGTAAATAGAATATACACACGGCTCAATGGCACTATAGCTTGTCTTTCCTGGAGGTACAGAGTAAGAACCATGAAGTTGTGGAAAGCAGATACTCTAGTTTTAAGAATGGACCAGGACGCCAGGGAGAAAATGACATTTCAGCTGCCATACTGGGGGCAGATTCACTAACCGGCGACTTTTCTCCAGCGTCCGTTCTGCACCCATCGCAACACTTCGCCAGGCACAAATGCGCTCAGACTACGCCGATTCACTAATGTGCAGAGTTTTGTCCTGGGCGCCGAACGCTGGCGAGTTTTCACTAGCGTTACTTCAGCAGTGCGAGCATTTCAAAGCGAAGATGCACTAGCGTTCATTTCTTTATTTATTCGTTAGTGATCTTGCGCTCAGGTCAATTTGCATAGAGCGGGTAATTTAAAGTTGTTCGGACGTCTATATGTTGGTGCAAATACTTACAAATTCCACTTTTTTAAACACATGTCCAGGGAACCTTAATAAGGACAAGAGAGATAATATAATGCCCTACACATGAGCTCACTGTAAAATTAATGTTCCATATGTTAGGGAAATGTCTGGAAAAAACGGTTCCCTAAAAAAAGTTTGTTAGGACTTTTGCAGGCAATCAGGCTGAAAAAAGGAAAAGGCATCAAAGTTTTTTGAACTTGCATTTTCGTCTCACTGGATATGATGTAGGTGACAGAAGATTGAGGAAGATTAAGCTGCTTTATAGCACTTTGCCTGGTCTGGTCAGTAAAATCCGCATTTTAGTGAATTTACGGAGTAACGTCTAGTGATGGGCGAATTTGCGCCGTTTCGCCGAAAAATTCACAAATTTCGCGCTAAATGGTTTTGACGCCGGCGTCCATTTTTTCGGAAAAAAAATTTGCGGGCGTTTGGCGAATTTATTCGCTGGTGGCGAATCGCGCAAATTCGCAGTAAATTCGCCCATCACTAGTAACGTCCGTTCGCCAGAGTGAAAAGTCGCCTGGCGATAGAATGCAGATGACCGCTAGTGATGGTCTGTTTCGCTAGCGAATTGACGCCTGCGCCTGTTAGTAAATTGCTGATGTCCGCTGGTATAAGTCACTAGCGTTAGCCACTTTGTTCTTTAGTAAATCTGCCCCCTGCCGACACATACTTTATTAATACACCTGCCACCCCCTTCTCACTCCTATTTTCCCTTGAATTGTGTGGGAAAGGGACTGTATACTCTTTTGGGCAGGGTCCTCAGTTATTGGTTGCTATGCATCTAATTCTGTAAATGTTCATTGTATAAACCCATATTGGACCTTATAAATACATGTTAAAGTATGAATGTTAATAATAATAATAATAATAATAATAATAATAATAATATGCATGGAGTGCTCTGTGTGCAGCCTGTGCCGGAGGCATCAATATGTTTTCCATCACTATTTTCTTTTATTTCATATATTTTCTAAGATGAAACCTATATATTAATGGGTATACATTGTATATACATAATCCTTGCATGAAAGCAAGACAGGATTAACCATTATTATTATTATTAATAATATTATTATTATTATTATTAAGACTTAAAGTAAAAATCCTAACATTTAAGAAAGATCATATTTTTTGTACTTATTCATAATGTCATTTTAATTGTATTCTTTTTTTTGTACTGGGATTAAACTGGCTGCTCCAAGGACTGATTGTGAGCCATTTAAGTGCGCCGCTTACCATATATTTAATTACACTTCTGCGCTGCTTGAATTTTTCAGCTGAGGCTTAGCTTGGCTTCAGAGTATATCCTGCTAAATCCTTGTATTCCCTGAAACTGAAACTTAAAATAACTCATATATTTTATATTTTTATGTTTCCCTGTTTCGCCAAAGACTTGTAGTGGTAGCTGTATCTGAATGGAACTTAAATATGACTGAGGTTTATAGTAAAGGAGATAACTTTTCTTGGTCATTGCTAATGATGGGCGAACAAATTCGGCAGGCGCAGATTTTGCTGCTGGCGAATAAATTTGTGAAACTGCTGCGAAAATTCACCCTCATCAAAAAATCTTGGAAAAATCGCTCACATCAAAACCAGTGAGCGTCAACATTATTCGGACGCCCATTGACTTTAACGCCGGTGTCGCATTTCGCAGATTTTTATCTGTTTTGTGAATTTTGCAGGAAATTCGCAAATTTTTCGGCAAAAGAGACGAATTCGCCCATCACTAGTCACTGCTACTTCTCTTACGAATAGTGGTGGGTGAATTTGGGGTGAAATGGAGCAAGCGTCTCGTTTTTTTATACTGGCATCCATTTTTTTGACGCTGGCGAATTTTCGCGTCAGTTTTGCTAATTTATTAGCCGCCGGCAAATCGCGGGAATTCCGCCTGGCGAATAAATTCGCCCATCACTACTTACAAACAGATACGTTTAAATAACTATCATCAGTTGCCTTACCAAGCTATACATATGTCCTATGGGTATAAATACATATGATTTGTTTTCCCCCCACCTTTTATGAAGGAATTACAAACACAACTTCACATTTTGGTCTTGCCTAAATAACAATTGGCCCTAAGGGTCGTTGGCCAAAAAACTCCCCTATTAACTTCTTAGCGCTCCTATTGCATTAAAGGGGTTGTTTAGCTTTACACTATATTTATATTTAGTTGTAGAGACTGTTATTCGGAGACAATTTTCAATTGGTTTTCATTTTTTATTATTTGTGGTTTTTGAGATTTTTATTCCGCAGCTCTTCAGTTTGCAATTTCAGCCGTCTGGTGGCTAGGTCCAAATTCCCCTAGCAACCATGCACTGATTTGATTAAGAGACTGGAAAGACGAGTAATAAAAAGTAGTAATAACAATAAATTTGTAGCCTTACAGGGCATTTGTTTTTTAGATGGGGTTAGTGAAAGCTGGAAAGAGTCAGAAGAAAGAAGGTAAATAATTAAAAAAACTATAAAAATAAAAAAATGAAGGCCAATTGAAAAGTTGCTTACAATTAGTCATTCTATACCATAATAAAAGTTGACTTAAAGTTGAATTGTCCCCTTAAAAGTCTCCTAGCTTTAAAGGGGAATATCCTAGTGGTCCAGGGTGTATAAAATTAGAACAAATGGGCTGTTTACAATGGTCAGTAATAGCTTCCGCTGACACAGTATTTTGGAAAGACAGCTCATAACCTGAATTCTGTGAACTTCAAGTTTGCTCAAAGCCTCCAGCATAGTTTTACTCAGCACAATTCTGCATGAACAGTCCCTGCTCATAGAGAGTACACTGAAATACCAGAATTCTGTTTTGGGATTGGTGTTCCCCTATATAGACATAGACATTTCTGCATAGACAGATTTGTGCATTGTAGCTCTTTGTGAACGTAACATTAGGTGGAGCTGCAGAACTGGGGTTTTCTGGGTAACAGATCTTTCCATAATTTGGATCTTAATACTAGAAAACCATGTAAACATTAAATAAACCCAATAGGCTGGTTCTGCTTCCAATAAGGATTTATTATATATTAGTTGGGATCAAGTACAAGGCACTGTACTGTTACAGAGAAAAAGGGAAACATTTGGATTATTTGGATAAAATGAGGTTTATGGATGACAGGCTTTCCATAATTCTGAGCTTTCTGGATAATGGGTTTCTGTGTAAACCATACTGTACCTGTAATTCTAAATAAAACTGTTTTCTACTCATATTGATGTTCTGACTAGTGATGGGCGAATTTGGGCCGTTCTTGTTTTTGACGCCGGCGTCCCATCCGTTTGTTTTTTTTTACCCTGGCGAATTTTCACATCGAATTTTCAAGGGCATTTCGCGAATTTATTTGCCGTCGGCAAATCGCGCAAATTTGCCGCAAATCCGCGCCTGGTGAATAAATTCGCCCATCACTAGTTCTGACCCTCAACCTGATTGATTCTCTCTCTCTTTTTCTCCAACAGGCCTTGACATCATAGACTGTAAGCTCTAAGGGTCAGGGCACACTGCATGAAATATACATATACAGTAATGCTTATTCCTGTTGGCAATGAAATAACAATACTATAATGTATAAAAGTGAGCTGCGATAATTTGAGTCTTTGTATGCAATGAAGACCCAAATAATGAAATGTACATGTGTGAATTAACCTCACCTGGGATCTGAAAATCTATAGGGGTCGTTCATGACTAGTGATGGGTGAATTTAATCGTCAGGCGCAAATTCGCTGACAATTTGGCCATTTTGCCGCCGGCGAATAAATTCATGAATTTGGCGTGAAAATCGATGGCATCGGAAAAATTTTGAAGCCGGCTACGGTTTCGACGCCAGCGTCCAAATTTTTTAGACGCCGGCAACAGTTGCGATGCCTGCGCCCAATCAGACACCGGCGGCAATAAACGGTCGTCCACTGACTTTAATGTTCTCACCAGCGTCAAAATCGACGTTTCACGAATTTTTCAAAATTGGTGAAAATTGGGGCAGAAACGAGACAAATTCGCCCATCACTATTCATGACCCCTGGGGGCACAAGTTTGCCCTTTATACCTGGATGCTGTGCTCTGCACCTAGTGCCAGGGGAACTAATAAGGATAAGGGGGCCTTGTAGTTGCCCCGGGTGGGCCCTTGACACCCAGTCTGAAACTTGGCAGATGGGGGGGATGGGAGGGGTGAATGGCTAAATCCCCCCCCCTGTCCATCCTTCACTAATTCATTGCTGAGTAAAGCAGTCAGCATCAGGGATCCACAGGTGGACAAAGTGCAAAAAAAAAATGGCAGACTGCAGAATTTTTAGTATTTTGCACACTGTTTGGGGCACTGCAAATAAGCACTTATATGCTTCTACTAAATAGGTGCACTTAATTCTGTTTCACAGCACCAATTGTAAAGCTGTTGGCAGAATGACGAGAGTTTATCAATTCTATTTCAATGACTTTGAATTAACTCCCGAAGCCAAGGGTGAAGGAGTGACGATTCCCCTCCACCCATCAATGGCCTTGACTTTAAATATAGACTTGTGTCTACTGCCTATAATGGACTGTGTCTGCCGAGAGAGAACTACGGCACTCGCACTCCCTGTACGAAAGAGCTGTTTGCTTGAAGGCAAGATAATAATTGCAGCAATCATGGAAAATGCATGTAGCTAGACAGTCTGCCAGTTGATTTTACAAAAATGGGGAAAAAAAAGCCTAGTTGGTACAGAAGATGGCAAATAGTCTCTGAGAGTACTTCTAATTCAGGTCCTTAGCTGTTTTCGAAGTGAAGGGGACAGCATTAAGGGAATAAAATAATATATAGCTGCACATTAGCTGCGACTATTGCACTTTGCAGGGTGGAGTTTTGGAGTCTGCTGGTATCTCCACTAAATTTCGTTGCATGAGAAAGAATTACTTATATTAAGAAAATGATTGAAAAAGTCTATATTAGACAAATGTTGTAGGTCAGCAAAAATTAATCTGAATGGCATATATTAGTCTTAACTTAATATGAAGAAGGTTTTCGAAATCTGACAGTGCCATTTCTCTCTGGGACAAAGATTTGTAAAAACTGCATAAATCCCTTTTTTGTTATCCTTAACACACCAAATTGTGAAAATAATTTCTTATTTCTAAACTCCAGGTACATAACTTCCAAAGGGTTAGTATTTTTCTTTCAAACCCTGTTTTTTGAGGTGTTCCATCATTGGTGCTTTTCAAGGAACATTGAGAGATAATGTCTGTGTTGCAACTTGAAAGGGCCGATTCACAAAGGGTCGAATATCGAGGGTTAATTAACCCTCGATATTCGACTGGGAATTAAAATCCTTCGACTTCGAATATCGAAGTCAAAGGATTTTAGCGCAAATAGTGCGATCAAACGATCGAAGGATTATTCCTTCGATCGAACGATAAAATCCTTTGAATCTAACAATTCAAAGGATTTAAATCCAACGATCGAAGGAATATCCTTTGATCAAAAAAACTTACGAAAGTCTATGGGGACCTTCCCCATAGGCTAACATTGAGTTCGGTAGCTTTTAGATGGCGAACTAGGGGGTCGAAGTTTTTTCTTAAAGAGACAGTACTTCGACTATCGAATGGTCGAATAGTCAAACGATTTTAAGTTCGAATCCTTCGATTCGAAGTCGTAGTCGAAGGTCGTAGTAGCCCATTCGATGGTCGAAGTAGCCCAAAAACACTTCAAAATTCGAAGTTTTTTTACTTCGAATCCTTCACTCGAAGTTAGTGAATCGGCCCCTTCGTATCCCTCTGATCCAAGACATCAGGGGGTATATTTATCAAAGAGTGAAGTTAATAGTGAAGTTCCGCCACTAGAGTGAAATTCCGCCACTCTCCATTCATTTCTATGGGATTTTTATAGGTGTATTTATCAAAGGGTGAACTTTCACTTCACCCATTGATAAATACACTTTTCAAAATCCCATAGAAATGAATTCAGAGCTGCGGAATTTCACTCTAGTGGCGGAACTTCACTCTTTGATAAATTTACCCCCAGGCCTCTATCCATCTGCAGTACTTGCTAGTGATGACCGAATTTGTCCCATTTCGCTGAAAAATGTGAGAATTTCCTGTGAAATTCATGAAACGGAGAAAAATTCAAGGAACTTTGAATTTTAAGTCCCGCGTCAATTTTGACACGGTCGTTAAAGTCAACGGGCATATGAATAATGTTGACGCATGACGGTCTTGACGTGAGCTGCTTTTCTGATGCACATACAAATTTTTTTGCTGCCGGCAAAATACGGAAATTTGCTGCAAATTCGTGACTGGTGAATTTATTTGCTCATCACTAGTACTTGCCCTTACTGTCTTCCTGGACAACATTTATTGCCTTTTGTTTTTCTTCTATTTTTACTGCCTTCCACGCTTCATTGAAAGAGGCACACTCTCTCCAACTCTCAAACTTGGCTACTACAGTTCTCCAAGTCTCACCTTAGTTCGGATGTGATTGGTTGATGTCCATGTGTTGGTAATGAGATGAATAGGTGTCTGAATCTTGGATTAGACTGTGATGCAACACAGACAACATCTTTTAAGGCTTTTTGGTTAGAGAAAAGCACCAGTGATGGAACTCCTAAAGGAACATGTTTTGAAAAGCAACTATCAACCCAAGTTTGGAAGATATGGACCTGGGGTCTTTACATAATTTGAAGAACCATGCCTTAAGGCTGCCGAAAAAACAGATATATCAAAAAACACAAACCTATATTTCCCCACCAACATGGATCTATGCAGTAAAATAATAAGACATTTACAAATACGACACAGAGAGAAATGGTAATGTTGAACTTCTGAGTCTTCTCGATATGAAACCCATGGAGAACAAACCAACTCCTTGCAGTTAGAACCCAGGCTGGAATCAAACTCCGGAACCCAGCTAAGCCACCCTGCTGCCCACTTAGCCACTGTGCTGTCCATCTAGATACATATTTATTGCTGTTCTAGAAATGTAAGACCTAGGTTGGATGTTGGTTATGGCAAAAATATAAATCTCAGCAATACTGGCCATCATTTAGAAACATGGGTTTAAGTTTGATTTGGTCCAGCAAAGATTTTAATAGTCTTTAGCAAGTTTGAAGTGTCTGGTTGATTGTCCTACAGTTGGTTACATCATTGAAGCTTAGCTTCAGAGTTTAAATAATATCAAGCATTTAAAGACATCTTATTAAATGAGTGATCTATTTCCTTCTACAGACAGTATACTAATAGATTGCTTTGCCTCTACACTGTGTCATATATATGTTTTTCATCTGAAAGACAGAGAGCCTTCTTTGTGCCATGAATATAGCACAGAGTGCAGATCACTGAAGTTCACTTGCATCTCAGTCTGAAACCACAGATAAATTCATTCCAGAAATATTTGTGTCATTCAGCGCAGGGTACAGGTTGCATGAAGCGGATAATGAATGCATTTGAATTGTATTTTAAATGTCCCCCCGAGATCAGAATAGTTTTCCTTCCTATTCACCCGTCTGGCTGTGTATTTAATCCATCTCCAGGAATGTTACAAGGGGATCCGGTCCCACTGAGCTTTTTCTGCACAGAAAAGATTCTTCAGAGCAGCTTTGTAGAAACATTTGTTCAGAGAACAAGTGCAAGTAGCCTTGTGGCAGCTTTTGTTCAAAGCAAATGTAAGATAAAAGGATTTTTTTTTAGGGGCACCAAATGCAAAGGGTGCTATTTACTGCAGAGGTGTCCCTTGGTGATTGGGCAAGAAACACATTGCTTAATTCTAATCAAAACAAAAGCAAATAAAAGTCCCTCTTGGTTGTATCAAAAAGCTTAATTGTATCGAAAGGCAAGGGAAAAATGTATCAACACCCAATAATACAGTAGTTACACTGGAAAAAGGGAATGTAATGAAAGCCAAAGCCAACCCCAGAGGGGTCATTTATGTTTACCCAGGATTCAAGTGCAAGAACACTGAGGACCGGGATGGGCGAATTTGACCTGTTTCGTTTTGCCAAAAATTCACCGCCGGCGAAATGTCGCAGACGCCCATTAAAGTCTACGAAATTATTTTGACGCGCATTTTTTTTTTTGACGCACGCCTCCATACAAGTCTATGGGCGTAATTTTTTCTGTGAAACGAGGCGAAAAAATTTGCCCATCCCTAGAGTGAGGAGAGCAAATGTGCATCCCTTGGTGCCTATTTGGAAATCTGTCCTTAGTTACAGAGCACACTGCTGGTAGATGGTAAGTACAGGGCAGTGGAGTAACTAGAAATGAATTTACAGTTTTTTAACCAGAAAGTAAAAATTTTTAGAGCAAACAGTGGATTTGCTCCAGTAATGCTCCCCATCTCCACCGAGTGATGTAATGGGAGTGGATGGCACTGGGGCTGGAAGCCTAGAAACAGCCTAGGTACAAAGTGCTGAAAGAGTGGTGGATTAAGCATGGTTTTTGCTAGGGATGCACCGAATCCACTTTTTTGGATTCGGCCGAACCCCCGAATCCTTCACTGAATCCGAACCCTAATTTGCATATGCAAATTAGGGGTGGGAAGGGGAAAACATTTTTTACTTCCTTGTTTTCTGACAAAAAGTCACGCAATTTCCCTCCCTACCCCTAATTTGCATATGCAAATTAGGATTCGGATTCGATTCGGCCGGGCAGAAGGATTCGTCCGAATCCTGCTGAAAAAGGCCGAATCCTGGCCGAATCCCGAACCGAATCCTGGATTCGGTGCATCCCTAGTTTTTGCACCATAAATTGTTCCTTGCATGTTGTATATGGCCCCCTTGGTCACATCTTAAAAACATCTTGCACTCACTCCTGAACCACAATGAGGTTCTTTACAAAGCCTAACAACCATATCTCACATCCCAGCTTTATTACAATTTTGCGGAAGGTTATGCCTCCCTACTTTCAGAATATTCCATCCATGTTGCTTGCTATCCAACGCATTGAGTTCAGTGCAATCACAAGCGCAAAAAGGGATCATGTCCAACATAACTCAAATATTGTTCGGTTTTATCCACTGACAGCTGACAAACCGTATGCAATTAAGAACTTCCTGCCAATTCACATAAAATAGATGAGATTGATGGGAAATGACTTTGGTGACTGCTTACGTCTTGACTACATATTGTTTCATGGGGTAGCACCTGTTTACTAATAAAATAGTTTACAGCCAATAAAACCTTATTGATTTAAACCGCAATCTGAGTATGGTCAGACATCAATAATACCAATGTGGAATCCTTGTTAAAAGTTGTTAAGTAAAAGTGCTGAAGATGGGCATTGCTTGCCTGGATGAAGGTTGTGTTGGGTAACTTCTTATTCAAGCACCTACAGTATCTGAGCATTCATATCTGACCTACACTTACCATAACTATATGGCACATGCAGTATACTGCTGACTGCATGATAAAACTGTGATGAGATCAGGCAAGAAGGTAAAAAAATTATCTTGAAGGACCACTTTGTGGTATTATCAGGCGGCATGTCCAAATTGGAACCCTTTTAACAGGGCAGTATTATTATTGTGAAAATCTTTCTGGTATGAATTAAATGCCTGTGTTGAGCAGGGCCATTTTAAAAAGTGGGCAAAGTTGCTCAGTACCCCCATAGGGCCACCAATATAAGACTATTTATCTGGTATAACTTTCTACAGAAACATCCTCCAGAGATACAGTAATAAACTCTGGTAAACATTTAATTAAGTATTAAAACCTTTATAACATGGGCTTTTAATTACTTTTTTACTGAATTTTATCTAGAGTTGTCCCATATTTGGTGTCATTTGTTGTCCATCCAGTCTCATGGCTGTTGACCAAGGGTGCCATAAATGAGGATCATGTCTTCTTTAGTAGACCATTTCGTCATCACTTCTTTTTATACTGACCTTGTTTCACTTTTGTTATTACAAATGTAATGGGGCCCACCAATCTTTGGAGGACCCACTCGTAGAATCTTTGTCCTGGACCCACTGGTAGAAAAAATGTGTCCAATTTTGCTCCTTTTTACTTCTATATAGTTTTTCTGGGCACCAGTATGTCTGTCCCACCTCCATTGATGGATTGCTTGCAAATGCAAATATTGACATTCAGGAACCATGGTGTTTCTATCACCTTCAAGCAGGCTCAGTGCTTGGATGAAATTATGCTAGAATTATGGGTAAAACAGTAAAAAAGTAATGGGAGTCCAAAATATTGCACTTTGCTCACATTTCCAACAATTACGTTTATATATATATATGCCATTAACCTGTGGCTGGAACCATTGAATGATGCTCTTGCCTTTGGAGTGGTGAGAATTCTATTTTTGAGTTTTGCTCTTAAAACTAAGTTTTCTTTGAGCTTCCCACGTTTCCCTTTTTATTTCAAGTGACAGTACGTGCTGGCTGCAAACTGTTAGCTATTTTTAATGAACTGATATTTTGAAATGCCCTTTCAGACTGCTATTCATATTAAAGTGTCGCTATTATGAAGGCATGTATTAATCTGACAATGTGTTCAAGGACAGGGGCTGTGGTTTATCTGAGATTACTGACAAATCTGCATCGAGCAGAATTGTCTTATTTCGATATTTTCTGTAGCTCCGGGCCTGAGATGCTCTTTAAAGGAAATATATTATCTTTCTTATATCCTAATGGTTTCCAGAGACTGCATTATGCACTGTGATCTTACTGTTTTTGATTGGTTCTGTCAACTCATTGGGTGTTGCATTAATTCTTTGTAACTGTTTTTCCTACAGTATAAATTTACCTTTCAAAATCAATGATTTTAACATGTAAAACCTTCTCAATTCTCTTGGATGGACAGAAAATCACTAATTTTGTTCTCTAAAAATAGGAGTGCAATTTTAAGTCAACATAATATTATGCCTGGCCTTTACTGAGTATATATGGCACCAATTGAACTATGTCTACTTTCCCTTTTCTCTATCATTGCTCAGTATTTTACAGTATCCCTAATCTGACGCTTGTAGCCACTTACTTTGGGGAAGAATAATTAATTAAAATCAGATACCAAAATTGAATTGTGAATTTTATTGGTTTTAGCCCTAAGTTGAGGCAAATCATGATTACTGGCCAAGATTTTTTACTGCTGCATTTTTTTATGCAGCTGAGATCTGATTTGTTTCTGCAACAAATGTGCACAATTAATCAAAATAGAAGCAATTGCACTTTTTGTTTGATGAGTGTTGCATGTGAGTAGCAATCCTGCAGCGTCCACCACCCTGGACCTGGTGGTAGCCCAGGGGTTTCCAAGCAGGTTAGAAACCTGTTTTTGGGACCTTGGAGCTACCACCATGTCCAGGGTGGTTTTAGCTCCATGGTTTCTCTTAATCAGTATTCTTTGGCAACCTTTGAGCTACCACAAGGTCCAAAGTTGTGGTAACTCTAGTTTTCCTTTGTGTCAATATGCACAGTTGCATACCATTTATCAGAAGAATTAGGATGGACTCATTGGCAGTGCCAAAACATGTTTGGATGCAAGTACCTTTTGGCAAAATGCAGTCTCCATTGTGTACATTGTAGAGGATCTATAGTCATAGATAACCCTTTGTATGCACAAGGTCATACCTGAGCATAGCATCTGATTAAACATACATTTGCCTTTTTATTTATAGACACCTGCAGCTACCACCACCCTGGACCTGATGGTAGCTCAAGGGTTCCCAAAATAGGTTGGGAACCTGTCGTGGGAACCCTCTAACTATCACCAGCTCCAGGGAGGTGGTTACTCTATGGTTCCTCTAAATCATGGAACCCTGGTGCTACCACCAGGTTCAAAGTTGTGGTAGCTCCAGTGTTTCTTTGGTCAATAGGTACAGTTGCATACCATTCATCAGAAGCTTTGGGATCGACTCATTGGAAGTGACGAAACATGTTTGGATGCAAGTATTTAAATGAATTTTGGTGAAATGCAGTCTCCATTGTATTGAGGAACTGCATGTATAGATGAACCTTTGTAAGTGCATACAGTACCTGAACATAACATGTAAGTAAACAGACAATTGCCTTTTTTTATTTGGATGACCTTAGTGGCCACTGGCCATCCAATAAATAAATGAAAAGATAAAGGTGCCCTTTGGTGGTTTAGACAGTTACCAAAAGATAGGATAAAGGGAGCTATTAGCCAATACATGGTAGATTGCCATAGTTGCTGAATGATAATTTTCTTTCTAGGCCACAGTACTTTCTGATTAATATCTTAACACATATTTGCATTGTTCAACCATTCATTATGGCCAAGACCTTTGGCTCAAAATTTCATCCAACATTGATGAGGAATTACTAATGTAATGATTAGCCCATCTAATTACTAAGTTTGACAGGCTATTTCCTTCCCTGAAATGTAAAGCACATTCCAAAGGATTTGTGGTTAACTTCAATCAAGCATTTTAATCTCATTTCAATATTTCATAGAAACATCTTTCCAGTTTCTAATTACACAGCAACTGGTAATTTAATAGAAGAAATTCCTAATTGTATATTTGTGCACCTTGCGAAGGCTGTTAAAGCACCCAATGTTCCATTTACTGTGAAGTCATGTTCTATTGACTCAAAGCCATCAGTTCTTAAAAATTCCCAATAGCAGATAGTTGTTGAAGAGTTATCAGAGCATCTTTAGTCTCCATTAGCAGTTGCCTTTCATTTAGAGGAATGAATGGTGAGACATGTTTCTCGAAAAGATTTGGGATCTGCTCCTTAAAGTTTCCAAACCTTGCTGAAGTACTGTAGGTCAATAACGTACTTTTTGTGAACGAATGCACGTATCTGGGTGTCTCGTTGAGTTTCTTCAGATAACACTCAGATTATCAAGGGTCGAATTTCAAAGTGAAAAAACTTCAAAATTCAACCATCGAATAGGTGTAGTACGATAGTCGAAGTCAAAAATTAAAATCGTTCGATCACATGATCGTGTGATCATAAAATTTAATCGTCAGATCATACGGTTTTATAAAAAAACCTTCGACTTCTCAAAACTTATAGGTTATAGGAGGTTCCCCATAGGATAAACAGCAATTTGGCAGGTTTAAGGTGGCGAAGTGTCAAAGTCGAAGATTTTTAAAGAGACAGTACTTCAATTTTCGAATGGTCGAATTTGTGAAGTTTTCGAATTTTGGCCTATTCGATGGTCGAAGTACCCAAAAATTACTTTGAAATTCGAAGTTTTTGAATTAGAAAATTCACTTCGACCCTTAGTAAATGGCCCCAAAATGTAATTTATGCATAT
This sequence comes from Xenopus laevis, assembly GCF_017654675.1. Classification (NCBI taxonomy): domain Eukaryota; kingdom Metazoa; phylum Chordata; class Amphibia; order Anura; family Pipidae; genus Xenopus; species Xenopus laevis. Next base: position 14,170,692 of record NC_054381.1, read on the forward strand.
TCTAAGTATGGTTTGAGTCCACATGTTTACATTTACTCACCAATAAGCAGTTTTCAAATTACTATTTTGGACACGTCACCATGTTCTTTTTACCCATAATGCTCTCCAACAATCCCAAAGTAGCCCCAGCACAACTTTAGAGAATGATGTACAACTTTGTTGTACTTGCCAATCATGCACACCTCTGTGTTTGTGGTAATTTGTTTCATTAAGGTTTCTTGACACATTTTCCATGCAAAAGTCTAATTTTCATCATATTGTAGATGGGGTTTTGGTTTATGTCTTTTAAGGTGGTTCTTTTCCTTATGGTTGCTTGACATAATAAACATTTTCTGCATACTTAGGATATGGCTTGAATCCATGCCTTTGAGGCATGAACGTCCTCCTGCAGTCACTTATTCCATCCTTGAATCCACATGTTCTCAACAAACAAGCTCTGCATGCTTACAAGGCAGAAATCTGTTTTAATGTGTTTTATTGTATAAGGAACAGCTCATATGGTATGCGCCATCTAGCTCTCACCCAGGCTTGATTGTATGTTAGTAAATTGTAGACTTATAAACACATCTTTGTGCTATAAAGTACTTTTAGCTTTACCTTTTCCCTTGGTCTTCAAGGATAAACCTGGTATTATACTTTTTTCTGCTCATTATCAGTTTCTTAGAAGCAAGTAACAAAGAACATCAAGTGTCTCAAAGGGAAGGAGTGAAAGAAATAGACCCTTTCCACCTGTTTTTTGGCCTTTGGTCTCAGCAGTAATTAATCATGCCCCTACTCTATTTACTTCCTGGGTGCAGGTAATACAGCCAGGCAATCAAATGCAACCTATACGACAAAAGACACCCCCGCTCTGTGATGTTTTAGGTGCCCCACCCATTCTACATCATGGTGGAAAAAGAGCAGTAGTCCTAAACTGTTAGAGTAATTGTTTATTTTCTGTAATATACAGTAATGGGACCTGTTATCCATAATGCTCAGGACCTGGGTTTTTCCAGATCTTTACTGAATTTTGATCTTCATGTTAAGTCTACTAGAAAACCATTTAAACATTAAATAAACCCTATAGGCTGGTTTTGCTTCCAATAAGGATTAATTATATCTTAGTTGGGATCAAGTACAAGCGACTGTTCTATCATTACAGAGAAAATGGAAATCATTTTGAAAAAATTGCATTATTTGGATAAAATGGAGTTTATGGGAGACAGCATTTCTGTAATTTGGAGCATTCTGGATAATGGGTTTCTGTATAATGGACCCCATACCTCTTAGCGAGACAGATAATCAGACCTTTTATGCCCACATATAGTTGACTGTAAATTTATGGGATCAGCGAAATATGAAAGCCCTGGATAGAAAAGAATGGATTACAACTGGTTGGAACTCATCAACTATTTTTGCCCTGGAACATTTCTGTATGAATGTCATGCATCCAAAACTGTCATTTCCGTTTTTCTACTTTTAGTTCCTCGGCTCTGGACTGACAATGAAAAAAAATCTCTCTAATTAATTTTTCATTGATCCTTTCTAACAATATCACCATGCATAATTACATTTCGTTTCCCCCCATTAATAACTGACGCTCCCGTAGAATGATTCCTCTGCGAAGTATTGATTATAATTCCTCCTTTAATGATTAGCCATCTGATACACCTGCCCCATGCGCTCACTTTATATTACTCCTTTATTTACTGCAAAGGAGAGAGAATTAGTGACTGACATCAATCACAAACGCCATGGAAATATTATATGTGAAAATCTTTGCCAGATTTTATATCCCAACTGCTACATGCTTTTAACACAACACATTTGTATTGTATCCTACTATAAATAGTATTGATTGCTTCTGTATAGTTTATAAAAGACAGCTGTACATTTCTCTGAAGCAGTTTTAATTGGCAGTGTTGACTTGCCAGGGGGTAGAGGAAACCCAAAGGTATAATAACCCTATGGGTTTCCCCTACCCCCTGGGCAGTCGACCCTGCCAACTAAAAGGAATAGAACTTCATTGGAGAAATAAATAGTGATGGGCAGGTGCGAATTTGTGGCGAATTTCTGTGTTCTGCCGCCAGCGAATACATTTGTGAAACTACGATGAAATTTAGCCGCTGGAAAATGATCGTCAAAAAGATTTGGACGCCCATTGACTTTACTGCAGTTGGACAAAATAGGCGCGCGTATAAAAATTTACACTGGTGTCAAAATTGTTGAGCGTCAAAATAATTTTGATGCCCATAGATTTCAATGCATTTCGTGAATTTTTTCAATTTTTGCGGAATTTTTCGCTGTTTTGCTAATTTTGTGATGTATTCTCAAATTTTCCGAAAAATCTGACAAAATCGCTAAAAATAAATGCTCATCTATTCAGCATGCTGGATCATGCCATCAATCCACTCAGGCCATGCCTGTTCCACCCAGACTCACCCATGACCTGTTAAAACACAACCCGGCCATGGAATCCCCATGTCAGGGTCCTCACCTGTCTAGAATATCTGAGGACATGTGATTATCTCTAGAACTAGACAGACAGACAGTCACATACTGTATCCACAGATAAATGAAAGCTCAGGGTGCTAAGTGCACTTTTCGGATGCATCTCACCATATTTTATGGACATACACAGACATAGATATGCTTATAGCTCACCTTCATAATTACATATCATGCAGGTGACTTGTGTTATTCAATGGCAGCCCTCTTGTTTTAACAGTAACGCCACATTTATTGGCCCACATGATAATGGCTCCTTAATGCGTTCTTTAAAGCTCTTTTATTCCTTAAGCATTTCACTTTATGATCCTTGACACTGTTAAAAGCAGGATCAAGAGCCACAATAAAGCCATTATCTCTCCTGAGTAGGATGGAGTAGGAGGGTACACAGAATCATATGTGGAATTATCTGCCATAATGTAAACCTGCTCATAACTCTTACTGCATTAGACTGGGGGAAATCCTTTATGTGATTCTTACCAATATGTTCATTTTATTTTGAATATAAAGGGCACCTTTATCAAAAGTCAAGTATTATTCACCCCCTGCTTGGTTCTACAGTACAAAGATAAATTCTCACAATGAAAATCTATGGGAAGTTCATGCTTCATGGTGAGGACATTGTCTCCATTACAAATAATGCCTGAACAATGGACATTGTAAAGAAGTGAAAAATGAGGGAGAAAAGTATTTGGGACTAGTTCATGGATTTTGATTAAGCTAGTCTCAAAAAACTGTAAAGGGTGGCAGGCATCATGACTGCCACTTTAAACCAGAAGTTTTTTTTTTAGGGGAAATGGTACCAATAACTTGCTCCAAGTGCTCCCTTTGTAAATAGACCCTAGTAAGCCAATTACATTTGCATGCGTCGGACAAAACAATAAGTGGTCTGAACCCTGGAGTAAAAATTGTGAGATTAAAAACACTAAAGCACCTATGAGGGGTTATATCAAAGTTATGTGTGAACACAGGTGTCCCCAACCTTTTAACCATGAGCCATATTCAACTGCAAAAAGAGTTGGAGAGCAGCACAAGCACAAAAATGTCCCTGGGGATGCCAAATAACTTGGGCTGTGATTGACTATTTGGTAACTGCTATGTGGACTGGCAGCCTATAGGAGACTGTGTTTGGCAGTGCACCTGGTTTTTATACAAACAAAACTTGCCTCCAAGCCTGAAATTCAAAAAAAAGGACCTACTTTGTGGCCACCAGCAAAAACATCTTAGGGGTTGGTGAGCAGCATGTTGAATGTCGCTTCAAATTAGACCAGTGTTGGACTGGCCCACCAGTGTACCAGGATAATGAGATGGAAAGAAGGATTGATGAGGTTATGTAAAGAGATGAATCTGTGAGAATAAAGAAGGCGAGGAGTAAAAATATTTTGGATATTGCCATGTGGTCTAATATTTTCTGGTGGGTTCTTTTCACTCCAGTCCAGCACAGCCCTCCATGATGTCGTTGTATTGTAGTTGTAGCTTACAGTTCCCTTGAGAGCAAGTGCTAGAGCACTAAGTGGTATTGATGGGCGAATTTGTCCCGTTTCGCTTTGCCACGACAATTCTGATGATGTAGACTTTTGACGCACATTAAAGTCAATGGGTTTAATTGTCGTCAGCATCCAAATTGATGCCGGCGTCGGAATTGTCACCAGAATTTTCGCGGCAACTTTGCGAATTTATTCGACAGCAAATTTGCGCCTGGCGAAATAAATTCGCCCATTGCTACTAAGTGGTGCAAGAGTAAGAACAGCTGCACTCTGTTTCACAAGCCAGACTGAAAAACTAGTGTGAGGAGTGCAGCATCAGTAGGCGCATGTGAGTCCTGCTATAAGGCAGTTGGTAAGAACAGGGCCCTATTGTGGCCTGCATCCTCTGATGCTGTGTAAATTGTGTCTGAATGACATGCAAGTTAGGGTATGGATAGGAGGTGAAGGGGGGATACCTATACAGTATGTCTCCCCCTACCTGCCCCTCTTGGTTAGAGTGTTTCCTAATGTAGGCAAGGGGCAAGCCTCAGGTTTCTGCACAGAGGTCTGCAGCCATTCAGCAAGAGCAAAATGCAGTATGCAAGGGTTTTTGGGCTTTTTGCAGACTGCATTCTGCTATGCAAATGACCCCTCATTATGTTCAAGGCAAGATGTCTTTTTAGAAGCCATGTTCCATTAATTTGCACTGATAAGATCTACTAAGATTGACAGGTTGTCTGCCTGTTTGGCTTTGTAAGGCTGACTATTTAACCAGCTGTTCTGGATACACAGTCGCCCCCCAAAGACATAAAGGAGCAACAATTAAATGAGGGTAAAATCTTTCATTCTTAATTCTAGGCCACAGATATTTTTGTAGCATGACTCAAATGGGCTTCTGTTCCATCAAGGGAGAAAACGCAAGGTTATGGTATTAATAAAGTGCATTTAAAACAATCACTGCTCTGACTGCCAGTGGGGGTTAGAAATTCAGGAAGGACTACAGAGATGAGATTCAGAAAAGGCTTCTCAATTGGAATGCAGAAGAAAGCTATGTTTTCTTGATCAGTTGAATACTAAGAAAGAAATGTTGGGCAGCTGAGCTTGAAGGTTATGTATGTTTTAACGCAGTTTTACTATAATATCCACCTATAAACAATAAGGACAGACTTGCTGTGAACGAGATACAGGTGGAGCAAATTTTAACCACAGTAGATTTTTGGTTTTTATTCAACCAAAACCTGCCTCCAAGCCTGGAATTAAAAAATAAGCACCTGCTTTGAGGCTAGCATTGGACTGGGGGCCTAGGGCCCACTGGACCTGCAGCCTCAGGGCCACTGCACCATCCCCCAGGCCCTCCAGCCACAAAGTATTCTCCCTCCTAGCCCCTCCCCCCATGCGCAGGAACCTGTCTGGGCCAGAGGGGCCCAAAAAAGACCAGGCCCACCAGGTTTTTTCCCAGTCTGACTCTGTTTGGGACCACTGGGAGCAACATTCAAGTGGCAGAGAGCAAAATGTTACTCATGAGCCACTGGTTGGGACCACTGATCCATCAGTTTACTCAGTTCAGGCTCTACATACTACAGCATAAAGAGACATGGAGTGAGTTCGCTGTTGGACATGACCCTCTCCCTAGCTATCTGTGTCTAACTAAGTGTTATCAGGAACATAACAAGCCTCTAATTGTGCTAAAACATACTTTAGGAAAAGAAATCCAGAGCCCGTGTGCAGCACTGATATGAATCTGAACAAAGTAAATGGAAGTGTTCCAATGACAGAGCTTCAAAGCGTTTGTCTTATTCCTGCTCAATACAGACGAGAAAGAAGTTGGAGCATTACAGCTTCTCAGTTGGGATCATTCTGCAGCAGCGAATCAGTAATCAGAAATTATTCTAAGGGTTTTCATCGCTCTGACAAATTTCATGCAATAAGCAATAAACTCAGCACTTACACAAAAATATTGTGCACAAAAGGAAACAATAAGAACTGTCATCGAAAGCACAGGCAACATGTTGCGTGTGTGATTTCTGCTTTTGCTTCCAAATTGGCCTCATTGTGGATGAAAAGCTATATAACTGTATCTGACTGATTAATTGCGTTTCTATTCTTTTATAATCAACTGGCATTTAGTGATTCGCGAAATGCATTTAAGTCAATGAGCGTCCGAATAATTATGCACGAGCCAATTTTGATTGGCTGCATGGAGAAGGTTATCCATAGCTGGGGTGGTGGGCCTTTTTTGGCTAGGTGGTGGGCTTCGAGTGATGGTCCTTGGTTGGCCTCCAACACTGCAATTCGTATTGTTTCCTGACTTGCCCATTCTTAACCAAATGGCCAGTTATTTTCATGTGTACAGTATGTGAATCAAATGATGATCTAATTCTCAGTAAGAAAAGAAGTACCCCCTTTGACCTTTAATACAGAAATTTTACAAACTATAATAAGTCTATAATGAAATGAGGAATCACCAATCTCCGGTTATCACCAATTAAACCCTCAATCAAATATGTAAAGTGCTAGTGCTTGAGATCCAGTAGCCCAATATTACACAAATATATACATAGAATGGATTATTAATGAACCTATAAATACAATTAATTAAATCCAATCAAATGTATGTATAAATTAATTAATAAGAAGAGGTGATTTCTAAAGTGCTGTGCATAATAAGAAATTAATTAATTACAATTCCCAGTTCATTCCAACAATTAATTGGAGTAGGACACCATTATATTACATAGATTGAGTGACCAACTATTTGGTTAAAAAATTATTAAATATAAAGTGCTATTGCGGAGGTAGAATTCATAGGATTCCTCAGTAAAGATTAATTAAAAATTGTGAAAAGACACGATTAATCTGGATTCCAAATTAAAAAAAGGTTAAAAAAGGGGGGCCAAATGATGATCTCCCTGCCTAATCACAAATGGGTTTTACTCAATTTTCAATCAACTATCACATATCCATCAAATCCCTCACATGAAAATCCCTGATCTGAATTGGTTCTTGGATGAGGTATTACTTTTCTGTAGGCCCCACTATGTGATGCAAACAGGGTCTGACTGGGGGGCCCGGGGCCCACTGGGGCTGCTATCCCAGGGCCCCCCTCCAACCCTCAGCTTCTCCATCAATGTTGCATTTGTGCGCACACTAGGGGGCCGATTCACTAAGGGTCGAATATCGAGGGTTAATTAACCCTCGATATTCGACTAGGAACTAAAATCCTTCGACTTCGAATATCGAAGTCGAAGGATTTAGCGCAGATAGTTCGATCGAACGATCGAAGGATAATTCCTTCGATCGAACGATCGAAGGATAATTCCTTCAATCGAACGATTAAATCCTTCGAATCGAACGATTTGAAGGATTTAAATCCAACGATCGAAGGAATATCCTTCGATCAAAAAAAGTTAGCCAAGCCTATGGGGACCTTCCCCATAGGCTAACATTGACTTTGGTAGCTTTTAGATGGCGAACTAGGGGGTCGAAGTTTTTTTTAAAGAGACAGTACTTCGACTATTGAATGGTCGAATAGTCGAACGATTTTTACTTCGAATCCTTCGATAGTCGTAGTCGAAGGTCGAAGTAGCCCATTCGATGGTAGAAGTAGCCCAAAAAAAACTTTGAAATTCGAAGTTTTTTAACTTCGAATCCTTCACTCGAAGTTAGTGAATCGGCCCCTACGTTTTTTGCTGCGAATGCCCAAAAAGGGGAGGTCACAGCTTGAAGAATCCTTCAGATGTGGGATCTGGGCTGGCGGGCTCACAAGAGCCGGGGGGCCACCAGGTTTTTTCACAGTGTCCCGCCGGTCCAGTCCGACCCTGGATGCAAATATTGACCATGGGCAAAACTATCGGATCAGGCCTATTGGAGCCTCAATAGACCAAATCTGGCATGAATGAGTCTTGCCGTGACCTTGTCAAATGAATGGATCCTAATAACCAATTTAGTTGTCAAGGAAAAGAGCTGACTTTAGGAAAGTCCACATTCCCTTCACATCCATAAATCCTTCAGTACACTATTGGTGCTTACAGTATGGTAGCTTCCAGGCATAGCCGCTTTAGTACCGTGTTAATGTACATCTTTCACAAACTTTGCACTTGTAATTACACACACTGTTTTGATGAAATATATGAAATGCTCATTAATCCTAAAAAGAATGTTTCACTGGAAACTTCAACTTAATTAAGGAAAACTACTGGTTCACATTAATGTTGCTGTTATCTTCAAACCTTTAAAATAGCTGTTTCACTGTCAAAATACACCTATAATTATTGCAAGCTCAAATTAAAGTAAGGATGTTATGCTGAGCCCATCAATAGGCTTCTCTGGTATTTTGAAAGACAATGATATCCAGAGGCACAATGAGAAAAAAGAAAATTAAATATATGTGTCTATCTGTCCCTACATATTATAACTTCTATGGGAAACGTTAAATAGATCCATTGTGTTCATGTATTCGTTTTCACCTTTAACAATTTGTGAATGTTTCAGTAACTTTGTGTATTGTGTAATCTTATCACAGATACAAGAAAAAATTTTCCAAGGGGTATTGTCTCAATAACAATACATTAAACCTGTGATTATACCTTCATTTATAAATTGTCCTTCAGGCAGGAGATCTGTGAGCACTTCTATGAATACAGTGCTGCCTACGTTCAGTCAGGAGGGGCGGGATGGGGTGGCACATAGACTACCCAGGCTACAACACGTGCTACAACAGGACCTTATCACCTGCTGTATGACTTGAACATTTAGAGGTGTTTGTTAGTGTGAATTAGGGTTAGGGTCATTTCAGCACTGGAAGGACCTTGGGGTATTACCCACAGATGTTCAGAGAAGGATGGAAAGATCCATTATGCTTAACGTACTTAATGGAGTTTTGGATCAAGTCTCCTGAGAAGGTCACATGGAATACAAGGAGACACTTGGGGAGACAGTATTAGACCATACTTGCCAAGAGCACTCTGTGTGCCTTCAATGCATTCAATGCTACCAGGTGTGGTGACTGTCAGACAGGTACGGTTTGACTGCCTCTGTTCTTCGCTGGAGGCCCTTGTGCCATTGGTCTAAAGCAGGGGTCCCCATCCTTTTATATCCCATGAGCCACATTTAACTGTAAAAAAAAGTTGTAGAGCAACATAAGAATGAAAAATGTTCCTGGGGATACGAAATAAGGACAGTGATTGACAATTGGTAGCCTCTGAGTTGACTGGTAGCCAACATTAGACTCTAGCAGTACACCCGGTATTTATACAACCAAAACTTGCCTCCAAGCCTGGAATTCAAAAATAAGCAGCTGCTTTGAGGCCACTGGGAGCAACATCCAAAGGGCTGGTGAGTAACATGTTACTCATGAGCTACTGGTTGAGGATCACCGTCCTAATGATATAAGCATCATAATTCCCACACCTTGTTGTAATGAAATCCTACTGTGCTTTAAGTCTGTGTGTCACCAGATTCTGTTTTCCTGCACCATTTGTGCTGGACCCTCTATATATATATAAACATATACTTTGTATAACATATAACCAGTCTGAAGATTATTAAACCCGTATACAAAACAAGTCAATACCATGTTTGAGGTGGTATAAAATAAGGAGTAATAATAGGAAATCAGAGAAAATGCACACCTTTATAAATACCAAGACTAGTTATTTTTAATTCAGGGATTACATTGAATGACCCAAAATATGGTGAAATGCGCAGCTTTATAAATACAACATTTATTTGACTCCACTGACATGATATTTCTCATGCAGTCAACTACATAAAAGTATACAGTGGCGATTTTAATACAACAAAACTTGTTCTTGCCAAAGCCTATAATCAGCAAATACTGTACTTTAAGCAATTTGTAATACTCTACAGCTATCATTTATATGCTTAGGCTTTCCACAAACACTTCCAAGCATTTTGTCAGACTATTTCTGGCCACCATGTCCAGCATGAAAATGTACAGCATATCCATCAGCCAGTCCTGTTATTTTTCTTCCTACAGAATGTTTTAAAATGAATCCTTATTGGCCTTTTAGTGCACGCCTGCGCCATAAATTCTATATACATTATGTGACATCAGGTGTATACAATAAGGGTAAATATATACGGTAATGTCTTAGATTAATGGACTGATAGAGTCAACGGGCACACGGACGGTATGTAATGGAAATATTTATCCATTCTTACAATTTCTCTTCTAAACATAGAAATTTAGCACTGAAAACATACGTACGAGTATGAGGCGTTGGTCTGCCTGTGCTCTCCTGTTTATATCACAACTATCTGATGCACAAGTGTCACTAGTGAGTAAGTTGTATAGAGAGTTCTCGTGTACACTGTTATTCTTTGATTAAGCAAGTTCACAAAATGAGTGAATCTTTACCCAAATTGACCTCCAATGTGCTAGCCCAAATAAAGATGATGCAACCATTTGATCTCCAGGTTGACAATTGGATTATTATAGGGTCCTAGAGGGAGACCACTGGGTCAACTCACTAAGACTCTCCTGTCTCCATTGGGTTTTCTAATCTGTTCAATGAATTTCTGACCGATTTAGGCAGTTGGAAAGTGCTTAACGAGTTGAGTTGGATGCTTTAATCAGCTCTTGTATGGCAACCTTAACACTGAACATCCATCTCATCTAAACAGCTTGGGTCCCCAGAAAGAACCATTAGATATTATTTAGAACTAGGGTCCCTGACCTATTTTTACATGTGAGCCACATTCTAATGTAAAATGCAGTGGCGGAACTACCGGGGGAGCAGGGGGTGCGAGCGGGCCAGGGCCCGCACCCCCTCAGGGCCCCCCGGCAGTCCGTGCACCACATACAAATGCGGCCGTACGGAGGGGGGCGGGGCCCGGCTGCGCGTCACACACCAGGGCCCGCCCCCCTCTAGGATCGCTACTGGTAATATGAGTTGAGGTACAAAACAAGCATGAAAATAGTTCCATAGGGGGTGCCTAAAAAGGGCTATCATTGGCTATTTGGTAGCCTCTATGTTGACTTGCAGCCTATAGGAGGTTCTGTTTGACAGTACACTTGGTTTTTATGCAACCATAACTTGCCTCCAAGCCTGGAATTCAAAATTAAGCCCTTGCTTTGAGGCTACTGGGAGCTTTGCTCACAAACAAATGGTTGGAGAACTCTGCTTTAGAATCATGTTTGCCCAATGGCAACTGCTGCCAAAGCAGTTGACTTAAGCATTCAAATGATCTAAGTATTTCACCCTTAGTACCTATCCATGAAGCAATGGGATTACAGGTACAAGATGTACCTTACACTGGACTAAAAAGTGAGATTGAATGCCAGCCATAGGACTGCAGAATGTACAGGGGTCTTTTCCCACCCACCATTTTTCATGAGTACAGTGCTATTGAAAGCAAGCGGGGCTGTATTTATAAGAAGGTGCAGCTCTTTTTTAGGAATGCAAAGAGCTGCACCCTTTGGACATAAGACACAGTCCATGGTGAAAAAAAAACATGGCACTGATTGGTATTTTTCTCTAAGTGATGGTCTATATCTGCTTCACTCCATTCAGCCTCTTGGGTTCAGCAGAGCCTCACGCCGTATCCAAGGCCATGTATTAACAATGAGGGGGCAGAGAGGGCAGGAAGGAGGGAGCCTTTAAAAAAAGCAAAAGGGGAGCTTGGATTTTAATCTATGCATATACAATCCCAGTAGAATACAGGAACCTTCAATTAAACAAAATCCATTTCCATTCCTTCTGAATGGATTCCAGCTGAGACCTTCGAAAGATACCCTCTTGCTTTCTTATAGAATCAATACCTATTATTAGATGTTTTTAAGCAAAGCTATTGCTACTTTATACAGCATTGTGAGCATAGAGCCCTCGCTGAGTAAATTCCTTCAGACCTAAAGAATGAGAAGATTCTGATGATTAGACAGCTCCTGGGGAGAGAGAAGCAGAAGAGTTGTATCACAGCTGGCTGCAAAGTCAGGCAGACGTGCTGGCCCTGCGAGTGTCTGCCAGGGCTACATAAACTAGAAGCGAGCATCTGTTGCACTGTAGCTGCCACGGTCCCACCAGCTGGAACTGACACTGGCAGGAGCTGAAAATATATCAAAAATAGTTCTCATTTCCCCTCTCGCTGGAGAGAAATTCAAAAACAGAAATTGCCTTCCTCTACACATGCAGATATCCGGCTCCCTCAAAGAACCTCAAGTCATAGGGTTTAATGCACCTCTCCGTCTATTTATTAATAGACCATGAATCCAGCAGTGACACTGCTGAGAGGAGACAGTCTATCCTAATAAATGTTTTCCCTTTCTCTCTGCGTGATACGGAGCAATGAAATGCTACCGTTATTATTTTCCCACTGTCAGCTTGTCTTACATTTAAATGATATTAATTTACATGACAATACAAAGTTGGGGATTTAATCTGTTTTTAAGGAGCGCTGTTCTTCAACTACTGTGGGCATTCAGCTCTTGGCTTGATGGTGGCATCTGCAGTGATGGGCGAATTTGCGAAAAGGCGCCGGCGTCTCGTTTTTGATGCCAGTGTCTGTTTTTTTGGTCGCTGCAACATTTTTTTTTGACGGCGGTGAAGTTTCGCCAGCGAATTCTTGCGACCGTTTGCGAATTTATTCGGCGGCGGCGAATCGCACAAATTCGCTGCAAATTGGCGCCTGGCGAATAAATTCACTATTGGCTGTCCAAAGGGCACCGATCTGGCACTAAAGGATTAGAGCCAGACGTTTCTCCAATAAAGTCATTGAGAAATTTAAAGTGTAGGGTTCAATTTTTAATGAGACTTTTAGCTGAAGGCCCAACCACTGGATAGGTTAATACATTTGGACAAAAAAGTCGCCATAAAAAAAAACTCCCATTGACTTTAAAGGCGACATATAGGATAAATGAAAAAAAAAACTAATTTTGTAGGCAATTATGAATAATATATGGTGTTGCTTTTACATTGTGCTAAAATTAATATCTTTAAAAATAGCCACCTATAGATGTTCACTGGTCCATGTTTCAAATGAGGGGTGGGCGTGTCCTAACAATAGGAGGGGGACAGCCAATCACAGCCTTGCAGTCACACAAGCACAGACAGGCTTCATTTCCTTATCAGGTCCTGCTAGCTGCTGATTGGTTCCTGTCCAACAGTGCAGTGAGCGCCGCCGGCTCCCCTGCCCAGCCTGGGAATTCAGGGAACAGGAAGTGGAAGGAAAAGGAGGGATTATTAGGGTTTTTGCAGAAATATTCAATAAATCAGCCTGAAACACTACTTTTTTAAAGGACCAGTAACATCAAAAAAAATTTGAAAAAAATTTGTTAGTATACATAGATAACAAAACACCAAGACAAATTAAACTTAAAAATTGCACAGCCTTTATTTAGAAATAACTTACTGAAACTCAACTGCCGCTGCTTTTCAGAAAAGGCATGGCGGCGATCCATTGTGCGGCGCTTGATTTCTCCTCCCTGGCTCCTCTCCTATAAGGAAGACAGGGAGGAGAAATCGAGCGCTGCGCGATGGATCGCCCGATCGATTTCTGAAGACAAGCGCAAGCGAAGTTTCGGTAAGTTATTTCTTAACAAAGACTTTGAGATTCTAAAGTTTAATTTGTCTTGGTGGATAATTTTCGATGTATACTAACACATTTTTAAAAACATTGTTTGATGTTACTGGTTCTTTAAGCACAATTCTTCTATATCGAAATGAGTATAACTCAAATTATTGCGTGAAAGAAAATAATGAATTTCACAAATGTTTTGCCATTTCGAATTTTTTCCCCAGTTTCCGGTAAAGCAAAACGGACAGGTTCACTCATCACTAATTATTTTGTTAAAATGGAGTCTATAGGAGATGGACTTCCCATAGTTCTGAGCTTTCTGGAAAACAGGTTTCTGGAGAACGGATCCTATACCTGTATAATAATGTATTCTGAAATGCTGTTTTATGCTTCACTGAACCTTGCCTTATCCATGCTTAAGAAGTAGCTTATATATGACTTAGTGACTCCTCATGAAAGCTTTAATCAGAGTGTTGCATCTAGGACACTGTTTTAGGTAAATTTAGGCGCAAATTCACAGTGAATTCCCACGAATCGCCGCCAGCGAATAAATTCTCGAAACCGCCAGCTTAAAAAAAAATGGACTCAGTTTCGCAAATTTTTTGCCGTTTCGCAAATTTCATGGGAAATTTGCAAGTTTTTCACCGAAACGAAATTGCACAAATTTACCCATCACTAGTAAATACTCTATCCAGTTGCAGCTAGGCCTACTGCATTAGTTATAGCACCTCTTAGCATCAATGTTCTAGTTTGGCCCATTGTTTCAGTTTATGTAAGGTTCCAGCAGTCTTCCAATACAGCCTCCTACTTGACTGACAGACCTCCCTGGAGGATGAGCTATCACCCCTATTGGTACTAGTAGCTCATGGGTGTACAGAAGGAAATGCAGCAATGACCAATGCACAGACAGGGGGAGTTGTAGAGCATCAACTCCAAATGTGGATGGAAATCATTATGAAGGTTCCATTCTTGGGATATCACATGTTTGTATTTAGTAGGTTATTTCACTGTATAGAGATGTCAACCTGAAATCATAAGGGGAAAAGTCAATATTTTTTACTTTCATATATTTAGAGGAATTAAATGCCACATTATCCAAGAGATTGACGCATATGGAATGTTTTTTTGGAATAAGTGCAAATAAATGGACACATGTTCATGAATGTCTCGATAGACTTTTTAAAGATGGTTAGAGCTCACGGCTATCAAATTTAATAAATTTTTTATGAATTTTAAAATGCAAAAGAAAACAAAAGTAATATTTCCTGTTAAATCTCAAAAGGTTTTTGGCTGCAATGGAAGGTGCATTCAAGTCATCTCCTGTGTTCCTTTCTGAGCTTTCTCTCTGCCACTTCATATCTACTGAAATAACAGCTAGTGATACGCAAATTGGACACTGCCAGTCCACAGGGTATCTTCATCATTACATTCAATATTCCCACAAACATCCCAGCTATTATCATGTGTTCCCAAGCATAAACAGTCCTTGCTCAGGCAGATTGCCTTCTACAATGATTGCTTTGGAAAGAATCACGCAGCTCTTGATGGAAAATAGCATATCCTCGGCTCCTTGTTTTCAGTCAATTTTATAACAAACTAGATTTTTTTTCAGTGCTATATGCCATTGTCAGTCGTGGCAGTCCTGTTGTTGTCATTCCATGAAGAGCTTTCCGGGGGGGGGGAAACAAAATCTCCCATGCATACATGAGAGTGATATAAGTCTACAGACACATGTGACTTTACCACTCATCATTACATCGACTTTGCTTTTATTTGTAGAGGTTTTAGAAGTGTAACATTTCCATAAGCATGGGTAATAAGGTTAAATAGTTCTAGTAATAAACTATGATCAAGCTTTAAAAGAAGAACAGGCTTTAATGTTAAAGGGGATGTAAAGGCAAAAAAAAAAAAAAAATCCAATTTTTACTTTCTTTAAAAACCTATCTCCAATATACTTTAATTAAAAAATATGTACCGTTTTTATAAGAAACCTGACTGTATGCAGTGAAATTCCCCCTTCATTTAGTTGCTCTGACTGCTGTGGATAGGAATTGTCAGATAGTCCCTAACTGTTGTGCAGGGAAACATCATACTTTGAACAGGAGGGGAACCTCCACCATACTTCCCAGCCATGCAGAACTCCAGCAGCTTTGCTTGTTTCCCTGTAGAGCAGCTGGCGACCATGTAGAGATTCATATCCGCAAGAAGTCAGAACAAGTAAATGAAGGGGGAATTTCACTGCATTGAGTCAGGTTTCATTTAAAAAACTGTACCGATTTTTTTATTGGGGATAGGTTTCTTTTAAGTTAATAAAGTAAAAATGGGATTTTATTTTTTTCTTTACAGTCTTTTTAATGTTTCCAACTCCAGTGGCAGGGACAAAGATCACAGAGCCAGATTTGAACAGATAAACTGGGATTCTATTTGCAGGATTATTTTGCTGCAGCCACTGGTTCTGGAGAGTTGAAGAAAGTTTGTATTAAACAATACAAAAACTATAAAATCCACATTTGATTAGATGACAACACAGGACCCAGTGCAGTCTGTATATTCTAATTACTAATCAGTCTTGTTGTATCAGCGTCTATGGCATATATTATTTGACTTGTGCTGTTTTGATAATTTATGATGATCTCTAAGCGTAGCCTCCCAAGTGAAGCCCAGACCACACTGAGCATGTGCAGTCTTGGTCTTGCAAGATGGTTTAACAAAGTAACAAGATGATGACCCCATGTGGCCAACTTTGAAAGCATAAATCATTTGTTTTATTAGGCTTCTGGTGCAGTAAGTTCATCTTTATGTTTAGAATAAAAAATACAGCATTTCTATCATTATTCTATTTTAGACTTTAGTTTCCCTTTAAGTAAGGTTGACAACACAAAGCCACCCCTATTAGACCACAGTAGTGCTCCACGTTCCTCATCCTCAGTCCAAGAAGATACTGCAGTAGTACATAAATCAAATAAAATGAGAGAAGATCTAGCCATAAAGTCCCTGATAATAAAATTTACTGTCTCACTAAATGGTGCCTAAAACACCATTTTTAATTTTTTTTTATTGAGCTGTAAAACCTGTTGCTTTGCCAAGGAGAAATGTATCTAATGGAGGTGCAACAACTCCATGACATTAAAGAACTCTCTTCTCTGCCATACCAACTGCAATTGACTAATCCAATTCTTCTGCCCGATCTTTAAGATTATTTTTTGATGAAATCTTCCAATTATTTTGCCCAGAGTGTGTGTGTGTAATTCACCAATGTATAAGTTTGTCATTACTATGTTACATTGCACATGGACAGTATTACAAGAAGTGATGTACCTTCAACTAAAATGTAAAAGGAGATCAGACAAGGATTACTCCACCGTGAAACCTTATAACTGCCTCTTTCAAGCCCAACACCTTCAGAAAGGCCAGTAGAGCAGACATAGACCCCTCTATTCTTCTTGATCTACAGGATCTTTGGCATGTATTTTCACAACTTTGAGGACATCCTTGTATAGGAACTCATCTTGCAGTTCTAAAACTTTTATGAAGTCATGAGGTCCTAGGACAACTGGATATCCAACTTCATTCATGGATTGTTATCACTAATAATATAACGTAATGTTCACTGCTTCCAAAGTAACCACTTGTACAGAATATGAAAATGCAATATAGAAATAAAGGCCATTGATCGCTACAGTTTATCCTTCTATCCAGAATACAAAAATGGTCTTAATGCATCAGGCTGTTTTTTGTATTCCTGCTGAACATACAATACAGTAAACTTGACTTGTTGTTACTGTCCTCCAACTGAACAATGATTTACATTGTTACAAAAGTTTTGTTCAGCAACGCAGATGCTGTACTGTAAATTATTGACAATAACATAAAGCAGCCTTAATCTATACTTTGTCAGTAAATGCATCAAAATACTTTACCCAACAATTCCTGGAGATGATGATTCTGTGCTTTCCCATCTATCAATAAACTTGGCTCCTATCGGATTCATTAGAGGACACCAGAGGACAACTTGCCAGAAAAAGTAGATTGTTGCAGCATTCTATTAAACCCCCGGCTGAGATAATTTATCCCAAACACTCAAAAGATCTGCAGTACAAGCCTCATGTTCTGTCTGTATGAAGCTACATCATTTTTCGTTAGCATTTCAAAGTGGTGGAATTGTAGAAAAGTATCTAAAAGTTTAGTTATATAACAATCAATCTGAAAAGTAAAATAGGGCTATAATTTTCTGTAATCTATAGCCCTATTGTTGCCCGAGACGCTTTCGTTCTGGCCTTCTCTTTTCTATGTTGGAGAGGCGGAGAGGGTACGGGGGGTCCACGTCACTAATGCAGAGGCCACAATTTAGGCTCTTAGGGCAGACACAGACAAGAATATTCGGGGAGATTAGATGCTCCGGCAACAAATCGCCTCTTCTTCGGGCAACTAATCTCCCCAAAGCTCTCCGAGAGCCATCCCGCCAGCAATTTAGATTTTAGCCCACAGGGTGTCAGTTTGGGGAGATTAGATGCCCGAAGAAGAGGCAATTTGTAGCCGGGCCACTAATTTACCCAAACTGCCTCCCCGCCTGCTAGAATCTAAATCGACCGTCAGGATGGCACTTGGAGTGCTTCGTTTTTGGAAGTCACCCAAAGTTTCCTCATAAGGCAGTTCAGGGAGATTAGTCGCCCGAAGAACTAAATCTCCCCAAATCTTCTCAAGTGGCTTGTTGCCATCTCTGGTAACTTGTGGGGCTCTGCCGCCTGAGTTTCTCAACTCAACTAATTGGCGCAGCACCCCTGTAGGGGGTCATTTATGAAACAAATTTTTTTTTGGTGAATGAAGCAATATTTGACCCTGTATCTTTTCCAGCTTGTGTAGCATGACATGCACGCAAGAATGGCAACAAGTGGTGTTGGGAGCTTTCCAAGAGGCATTTTCTGGGTTTAACATTAGCTTCTCTGGCCTTTGGCCTTTTGTAATTACTCAAACCTGGAAAATGAATTGGCTTCACTATAAACTAGTTATTTATAGGGTTGAACAAAATCCATAATCTTTGAGTCAGGCAAACAACACCAATGATCTGGTCACATGTCAAATCAAATTAAAACCCTTTTTTGCATATTTTTTATCATCTCTGAACAACTATTGATGGCTCTAATTGCCCAATGGTTTAAAGTAGAGCTAAGTCAAATAGTTTTGGTGTCCAAAGCAACATTACTTGGCCCTAAATCCCACCAGGTCACCACTTCATTTACCATCCTCACCCCACTACTTAGTCTGCTCCCCTCTCTTTTAGCACTTTGACATTTAATGGAAAAAAAAAATACCCAACAAATCTTAAAAGTGGCTCAAAAGAATTATTTGAAATGCAATTTAATTCATAAATTCTGTAAATAATTACGTTTTATTTAATGGAAAAAATTCTTTAAATTGCGATTTCATTCATAAATTTAGTTAAAAAATGTTAACTTTTTTCCAAAATATTAAGGGATATGGCACATTATGGTTCTGTTTCCTGCCCCGTTAGTTTTCAAAATGTCCATGTGTTTATAGGACATGACCCAAGGCAACTCATGGTTGTTTTGATTGCTACTGCTTGTAATGGGGATAAAAACACCAAGGGGCATGTTTATCAAAATGTGTGTAGTCGCTTAGAATTCTCACCTAATCAAGGCTCATTTCTATTGTGCTCATTAATAAAATAATCACACATTTTCTCAAATCTGGCTGTATTTAATAAACACCTTGTATGGGCTAATTACGTTCAAATTATACACTGTACTTGAATTTTTGCAGCAATATTCTCAAATTATGGCATTTCTTATGGTATCTAGCAATTTAATGACTCAAATAATTTAAAAAATTAATTATCTAAAAAATTAGGATATCTACTTCCTGTCGATTTTCTGGAGAAATAAAACTTCCAAACAGTTCAAATTTGTTATGTCATAAATCTTGAAAAATTTGTTTTATTGGAATGACAAAAATTAAATCTAACAATGTCATGAGAAAGGGAATCATAAAGCAATCATAAATCATGGGAAAAGGCTTTTCCCATTGCATTCGTTTTAATAAACATGAATCTCCGGCTTTGACCTTTGATATACTGTATGTGGCCCTGAGTGTGCTCTTGCCCTGGCATGAATCTGGGGTTCTGCATTAATGCTCACTAGTGATGGGTGAATTTATTCGGCAGGTGTGTTTTCGCGTCGAATTCCTGCGATTCACCGGCATAAAAAAATGGATGCCAGCTTCTGTTTTTTTGGGCGCCGGGCATTTCCGCCGTTCAAAAAATGAGCCGCTGCCGTTTTGTGAATTCTTTCACCGTTTCGGTATTTTTCAGCAAAGTGTAACGCCTCAAATTCGTCCATCACTAGTGCTCACATTGTTATCACGTTATGTTTATTCTCTCGTGGCCATCTTTAGTCAACTTTTTCAGCTTCATCTTTCTAGTGAGCTGGCAGTCATGTTTCTGCTGAAAACGTGATAAACAGATGGTTAATAACACCCATTTTCCCATTGCTCATGCTTACTACTTACTTTTCTAATGCACAGGCTTAAATTAGGTTAAAGTTAAAGATTTAATTTTCTTTTGTAAATATGTAAAGGAATGTAATAATGGTCCCTAATGTTGTGCAAAAACTAGCAAAAAATGTTTAAAAAGTCACTAAGAACCTGTGACATGAAAAGTGGGTGACAGATAAATAGGAAATACTTGGCTGGACCAATTTTATTACTGTAGGTAGAATAAATAATTCTGCTGATGTGGGTAATGCATTTTAAAAAAACATAAAAAAATATTAGATTTGAAATATTTTTTTTGGTTTTCACAATAAAGCATAAAAATTAATATGATAACAAATAGTATGCAGAATAAGAAGATTAATACAATGACATATTATACAGAATGTATAACTTACAATGAAGTAATATGTAAAATAAAATAGAAACTAACAAGAACTAACTATCACAAAGCCAGTGGACGCATAGACATTCTTAAAAGAAAAAGAAGAAAGAAAAAGCCCATTGTCTTGGGAATGTCAGATAACCCCCCCTATGAACATTTTACAATTGAAGAAACTGAGATATTCGACTTCTGGTATTGGAGTCACAGAACTCAAAGTAAGGAGACCATATAAGTCTAAATGATTCTTTGGACTTATTTCCTTTAGTTTTTACTAATAAAGCTTCCTGCCAACTAAGCTGGTTCATATAAGCCATTGTGTCAATGAGGGAGACTCATTTTGTAGCCAACAGTTAAATAAAGCCTTTCTGGAGGCAGCCAAAAATAAAATTGTCAATATTTTATTTTCTTGGGACTTAAATTCTATATTAATATTTGAAGAGAGCCTACTATCATCTAGAAGCAACAAAGCAAAACCTGGAGATAATTTAATTTTTATTTTCAGATTAATGTTTAGAAAACTGGTAACTTCCTTCCAAAATATACTGATCTTTGGTCAAGTCCATAGATAGTGAAAAAGGGACACATTATACTCATCACACTTGGGACAGTATGATACAGGACTAGAAAAGATGCCTTTAGAAAAAATGTTCCCATAGCCTAAGTGAACTAACTTAAAATGTTGTATCCTCCAACTAAAAAAATATTAGAAACAGCTAAACCTAGAAGAAAATATTAGTAATTAATAATAATAATAAATAATAAAGTAATTCATAAAGTATATATATATATATATGTGGCAATTTCCATCTAAACACCATACTTACCTTTGTGTTGATTCTTCTATTCTTCATAGTTTCTTGATACCCATTTATAGCTGATAGGAAGGTACTCACTGTTTTAACTATTTATTCTGTATCTCTATTAGAATATACATTTCTTGTATTTATTACCTAACGCCCCAATTTTTCATAATGATAGCATTCTGCCAGTGTAAGTGGAGTATTAGTTGTGCTAAAGAGAACCTACCTGTAATTCTGAATTTGTACTTCTAGAAGGAGTGATAACTTTCCATTAGACTTGCATATATTCATACAAGTTGCTCATCTAATGGATCCAAAATACTATGGGGTATATTTACCAAAGAGTAGTGATGGGTGAATGGCGAAATTTTTCAGATTTTTTAAAATAAAAAAGTCTGACCAAACTGGAATCCACGACGTGACCTTAAACTTAATAATAAAAATGCTCAATTTAATCGAATTGGGGACACACTTGATAAAATTGAGAGAAAACCAGCATCATACGATAATTTTAATTTTCGGGCTAATTCCAGCACAGACTACTGAAACTTCCAAATAGGATAGAGACCTCTCCCATCGACTTATATACAACCTTGGCATTCAGATTTTTCCCATCCTTTGGGTGTAATAAATCTGGAAAAATTTGAGGTTTTTTTCCACTAAAAATTTGGATTTTATATTAAAAAAACACTCAAATTTTGTGAGTTTTTGGCATTCGGACTTTAATAAATAACCCTCCTAAATGTTGTTTCTTAAAGGTCACATTTGCCCATTGGTGCAATATGAAGGGGATCAGTATCTGTAAGTTCCTGCTTATGGCTCCATCTGTGGGTCAGCCAGTTCTAATGTTTAATGTTTAGTTGTTGTGCAATCCCTTGACACCTGAAGTTAAACTAACTTTAACCAAATTGCAACAGCTGTATGTAAGTTAGACATTTGGCTTGGAATAAGGCTTTATCTGTGCTATTAAATTTGCTGTTCTGGATGCATAATTAGCCATCTGGGCATATAATAAGCAATTTGCATGTCACTGCACATAAGTTCTTAAGTATCAGATATTTCATCATTTGCGGGAAACTTCTCTGTATACAAGAAAACATACTTCTGCTTCTTATTGTACAGTGGTGGGCATTTTAGTTCAGTTTAGCACAACTAATCCTTAACTCTTGCTTGCTGTCCTGTTATGGTAACCTATGGATGGTAAATGGTATACTCTAGAGAGGTCCTATTGTTGAGTAATACTACCAGCTCATTCAGGAATCCTCAAGCATTTCTTGCTGTATCTTTCACTTGAAATTATAAAGTGCCAGAGCAACACCAGCATTAAATCAGTCCTGGGGGGTGCGAAATGAGGGATGTGATTGGCTATTTGGTAGCCCCTATGTGGACTGGCAGCCTATTGGAGACTCTGTCAGTGCACCTGTTTTTATGGAACCAAAACTTGCCTCCAAATCAGGAATTCAAAATGAAGCACCTGTTTTAAAGCCACTGGGAGTAACATCCAAGGGGTTGGTAAGCACAATGTTCTCATGAGCCACTGGTGGGGGGGGATCACTGATTTAAGCTATAGAGTATGCCCTACATCTGGAACAGCTACATTAACAGTAAAATAGACTGCCTGCAGTTCTATAGTTGGTTTTCCTACTATTTCCCTGCTGATACCGATATTATACAGGAACCATACCAATCTTAAAAATTTAAAATCACAAATCTAAGCATATTTCTAACATCAGCCGCTGTATATGCCCAATAAGACAAACAGTTGTGTAGATTGTCTCGCTCTTCCAAAGAGTGTCAGAAATAATAAAACCTTGGAATGTCTATTTTGGCCTAATGGTCCTTAAATTTGACATGTTGTTTGAATTGGCTCTAGCAGTAGAAACTAAAATGCCATTTTTTATTTTGAAATACTAAATTTTAATTGTGCTTGCAAAACGGAAATAGTTGAATCACAGATAGAAAAGGCTTCACCGCTCAGTTAATACCCACTGGAATTATGTGTGCAAAGCAACCTTTTTTCGGCTATTATTTGTCTAACATCTCAACAATAATAGACATAACCGGAAATAAACACCCAAAGGATATTTCAAAGTCAAGCAACTGGCAACTGTGTTGAAATATGTCCAGGATCTATTGCTTGAGCCCTTAAGATTAAATCATATGGTAAATGCCTGTATATGCAGACAACATAGGGGAAGAGAACTTGAGATAAAGAATATGTTCTATAAATATATCACTCTCTGCTGTCATTCTCTACCTCTGGACTCTGGTATTAAATCTTGGCTTTCTGTAGTTCGGTAATTACCTTCATTTATCATTCGGCCATTTCACTTGCGTCGCATCAATGTCTACTTCATCTTCTTCTTTTTACAAAAACTGTGTTTTAGAGACCAGGCTTCATACAATGCTGAAAATAAGTGAGCCTTGGTGAAGTTGTGCTTTATTTTAGAGGTAGGAATTTGGTTCTACTCGTGGGGCTTAATGTACACGCACAAACATTCTATGGTAAAGCCACCAGTCCTGGACGACCAGATTTTTTTTGGAGATATTTTGAATTATAATGGTCTACTTGTCTTGACTTGTGTCTATGTGGTTGTCTTCCTCCTTCTCTACTTGCTTCTCTTTTTCCTGCCATTGATTTATTTACTTCCCTTGCCCCATTATATCCTCACATTGGTCTCATTCTGCCCTGATTTCACTATTCTTTCCCTGTTTGTCTACCTTACTACCAATGGTGCAGTGGCATTCATTTTACATGCTGGGGGTAGTGATTTGCAGCAATAAAATATTTACTGATAAAAAATGCCTATTCACTTCAATGCATATGGAGTGAGAAAAAAACTTTAATGCAACTGGAGAGAGTTAAAAAGACCCATAGACTCTAATATATTTTTCTACAAAAAGTCACCCATAGACTTTAATGCATTTCGCAAATGTTTTGCCAATTATTTTTGGCGAAATAGGCAGATTCGCTCATCACAATTTGGGATGACATTTTTAAAGACATAAGGGGTCATTCACCAAGGCCTGGGCAGAAATACAATAGCACTAAAGGGTACAAGAGCATGTCCCTTAGTTCACACCTTCTTGTGCGCTTTAATTCTCTTTCACTTTTGCCCCAGGTCTTGTTCTGCCATTTTTACTAATAAGACCATCAAATATCAACCACGTGCTAAATTGTCAGATGCAGGACCACCATGAGAAACCCACTTTTTTTCAATGAGATATGGTAATACCAGAGGCACAAGGTTGTGCTACAAAGAAAATTGCAATTAAATGGCACAAGTTGCACCTGGGATGCAAGGATCAACTTTGGGAGGAACTTGGCTTTACATTTACACATCATTCAACTGTCTATAGATTCAGCGAGCCAAATGAGCCCTAAACTGACCTTCTGGTCAAAGCAAGGATAGGAGGTACAAGGCTCCATTAAAGGGGTTGTTCATCTTTGAATTACCTTTTAGTATGATGTAGTGAGTGATATTCTCAGACAATTTCCAATTTGTTCATTGTTTTTATTATTTGTGGTTATTCAAGCTATTTAGCTTTATATTCAACAGCTTGTAATTTCAGCAATCTGTTGCTATAGTCTGAATTACCCTAGCAACATGCACTTATTTGACTAAGAGACTGGGATATGAATGGAGAGGATTTAAATAGAAAGATGAGAAATACAAAAGTAGCAAAGCCAATACATTTGTAGTCTTGTAGGGCATTTGTCTTTTAGATGGGGTCAGTGATTCCAATTTGAAAGCTGGAAAGAATTAGAAGAAAAAGGAAAATAATAAAAATTGGCCATTATATAACATACTAAACGTTAACTTAAAGGGAAACGACCCTCAAGCAGCAAAGTAAGCACAACTGTCATATTAACACTGGTATAGATGAGTGAAAGTTGGCACAACTGATTTGTGTAGGATTGTTTATTTAGCACCTAGTGATCCTAAATAGTGATGGGTGAATCTGTGGCGTTTCGCCGAATAATTTGTGAATTTCCCGCAAGATTTGCAAAACGGCAAAAAAAAAATTTGTGTCTCGTTTTTGACACCAGCGTCAGTTTTTTTGACGCCGGTGCACATTCGCTGGCGAAAATGCACCGGTGTCCATTTTTTTTTGGACATCGGTGAATTTTTGCCGGTTTCGTAAATTTATTTGCTGACAGCGAATCGCGGGAATTCTCCGCAAATTCGCACCTGTCAAATAAATTTGCCCATCAATAATCCTAAATGAGAAAGATAGCGGCATGCCATTTACATTATGCATTGCTAGATAGAATCTCCCTGACCTATAGATATCGACTGTGGCTATTTTAATCTCTTTCTCTGCTATGTAATTATTGAGTTGTTTTAGAGATCCAGCTACACGAAATAACTTACACACAAAAAGAGGGATTTTCATGTGTGAGATAGAACTGAATTGTTTTCTAGCTCTAGGTCAGAGAAATTACTCAAGGAGGCATTTATCATTATTAGGATAAACTCAGGCTCGGCTGTAGATTTCTTGTAGGATTCCTTAATCTTCTGCCCGGCAGCCTCAGTTAAGTCTTTTATTGAGCTCAATCTTTGTTACTGGCAGCAACAAATGTATTTACTCAGTGATGAACATAAGCTTATATAGATATATATATATATATAGCGGCCATCAATACAATGATATGAACTGGTATTCTTTTGTGAGTGAAAATGAAAAGAACTAATGAGACTTAGTACTTCTCTAAAACTCCAGATGAAATCTCAGTGCTTGTTATGTCTGTTCTGACATTCCCAGTACATTCACTGGTGCATTCATATTACTGTTCATTTGGTCAGATTCAGTACATACAGGGTAATATCGCTTCTTTTCCCACTAATTTCTTTTAGTTTATACCCAATCTAGTCCCTCAAATCACAAGGGTATTGTGTTTCTGCAACCTTATATTGTAAGAGAGAAAATATTTTATTCTTGAAGCCAGTGCCCACAGCATTCCAATACAGGTATGGGACCTGTTTTCCAAAATGCTTGGGACCTGGGTTTTCCCGGATAACAGATTTTTTTTTTATAGTTTGGATCTTCATACCTTAAGTCTACTAGAAAATCATTTAAACATTAAATAAACCCAATAGGCTGGTTTTGCCTCCAATAAGGATTAATTATATCTTAGTTGGGATCAAGTACAAGATACTTTTTTATTATTACAGAGAAAAAGGAAATAATTTTTAAGAATTTGGATTATTTGGATAAAATTTAGTCTATGGGAGATGCTGCTCCCGTAATTTGGAGCTTTCTGGATAACAAGGTTGTGGTTAACGGATCCCATACCTGTACTAGGTTGTGACTATGAAGATTTTCATTCATCCAGGTCATGGTATTCAACCTACACTACTACACCAGATTCTGTAGGTGCTATGATCTCCTTTTAAATACAGACCTTACATATTTTAGACCTGAATACTGGCCACAGCAAGAAAGTGAGCAAATAGAATCTAATCAGGTCACATGTTAATTTCATAAATAAATACAACCAACTTATTGAATTATTTTTGTGTCCAACACTCAGGTTACTCCTGCAGCCATGTTGGTCTCTAAAATTCCATAACAGGGGCTCTGAACTGGAAGCAGAGTGTACAAGGAGGAGGCAGATGACCGGGCTAAAAGGGCAAAAAAGTCAGGATGAGTGTCTGGAGCACGGGGGATGATTTACCTTGGGGTTGGCAGGAGGTGCAGGGACAGCAGCAACCCAGTGGCCGTCCAGAACATCATCCTGCCCAGCAGTCCCTAGAGCTTTTTGGGGTTATTGTCTGGGTTTCGGTTTAGGGAAGGTTATTTGTCATTGTCACAACTGCCAGTGGTGCTTGTCCTTTGGAGAATTATGTCCACTGACTTTTACAGTTAATAGCTGTCCGGTATTGATACACGCTCGCTGCTGGCACAGGTCACACAAGGTGGAGAAAAATGGTGTCAAAGATAGAAGTTACATAATTCTTTGACTAGTCTCCCACTGCCAATTCAACTGATATTTAGCCAACATCTGAGCTACTGATTCTTGCCTAACCCTGAAATGCCAACCCAATGGAAACCAAACTTGTTATGATTAAGTCTCATATCGCTCGCTTCTGAGCGATGATCAACAGATGAAACGCCTAGGATAACAGGCACGAAACGAGTTAGTTTTTACCCACTGATGTACCCTTGATATTAATAAAGCCAGATTAGATAATAGCACAACTTGTCTCTGTTGGTCAGCGCTCAGAAGCGAGCTATATGAGGTGTTGTTGAAAACGGAGCGAAGTAACTGGGATTTCGCAAGAGCAACGATCATGAGGAGACGTGCTGCCCGGTGAGCTCCACCATCTCCTCTGCGCGTTCTGTTGAATTCAAAGTTTGTTATGATTAGGTACCCAGAATATGTTATTTTTATAGATATGCACTCCCTGTCTTCAGATGGAGGACTGAATGTTATCTCGGCCTTCCCACTGTTCCTTTTATTATAATTTGTATCTCTATTGTCAGCATGAATATTATTTCTAATGGTAGAAGATCCAATGCTTATTTTGTTTTTCTTTATCTGACATACATTTCTACCTTTATTCCTTTAAGTCCTGGTCGTGTCAGGTCATGAGCAGCCTCACAGTTTGCTAGAAAAGACAATGCTCCCATAGACTAAGGCAGAACCCAAGAACATAGAGTTGATGCTGCTGGCACTATTGGTTCTTGAGCTTCATCTCTGCAGATTCAACCACCGAGGGCACGTAAAAGGTTAAATAAGGGGACAATCAAAATGCTTTCCGCAGAGGTAGAGGGAAAGTATCAGCTTGTGGTTTGTTGTTATGTTGAGCTCACTTCTCTACATAGAAATATTCTTTTCTTCATTTGCCGACAGCTAAAAATCCACTCCATTTGTGTCATTTCCCCCTACCAGGTCTCCTACTTTTGAATGTAACAATGTAAAGATTGTTCTCCTAATTTGGCAGGTTCTTTGTGTACTTTGCGCCTTTTAATTGGTGATAGGCTTATGAGCTCTGAATGGCAAATAATTTTAGCATAAACTAATATGTTATTTATGTGGTGCATAAGGGCAGGGACCGCTTATTTACACTGAAATCAATAACGGCAGACACAAAAACTCAAAGCAATAAGTTATATGCAACATGATGAGCAAAACTGGAGGTGTCAGAAGTGTAGGGGGGGGGGGGACTGAACAGTGCCTAAAATAAACTGGCTCTATGTTGTATTAGTATTATTTTTAATTCTATCATGCATCTAAAGAATGCCAACAAGTCACCCAATTCTGTAGAGACATAAAAAGTACAAGATTTCAAGCTATCTAGGGAATAATGTACCCCTACTATAAATTATAAGGATATTACCGTCCCCCTTCCAAAACCATACTACTTATGCTCTCTAAGTGCAACTGTTTCCTTGACCTTAAAGCAGAGCAGCACAGTGGGGTTGGTGGGCAGCATCTTGACCAGGTTCAGGCCTTCTTCTTCTCAGTGAACACCAACACTGAGCATGCTCAGTTGAAGCCAGGTACGAATCAACTTCAACTGCAAATGCTCCATTTAGAATATTGCCAAGAAGCGGACCTCAAGTGGTGCAAGTTGGCACTCACCAAACCAACAATATTCTTCTTTACAGAAAAAGTTAGGAGGTCTATGATCATGTAAAGCTACAAGGCCAAAGGCAAAGTCCTTTTATATAGGTCACCATCAGAAAAGTTGATGACACAATGTGGTCTTCCAAAAAAAAAGTAGTAGTTCTTTCCAAAAAAGAATCTTATTCCTGCTATTTTTCTAACCTTATCTCATATAAGCTGTATATGTGTTTGATACACACTGGTCCTTTGTAAACTCTCCTCCAACTTTACCATTGTCCTGGCAAAAAGTTATTTTATTACTTGTTACTCACTCCTATGATGAATCACTGACTTTCGGCATGAAAAAAGTAAGGCTTTTGTTTTATCAGATGCTTTCCTGAATAAATTACTTTTTTTGTTTGGAGTGGAGTTTGTGCCAGGCTACCTTGTTTTTAGATGTACTCCGTATCAGGCCGGACACAGAGTAAAATGCATTCACCCCCTTTTTTTCACATTTTGTAGTTGGATAAGCACAGTTTATAGAATAGCATGCAGTACTTAATTCATGTATCTAGAATTGCATGGTTCTCATGAATATTTAGAACAGAATATGCATGGGTGAATAGAAATGGGTATTATAATTAATTCACCATCAGTAATTGGTTCACTGCTTGCTTGGAAACTCAAAATAGAATTGACCCTCGTGAAATGTATGTTGTTCACCCCTGGCGCACAAACGTATCTCCGTAAAGACTTGAATGCCATGTTTAATGGAATTCATCATATTACTGTAAATGTGTCCGTGTGCTTGAGTGTGTGTTAATGCTACAAGCAGTCATTTCATAAAGCGCAAACAAACCCCTATTAGTGTCTTGCTGACCTTTCATAAGAGGAAGTTTAATACAGCCATTTATATAGAGTAGAGATGGGCAAAATGAGATAAATGAGTGTGGGTTTTTATCTAAAACCTCATTTCAAACCAGGTGAGGCTACGGAGAATAGCTTGATATTAGCTAGATATTAGGTTGAGTAAATGTGGCTTAACACTTCCAGGTTCATGAAACGATTGTGTAGTTTTGGGTTTTAATTGCCTTAAACCCCTGCAATATTGAGATTCTGAAGTTTAGGGTGCTTGACTATGATTCTATAAATATACAGTAGAGTACCATATCTAGTTGGGTACTCATGGGTTACTTGTAAAAAATGTATTGGGTTTGGATGTGGATCCAGGGGTCAATAGGTTGGGTTGTAGCTCTCAATATTAGTTCATTTTTACTTCTTTATTTCTTTTTTCCATGTGTTTTTATTTTATCTACGATGTCACCAGTTTATGATGATATCACTTATGTTTTGCAATGATGTCACTTCGGTTTCAGAGAGAGTTAAGTTAAGGCAGTTGTGGGTTGTGTTCAAGCAGGGTAGAATGTGCTTTGCAGGTCCTATTCGGTTCAGGATTTGGCCAGGATTTGGCCTTTTTCATCAGGATTCGGCTGAATCCTTCTGCAAGGCCGAACCAAATCCTAATTTGCATATGCAAATTAGGGATGGGAGGGACTTTTTGTCACAAAACAAGGAAGTAAAAAATGTTTTCCCCTTCCCACTCCTAATTTACATAAGCAAATTAAGATTCGGATTCGGTTCGGTATTTGGCTGAATCTTTCACAAAGGATTCGGTAGTTCGGCCGAATCCAAAATAGTGGATTCGTGCATCCCTAATATGCATTTTGGCTCAACAAGTTGGTGTCAGATCCCACCAGTGTTGGATTGGGAGACCCGGGTCCCACTGAGGCTGCTACCTCAGAGCCTCTGGCACCCCCTGATGCAGCCGCAAAGCACACCTGCCTGAAGTTCAACCCCCCCCCCCTCTGGCCCCCGTGTACCTGTTTGTTCTTGCTGCCATGCCGGGGGCCAGGTATGGTGGTCGAATGCAACAAAGAGGGTGTCGTGCAGGGAGCTGGTCTGGGTTTGAGAGACTCAGGAGGGCCGAAACCACAAGGTTCTTTACTGGTGTCCCACCAGCCCAGTCCAACTCTTCACCCCACTCAATAGAAAAGTTGGGTTACAAAAGAGAAGTGAAAGCAGTATGAAGCTGATACGAAGGAGATTTTTTGGAGTTTTATTAACTATTAGACATTAAGCCGTTAAAGTAACGGGCACTAGAACTCGCCAGAGACGGTCCGTGGGGCACATGCGCAGTAGCGCAATCCCACGGACAGAGGGACTGGACGCAGAGACAACTTTATAGGATAGGATTATATAGGATCCCTAGCTATATGCCAGGACCCAAAGATTGCCAGTCTGGGCCTGGATTAAATTTAATATATAGCAACTGCCAAATATACATTCTTTACAAACAATGGATTTAAATCTATGTATAAACAGAGTTGACTGAGTTCCTATTAAAGGCCGTTTTTGCCTGTATTCATTCTCTACACTACTTTCTAGAAACAATGTAACAGAGGTCAGCTGACTGGCACAACTGTAAGAGAACTGACTGAAGTCTATGGAAGCAGCATAAATGTTTTTGGCTAGAGGGGAGGAGAGAGAGGAGCGCTTGTCGGGCAGGGCCTCTATTGAGTCAAAAGTTGCTTGTGACTGGATTGAGCTCTCGCGCCGCTACTGCTGGACTGAACCACAGGCACAGCCTTCCCCAATCCTGCGTCTGGTCAGGTATTCCTCCTCCCTACCCCCAGTGTTTGTGTAGTCCAGGCCCAGTGCAGTGTGCAGGCCCAAACGGGAAGGCGGTGCCTTTGCTTCCTCCTCCTACTTCCAGTGTGTGGGAGCTGAGAAGTTACTGTCCCATCTCGCGACGCAAAGTAAGAGTTCAGTTCTGGGACTCCCTTTGCAAACGTCACGCTCCCTTGGTTTATTGTCGGTTTGCTTTACAGAAAGCGCGGTCGAGCGCGGATATCCTCCGCAAGAACCGGCAGCAGGACTTCGAGCTCGTCCAACGGGTTGGCAGCGGCACCTATGGGGATGTGTATCCTACAGATCCTGTCTCTGCGTCCAGTCCCTGTGTCGGTCCGTGGGGCACATGCGCAGTAGCGCAATTCCACGGACACAGGGACTGGACGCAGAGACACTTGAAGATTATTATATAGGATTGTACTGTATATAAACTAGGAGTACTTCAACCTACTGTCCTACAGTTTAACAGTTGCTCCTCTTCTAGAACCTATAGCAGTTAGTATACTGTTCTCCTGTCTAGCGCCTATATGTTAAGTACCAGGTGCACATACAGTAGCTCAAGGCCAACTATCATTTATGTTGGAGTCTTTAGTACAGTGGTAACCAGATCAAGCAAACTGGTTGAATTGTTTAAAAGTAGAAAAATCCTCTGATTAAGACTTCATTGTTTGGTCAGTTCTTCACAGTTTAGAACATACAGTTGTCTCAATGCATTCCTTTTATTTCTTCGGTCCCGGGTCCAAATAGTCAATCTGATTTAGAATTTATAATGGGTGTTGCTATGGTTATCTCAGGCACCTGGGTCAGATGTATGGAAAAGACATGTTCTTTCATTTTATCTGCAGCCTGGTGTCTTAATTAGAGAAAAAACATCAAAATGAATAGGAAAGAATATAGAAACCAGCAGGAGGACAGAGGTGATTTTTTTTCTTATGTTGATTCAATCAAGCCCATATGCCTGTCCTTAAAACTTCTAATCTTTTATTTTCCTGTAACAGTCACTATTCAGTAGCCACTGCTCATGTGAAGTGATGATTACATCTAATGACTCTAGGATTTAGATCCTAGAGTCATTAGGATTGTGACTTCTCAGATGCTAATTATGCAAATCAAAATTTAAAGCCATAAAGTATAACAGATTTTGTTGGAGTCTATTATCTGATCTTTTTGAATAGTCAGATATACCAGTAAGATTTACACTTGACTATTATATTTTTGTCTTTTAAATTAACCCTAGAACTTTTGACTCTTGTTTTTTCATCAGCCCAAGTTATAAAACAATTGTTTCAGAAGTCCACATTTTGAGGTCCACAATTTGGTCACGTTTCCCCTTACCATGGAACAAGGTTACCGATTAATGAAAACATTATGGTTTCCGACAACCTACTACAGTTCCAAGAATATAAAACACAATAACTGGTTGACTGGTGGGGTTACAGGAATATTTCTTCATCTTCTTCTTTTTCTTTATCTTCATCTTCTTCTTTCACATGGTGCCAACGCATTCATCATGCCTATTCAGATGTACTGTGTGCAACTGCTCCTGTTGACCCTAGGGACCCATAGATCACCTGCCATTTGGGGCCATTTGTGGTTGCTCCTGGATTCCTACACTAGGTTGCTTCAATAGCTGCTCCAGACTTGCACCCAATGAATTTTGAATGCACATTTCAGAATAACGCATTCCCCATTCTTTGTGAATTTTTGCTTTAATGGAGTTTGGCAATAATTACAAATTACAAAGACGAATCGCATCTTCTTCGAATGACTAATTTTCCCGAACTGCCTCCCCGCCAGCTAGTATCTAAATTGCCAGGGGGATAGCACTCTGAGCGCTTCGTTTTGCGAAGTCGTTCGAAGTTGCCTTACGAGTAAACCAGCATTGTGTGCCCCTACCCTTAGGGCAGAGACACACGTGGAGATTCAGGGAGATTAGTCGCCAGGAGCCAAATCGTCTCTTTTTCGGGCGACTAATCTTCCCGAACTGCCTTCCAGCTGGCTAGTATCTAAATTGCCAGTGGGATGGCACTCGTAGCACTTAGTTTTTAGAAGTCAAAGTTGCCTCACAAGGAAACTTCGGGCAACTTCGGAAAACGAGTGCCATCCTGCTGGCTATTTAGATTCTAGTCGGCGTCAAGGCAGTTCGGGGAGATTAGTCACTCGAAGAAGAGGCGATTTATCGCCGGGAGACTAAAATCTCCCTGAATCTCCACGTGTGTCTCTGCCCTTAAAGTAACAAATAGAAAAGTAGATAAATGCTGGCAGCTGGTCTACTGCCGTCGAAGAAGATACATTTATTTTAGACTAACCTTTGAAAAAAGAACTAATGAACAGAAAATGCACATTGTTGTCAGTTGATGTTGATCAGGATGTCAGCGCCCATCATGGTGGCCATCTTACTTGCTGGCGGAGAGCAGTGAGCCAAAGACCTTTCCTTTGAATTAATTTTTTTTAACTTAATCTGACAGCAGCGGCAGACTAGACTTTTATTAGCCGGTGGTTCAGTAAATGCATTGATGTGTGCCCTGTGCTCTCCTGTTTATTGGGAGCCATGGGAAAGGTTATAAAATACAGTTCCTGGTAGTGTCAACTGACACTTAGGGCCATTATGTTGTAACTGATAGGTAGGGTTGACGTAATCAGTATTTATTTATTTTGTCGTGTCAGCTGGACACGCCATGTTTCACACTGCATAACGCCATCTTTGACATGCCTATATCTTGGTTCTGTAGCCCGAGTGATATTACATTTATGGCAGTGTTATATGTGATTGTGTTGCTAAGCTTTACAGGTGAAATAAATGAGGATGGTGTTACAGCGAAGGATTTGCTTTCTGAAAGTCATGCTCCAATTATCTTCTTATCTTGACCACTTTGTATCTGATAACTACATGGATTAATTGTCTTTACTATTTCGTATTTCTAAAGGAGGTCACAACCTCATCTCAGGGAGCTTAGATCTAGCTTATGAAAAAGATAACGCTTGCCTTCTAGAAAAACTGATTTCTAAAATAATACTCTTAAAGTCTTAAAGCGACAAGCGATTTAATGCTGACCGATGTACAATTTGAAAATCTATCATCTATTTATCTACCAATCATCTATTTATCTATCTATCTATCTATCTATCATCTATCTATCTATCTATCTATCTATCTATCTATCATCTATCTATCTATTATCTATCCATCTATCTATCTATCTATCTATCTATCTATCTATTATCTATCTATCTATCTATCTATCATCTATCTATCCATCTATCTATCTATCTATTATCTATCGATGTATCTATCTATTTATCTATCTATCTATCTATCTATCTATCTATCTATTATCTATCTATGTATCTATCTCTCTATCTATCTATCTATCTATCTATCTATCTATCTATCTATCTATTATCAATCTATCTATCTATCTATGTATCTATCTGTCTATCTATCTATCTATCTATCTATCTATCTATCTATCTATCTATCTATCTATCATCTATCTATCTATCATCTATCTATCTATCTATCTATCTATCTATCATCTATCATCTATCATCTATCTATTATCTATCCATCTATCTATCTATTATCTATCTATCTATTATCTATCGATGTATCTATCTATCTATCTATCTATCTATCTATCTATCTATCTATCTATCATCTATCTATCTATCTATCTATCTATCTTTCTATCTTTCTATCTATTTATCTCTAGTTATCCATCCACACATATTTTTGTAATATTAGAACTCTTGGGAGATTATCTTCTTGCTCTCTGAATATTCCCTGAGATTAAAGCTGTCCATCCTTTTTAACTCTTCTGCATTTTTTTTCTGAAAGCTTCAGTAGGCTGAAGGCGCATCTGTATAACTTTCATCTCACATGTTTGTACCTGCTCTGCAGTATGTTCATTCAAGCTTCAGACTCATCTCCAACATTGCTTTGAATCTAATTAAAAGGCTAGTGTCTCATGGGCTCATTTGGCTAAGGTAGCTGTGTTGGAGTTAGCTACAGATTGAGAGTTAAGGAAGAACAGGCCATACAGTGGACCAGTAGCATCACAAATGACCAAAGTTTTTATCGGATACTATAGGACTCATTTACAGATGCATTTGCATCCAAAGCCTGCTTTGTCTGTCCCACCTCCTGTTGCAAAATGTGTGCCTATTAATGTTGGTGAACCTTGGAGCCAAGGTAGCTCTAGGTTTCTCACAGTAGAATGTGTGCATAGAGTCAGTGATCGGCATGTGAGCAACATGTTGCCCACCAACCCCTTGGATGTTGCTCCCAGTTGAATAAAAACCATGTCAACTGCCAAACAAAGCCTCTTATAGATGCCAGTCCACATAGAGGCTACCAAATAGCCAATCAGAGCAGTTATTTTGCTCCACCCAGGAACATTTTTTATGCTTGTGTAAGTTGGGGACCCCGGACATAGACAAAGCAAACTTGCACCTAAGGAACCCTGTACAGGTGTAATTTTAATTACAACTGCTGAGAATTAGGTCATTTTTGACCCAACTGTGTCCCAATTGTGTTGAAATGTAAGTGTAATTGCACAAATTTTGGTGCAACTGCATCAGGAGCATTGTCCATCACTACCTCTGCTGATTGCATCCAAATTGACCCATATGTTCATAACTTGCCATACAAAGCCATTCCCATAGGAAGCAGGGAATCATTTGGGAAACCCAGTCTACATCATGCCAAGTGTCTCTAGAGACAATCACTGGTGTGGCTGTAGAAGACACCTACTAAAGAGACCTACACAAAGCATCATTTTACCAGCTGTACTGTCTAACAGCATTTACTTGCTGCCAGAAATTAGAGATGGAGCATTGTGCCAAAGTGATGACACAGAAGGCTTTCCATGTTGCAGCAGGCCATTCTTATTAGATTGATCATTAACCCACATTTTCACATTTAATTGACTGCTGTAACATGCAGTTATTGTGTGATGTATACAATGAAATAGGCTCAAGTTTCCTCCATCTGTCGGTCATCTACCACTGGCCCAGAGGTGACAGTTGCTATTCTAATGTTTTACAGTTCTCCTAATCCGTCCTGCTTCCATTTATATAACTATATAACTTTAATGGTTCTCAAATTTGCTGTTCTTACCTCCAATGTCCAATCCCTCTTAGAAAACACATATGGTTGGTTGTATTTAGTGGTTTCTAGTCGCCTATTCCAATCACTTCCCTGGACTTCTCGACCTCCATTTCTTCTTTGCAGGCGTGTAGCATACCCCCTTGCTCCTTTGTACAGTCAATGAATAATAGATTGAACTCATCGTGGAAAATCATATGATCTCATGAAAAGGTTATGTTTGTCAGGAGTGTGGAGTCAAATACAACTAATGGATTCCCACGTGTATAGAACTAGCACAAGCCTCTACTATATATCCCGATATCCACCACTGCAACCTTGTCCTAAAATCCCTGATTATCAATGTTAGTAGCAACCAATTTAATGGATATAATACATTTTTTAAGCTCTGTATTCAATGAGTATGTTTTGCACAACACATTGGTGCAAATTCAGTAACCGGTGAAAATTCGCCAGCGCTGGCTTCGCGCACATCGCAACACTTCGCCAGGCATAAATTCGCCTGGACAATGCTAATTCACGAAGATCAGAAGATGCGCACAGGGTACCGAACGCTGGCGAAATTACGCTCAGTAGTTCGAAGTTACGCTAGCGTTGGCTAATTAGCATACGGCGTGCAGTTAAAGTACAATGGCTGTAAATGTTGCAGCAAATACATTACACTACACAAGCCTGGGAACCTTAATACAATTATATAAAAGTTGTTATAATGCCCAACATATATGTCCACAGTATAGTTTAGGTGCCATATGTTAGCAAATGTAGGGGGAAGGATGGAACCCCAAAAACAAATTTACTATCTTTTTCAGTCTATCACCCTTTAAATAGGAAAAAAACACCAGCGTTTTTTGGGACTTAGAAAAAGTTTCAAATATTTTTTGAGGAACTCCTATCTACTCTATTGGACTTCGCCTGGTCTGAGGTGGCGAAGGCAAGTCTGGCGATAGAGGTAACTTTCAGTAAAACCAAAAACCTAGTGAATTTGTGTAGTAACTCTCTTTTGCCAGACCGAAAATTCGCCTGGCGTTAGAGTGCGAAGTTGCGCCAGAGTCCATCTGCAAAGTGCCGAAATGACGTGAATTTCGCCAGCGTTAGCCACTTCGCCCTTTAGTAAATTTCCCCCATTGTCTTTACTGTTGAAATTTCTTACTGTGACAGATGTATTATTCTTGGACCTTGTTTATGCTTTGTTACATATTTGACGTTCTCCCTTTCCTTGTCGCCTGGTGCTAAAAATCAAGCAGATTGTTTTGTGCAAGGTTTCAGCACCATGGGGTGAAACATATGTTAGCTTATTTTACCTGTTCAGAGGATAATGTTCAGCGTTCTTGTATTGTGTAAGCAACATTAGCTCCCCGTTAGTTAGAATAGTTCAGATGAAATGCATTTAAAGGGGAAAAGAGCATAAAGTTTGTATGTTGGATGAAAAGAACCATCTACCAGTCTACAGAGGATAATTGTGAAGTTTTGATTTACAAGGATACATTATTATCTTTTTATATATATATATATATATATATATCGCTCTCTCTCTCTATAATTACCCCTTAATTGCTCAAGATTGTTCATAGAAATGAGTCTCTAATCCCCATTCAATGTTAGTCCGCTGCACACCCAATTCAGCTAAAAGAGAAAAAACAAAACGGATTGGTGGAAGTAGTCAGAAAAAAAGGCACCGCCGAAGTAGCCAATATTATAGACAAAAAATATAAAAACTGACACAGTACTCAAAAATGTAAATGCAAAGATTATATGTATCCACCATGGCTCCTAATGTTCTTTGGATGGGCCAGGCATGAGGATTCGGCCATATCCTAATCCTGCTGAAAAAGGCTGAATCCAGGCCAAATGAAGCTGTCCTATGCAACAGAGCTTCCAGATAGATCACCACATCATATACCACATGGAAATTGGGACTATATTATAGTGTGAATCCTGCCAAATACCGAACCAAATCCTGGATTCAGTGCATCCCTAGTAATTTGCCCCAGCACTGTGCAGAACAAGTTTTTGTATCTGTCTGAAAAAATCTTATGATTCCTGGGAAATGCCCCATACTCCATACTTATCCCTCGCTGCAGATTCTTCTAGCGGAGTTCCACGCATCCATATCCTTTGTAAGATGACTGAGAGATCGTCAATTTCCGTGTAATTCCGCACATGCACAGTTGTTGTATACCGGCAAACTGATCCAACTGCGCATGCGGATGCGGAAGATGGATGCGTGGAACTCCGCTGGAAGAATCTATGGCGAGGGGTAAGTATTGAGTATGGGGGGGGTCTACCTAGGGTGGGGGGTACATTTTTTTCCCCCACAGGTTGAATTCTCCTTTAACTAGAATGTATGTGGCCTGGGGTCTTGAGTCCGGATGATGGATTTAAGCCAAATATCTTAGTATTCTTTAATATTTTAAAGAATCACTTTATTATTACAGGTATGGGATTATCCAGAAACCTGTTATCCAGAAAGCTCCCTATTATGGGAAGGCCGTCTCCCATAGACTCCTTTTATCTAAATAATCCAAATTTCTTAATAAAGATTTTTTTCCCTGTAATAATAAAACAGTGCCTTGTACTTGATCCCAACTAGAATATAATTAATCCTTATTTAAA
This sequence comes from Xenopus laevis, assembly GCF_017654675.1. Taxonomy (NCBI): domain Eukaryota; kingdom Metazoa; phylum Chordata; class Amphibia; order Anura; family Pipidae; genus Xenopus; species Xenopus laevis. The sequence continues at coordinate 14,209,834 of NC_054381.1, forward strand.
CCAAAACCTTTCTATTGGGTTTAAGTAATGTTTAAACAAACTCTTAGCAGGCTTCAAGTATGGAGAAATTTCGGAAAAACCAATTAATTTTCTAGTACACTTGTAAAGAGTCAAATTACACAAAGTTCCATTATACTGAAAACCCCAGGCCCTAAGCTTTCTCGATAACAGGTCCCATACCTGTATTTTGAATCATATACTTCTTTAATTTCAGGTCACATAATGGGAGTATAATGTGTTATTTGTTCTTTAAAGGGCACCTATCACAGCCAAAATCAAACACATATTAACAATCTGACCAGTACAACATAAACACTTTTAATCAAGCTACATATATAGTTTTTTTGAAAGAAATATATATAATATAGTTTTTTTGAAAAAAACTGCAGGTTTTAAAAAATCAAAATTTGTCAAATGGGTTCTTTCACTGAGGGAGGCCATACTGAGACTATAACAGAGACTATAATATGCAAATTTCAGGAGCATGCTCAGATTGTAACACTGCTTTGAGTATTCTACCCAGAATGCCTTGCTTTAGTAAACTCCTCCACTAGAAGTATCAGGAGATTTCCCTATCTTGTCCCCTGCTGGTGATGTTATTATGCAAATGAAGGGCACACAGTAACTTCCAGCAGGTGGCAGCACTACTGTACAGCAGCTAACACACAGGTTTGGCTGATTTGAAAATAGCTTAGAAGGGTTGATAAGCAACAAGGAATTTCAACTGAGCATGTGCGAGATTTCAGAGCTGCAGTTGGCTGGGAAGATATAGGTAGGAGGAGCCAGTGAAATCCAAGATGGCTGCCTCAGCTAGAACTGCAGTGGAGATAGGGGAGATCTTGCAGAAGGAATAGTGAGCTGATCATTTACATTATACAAACAATTCTAACTGTTTTAAAAATCGGATTTCTTGAACTTTCACATAGTGTATTTACTTAGGAAATGATTTTACTTATGATTGGTGCCCTTTAAGACTGTTCTTGTGTTGATGGACAAGATGAGCTGATGCTGAGACAAAACTCTCAGTAGCAAAGCATAGTGAAACCTTAAAGCTGTATCAAGCCATAAACTAAGCAAACTTCATGAACCTACTTATACCTTCTGCTAATGGAATGGTGTTCTAAATAGACATATTAAAACCATGTTTGTGATTTTTAACATTCAGTTGATAAGAGGGATACCAATTATTTAAACAGGGAGTTTGATTCACCAGCTGATTTACATGGCGTTTAGTGATGGGCGAATTTGGGGTGTTTTGTTTTGCCGAAAAATTAGCGAATTTCCCAAGAAATGACAAAAAATTTTCAAAACGGCGTCCATTTTTTTTGACGCAGGTGAATTTCTGCTGGTGAATTTTTGGGGCGGTTTCGCAAATTTATTTGCTGGCAACGAATCGTGGGAATTCGCCGCAAATTCGTGCCTGGCGAATAAATTCGCCCATCACTAATAGCGTTGTTTTAAAGAAATGAATTTCAGGTTTATTCATGTTGCAATCTCATTTCTTCTCTCTCCCTTCTCCACCTCTTCACCCTTTCCCCATTCCCCAGTGAGCCATCTGTACTCCAGTTTATAATTGGCTTTCAGTCAGCCCTTGCTAAGCTTTGTGCTATACAAGGGTCTACTCAATGAGGACTCAAATGTGCCTTGTCAATACAATGATTCTGCACATCTTCTTGATTAGACCCAGGAGTTGTTCAAGGTTCAGCTGTTATGGTCATCTATAAATAGGAACATAAATAAATCAGCAAATACAAATTATATAATTATAGGAAACAGTAGCCTAGCAGGCAAACATCTTGACACCAAGTAATATAAAGAAAAGCAAAGAAGAACAAAGAATATTGAAACTCTAGCGAACAGCTTTATTAATATCTTAAAAAACACTATCAGTTCATATTGTATGTAGTGTGTTGCTCATTATACATTAGTGCCCAATCCAATACTAAAGACTTTTTAAAGCAATCTTTGAAGCACCATATAGGAAGATCAAGAGAAGTTCTGCACCTGGGTCACACCTAGGCCTCTTTGGGATGGATAATCAACATCCTCCATAAACTACTATTGCCAAAACTATTACCATAGTTGCTTATGCCCAACACAGTTCTCTTTACATACACAACAAAATATCTACGTTCTGTATATAGTAGCCATTGGTTGTGACACAAGCTTCATTTATGAACACAGCCACAGTGCAATCACACAAATGTTGAGATTATTGATGACCCTCATTCAAGATACTTGCATCCAAGCGTGCACCTTGAAATGTTGTATAATTACAATTGTACTAAACCCATTGCCTTTGACTTGTTTGCAAGTGCACATGTTGACTCTAGGGTTGCCACCCAGTTATCTGGTAAGACACCAGTCAAGGCCTTGGCCAGTATTACAAATTTACCAGTTCCACCCTTGATCCAGCCTCCATGATCTTACCTCGTTTTGTTTGAATGGTCCAGAAATAGTGGTAAATCCTGCCCCTTTATATCCAAATGCTCCAATTTGTGTCATTGGCCAGCCCATTTCCATCACAGCCCCATTCCCTACATCTTTGCCCCACCCCCACTAGTCCACCATCCAGTACTCCCTGGTCAGTAAATCAAGCTCCCCAAATGAACCCTTGATCTTTCTACTTTTTCATCTGAATGATCCAGAATAAGTGGTAAACTGATGCCCCTATTCATCACAACCTGCCCACCCTGGTCGGAGGCATACCTAAATGATGCTGTGAAAACTTGCAACTACTGCCACCCCAATTCTGAGTTATTGGGATCCAACAGTGCATTGCATCAATAGGGGCAGCAGACTTGAAGTCAAGTGTTTGTTTGACACCCAGTGAGCTCATGTCCAATGATACATCATACAGTCTATAAATACAGAGTCTACCATTGCCCTTTCACATTATCATTGATACACCAAGCACCACAATTTCTCTATGTCTATTCTTTGGCTGAACTGACAGTTGGGTTAAATGTCACTAAGCCTTTGGATTATTGATATTTTGGCTGTGTACAAAGAGTTGCTGTGTATGTGTTAAAGATCTACATTAACTGGAAGAGTTTGTGACCACTATTTCTTCCATGGACAAAAAAACACTTGTTTTCATTTAACCAATCCAACCCTTAATTATGGATTAAATGCCATACATTATTCCAACCAGTGTTACCGGAAAATTCTCAAGAAAAAAAATGTCATTCGAACGGAAGCTAAACTATAAACTATGGCTTCCTTTAATTTTGTTGTACTTGCATTATTAAGTTATTAAGTTATTCTGCACAGAGAGCCACAGTCTCCGAGGAGGCCCATTATCTGGATTCCAGCTTTTATTTTGCTGTATAAATTCCTTTTGTTTATAAAACAAAGAAAATGGTTGCCATGGCATTTTTTCAATTGAAAGTAGTTTCTCTGCTGCAAACATTCCTTAAATTCTAAAAAAAAAGTGTCCGTTGAGAGTAATGATCATCTGAAATCTTGCCTCTAAATTGGGATGTCCATCACAATCATTGAATGACTCAAATCCCAGTTAAAAGGTGAACCTCTAGGGATTAGAATGGTGCTACCATGGGACATTTGAATCAGCATTATAATGTTCATATATGGATTTATAGAACAATACATTTTTGTTGTTCAGCAAAACAAGGAAATTCCCTTGTCTGAAATATATTCCTTTGAAAAGCAAAACAAGTATTCACCAATTTCCAATGGTAATTTGAACAATTAAACAAGGTTCTGTTTTATAAGGGGGTCATTTACTGAGACCCCTAGATGCAAGTGTAAGAGCACATAGGGGAACAAAATCCTTTGTGAAAGATTCGGCCGAATACCGAACCGAATCCGAATCTTAATTTGCATATGTAAATTAGGAGTGAGAAGGGAAAAAAATTAATTTGCTTGTTTTGTAACAAAAAGTCCCTCCCCGCTCCTAATTTGCATATGCAAATTAGGATTCGGCTCGGCCTTGCAGAAGGATTCGGCTGAATCCGAATCCTGCTGAAAAAGGCCGAATCCTGGCCAAATCCCGAACCGAATCCTGGATTCGGTGCATCCCTAGAACAAAAACATGTACATGTGTTCATTTAGAAAGAATTTGCATCTAGGGTCTGCACCTTGCACCAGATAGAAGATATCTGAAAATTAGAGCTCAGCCCTGTCTGCTAATGAAATGCGGATCAGCTCAAAACCAGTCAGTGATGGGTGAATTTATCCCGTTACGCATCACCAAAAATAAACCACGCAAATTTCCTGCGAAATTTGCGAAACAGTGAAAAATCGGCAAAACGTGAATGTTGAGGACCGCGTCAATTTTGATGCCCACATCAATTCGTATCAATTTTGATGCCCGCATTAAAGTCAATGGGCATCCAAATAGTTTTGACGCAAACGACTATTCCGACCGGAGTCCAATTTTTTGGACGCTGACAAATTTTCCCTCCTCAGTTTCACAAATGTATTTGCCGGTGGTGAAACACGAAAATTCGCTACAAATTCGCACCTGGCAAATTTTTCGCCCATGCCTAATCAAAACCAGTGATGGGCGAATTAGTCCTGTGAAATTCATGAAACGACAAATTTTGAGGCCCGAGTCAATTCGCGTCAATTTTGACACTTGCGTCAATTGTGATGCCTGCATTAAAGTCAATGGGCGTCCGAAATTTTTTTGACGCTGGTGAATTTTTGCTGGCGAATTTTCAAGACAGTTTCATGAATGTATTCACCAGCAGGGAAACGTAGAAATTCGCTGCAAATTTGCACGTGGCGAATTTATTCGCCCATCACTACTCAAAACCCATGGTTTGGGGATGATATCCATACATTGTTTGTGGGCTGCTGGTGGGTTCAGGCTGAACACTCCTGCTACAACCCCCATTGGTCGCATCAGAGATGATTAGGTTGGACGTAGGTCTATAAAAACTGGTGGCTCACCAGGGTCAGCATTTTGTTGGCCCACAAAATACCAACGTTGGGGAGTGTAGGCACCTCAGTTGAGTGTGGGGTGGTGGACAACTGACATAGGGGTTGCGGCAAAGCCCAGCTGTGGCCCCACCTGAGCTGTACTTTTATCTTGTCACGGCCGTGGTGGGGACCAGGTAGGGAAGTCGGGGCAGCAACAATGGCTTCAAGCATGTGGACAGGGAACCACCAGGATTTTTCCCAGGGTCCAGCTGACCAAGTCCAACCCTGCACAACACTACCATCTACCATAGGACTGCCTGTGCAAGTTAATTTGTGCAGGTTAGGTATGCTTAGCAGGCTGGAGGAAGATTTTTTTCATGTGTTTTCACCCCTGTCCCTCCCGAACAGATTGTAATCTTGGGTCAGATGCAGTCTTGCAGCAATTCTGGGCACATTGTAAAATGACCCCTATAGGGTCATCATTTGATGCAGTTAACTCATTAAAGCTGCAACTTTTGCTAAATATTTAAGAAAATGTTAATAAAAATGTTTTTTAATTTATTTAATTTACAAATTTGAGATTTGGGGCAAATCCTTAAAAATGTAATTAGAATGAAAGTTTGCCATCTGTATTAGAACCCTAGTTTGTATTGGAACCCTAGTTTCTGTGTGTTTTTATATGGGTGCCTCCATGACAGGTATTTTACAATACAGGGAAGTTTCCTCGTATCCAGCGATGCACAGCAAGAGACACCTGAAAAGTTCCAACACCGAGCAGGCTGAATCACTTGTCTCTGACTAATAGCAGCCTGCCTTTAGCAGAGCCATTGACTTAACTCTGTAGTTGCCAGAAAGCCCACAGGAGCAATTACAAGGGCCCATTGTTACTCCGAACAATTTAATTACTCAAGCATTGATTTGCTTAAAACATGTACATTCATTATGGATCCTCTTTAAGACTATTTAGGAAAATATTTGTTTTTGGTTAACCCTCGAAGGAATAGTATTAACAAGTCCTGCATGGATGTATGATTTATCCCCTTGATATTAATCCTAGAAAGACTCCTCAAAGGGAATGTCAACCCAAAAAATAGAAAGAAATAGAAGAAAGCATAATTCTAAACAATTGTGCAATATACATTCATTACGAATTTCATATGGTTTCTAAATTATTTTTATATGTATTTCTATTGAAAGCAGCATTTTTTGCCTTTTATTCTCGGCCCTGATTGCTCCGATTTTTGAAACAATGTAAGGCAAGCAGCAGTAACGTAACTATGTGGGGGCGGTCCTAGGTGTGGGCCGTGCACCCGAGCCACACCCCTCCGTAGTGATTTTTTTAGCGGCTACCGTGGTGCGTGATCTGCCAGGGAGCCCTGAGGGGGTGCGGGCCCTGGTCCAATTGCATCCCTGCTCCCCTGGTAGTTCCACCAATGACAAGCAGCTGATTCACAGAGCTGTCTGTCTTTGTATTTTGCAACATGGTTTAAAAAATAACAACCAGAGGATGAGCAAATGCAGAGGTTACATTTTTTTTTAATAAATGTGTTTTGGAAAGTTGCTTAGAATCATGTTTTCTTTTATCTGGCATTTTTTTTTTAATTTGGAGGTTAACTTACCCTTCAATTGCATTTCCAGAGAAGGGGATATTAGCAGCACAGTTAGCACTGATGGGGTTAAACTGGGCCAAAAAAAACCCCCGAACAGGCAGTGACCTTAAACACTGGGCTGCTGCCCCTGCTATCCAATCAGACTCCGCATTACATCGGGATGTCTCTTCCAGGGAATCAGTCCTACAAGAGGCAGGCTGTGCTACCTTATTGCTGGCAGGGTTCTGAGCTGGTGCATGCTCCGTGCATCTGACTAGAGAAAGAGGAAGGAGGTGGAGTGGAGAGAGAAAGAGAGCAGGAGGGGGCTCCATCGCTTGGTTGTCTCCAAGCTAAGCTCCTGCCAGAAGCTGGTTGCCAAGCAGTTATCATTGTTTCTGTGATGCAGAGGCTGTTGCTAATTGTAAAGAGCACAGCATCTTTCCATCTTCTGCGACTTTAGTTCTGTGTGTGTGTGTGTGTGCGAGAGTGAGTGAGCTTCAGCTTAAATCTCCGGATTTGTGCCATGGAGTAGTTACTCCTTCCTCTCGCTTTGGGGCATTTAACCACACACACGCTGAAAAAAACAATATTGCTGGTACTTCGGTGGGCACCAGTAGGGCACCATGACTACAGCCAAGGAACAAAATGCTTCAGGGAAAACAACTCAGCAGCAAGAACAGGTAACAACATTACATTTTTTGGATTTTATTATGGTGAAGGGGTTGTAACGTTGGCTCCGGTTTGGGATGACACATATAAATATGCTGCTAGTTCTCCACCTGAGTCTCAGCTTAACAGAGGGACCTGCCATGAGCCGAGCTCGGTCGCTCGCAGTTCTAGAGTTAGCTATTTTTAAACATTGCCTCTTTTCATCAATAATTTATGCCCACCCTACAATGAGCCCTGCTCTTGTTTAACCGCATTTTATGTTTAAATTTAAATTTTTTAAAATGCATTAGCAAAGTCAAAGGCTTGCTCTTGGAAGTTGTTGAGTTGCTTTTTGTGTGTTTGTGTGTAACTATATTTTATTTACATATAAATTGACTTTAATTCAGGCGGTAGGGAGGGGGAGAGGGATTGAATTGAATTCTGTTTCTCACTGTGCAGCTTGGGATCCAGTGTCCTGCAGCACCGATACCCCTTATGGAAAGTTTCATAGGCTCGTGGTACAATCAGGTCTGTAGAACAAATTCGCCCATGCAACAAAGATCTAAGGCAACACTCACAGGAGAAAAGGGAAAAAAAGCAGTTTTGTATTTCTAGAGAAGGGGGGGTAATATATAGGTTCTGCAAAGAGCCTCAGTCTCTTATTTCATTCCTGGAAAATACAATTGACTGTTTTAATCAATAATGAAATAACCTAAGAAGACGGAGTGTATTTGCCAGACTATAAATTAATTCATCAGCCAGATCCTCAACACCTGATCTCCAATGTTGTCCATGAGAGTCCCAAACACAAACATGCAGTTTGTGTTTCAAGACTTGTCATTAAAAAAAGAAAATACAGATCAGATGGTCTTCATGTCACACTGACAGCTGACCTCTAGGGTGCCGGAGGGCCCTCATCTGAATATTGCATTATTTAAATAAAGGATACCACTCTGGAGCTTTGAGGACCTTATTTGACACCACAAGGGTTACAATACAGGAAATGGTTTGTCTAAAATAATTGAATTACATTTTTGGTGGTAGGAATAAAGTGGCTGTTTTCATAATTTTTTTCACATATATAAAATCTACATTTATGTTAATATATTTTAAATAGAATTGAAATATTGTCTATTTAGATTTTAATACTCACTATATACAATTTTAAGGACTTTTTAATTCATTCAATCCAGGCAAATATGCGGCAAATTGGAGAGGCTTCAAATTGGGTTTTTTTTTTTGCCTTCCTCTGGATCAACTGGCAGTTAGGCAGGTTCAAATAGAGTTAAAAGGTTGTACTTGATGGGCATGTGTCTTTTTTCAACTTAACTTAATATGTTACTATGTAGCATGGAATATGTTTGGAATTTCTGAAGTATATGGCGTCCTATAGGAACTTATAGAAGATATGTTTGTAAATAATCCAATGCATACAATTTCTGCACGCTGCACTATTTGTGCAAATTAAACTTGCATTACACTATGAATGAATCAATGGCTCGTATTGCAGAGGAGAAGAAATCTTAATTAGTGTCGAGGGAAATGCTCGGTTGCGTCCAAGATAAGGGCAGACCTGATTTGTAAACTTTCTGAGCCCAACTTGTGTGTGATTAATTGTTCTTTGGTTCCTGACCTTGTTGCATTGGTGCACAGTGCATAGCTAAACTATTTAGCAGCACATGAGTTGGGGAACATCTCTCTCTCTCTCTCTCTCTCTCTCTCTCTCTCTCTCTCTCTCTCTCTCTCTCTCTCTCTCTCTCTCTTACTCAGTCATTCACTGTGTTACTTGGTTTTATCACATCAGGGGATACCAAACTGCAGTATTATATAAAGAAGACAGTCCATTTAGAAACAGCTGCTGCTGGGCAATTGATGGGAAATGTCCTATTTTCTATATCTCTTGCCGGCACTCGCCATAGGAGACAGACATTTCAAAGCAATGCAAGTTTTACTATTCTTGCAGTTGTCCAGCTGAATTAACTACAAGGCGGTCAGGGCATTGATAGGTGATAGAGTGCAAAATATGTGGGATTTTGGCGTGTGGTCTAAAGTCAATATGCTGGAGTCTACAACATGCAGTTCTATACACGAACTATACATATATACTATACATATACCAGAAGCAAATGGAGATCTTTACTTACTTTACACCCTAACTTAAGGCCCCCATACACGGGCCGATACAAGCTGCTGACAGTCCGAGTCAGCAGCTTATTGGCCCATGTGTGGGGCCATCTGACGGGCATTCCTGATCGATATCTGTCTAAAAGTTGGGCATATGTCGATCAGGAAGGGTAAAAAATCCCGTTGGATCGCAGCCGCATCTGTTGTGTTGATGCAGTCCTGCTATCCGACAGCCCGTATAGCCTATGATCAGCCCTATATTACCCACCTCAGTGTAGGCATATTGCAGAGAGATCCGCTCATTGGACGACATCGCTAAACGAGCAGATCTCCCTGTGTATCTCCACCTTTTGGGTTACCACCTGTCTGGACAGAATTCCCTAAGATTGCCGCAGCAACCAAGCAATCACCGATACCCACCGGTCAGAACTCTCAATGTCACTACCCTACCCAGTGACATCATCATAGTGCCCACATCCCGGGCCCACACCTACCAGCAGGGAAAGATTGTTACCCTAACTAGAATGTCTACAATGGACAGCAATATAAGAGCCTTTCTTCTACCTAATATGATAATTGGAGTAAATGAATAAGTGGTCAAGCCACAACATACTAATTCAATAAGGCCTGGGTTCCATAAACTCCTTTGTGTATTGCTTGCAGTCTTGGGAAAGTGACTATGACATAGCAATAGATGGTGCCCGACTTCTTGGAAAGGGTTTGGACTTTTAAAACTTCTTCACAATAGAGGTTGTCTGCTTGTCGGGAGCAGTTATCTCTGCACAGGACCAGTAATATGAAGCTTCTGAAGCATGGATGTCCACAGAATTGGGCAAGAGGGGCAGTTGCCCCACCCTGACTTCTCCAGCTAGTTTCAAGAAATTTCTTGTAAATTTAATTCCCAACAACACAAAACATTTTCATACTTCCCACCCCAAGACAGGCCTTAATTAGGTTCTTCTGCATTGTCATGAATAGGTTCATCTTCAGTGGGATGCTACCCTATGTGATATTAGCTTACTTGCAGACTTCCATGTTCTGAAGCTTAAACTTAGATATCGTGATTGAGATTATGTGGGCACCAGTATAATTTATCATCCTATGCATCAGGCCCAAAGGTTAAGCCATAAACTCTATGGGGAAGGAACAGCCTATACCTTAAAACATTTTATGTGTTGCTTTTGTATAATTAGTAGCACTATGTAAAGATTAAAAATGAGCCCAGGCTCCAGCTTACACCTTTCTGTGGGCATACAGGTAGTACATACATCATACTTGCATCCCTAACATTTTAATGATGATGTTTTCGAGCACTCGCACGAGGATGAATTGGTTTGCCGATTGAAATACTAGTCCAAAGTGGATATTTATATGCATTCTGCTAGTGGTAATGGATTGCTGCTCTTGTATCTGTTACAAACCAGTGGGCGCTGAGAGATATTGTGAACTGCATACAAAGTACAGAAACGTATAACACCGGCTATTAGCTGTTGATATGATGGGTCAGGTGTGCCTGGGGTGGGAGAAATAGAGGGAGTTTGACGGCGGAGTTTGACTCACTTAGCCTAACAGTGGGGGGCGGGGGCTGCATTCTAAGCAAAGCTTGTGGCTGCTTCAGATCACATTGGAAAACTGGAAACATCACACATGTCTTCTGTTAGTATTCCTAGATAGAACTATTTTTTAAAAAGTGCTTAAAGCTGAAATTTAAACCAAAAACATTCCTTGGTAGGTCTGAATAGTGTTAAGTTACATTGTGGAACTTTTTTGGGACACCCTAGACCAAATTAAATTGGCAAAAATTAATTATTATTACCATCGAGTGGCAGGCCCTGCCATTTTCCCTACAGTGATCAACGATCACATCAATGCCGGCTGCCCAATGGGTAACAGGTTACTGGCACTTCCAAATTGAGCGTCCCAATTCTATTCTACTGATTCTACTATACTATTCTACTGACTCACAGTAGAATAGGTTTTGGTTTTATTTTCTTTTTAAAAAAGACACGAAGCTTGATCAAGTCTGTATCACTTTAATGTCCTATGTAGGAGATTTCTCTAATTCGAGGTCTCCTTGCATAGGGTGTGACTTTCTTCTTCCTCTGACATTTCTGCATTTAATAGAATAAAGCTCTCAAATTATTCCTGCCAGTAAATATTAGGTACTATGTTCAATCTTTACCTAAATGCCCAATATGTTGTACTGCAAAAGCATCAGGGGGTTAAGGCTAAATAATTTAAATCAGAGATGTCCAACACATTGCATTCCAGTAGATGTTGTTTCCAAGACCATTGCACTAACCTTGTTTCCAGTTGGATACAGTCTGGTTTATTTTAACCACAGTTGAGGTCCAGAATTTGGATATCTATGGTTTGCATGCTAATAATATCGTAGTTACAGCATGGTTATGGCTTAGAGTCAAGTGAAAATATCCTTTCTTCAATGCTCAGCTAACAAACTGAAGGAGATAGATATTCATGAAGGCAGCCCTGGAACAAACACACTTCATTTTTTATATTCAGTAGAGAAGTATGCAATTTTTATAACTATCTGGGATGATCTGCACAGACTATGACACTTTAAATGTCTGCTTGCTCTATTTAGCAGTGGAATGTTGTTTTTACTTAATGCCAGAGGTGCAGGAAGTGTCTGCATGGTGCTATATATAAATTGGAAAACTAGACAAAATTAGATTTTATTAGCATTGGAACAGGGGAGAAGAGCTACAAAACTATCATCTTGAAGAGTTCTGAGGTTGTCAAGTTGGGAAGTTTTGGTGCACACAATATGGAACAATAAATATTTCAGAAAATAAAACCACATTTTGCGCCTGGATAAAGTTCTTGTCTTGCAAGGAGTCCACTGCCAACTTAGGCAATATATATGCAGAACCAAACTGGCCAATGAAGGCTCAGACCTGGTTATTTGATCATTGAAAAACAACAATATTTGCAGTCTCAGTTATGGTCTTAGGTCTTTTTTATCTTTGGGTTATACCATAGTTACACACTTTTATTTTAGTACTTGTGTCAGTCACAAGTTACCTTCAGGTTGATATTCAATTATTTTAGCTTATGTTTAAAGCACCAACATATTATGCAACACCGTACAAAGAACACAGTATGACAAATGATGGAATAAGCATAAATAGAGGATGTGATGAACTGCTTTTGGCTTATTTAGAATGTGAGTTCTTTACTGATCTCCATTTATTATAGTTAAACAAAGAGGCAGGTTTATTGTGATTTGGATAAACCAAAGGGCCCTTGTTTCATGTCAAAACAGTTAGTTCTGCAGTGGGTCTAGAAAAGCTACATTAGAGGTCATGTTTTCAGCACTTTGCCTGCCCATCAGTGCATCTGACCATGCCTTGCACTATAGAATGGAGCACAGGGATCTGCATTCACTCATGAATATAGCAGAGCTATCAGGTGAGGGGAAGGTACAAAATCTTTTGCCTCCTGTCTTTTAGCCTTTCCTCATTCAGATGTCCAAGTAGTTTGGCAGATGGAAAAGACAGGATTGCACTGAGTCTATCAATAATATGTCTTGGACACAGCCCGGCAGGACCATGGTCCACAAGTGTTTCTTGAATGAGCCCTAATGGACTAATTTGGCTCTAGCTCTTATGCCCGGGGTTGTGATAAATTACCCTATCAAGTCAAGTGATGTCACATCTCTTCTGAGCCTTCTTAAGCCTTTTTTTTTTTACTAATATTCAGAATGCTGTGTAGAATTTGTGAAATGAGTCAGGATCTACAAAAGACTTACTTCAGGCTAATTCCCAGCTCCAGATTGGATTTGAGCTAAACTGGAAAATAATGTGCAAAGAATTAAAGGTCGGTTACAACTGAAGTAAAATGCAAACTCTCTTTTTCAAATAAATGAATGATATAGGACAGTGATAACCAACCAGTGGCCCATAAGAACATAACACTCACCAACCCTTAAGATGTTGTTCTCAGATCCCTCAAAGAAGGTGATTATTTTTGAATTCCAGGCTCGGAGGCAAGTTGTGGTTGCATAAAAACCAGACACTGCAAAATACAGCCTTCTGAAGGTTGTCAGTCCACAAAGGATGAAATAGCCCTTTTTTGGCACCCCAGAGACTTTTTCATGTTTGTGTTACTCCCCAACTCTTTTTACATTTGAATGTGGTTCACTGGTAAAAAAAGGTTGTAGACCCCTGATATAGAGCAACCAAATATCATTAATAAGGAACATTAATGCTAACTCCCTATAAACAAAAAAAAAAAAAAACAAGTTTCTTGGGAGGCCTCCTCCTGATCTTCCTAGTCAGACACTGAGATGGCTAGAAGCTGTTTTATTCCAAAATGATGAAAAATTACATACAGTATAATTCCTATTTAGTAGGATCCCCTTTCCTACTAAGCTAATTCTTTTAAAAAATAATTAATTTGAGAATTAATTTTTTTCGAGTTTTCATCAGCAGATTCACAAAATAATGATCCAGTTATCCAGTGCAAGTGATAAAGTTAATCAAGCAGTGGCAGTTTCAAGTTCTTTTCAAAATCTGAACAATGAAACGCCATAAAGGAACTTTATCATTTATAAATTGATAAGTGACCAATCAAATAATTTTATATTAATAAATGTTTCTTTTTTTGCATTGCATGGTCTGATAAACCATTTGGGGTCCAGTTTTTGGCTATAAAAAAAGTAACAATAGAATTACTATTGGGTTGGGATGAAAGGGTAAACTGAAGGTTTATTATAAGTTTAGGGCAAGAATAGGGAAACTAACCCCCTTTTTTTTATAGCCGTGAACTGTATCTGTTGGAATTCTCATAAGAAAGGGTTAAATACTATATAATCCAATTTTTTTACAAAGGTTCCAATATGGGATAAGAGCTCACAAAGACTAAACCAAATCCAGATTTAGTTAATTTTATAATCTGTTAACTGTTCTCATTCACACTCATATCACATGAGCAAATCTTTTGGGGGAAATTTGCAAAATCAACTCCTAAATTTTTGTATTTTTACTACTCACCAGCTAGTTGCCACAGATCCAATAGTAACCAGTGAATTCCGATTCTCTTGGATTTTGAAGAGTCTCGTGCTTATTCTCCTTGCAAAAAAGCATCAAATATGCAGAAAAATGCACTATGGAAAATTCATGAAACATGAATGTCAAAGCTTTGTACAAATCCTGATTCATCCAAATATATTCTCTCTTCTCTAGTCTTGACCTAAGGGATTTTAATTCTGGGGCACTGACATAAAGGAATGTGCAGATTAAACAGACTTGACAAACAGTCGGTTGTGATACAGAAAAAGGATTTAGTGGTGGATGTTCATAATGTTGTGAGTGTCTGAATGCCCAAAGGGTGATGTTTAGCCGTTGACACAATTGTTGCAGACTTACATGATCGGTTGTCATATTGTGGTGTCACTTGAGGAAAATCCCTGTTGCTTTAGGAAATAGAATATTTTGAAGCTGTATAAGGATCAGTAACTTCCTCTATCAACTACTTGGTCTTGAACATTTTTGACTCTCTTCCCAATATCCTTGTTTTGAAGAGTATATCTGCTCAACACAATGTAAAAAGCATATGCAAGCTCCATGTGAAGACAGTGTAGGAGATGGGAAATGCAACCGGGTTGGGTTAGAGGGTATACTTGCCCTAGGAACTAGCAATCATGTCTTTCCATTATCACAAGGATAAGAAACTTTCAATTGGAAGCCTTATTAACACGTCTTCTAGCCTATTATTATGTGATGTTTTTACAACTTTTTAAGGACATTTTCAGAACCACTTCATTAAACTATATTATATATATATATATATATTTCTTCTTGCTTAGTGCACGTCTAAGCTTGGTTACCCGTCCCCAAGGGTTCACTGAATGTGGAAATATAGAAACTAACAACTAACTGTTGTTGCTGTTATTTCTTTTTCCCCAGCTAAATACAGCTTTATACAAAATGGGTCAAGACTTAAGAGGGAGAAATACAATACACTGCTTTCGGGGAAAAAAGAGACTTGGGTATTAATTACCCAAATTTTAAAAATATTTTACCGGCTTTATAAAATATTCAGTCCTCTGGTATCTTTTTTTTTTTTTTTTAAAAAAAAGCTTGGAAATAAATTTAAAGAATAATATAAATATTAATAGAAAATATGTTCTTTACATTTGCACAGTAAAACATACAGAGCAAAATCTATGCATGGGAAATATTTTTATTTACATATTGAAGTTTATTTACATAAAGCTCATTGAAACAGTAACATTATTAACCAGTTTTGCTTGCGTGATGTGGAGGCCTTTTAATTGAAAGTCAAATGTTAGTGGTTTTAGAGGTTTTTAAAACCACGACTAACTCAATTTCTCTAAAACCATGAAGTCATGAAATTTATTTAAAAATTTGAACTGAAATAACTCAGACTTTTTCGTATTGTTGCAAAAAAGTCAACGTTAAAAATCCCCGAAAACCTCTAAAACTATGAAACCATTGACTTTTATGTGATTTCAACAGGTTTGGTACTTTAATTCATAGAATCTGGAGTTTTCTGGAATAAGAGGTGTTGTTTGTAATGAGCTACACCATGCCTAAAGTCTACTAAAACATTTAGGGGGTTATTTATCAAAGGTGTATGTGAATTTTTTTTATTCTAATAAATTTGAATGTACTCGAATGGGAGGTTAATTATGATGAAAACTCGAAAGTCTAATATTTGTTGAATTAGTCCCTACCCGAAAATTCTAATCCAATTGAAATCAAATTCGAATTAAGTTTTCCTCTAAAAAAATGGAATGTTAGGAAGGCAATTAACATATTCAAATGGTTCAACAAACCTCTGCAATTGACTTGTAAATGAACTCAGCAGGTTTTAGAAGGCGAATATTTGAATTAGAACTGTTTCCATGGTCGAGGTGTGATAAATTTCACATTCAAATTTACATTTGAGTCGCTGCTTTTAAATTCAAATTTGTGAGTCTTGACACAAAAAAATTGAAAATTCCAATTTACCATTCAAACCTTTATAAATCTGTCCCTTCAAGATGTATTTATCAACAGTCTCATTTTTGTGCTTTTAAAGGTTTTTGAAACCACAACTAAACTCACTTTCTCTAAAGTCATGAATGTCATGAAATTTATTAAAACATCCAAACTGAAAAGCACAAACGGTAAAAGTCGCGGAAACCGCAACTTTTTCGAGTTGACACATAATAACTACAACTTTTTCATATTGTTGCACAAAAGTCAGCGTGAAAACCCCCTGAAAACCATTAAAATCACAAAAAAAGCCAGTGACTTTTACATGATTTCAACAAGTTTTAGCTGGAGTATTTTCGTATCTGGAATTTTTTTCAGGTTTTTTTTGTCAGCTGTCTTTCCTTTTTCTCTGTAGTAATAAAACTGTTCCTTGTACTTGATCCCAACTAAGATGTAATTAATCCTTATTGGAAGCAAAACCAGCTATTGGGGTTATTTCATGTTTAAATGATTTTCTAGTAGACTTAAGGTATAAAGATCCAAATTACAGAATGAACCATTATCCAGAAAACATTGGGTCCCAAGCATTCTCCATAACAGGTCCTATCCCTGTAGTAGAATTTTGCCATCAACATGGTTTTACTCTAGCTTAATTAATTGACTACAAAGACAAAGGGGTATATTTATCAAAGCATGAAGTTAGAGATCAGCACAGTCCGCTAGAATGAAATACCGCCTCTCTCCATTCATTTCTATGGGATTTTTAAAGGAGTATTTATCAAATGGTGAACTTTCATTTTTACCCTTTGATAAATACGCCTTTAAAAATCCCATAGAAATTAATGGAGAGAGGCGGTATTTCACTCTAGCGGACTGTGCTGATCTCTAACTTCATTCAAATATAGCCCAAAGTATTGCTATAAATACGAAAAAAATATGTTTGTGTATATAGGATTCTCTATTTCAGTGCTGAATAGCACACTTGTAGTAATAGATGCTATATATGTATCAGATAATGTACTCAATGCGCTGAGATAAATGAAACAACTTTTCCGAGAGAAATGCAGTTGCTTTCAGCAAGGGAATGGCTTTTATAACACTTGGTATTACTATTTATTGACCATATATGATCTCTTAGTTAGTTATAGCACTCTAAATCCCAGTCCATTGCGAGTGACTGATGAGTATGGACTATTGACAGAGTGCAATGGCCGGAGCTGTAGTGTGCAGTTACTTCAATAAAGAAATCTATTGCATTAGAAATGTACATTACTCAGGCGAAAGTACAGTTTCTAAACTTAAACCTTCCAAGGCCTATTATATCATATTTCCGCTGAAGGAAAAATCATTTGCGGAATGAAAATGTTCTAGTCACATGCAGATACCTTCTGACACGGAGCAGTTGAAGGACTTGACAGCCATTGATGTTTGCAGTTGAGTTCCATTGCAGTTTGCAGCAATCTCGGCATGTTAACAATAGGCTGAATAATATGAATGCGTCCGTTATAATCATTCGAATAGAATGTTCCGTGCACCTTTTCATAAATTATGCTCCAACATTAAGCTAGAGGTGGGTGTTTTACAGTCACTGAACAATAGTAGGCAGAGGATTTATAACACAGTCATGTTAGTTATGTAATTAGAATTGTTAGTATTTTAT
This sequence comes from Xenopus laevis, assembly GCF_017654675.1. Lineage (NCBI taxonomy): Eukaryota > Metazoa > Chordata > Amphibia > Anura > Pipidae > Xenopus > Xenopus laevis. Next base: position 14,227,707 of record NC_054381.1, read on the forward strand.
GATAAGTTGTTAAAAAGTAAAATGTAAAAATAGCATTGATGGGGGTTATCTTAACTCTGGCATCTATAGTCAGTCTTGTACTTTATTTTGCCAATGCATGGCACACCGTGTATTGACAAGTCACAACAAATCACAACATTCATTTTAAAAAGGCATGATGTTCTATTTAAATGGCAAGACATGGTGGGCCAGAAAATGTTTCAGTTGATTTAGCTCCATCTGTACACAATTGCCTTGATCTAGAACTCTGAAGTTGTTTCCACTCAATAGAGCTAAGGATAGGGATCCCCAACCCTTGAGCCAAATGTAGAACAATTTGGAGAGCAACAGAGGCATGCAAAATGTTCCTGGGAGTGCCAAATATGGACTGTGATTGGTAGCCCCTATTTGGACAGGCATCCTACAGGAGGCTTCATTTGGCAGTACACCTGGTTACTGTGCAACCAAAACTTGTCTCCATGCCAAGAATCCAAAAATAAGCACCTGCTTTGAGGCCATTGGAAGCAACATCCAAGGGGTTGGAGAGCAACATGTTACTCAGGAGCTACTGGTTGGGGATCACTGACTTAAGACATATTGGAAGCAATAGAATAACATGGGCAATGTTTGTTCCATAGCAGCCAATCACATGTTTGCTTCAAATTAGTTGCAATGGTTACAAGACCCTGTCATCAATACACCTTTTCATACATTTCTCCATTGTATGTTTTTTTAAAGGCTGGGAGAAAAGTGTTGTGATGTATACACAATTACTTTATTATTCAGGAATACATTCTGGGTATTTGAGTATTTTCCATAAAGTATGCCAATGCCATTAGGCAACACAATCTACCAAACCCCTGAGTATTTCACTAAGGTCACTTGCCTTTGCATTTTATAATGTTCTCTAAAGGAATTTCCTTACCCTTGGGCTCAGCACTTGTTAAAATAAACTGCTCCTGTGGGGCTGCAGTTATAATTTCTCAGGGGCATGGAACCATGAGATCCCTGCTTATACAGTACATTATTGAGAACTTTTCTTTAAGGAAGAGTAGAAAGGATAGTTACCCTGGGTGTCTAACACATCAGACAGAAAGCAGAGATCTGAGGTTTCAGACCCCAAATTTTTATATATTTATGTTGCACCAAGTGATGTACCGTGTAACTTGGGCCTATAAGTAATAGATCGGATGAGATCTGCAGTCGGCTGAATTGGGATTAATTTATACTGCATTTAAAAATGTTTTGCAGTCACCCAAAAAACATATTTGGGAAGTTAATGGCCTGAGCTGGCATTTTACAGGCACATTATTTCTTCCCTTACTGTCACTTTATTGGCTAAGCTTCTGTGCTCGCTTAAATACACAAAGAAGGGGGGAAAAAAGGCCATAAAATAAATGTCTGTGTAGCAGCTTGCATTGACTTTTCTTGCAGAGGATCTGTTTCCAAATTTTTAGATACAACTGCACGGACTATTCTGGGCGCATTATTGATTTACAAATGAGACATAACTGAGATGGCTTGGGAACATTCTGAAATCCTCAGCATATTCCAAAACTGCAAAAAAACAAATTAATGGGTACAATAATGGCTAAACTTGTTAAGACTGCAGATTGTTTAGGTTTTACTGCCTTGGAAAAGCCATTTGTAAACACATGAGGGCACAGCACACCCTGTTCCGTCGTCATGTTGCAAGTTCACTATGTCTGATCGAGAAGAAATCATAAAAAAGTCAAACTTGGAAAGAACTGAGAAGAATAATGGAAATAGTTTGTTGAACAAAATAAAGCAGAACTTTATGTGGCCCCTGACAGTATCTAACCTAAAGTATTTTTGTCTAAGAAGACCCATGAGGGGCAGAGTTTATGAGCAGGGTTAGGACGTGATTTGAAGGAAGCTAGTGGGGATGTCGGTAAATTTTAGTGCAGGGTTTATTAACCTTTTTCTTAGGGGATCCAAGTTAAGTTTGAGGCTCAGCTTAACCATCTAAAAGAATCAACATAGAAGTAATTGTGCACTACATTATGCTATTGTATTATTATTGACTACTGCAGCAGAACATTTCATTTTACTAGTAGAATGCATGGAGACCCACTATAAAGAGCACAGAGACTATGTGCGGGTATGGTGATGTGCGGGCCGGCCCTGTGGGACCCACGTGTGGGTAGTTTCGGGCCGACCTCGCACTCCCCTTTCCTGGGCACGAGCGGCTACGGGTTGAGCTCTTCTGACTGCTCTCCCTGCCGGTGACCTTACAAATGCCGGCTTCCGGGTTTAACTTTTATAGATGCACGCCTGCTCGCTGCCCCTTTTGTGATGTCATTGGCGGGGTGGCGCGGGTCTATAAAAGGAATCCGGAAGTCGGACTTCGGCGGGCATGGGTGGAGGGAGGGCAGGTTGGGTCGAGAAAGCCCGACCTGCACCGCACTATCAGGGACCCAATTTTGGGACATGACCCATAGGTTAAGAATCACTGACCCAGGCAACAATGTTTATACGCGCGACTATTTGATCCAAATGAATTAAAGTCAATGGGTGTCCGAATAATTTAGACGAACAACCATTTTTATGCGCACGCCAAATTTTTTTTGATGCAGTGGATTTTGCACCAGTGAATTGTCGCCACAGTTTTGCAAATGAATTTGCTTGGAAATTTGCCACAAATCAGTGCCTGGCGAATCACTACTTAGTTATTCTTTGGTTACATTGGGGGAATGTTTGATGGTGGTAATTCTGCTTGGGTTGGTTCGTCAGCATAATGGGGAATGGCTATTTTATTAGGAAAGGTATTATGATTAATTAGTTAATGTCTGGGTTGTATGCTGTAAGCTCACATGCAGTACCAAACAGTACCAAAAAAGTACTACCCCAAAAATCTTGAGAATTCAAATGAAGACATTTGGCAGCTAAACCAGGATGAGCATCTATAGAAATAAACCAATGGGGTGTATGTTCAGCATTCCATCTATTTTATTTCTTTTTTTGGTAAAAACATCAGAAATGGTAAAAAAGTAAAGAAAATGCAGTTTACCGCGTGATCAAGTTTTTTCCTGTGAATGAATACATTCATGTTTTTCTGATTGTATTTTTTTGTAAATGTACTAGAAATTAGCAGAAAAAAATGTGAAAAAAGGGAGTTTACTTGTGAATTGTTCTTCTCACACCAGAAGTTAGAGAAACTCTTATTAGAAAATGAATAAATTGGCCTCCCCCACACTAGGGAATTGTGTTGGTTCTGTAACTTTTAGTAAAGGTATGGGATCTGTTAGCTCCCATAGACTCCATTTTATCCAAATAGTCCATATTTTTTAAAATGTTCTTTTCTTTGTAATAATAAAACAGTAGCTTGTACTTGATCCCAGCTAAGATATAATTAATCCTTATTGGAAGCAAAACCAGCCTATTGGGTTTATTTAATGTTTATATGATATTCTAGTAAAATAAAAATCCAAATTATGGAACGATCCATTATCCGGAAAACCCACGAGCATTCTAGATAACAGGTCCCATACCTGTAATGTAAAGTTATGAAGTTTCGATCGAATCATCCCTATGTTACTAGAGTGGTCATTGGTCAGTGGGTGTTAGAGGATGGTCTAGGTGTGGAGGATTAGGTATAAGGCCAAATACCCCTCTCAATTCAAAACTTTATGAAGATATTTTGTGCACATATTATTCCATAACTGGACTGCATTCAGTTTACATACAGTATAATATAAACTTTAGTTTAAAAATCGTTGTAGGACCATGATTTTGATATTTGGGACATAATAAAAATATCTATTTTTTTTTTTGCTTTATCCAGCAACATGGGCGATGAAAAAATCTGATAGATCACAAATAAACTTAATAATGCAATGTGTGTGTTTTTGATACTACACGTGCCTGTGTGACTGTAATTACAGAGGCTGTTTGTAGGGCCTGGCACTCCAGCTGAGTATTCTTCAGATGATTCTATGAAGATGTAAATCCACAGTATCTAAACTTAGATCTAAATGAAGTAATTTCTACTTCTTTTTGAGCACTCTCTGCTGAATGTATTTAATGTGATCCTTTCTCCAAAGCACTTGTGAGTATTCAGCATTACATTCGCTCAGACTGTATAATGGCAGCTCGCTCTTGTGATGCATTTATTTCTTCTCTCGTCTCTGTGCAATACGCTTTCATGTCTATTGTATAAAAGAACCACAGCCATAGATAGACATAGACCAGATCAATATTAAAGTGGATGTTCCCCTTAAATAGAACTTAAGAGTTACTTAATGAGTATATGCCCTGCACATTCTGACCCATGAAGAGTCTTCATCAGGGGAAAGAAATATATACAGATGAAGCCACTTGGATTTGTGAGATAAATGCGTCATGACTCATGGTTAATTGAAGAAACTGCGTTATCTAAAGTCATCTTAACTCATTTAATGCATTTAACCTTTCCATTAGCATACCAAAGCACCATTGTGAACAATGGTGAATGCTTTAATTAGATGGGATGTTGTGACGCAGTTTTCTGTGTTAAATGAGATAAATGGGATATCTGTGTTTAGTTATTCTGTGTCAAACAGACAAACCAAAGTGGCTGCATCTGTACAAAAGGCAAGCCTTGATGAAGACCCATCATGGGGCAAAACGCGTAGGGCATATAGTCATTTGTGTATTTTTGTTTTTGTTTGATTGAAAGATGGCATTGCCTTTTCAGATATATCCTATAGTGATGGACGAATTTCTCCCAAAACGTGAATTTTGACACCAGCGACAATTCTGATGCCGCCGCCAATTCTGCCGCCCATTAAAGTCAATTGGCGTCTAGAATTTTTGCTGGCGATTTCGCAAATTTATTTGCTGGCGGCGAAACTCAGAAATTTGGCACGAATTCGCTATTGGCGAATAAATTCGCCCATCACTTATATCCTACTCTAAAATCTTTACCCCTATCCTAATAGATAAAATCCATGGCAATGTGATGGTGTGGCCCTTGGAGGGCTTGGTGTATGGGGCCCCAAGCATAGTGAGCTCAACAATGGAGGGTTTAGAGTTTGGATGCAGCAAAGAGAATGTAACAGGAGCTGTCTAAGGATGGATTTTTGTTGTGGTCTCAATGCGGATAGTGCTGTGAGCTGTGCCCTTAAAATTAAAGCAAGCTTTGTGTGTTCAGCTTGGGTAGCTTGGTATCCTGGCTTAATTAGTCTGAGATGCTGTGGATGCCTGTACCAGCTCTATGTGAGCCCCTGTGAATTGTGCCTGAGGGAAGGTATTGAAAAGCTCCGGCGTATGTCCCCTATGTGAGGACAGGTGTTGGCAGTGTGCCTCCTACATGGGAGCAACTAACTATGTCCAACAGGAGAGGTATTTGGGCAGGTAGCGCTACCTGGGGAAAGTTAAGAGCTCTTAGGGGAAAGGAACTGTGACTGTCTTTATCTGCTCGGAGTGGAGTGTGGGACTTTGCCTGGCAAGGACTGTGCCAGGTTTGGACTACCACACGTTATTGGTATTTAACTGCCTTTTTCTCAACTTTCTTTATTGTTTTATGAAACCCCACCATAATAAATACTGTGTAGATGAACTTTGCGCTAACCCTGTCCTGTATATAAATTTCCCATGGTTCATTTATCTGCTAACATAAACAGAAACCATTGGTGGGTTTTCCCAGCAGCTACACTGTAAAATGCCTCTCTGGGCTCAGGTTGTAATTTTTCCAGGAGCAGATCATTTTTCTAGAATGATAACAATAACAGGAACCGACCATATAAAAATAAATTGCATTTCAAAGTCAACACTTTCTTCCTGTTCCCTCAAGAATGGAAAGATAGGCACGCAAGGAAATGAGTTAGCTACAGTATGTGTCAGAAATGGAATACGTAAATATAAAATAAATGAATAGAACATAGCTTAAAAGCACTTACATGGTCTTATGGATCACATTGCAGTAAAAAATCTTTTTATGAAAGTGAGTATTTTATACCAGAATTTGATTCAGAATTAGTTAAGAAAATTGTTGTAAGAAAATTACAAGTATGGGGTCCCTTAACCCGGAAACCCATTATCCAGAAAGCTATACATTTCAGGAAGGCCATCTCCCATACAGTACATAGTAATCAAATGATTCACATTTCAAATATTTCAACAAATATTCCCTTTTTCTCTGTAATAATAAGACTGTAGTACTTGATGGTAACTAAGCTGCATAAATTCATACTGGTGGGAAAACAATCCTATTTTTTAGAAGACTTAAGGCATAGTGAAATTAGTGATCTAAATTATGGAAAGATCCCTTTATTCAGAAAACCCCAGGTCCTGAACATTCTGGAAAATAGATCCTTTACATACTTACTGGTCCCCTGTATGTATGTATCAGTTGGGGAGGTTCTGGACCATACAAAATTCTTCCTAGAAACATCATAAATTAAATTATCAATTTTGTTTTAATTTAATAAAATTTATAATACAAAAATTAAAAAATAATGTGTGTGTTTATATATACCGGTATGGGATCTATTATCCAGAATGCTCAGGACCTGGTGTTTTCAAGATTACAGATCTTTCCATAATTTGGATATTTATACCTTAAAGTGATACTGACACTAAAAAACAACTCTTCAAAATATTAATGTACATTAAGGGGCTGATTCACTATGGGTCGAATATCGAGGGTTAATTAACCCTCGATATTCGACTAGGAATTGAAATCCTTCGACTTCGAATATCGAAGTCGAAGGATTTAGCACAAATTCTGCGATCGTACGATCGAAGGATTATTCCTTCGATCGAACGATTAAATCCTTCGAATCGAACGATTCGAAGGATTTTAATCCAACGATCGAAGGAATAGCCTTCGATCAAAAAAACTTAGGAAAGCCTATGGGGACCTTCCCCATAGGCTAACATTGACTTCGGTAGCTTTTAGCTGCCAAACTAGGGGGTCGAAGTTTTTTTTAAAGAGACAGTACTTCGACTATCGAATGGTCGAATAGTCGTAGTCGAAGGTCGAAGTAGCCCATTCGATGGTCGAAGTAGCCCAAAAAATACTTCGAAGTTTTTTTACTTCGAATCCTTCACTCGAATTTAGTGAATCGGCCCCTTAAAGTTACCTATAGGTCATGTTGATCATTATTCGATAATAGAGCTGCCTTTGTACATAATTGTTACTTGAAGCACCTTAACCTGACTGTCACTTTTGCTAACCTGACTGCTAGGGGCAGATTTATCAAGGGTCGAATTTCGAAGTGATAAATACTTCGAAATTCGACCCTCGAATTGAAATACTTCGACTTTGAATATCGAAGTCGAAGTATTTTTCACAGCATTTGGCCATTGAACGATCAAAGTAAAATCATTAGATTTAATCATTCGAATCGAACATTTTGAACAATTTTAGCGTACGATCGAGTGATTTTACTTCGATGTGTGAAGAAAAATGGTCTAGAAGGTCCCCATAGGCTAACATAGCACTTCGGCAGGTTTAATTTGGCGAAGTATTGAAGTCAAAGTTTTTTTAAAGAGACAGTACTTCGATTATCGAATGGTCGAATATTCAAACTATTTTACTATTTTTACTTCAAATTCAAAGTCGTAGTATCCTATTCGATGGTCGAAGTATCCAAAAAATGACTTTGAATTTCGAATTTTTTTACTTTGAAAATTCCCTCGAATTCACTTTCGACCCTTGATAAATCTGCCTCTTAGAGTTTCTAAAGCTAATGGACTTCTGCAGCACTAATATGGCAGCCGCCTCATAGAGGAACATGGGTAATGGATAGGTAATGTAAAGCATCAGGCAAATACTTTCATGGCAAAATTATAAGTATCATACAAAGACAATATTATATATTATAAATGTAAATAAAGGTTTCAATTCTGGTGACAGTATCTCTTTAAGTCTACTAGAAAATCATGTAAATATTAAATAAACCAAATAGGCTTATTTTGCTTCCAATAAGGATTAATTATATCTTAGTTGGGATCAAGTACAAGCTACTGTTTTTTTATTACAGAGAAAAAGGAAATCATGTTTAAAAATTTGGAGTAATTGGATAAAATGGAGTCTTTGGGAGACAGCCATTCCGTAATTTGGAGCTTTCTGGAGAACGGGTTTCCAGATAACGGATCCCATACCCATATATATATGTCTGATATGGTTCATAATGAAGTCTGGAAACTCAGAAATTGAAAACATATAGTTTTGTAATTTCCAAGAAAATAGAGAATATCTTTTCTAATCTCTCTCTGTTCAGGAGATCATACAATTGCACTGTTTGAAATATTCATTAGTCCAAGATATGATAGTCTGTAGGAAAGAATCTGAGATGGGAGCTTCCTTCGAGCTTCATCAAAATGCTTGTCAGACCCGTAGAACAGAATTAATTACTCTGCATATAGGCACAGAAGGACAAAAATATACTTTTCCATGTATTGGTTAGTTTTATCTTCTGTGACATTTTCTGTTTGATGTTTTCTCTTTCACAGACGACTTCTGCAAATGCTTATCTTTTATAGCACCGGGAGAGAAAAAAAAGATTTGCGTCAGTTGATAAGATTCTTAATTAAGTTATGTCCAGTACTGTTCCTCGCATTCCTATTTCACCTTCACTAATTATTATTTTCCCAAACCTCCATGAATATCGAAATGTTTTTAATTTTAACAGTTTTTTTTTTTTTACAAAAGTCGTGCAACCTGTAGCAATATGCAATCACTTTGAAATCATGGAGGCCTATTTATTACAGGTCCAATGTTAGTGTTTTTAGAGGTTTTTGTTACCACACTTAAAGAAACAGTTACATCAAAAATTGAAAGTGTTTTAAGGTAATAAAAATATAATGTAGTGTTGCCATGCACTGGTAAAAATGATTGGTTTGATTCAGAAACACTACTATAGTTTATATAAACAAGCTGCTGTGTAGCCATGGGGGCAGCCATTCAAGCACAGGACACACAGTAGATAACAGATAAGTACTACTATAGTTTATATAAACAAGCTGCTGTGTAGCCATGGGGGCAGCCATTCAAGCACAGGACTCACAATAGATAACAGATAAGTACTACTATAGTTTATATAAACAAGCTGCTGTGTAGCCATGGGGCAGCCATTCAAGCACAGGATACACAGTAGATAACAGATAAGTACTACTATAGTTTATATAAACAAGCTGCTGTGTAGCCATGGGGGCAGCCATTCAAGCACAGGATACACAGTAGATAACAGATAAGTACTACTATAGTTTATATAAACAAGGTGCTGTGTAGCCATGGGGCAGCCATTCAAGCACAGGATACACAGTAGATAACAGATAAGTACTACTATAGTTTATATAAACAAGCTGCTGTGTAGCCATGGGGCAGCCATTCAAGCACAGGATACACAGTAGATAACAGATAAGTACTACTATAGTTTATATAAACAAGCTGCTGTGTAGCCATGGGGCAGCCATTCAAGCACAGGATACACAGTAGATAACAGATAAGCAGTGGCGGAACTACCGGGGGAGCAGGGGGTGCGAGCGGCAGTCCGTGCGCCACTGAGAAATGCGGGCTAATGCGGTGGTACGGAGGGGGACGGGACGGGGCCCGCCCCCTCAACGAATGCTACTGCAGATAAGCACTACTATAGTTTATATAAACAAGCTGCTGTGTAGCCATGGGGGCAGCCATTCAAGCACAGGATACACAGTAGATAACAGATAAGTACTACTATAGTTTATATAAACAAGCTGCTGTGTAGCCATGGGGGCAGCCATTCAAGCACAGGATACACAGTAGATAACAGATAAGTACTACTATAGTTTATATAAACAAGCTGCTGTGTAGTCATGGGGGCAGCCATTCAAGCACAGGATACACAGTAGATAACAGATAAGTACTACTATAGTTTATATAAACAAGCTGCTGTTTAGCCATGGGGGCAGCCATTCAAAGGAGAAAAGACTCAGGTTACACAGCAGATAAGCTCTGTAGAACATAATGGAGTTATCTGTTATCCACTATTTAACCTGTGCCATATAGACTTTTTTAAATTTCCACCATTGCTACACAGCAGCTTGTTTATATGAACTATAGTAGTGTTTCTGAAGCAAACAGATTGGTTTTATCAGTGTGGGCAACAGCACATGATATTTTCATTACTTTAAAACACTTTAGTTTTTTGGTGTTAATGTTCCTTTAAATCAGAGGTGGCAAAAAGGTAGATTGGGATCTACCAGTAGACTTTTAGTTGGTGATCAGTAGATCTGAAGATACTCAACAAACAGCTTGACTAAATTATTCTCCTGTATTATTCTTTTCATTCAGATATTTATTCTGTTAAGATTACATAAGAAATAGTTGTTTTTTTAAATATAGGAATATACATTCTCTTATAAAATCAATATAATTTCTAAGTAATAATTTCCATGGAAGAGAATGCTTACAGTGATATTATGGATATAAATCATAATGGGACAACATCACTAAAAGTAGACCCCCCCACCCATTAGTAAAGTATGGGCTCTCCTGTTTAGAACTCTATTTCTCTAAAACCAAGAATGCCATGAAAGTATTTAATAAAATCCAATACAAAAATGGGAATAGCTGCTGGAAAAATACGAAATCCACACATTATTTTATGAACGAATGAAAAATTTTAAATAAACATTTTGATCTCTGAAAACCTTTAAAACCATGAATGAAAGGCTGCTCTTTGCAAGTCTTCTACATGACGTAGACCGCTTTTACTTGCCATACTTTTGTATTGTAGATTTTATGGTTTTTACAAGTTCACGAGTTACAAAAAATTGTAGATTCAGTAACTATACAAAAAAAATTAGTTTGTGCTTAAGGGGCACATTTACTTAGGGTCGAATATAGAGGGTTAAAATCCTGCTACTTTAAATATCGAAGTTGAAGGATTTAGCGCTATTCATTCAGTCGCCTAGGATAACATGGATGCCCGGTAGGTTTTGGGTGGTGAAGTAAGGGGTCGAAGTTTTTTTTAAAGAGACAGTACTTCGACTATGGAATGGTCGAATAGTCGGACGATTTTTAGTTTGAATTGTACGATTCAAAGTCAAAGTCGTAGTCGAAGGTCGAAGTAGCCAATTCGATGGTCAAAGTAGCCAAAAAAAAACTTGCGAAATTAGAAGTATTTTTTATTCTATTTCTTCATTCGAGCTAAGTACATGTGCCCCTAAAAGTATGATTCAGAGAAATGATCTTTCTAGAGATGCACTGAATCCAATATTCTGTTCAGTATTCAGTCAAGATTCAGCCTTTCTGATTCCGCCAAATCCAAGTGCCTGGCGGAACCGAGCACGATTCCAAAAAAATCACACAAACAAGGTCAATTTTTTTTAACTGTGTGCTGCACACTTTATTCCTTTCTCCCTAATTTACATATGCAAATTAGGGGTTGTATTTGCCCCAATCGTTCACAAAGGATTCCTAAAGTAGTGGATTCTGTGCATCCCTAGAACTTTTATAAATTGGCCCCTTAGGTTCCAGTGCCGAAGTTGAGCATTCCCTGTTCCTAGCCTATACAACCAACATATACAACAAATTTGAATGAATTTAATTTTCTTTCCCCACTGAAGATCTAATACACCAATTTTAACAAAGCCCGTCACATGAAAGAATAAGGTTGTGCTTTGTTGTACACAAGCAGGTTGTTTCAACCTTTTAGCTTTAGACAAAACTTGGTTGACAAAAACAAAACTTGAAAAACAAACTATATTTAAGTCAATTAAATAACATCATCTCTTGAATTGACAGTAATCTACTGGAATACTGCTGGGAGGATGAAATTCCAGCCCAAAGCATTTTGGATATGGCATCACAAACATTGTCAGTACCCGACTTTAGAACAATGGGACCTCCTTTTCCAATGTTAAGGTTTCAGGTTTTTGTTGGTTGTACACAAAATATGCCGATATTGTTTTTCCTCTCCGTATTGGTTTTTATTTCTTATACTGCAAAAAGCTTTAACTTCATTTTCCAGTTTCACTTTGTAAAGGCTGTACAGTGAAAATGAAGTCATGGCATAATATCATAACACAATTAGAAGCAAGAAATCAAATTATAATGTGCTTTTTTTTTAATGTTACCTCTGGTTGAACCCACATTTATATTTTGGCTCTTTAATAATTGTAGTTTAAAGGAAATGCCTGTTCTTTTAAAAACATTATCTTCATCTAACATTATATAAATCAGGCAATATAGCCTGTATTATTTCAGCAGAGACCTCAAAGCATATGGACACTTAAGCTCAGCTATAGGTGGTCCTCATTTAAAGGGGACCTGTCACCCAAAAAAATTATTCCAAGTACTATTTTATCATGCTAGTCAAGCAAAATTAACTTTACTTACACTATATAAATTTGAATCTTGTTTCCATCAGTCTGGGAATTCATAATTATAACAAGCAGGCAGGAGCCATTTTGTGGACACTGTTATTAAGACAAGCCTTGTATCATCTCAGAATCTTGTTTGTGCACCAGAATGGGGGACCTGATGTCCATCCCCATGCCCTGGTTACACAATTAAATGGTTAAGAGAACGGGGGGAATGTGGGGAGAGCAGTGACATGTAGGAAGTGCTGAATGGAAAGTGAAAGTAATTGTCTGCCCCGCCTCTATGCCTAAGGCATAGAGGAGGGACAGCCAATATTTGATTGACAGTTGAGATTTTTAAATGAGTTGACAACAGCTATGAACGATTTAATAAAAAAAAGAATTTGGATTTCATCCAAATTTGTAATTTGAAAAGGTCTTTTATTATCCAGCTTTTTATGTCTGGGTGACAGGTCTCCTATAAAGATAAAGAAATAGAAATACAATTCCAGCTTGTTCATCTCTGACTACTATAATCTGAAATAACCTAAAACAAGAATGAAGGGTTTAGAGAATTTTAGATTTTAAAATTATCCCATCATTTAAAGGAGATATTTCAACCCTATCAAATAAAAATATGCATCATAGATGCATGTAGTGTTTCCTTGATGTATTGGATCAATGACACTATATTTATCATTGACACTTTTTTGACAGAATTGTGATGTCTCTAGTAGTGGCAGAGCCTGGGACAAAACAAACTTTGTGGCACCGTATTTGTAATTTATGTAGAGGTATCCAACCTGTAGACCATGAGCAGTCTTCAAAGTCTTCTAGACCAGCAGTTTGTCATTGGACAAGTAGTTGTTACAATATGGACTGTAGAACCTAAGTTGATTTAGTCGTGTTCAAAATGTCAATATTGGCATCACTATTGCACATCACCCATTTGCACGGGCAAATAATGCCCAAATATGCTCCACTGAGTTTTGAAATGACCCTCTGGTCCAAGGGGAGCCATGGTGCTTCCCATTTATTTCACTAGTATTTAACTTGTCATGTGCAACAGTGGTTAAGATCAATGCTATGAGTACAGCTAACTTACAGCTAACAACTAATTATAAACCATTAAGAGGTATGGGATCAGTTATCCAGAAACCTGTTATTCAGAAAGCTCAGAATTACAGGAAGGCCATCTCCCATAGATTCTATTTATCTGAATAGACCAACTTTTTGAAACGTATTTCCTTTGTCTCTGTAATAACAAAACAGTAAATTTTACTTGATCCCAACTAAGATGTAATTAATCCTTATTTGAGGCAACTCCAGCCTATTGGGTTTATTTAATGTTTACATGATTTTCTAGTGGATCTAATGTATGAAGATCCCACTTAGGGAAATATTCATTATCAGGCATTCTGGATAACAGGTCCCATACCTGTAGCTCATTTATATTGGGATGAAGGATGTTCTGTATAACTGCAAACTGTGTCCCTTAGTGGGCCAAACCCACACCAGATACGTGAATTGTTTTTGTAAGCTGCTTCATAATCACCATTGTTAGTATACTCATCCATAGTCCAATCATTACCAGTCACCATTGGCAGCCAGTAACTCTAAGGCTCCTTATGTAGGCAGAATATACAACAGATCTTCCCTTGTGCTACAGTCCTAAGACACAGACCAGGTCACAAAGGTGTTTAAACTATGGAACCCCCTGCCTTCCATGTCTTCAATTCCACCCATCCGCTAACTAGGTAGTTAGCTGACCTTCGGTGATTGTAATGCTAACCCTAAACTTGCTAGGTAACCTGCTGTCAAAATTAGTTGCTCTTCATTGATAAATGGACACATAACTGAGGAACTGTATGATGCAGTGCTCTACAACTTTTTCATATACTTCAGAATAAGGTCATTTACCCAGTTTCACCTGTGGCATTATGGAAAACCAGATGAGGAAAAATATATATTACTGCCTCCATTACCAAAGAACATGATGCTCCAGCAAATCAATGTTCTATTGCACTCTTCATGGCATATTAATCATACTATATGGGAGAGATGCAATCCCTGCAAAAACTCTAATATGATGTTTATGATTATGGGATACTGATTATCTTGCTAGGCTCTTCTACTTTTCTAACCTAAGGTGGCAGTTAACGTAATTGATATGTAGCTGTTGCTGAATGTACGAGCAATCTCCTGCTCTGTAATTTATTTACTGCAAATATACACCTCTTAGATACTGTTACTGTACTCCTAGACAGAACAGACTTTTTTTTTTTTAAATTAAGTTTTGGTTTGTTCCCTTTACTTATATATGTTCCCTAATTGGAGCGCGTTAATCCATCCCTTAATCTCAATTATAGATGTCCTCCATTTGACATCCCTTGGAGATAACTGATTCCCGTGTGTAAGTGGAGAAAAGCATTTTTTCTAATATCATTTTCCTTTGTTTGTCCTTCATTAGTAACCACATATTTACTGCATTTTTCCACCTACGTAGAGAAGATTGAATCCAAGCAATCTGATAGCTAGGAAAAATATTTAAAGTTTATAATTAAAAGCATACAATTATCTGTACTGTTATCTTTGTAATGATTTCTTTATTATATTAGTATTGAACAATGCATTTATATGATTTAAAAAAAATATCTAGCCACTTTCTCTTGTTACATAAAGGAGATTATTTCACCGTGCCGCCTACCAGTCATAGGATTCTGCCTGAATAGCAGAAAATTGGGCACAAGAATAGATTTCATAGCTAAATCACTGATCATTGCTTACAGGCTTGGGAGATAAGGAAGGGTAAAGAGATGCTACAATCTACGCTTTTGGATATTTTCTTATCTCCTTGAATTGGATAAATAACTTATCATGCTTGAGTGTTGTGATGTAGAAGAAATAGACCACAGATCAATCCTCCACAGTGTCTAACTGGTATGATGACCATGAATATACATTGCCATTTTCCATTATTCCTTTGTTTGTGCCTGAATAATCAGAGCTGCAGGAAAGGAAGTACCCTGCATGCAGATGATTTGCAGATGACATTTTTAAATGAGTGCAGATCAGCTGAGATCTAACAAGATCCCAGACTTGACATATGTGTGCAAGAATATAGTCTAAACCAGCGATCCTCCAACCAATGGCTCATGAGCAACATGTTCCACTCCCCTATTGCTCCCAGTGGCCTCGTAGTAGGTGCCCATTTTGAAATTCCTGGCGTAAATTCAAGTTTTGGAAGTGTATAGACATAGGTTTACTCCAACAGAGCCTCCTGCAAGCTAGCGGTCCACATGGGTCTATCAATTAGCCTATCACATTCCTTATTTGGCTTCCCCATGATTGTATGACTCCCTAACAGTTGTTACATTTGTGTAAGGCTCATGGGTAAAAAAGGTTGGGGACCCCTGGTCTAAATCAACCAACTGATCAACTGCTCAAGGTTCACCATGGTACATCGGACACTTTTGTGAGCTTTGCCCACCACATCTTTTAGTAGTTCCAGGATGTGTGTCAAAATGCCTAAAGGGCTTCATCAAGGCCTAATTCTCAAGTGTCATTGCCCTCTCATGAAATTGAGGAAGCTGAACCATTGAATCACTGTATCAGTCTGTGCCGGCCAATTAGGACAAACATGGTCTTTATCTCTTGGTATTTTCCAGTTTGTCTGATTGATATGCCTGATTGATATCTGGTGAGATTTGGTGGAGCTTTGATATCTGATATCTAGTGGAGCTCTGCTATCATTTTGGAGGCATGTCATTTTGGTCTACACAGGAGCCAAGTTGGCAAGTTGGAAGGCAATATCAGCACGTGTATGTTTCACGTAAAAAGTCACAAAATACTACAGAGGACATAATAGCTACTTATAGCCACACTTTTATTCAATTGTCAAAGATCACCATGAAGTGGAATATCATTCAAAATACAATGGTGGGTTTCAAATCTGCACTTGGTGTTTGACTGAATAATACAATTTCTCCTTTAGGATTTAATGCAGGATTTAAATTAGAAGTATAGGGATCCTGACAGTGAGTCAGATTTGAAGGCATATACTGTAAGAGCAGAACTGAGGATATCATTATAATCATATCATAATTCTATGCATGGTGGCTCAGAGTGTCGTAATGCATCCTGCTGTTAAGTCTCAGCAGTGACAACATTCCAAGTGCGTAGGAGGAGAGGATTGAGAAGGAATTAAAAACCACAACATACTATAGCTTGATTACTTGCCGAAGGCGAGATAGTTGCCAGTGAGCTACAATATAATGCAACATATTTAGTATCAAATTACATGGATAAATTAGGTTGATAATCTATCCTCGTTTTACTTTTTAAAAGTGAAAGTTTGGTGAGGTTTTTCTTCAGGGGTTTAAAAATGGGTGCCAAGGGTATAGCAATTAAGCAGTTGTAGGTTGGATGTATGTATATTAAAGCAAGGTGAAGATCATTAGAGAAGATGATGGCAGTAACACCTGATATGTTTGCCTAACATTTGGCCCTTCAGTTACAGTTTACTTAAAGTACAACTCTAAATACATTTCGACACAGGTATGAATAGTTTGGATTCTTCTAAAGCTCTTGAAACAGTGGAGTATAAAAGTTTGCTTCCTAAATTACAGTCTGTTGGTCTTTAAAATAGTGTTCTTACATAGACAGACAACTAGCTAAACCATCAGGTACAAAGGGTGCACTTTCTACGTGGAGTAGGGTTGATTCAGGGTTTTTCATTGAAGCACTTTAATATTATTTGTTTGTTAATGACTTGGGGGGTGGATATTCTAAGTATGTTCTGCATTGGTGTCGAAAACTATGTAGGACAACTAAATCTTTGAAGGATGCATCATCATGACACAGGAATCTGGACAGACTGGCATTCTGAACGGCCAAGTAGCAAATAAGATTTATAGTATATTTATAAATATACTATTTATTATTATTATTTAGAATAAATTAATTTAGAACAATTAGATATTTGACAAATGTCTGCAGGGTGTTGGGGTAAATGGGTAACTGTGCTTCAGTTGTCCATGGTGTTATAAAAACAATAACACAATGTTGTACTATTTTCCCTGTATTGATGCAGACATCGACTTTTTTTTAACTTTAAGGGGGTTATTTATCAAGCTCCGAATATCCGAACCTCAAATAATTCATAGTTTTCAGAGCAAAAAAATAAAACTTTGAATTATTCGAGATTTATTAAAGTCCGAATCTGAAACCCCGGCTTCTAAAAGCTCTCGAGGTCCAGTATAAGTCAATGGGTAAGTGTCTGCGCTGATGTCTGTCCCGAAATCCAATGATTTCGGGGATTCAGAGCTAAAAACTCCGAAAACTCTGAAAAAATCTTAGTTTTTGTGGAAAACTCCAAACAATTTGGAGTTTTCGAAGTTTTGGCCGACACTATTTATTCTGGCTTTTTTTCTTCATAAATAAGGTCCATTTGGGTATTCGGAGTTGCTCGAAGTTGGATATTAGAAATAATGAGATAAATTTGGAGCTTGATAAATAACCCCCTAAGTGTAAGACTTACGCTTATACTTTATGGGACAGAAAAGGCATAAAATACAGTAAGCTTAATAAGCATTGTTCAAAGCTGTAAGTAAGTGTTATTTAGGGGCATATTTATCAAGGATCGTATTTTGAAAATTGAATTCAAAAAGACCAACCGAAATTAAGTCAAAGCTTTTTTTGGTAGAACTGGTCCATTTTCAATCAAATAGGTCCATATTCAGCCAAATTTGAATCGTTCGAATTGAAGGATTAGCGCATTTGATCGAATTCGATTCAAAGTTTTCCCCCCAAAAAACTATTATTTTTCAAAGTCCACCAATTGACTCCAATTAGGTTCTAGGAGGTTCCCCATAGGCTAAAACAGAAATTCGTCAGGTTTTAGATGGCGAATGGTCGAAATCTAATTTTTAAAGAGACAGTACATGATAAATTTTGATATTTGAGTTTTCGAATTTTTTTCAAATTCGAATCAAAATTGTACTATTCCCTAGTCTAAGTACACAAAAAAGAGCTTGAAATTCTGATTTTTTTCATTCAAAATTCGACTCAAACTTTGATGAATCTGCCCCTTAATGTTGGCTAAGTCTATGAATATACAGTAAGTGGATAATGGTATTTATTAATTTGTTGTACATTTTGAACCAGCTCCTTCTGTATGTGCAGTGTAGAGCCTGTTTTCTGTCTTCTGTACGATTTTCTCTTTCTAATGTTAGAGGCTGTTCATCTCTTATGTGCTCATTGAAGTCTATCCTGTAATATCAAAGTGACTGGCTGAAGGTTGTGCGATTGCTGGAACTCTGGAGGTATAAGTGATGGTCTATTGACTCCTTGTAAATATGTTTGTTGGTTCTGCTCTTTGATAAAAAATGGTATTATCAAGGTAATGTATTTCTGTGTTGACTGTTATGCCGTGGAGAATTTGATGGATATACTTCTTATGGAATCCCTATGATAAATTCTTTATTGGAGTTAGACCTGGGCAATTTTTTCAGAAAATAGGTATACGGTTCTATGAGAACTCCTCTCCTCTTTTATAATCAGTCTATCATGCTGTGCAGGACAAGATGAAGAGGGTACATATTAGGCAACCATCCTTATATTTGTTCCTTTATAACCCAACATCAATCAGTTCTGCAAATGTGTGTGGATTCCAAAAATTCACTGCTGTGAGAAAGACTGGGGTTAAAAATAATCTGCCCGCGCAAAACAATTCACAAAGTGTTTCAGAAGGGGCCAGGGTGCATGATTATGTCAGTTTGTCTATAATAATAATAATAATTCCCCCACTCATTCATTATATGATACTCGGTCTAAGTGGTGCTTTCTCATATAAAATGGTTTAAGCGGATAGAGTTAATCAACTCAACGTGGAGGAAGTAAGTGCTGAAAGGGTTACACTCATTTGTGCTTTCCTTCTTCATCCAGAAACACAGAACATTGTTGACTTTTGGATTCCTATGGGTTAATTTGGATCAGATGGCTGAAAAGAATACTCTTTGAATGCAAATTCAACATACTTTGTGCCATATCATTAACCCCTTGGAATCCAGCTCAGAAAATCTACCTTGAATATTCAGAGAAATCCTTTGGGATAGTCAACGCTTTATGTATTTACCCTGACAAAATATTTTCATCACATCTTTCTGACATATTTATTTGCCTTTATACATATTATCATAAGTAGTAACGAGCGAATCTGTCCCATTTCAGTGTGCCGAAAAACTTTGCGTTGAAGTCAATAGGCAATTTTTACACGTACAATTTTTTCCTCGCTCCAAATGCCTTAAAGTCAATGGGCATTTTTTCTTTTGCCAACTTTTTTGTCACAATACATTAAAGTTTTTCTTATGACGACTTTTTTCGTCCAAATGCATTAAAGTCAATGGGGTTTTTTTCTTATGGCGACTTTTTTTGTCCAAATGCATTAAAATCAATGGCCATTTTTTCTTATGGCGACTTTTTTTGTTCTAATGCATTAAAGTCAATGGGGTTTTTGCTTATGGCGACTTTTTTTGTCCAAATGCATTAAAATCAATGGGCTTTCTTATTATGGCGACTTTTTTTGTTCTAATGCATTAAAGTCAATGGGGGTTTTTTCTTATGGCGACTTTTTTTGTCCAAATGCATTAAAATCAATGGGCGTTTTTTCTTATGGTGACTTTTTTTGTCCAAATGCATTTAAGTCAATTATGCCTTTTTTCTTATGGGCTTTTTTCTCTGCAAATTTTTCCAAAAAAAACGTGAAAATCAGATTTTTTTTCCCACAAAGCAAATTTTCGTGAAAATGTAATAATAAATAAATGCAAAAAAAACCCAGAGCGGATTTGTTGAAAAAAAAATTTTTGAGATGAATTTGCACTCAGGATCCCATACCTGTACTTGATTCATTTCGGCAAATGTTAAATTTTTTTGCATAAATTGTATTTTGCATAGTTACAAGAACTAAGAACCGTGCATCATACGCATGCTGCAGTAATGAGCTACATTGTTCATATGAATATTTTTTCGCTGAATGAATTCCATTTTTCATGGAATGCCTTTGTCATTTTTCCCTATATATTGTTTGCAATATGTAGATAATTACATAAATAATCACAGGGAAAAGCATTAACTTAAGGATTTTTTTTGTTTGCCTGACCTTCAACAAATATTAATATAATATGAATTAATTAAGAATGTTTCATTCTATCATAAAAAGCAACAATAATGATTTATGGCAGTAAAAAATGACTTGGCTGTATAAGTTCAAGGTGGATTTAATGCTACTGTATGTAACACAGATACAATTATATGTAATACAAGGTCAGTGTGGCTTTTTCAGATGTACATAAATGACCATGTTAGTTAACATTGCAGTGGTCCTTATATTGTACAGACAATCAGTGAACTGCCATTGGTGAACATTATGGTTCTCCAGGACGTGCTTGAGTATTTTTCTATGATGCAGTCGTTCTGTTTCCTAGAATAATCCTTGATTGATTTAAATTATTGGCATTCCTTCGACAGTACAATAATGGAAAGGGATCAGCAGACCTTCTTTAAAAAAAAGTATTAATTATACTTGGTTGATTAAACCAAAGTGTTGTAATGAGGTCTTGGTCATGAGTCAGAGGACTTGTGTTTTTATGGGTTGTGTGTAGGTCTGAATTCTGTTCAAATGTTTTTATTTATTTCAGCTGGCAGATACAGGGGTAAAATAATCAATGGGAAAATAAAATATTCTCAGCAAAGTCTTCAAAAATTCAACTGCCAGGACTTTTGCATTTGGATACATTTTTTTGAGAATTTTGTGGGTATTTTTTTCTTGATATTTTACTATCTAAGGGGCATGAAAGTCAATTTCCACATTTCGGCGCAAGCAAATTGATTCACGAAACTGTGGAGAAAATTGTCCCGCATCAAAATGGTTGCGTGTCAAAATTATTCAGGCAACAATTTCCTTTAATGTATTTAGACAAAATAGTTGCACGTATAGAAATTGTCGCTCGCGTCAAAATTTACGCGCATTATTTTGACACCCATTGACTTCAATGCATTTTGCAATTTTTTCACCATTTCGCACATTTTTACGGCACAGAGTCGCCAATCACTACTAGCCACATAAAAAAATATATAATAATTTCACCACCATTCCACCATACCCTTTGTATTCATTCATATATATACATTATTGTCCAAGTAGGAGTCTAAATCTGGATGGCCTTCATTCCTTCCAAATCAAATCTAAAACTTCTGTATCTGTTGAACTAAACAAATGATGTTATTGTATCCACATATAATTAGTTGAAAGACAAAGCATTTTGAGTTCTCTGCTTAAGTAAACATCAAAGATTTAGACAAAAAGTTAGGGCAACTTTAGAAAATGAAGTGCTCCAAGTGCCATCCCACCGGGGATTTATATTCTAACTGGGAAGGCAGGGGAAAGCAGTTCGAGGAGATTAGTCACCCTGAAGAAAAGGAGATTTGTCGCTGGGCGACTAATCTCCCCAAATCTGACCGTGTGTCTCTGCCCTAAATCAGGGTCAGAAAGAATAATTTATCCAATTATTGATCTGCCTTGGCTACTAATTAAACCACCAGCGCTCCAACAAGCAAAGAACCCTCTAGGAAACCACTGGATTATTAATTCAATATCCTCAAAGAAATCTAGCCAACTTTTTTTTTTCTTGAAAAACATTCCCATGAGCAACCAACTAACACATTTTTAAAAGACCCTAAATTAATTTAGGGGCAAATTCATCAAGGGTCGAATATCGAGGGTTAATTAACCCTCGATATTCGACTGGGAATGAAAATACTTCGACTTCGAATATTGAAGTCGAAGGATTTTGCGCAAATACTTTGATCGAACGATCGAAGGAATAATCGTTTGAATGATTCAAAGGATTTTAATCCAACGATCAAAGGATTATTCTTCGGCCAAAAAAACTTAGTAAAGCCTATGGGGACCTTCCCCATAGGCTAACATTGGGTTCGGTAGCTTTTAGGTGGCGAACTAGGGGTCGAAGTTTTTTCTTAAAGAGACAGTACTTCAACTATCGAATGGTCGAATGGTCGAATAGTCGAACGATTTTTAGTTTGAATTCTTCGATTCGAAGTCGAAGTCGTAGTCGAAGGTCGAAGTAGCCCATTCGATGGTCGAAGTAACCAAAAAAACACTTCGAAATTCGAAGTTTTTTTTCTTCTATTCCTTCACTCGTAGTTAATGAATTGGCCCCTTAATGTGTAGTTTTCTATATTTTACAGTTACAGTTTTTACAGTGTTAAATATTTACCACCAATTATTCTTAAAATTGTTTAGTGCTAAAAAGCAAGTTATTTACTTACTATTAATACTTATCTGTCTTTTGCCGCATAGAGGACCGTGATATATACAGTACTGCAAAAACGAAGAGGTCTATTCACTAACAATCGAATTTTGTTTTTTTTCTAAGAAGCTCTAAAAATGTGTGGTTTTCCAATTTCTTTAAAAGCTCTAAAAATTCTAAATGTATTAAGTGTAAAAACCATGAAAACCACAAAACATAACCAGGTAAAAGTTGACAAGGTCCAATAGAAGTCAGTGGGAGCTGAACTGATCCTATTGGACCGTTTTAAATCAATTCAGACTTTTAGAGGTTTTCAGATTTCTTTTCACTAGGAATCATCCTGAAAATGAATTTTTAGTAGATTTAGAGGTATTTGTATTTTTTAGCATAATTTTCCATTCGGATCTTTTAATAACTGTCATGACATTCGTAGTTTTAGAGAAAATTAGTTTAGTCGTCGCCGGCGACCGCTTTTTTTGTACACCGTCGCAATTTCGCTGCAGTTCCACAAATTTATTCGCTGGCGACGAAACGTGGGAATTTTATGTGGTTTCGCGCCTGCCGAATAAATTCGCCCATCACTAAATAATAATACTTTGTAGTAGGAACATTTGTTAAATAAACACAACACAAAAACAAAAAAGTGAAGTTGCCATTTATCATTTGGTGGAGAATGGTTACATCAAAAAGGGCATTTACAAACTCTTCATAATGGGCAAATTGCTTGATTCTGTCTTCCCTGCAGAGCAGCATTTTTTTTAGTAGATTCAAGATATGGGGCTGAAAATTATGGAAAATCTTGAAAACGCAAGGTCCCAAGCATTCAGGATAATAGATCCTAACTATATGCTTCTCTTTCTGCAAAATATGTATGTGAAGGCTAATAGCAAGCAGGTTGAACTTTAGATTAATAGGGAATTCACTGCACTTGATTGACTTATACAGCATGTCTTATTAACCTTTCCAGGAATATATGACTTCTGTGATGATTTGGAAGAAACAATTATTCTAGAATTTCTTACTTTCTTCTCTGCCAGAAAATGTAATGTTCTTTCATAAAAGAGCTTGTCCTGTCACCTTAACACCTAGCAGAACCTTTGCAGAACTGGTGAATTGAACATAGTTTTACTTAGAAAAGGAATAGTCTGTAGTGAAAAAAAACATAAATATCTATTCAAATTTGCTGAAGTTCAAATTAGCCTACTATCTGAAATGTTATTTTCCAAAGAGTTGTTGCCTTCTACATTGCTGTTCATCTGTTTCTTAAGTAGGAGGGGTCAGGGGTAGTGATGGGCGAATTCGCAGCGAAACTGCCCTGAAAATTTGACAGCCTAAAAAAAAATGGACGCCAGCATCAAAAAAGGATGCCAGCATCAAAAACGAGACGCCGGCGCCGTTTCACGAATTTCGTGGGAAATTTGCAAATTTTTCGGTGAAGTGAAACGCCCCAAATTCACTAGTCAGGGGTAAAGCTATATATGAGACATATAGGGCAAATACGGGTATGGGATCTGTTATCCAGAAACCTGTTTTCCTGAAAGCTCTGAATTATGGAAAGGTCATCTGCCACAGACTCCATTTTATCCAAATAATCAATTTTTTTAAAAATGATCCCCTTTTTCTCTGTAATAATAAAACAGTAGCTTGTACTTGACCCCAACTAAGATATAACCAATCCATATTGGAAGCAAAACCAGCCTATTGGGTTTATTTAATATTTACATGATTTTCTAGTCCACATTAGATATGAAGATCCAAATAAGGGAATGATCCATTATCTGGAAAACCCCAGTTCCCGAGCATTCTGTTAACAGGTCCCTTAACTGTATATAAAATGAAGGTAAATCAATGGAAAATGCTTATAAAGTGCTGTATATATTCCAAGTTTTATTATTTACTAGGCAGGGGATAAGGAGATGGTCCCAGGAGAAGTCAATAATAAAGTCAATTTATTGTTATTGTATAATCCCTATTACTGCACCAGAAAAAGAGTGTTTACAAGTTACCAGAGATGTTTTTTTTCCCTGTTCCCCGCTGTGCTCCCTTCATCAGTAGGCACAAAAATAAGAGCCTCTAGTTTCCTCGCTTGTTGCAAAGAACTTGAAATTCAGCTTGTTATCTACAAGTATCATCAACATGGCTTCCAGCTAAATATTCACATCCTATCAGGTACAAAGCAGATAAAGCTTGATGATAAAGAGAAATTTGCTGCCAAAAACCCATGCAGATGTAATCTGAGTTTTTGGCAGAATATGTTGAGATAAATTCGGATTCCGATAAAAAAACCCACACGTGTAAGGTTTGTGTGAATCAGGTTCTCCCTACATATTTTGCACCATCATTTCTTCCTTCTGCTTCATCAAGATGCCCAGTCTCTGCTGATAAAAAGCAGCCCCAAGGCATGATGCCACCCCTAGGAAACAAAACTGGAGGCCTATTTATTTAAGGTCGAATTTTAGTGGGATCTCCAATACCAAACAAAAAGTAAGAACAAAAATAGCAGTCAAAAAACTCAGAAAAAAACAAAAACCTTTCTTGAAAGAACGAAAAATTTGAACATTGAACATTGAAAGTTTTGATCTCTGGAAAACCTCTAAAACCATGAGTGAAAGTCTGATCTTTGCAAGAAAAGAAAGGGAACTTCCATTGACTTTTACATGACCTCAACAGCTTTAACTTTTGTATTTGTAGAATTTATGGTTTTAACACTTGATAAATTATGAAAATAAGTATATGAAAAAATGTGCTAGTTTGTGCTAAAAAGTACGTTTCGGAGAAACAAACGTTCTACGAACTTTCAGAAATTGGCCCCATGGTGTTTATATATTTGACCTGCACGTATTGCTTTCCCAAAAAGCTCTAGCGTGGTTTCCCCTGGCTACAAAACCACACCAGGTCTATGCCATTGTGTGTCCATTTGTTCCTAAAATGTTTTAACCCAGGTAGCACCTTCCCTGCCAGCTGTGCTTTTAAGAGTTTTTTTGGGGGTTTTTTTTTGCTAGTAATTTTTTAGCATATCGTGTTATCTGGATCTTTTAAAAACTTTCATGGCATTTGTGGTTTTAATCATGGTTAGTGATGGGCGAATTTGTGCCGTTTTGGTTCGCCGAAAAATTTTGTGAATTTCATGCAAAATTCGCGAAACAGCGAAAAATTCATGAAACGGCGCCGGTGTCTCATTTTTTACACTGGCGCCTGTTTTTTTGACGCCGGCGTCCGTTTTTTCGGAAAAATTTTTTTTGACGCCGGCGAATAAATTCGCCCATCACTAATCATGGTTTCAAAAAACTCTACTACCACTATAATTCAGCCTTTAATTCTAAGTTTCTAGCTGACTCTTTGATCTGTGCCTCAATGATGCCTACGTGCAAAAGATTACAAAAAAGTCAACAGTCAGCTTGATTTGATGATTTATGACATTCAGAGGATTAATAGATTAAAAAATTAGATTTTTGTAAGCACTCCTACACCTAGGGGCAGATTTATCGAAGGGGTCGAATTTCCAAGTACAAAAAACTTCGAAATTCGACCATCGAATTAAAAGTTTTTTCAACAAATTTGGCAATCCTGCGGTCAAATAAAAATTGTTCGATCGAAATTCGAATCGAACGATTTTAGCAATCGATCGAAGGATTTTTCTTCGACCTCTAAAGACTTAGAAAATGGTTGTAGAAAGTCCCCATAGGCTAACATAGCACTTCGGCAGGTTTAAGTTGGCGACGTATTGAAGTTGAAGTTTTTTTAAAGAGACAGTGCTTTGATTATCGAATGGTTGAATAGTCGAACGATTTTTACTTCGAATTGAAGTCGAAGTATCCTATTCGATGGGCGAAGTATCCAATAAATTACTTCGAATTTCAAATTTTTTTACTTCGAAAATTCTCTTGAATTCACTTCGACCCTTAGTAAATTTCCTCCTTACTGTGTGTTCCAATTGCATGTTATTGCAACATCTTTGATTTTATTTTTCTGGTCCTCCAACTGTGTCTCGTTGAAATTGCATTGCCTCAAATGACACCAGCCGATGTTTTGTTCAATCAATTATGTAGTTAAATGGAAAAAGGGCAAGTTAAAAGTCTGGAAAGGCAGAGCTTGAAAGGAAACTGTTTTCCAAAACTTTTTTTTCCTGTGGAATAAATGATTGCATGTAAATTGATCTGCACCTTCATCTCTCCATATCTGACATTTACCAATAATAAGCGCTGTTGTTCTCAGCAAGACAAAATGTCAGCCACTGTCCTGTAATACACAGACATTTTCACAAATGAAGAAATAAATTTACTGTAGCTCACTGAAAAGTTGTTTTGCTGATGAGAAAAGAAAATTTAGAAGCTAGGCAGTTGTACTTGATGTATAATTTAAAAAAATTCTGGACTTGGGGAATCACAAGGTCTATAATAAATCACTGAACTTAAATTAATACCATGAGTGACAGTGAAAAAATATATATAATGACAGTATTTGTAGACACTAGTAACCCTAGTGTTGTTTCTAATGGGTTAGACCTGAGCGTTGACTTTGATAAACCTGTGAGGTCTTGGAGGGGGAAAAAAAAAGTTATGAACCATTGTACTAGTTTTAAGATGGAACTTTCCATCAACTGTTGAATTACAGCTCCTAGAATCCACTGACAGCCTTAGTCAATCTTCATCTAAAATCCATTAGTTGTATGTGTTGTATTTGTCACTAAAAAGCAATTCTCCTTTGAGATGTTTTTAAGTGATACTTTTGCCTGCAGAAAAAATGCCTTCTTCATTGGCTTCTGGTAAATTGGAGCTCCACCTACAGTTATCTGCAGTATCAGCTGTATTTCTGAGAGCTACTTGGTCCCTGTCTCTCAGACGTAACCTTCATGGCTGTTAATAATTGCTATAACATCAGTTCTTTTGTATTCATGGTTGCCTTTGTTGTACCACAGTTGGTCAGGGATCCCTTGAGCTGGTAAAATGTACATATATATAGTATGAAAACAATGTCGTAGTCATTGAAGATGTAAAACTGCTTATATTTTTCATGTTGGGCTTTCAAGAATATCTAGGGCAGTGATCCCCAACCAGTGGCTCGTGAGCAACCACTGGATGTTGCTCCCAGTGGCCTCAAAACAGGTGCTTATTTTTGAATAGCCAAGCAGAGCCTCTTGTAGGCTGCCAGTCTACATAGGGGCTACCAAATGGCCAATCACAGCACGGATTTGCCCCACCCAGGAACATTTTTCATGCTTGTGTTGCTCCTCAACTCTAAATGTGGCTAAAAGGTAAAAAAATGTTGGGACCCCTTTATCTAGGGCAACACATAAGCATTCACCCTATACACACACTGGGTTTTCGTGTCCATCAATTTCGACTTTTTGAATGGAAGCGTCTCCTCTGTTTTGGAACTCTTGTTCAAAGGCTTTCCAACAAATGATTCAGTCATTACTCTTAAATAGTGATGGGCGAATTTGCGTGGGAAAATTCACAAATTTCCCGCAAATTTGCAAAACTGTGAAAAATTCGCAAAACGGCGTCTCGTTTTTCACGCTGGCCATTTTTTTTTTACGCCGGTGAATTTTCGCCAGTAAATTTTCATGGCCGTTTCGCCAATTTATTCTCCGGCGGCGAATCGCGCAAATTCGCCCATCACTACTCATAAAGTAAATACAGCCTTTGAAAACAAACGTATTTATCATAGATATAGTTCTTATACTTGTATACCCAGAATATGTTTTTTATCAGGTAATTTAATACTAGCTGTAAGGATTGTTTTAATTCTAATTAGCTATGGCAGCCAATCAGCCGTTGGCATTGATTTTACCATTTACCATTAGAAGAATTATATTTTAGGAGACCTTTTTGTGGGTATGTTGTTAGTGAATCAATAATTGCACCTGGCTATATGTTCTTAGTTGGTCCCAAGACGAACAGGTGCCATTTTCCTATGCCAGCTAAGATTCACTATTTCAAACCCTGCTAATTCAAAAATCAAAATAACAATGATGTAAACAGACAAAAAAGCCCTAAATTTAATTTAAATTAATCATTCAGGAAATGAAGAAGGCTCGAGTGTTAGAGCCGAAACGTCGGAATAAAACCACTTTATTTGCACCAAATAAAGTCCTGTGAGTGCGGTTCTTTTTGCTATTTATATTATTATATAACCAGCACCCAGGCAGTTGACCCAGTTTTCGAGTGAGTGCTCCAGCTTGCTTGTTGTCTCTAGGAGCAAGGTGATCTAGAGGAATATCATTTAATAGGTTATTATAATTCATTTTATGGTGATGCATTGCCTATATCAATTCTACTTGATCCTTTAATGGCATAGTGTCTTCCTGCCATCTGTGGTGAATGAAACAGTTTCATGAAATGTAATTAAATTAAATAAAAGTCCAAGGGGAAAAAGTATTGTAACCTATCCAAAATCGAACTAATTGAAGTGGGAACATATTAGACAAAGAGTGGACAATTCTTATGTTTCTTAAAGGGTTGTCCTCACCAAATATCTTACTCTTTTTACAGAAACTCAATAATGTTGGCATTTATTTGCTTGATATTAGGCACTAAAGGATAGTTTTCTCCACGGTTTTGGTCTTGCTAGTCTATTTTACGTGTCTACAGCAAAATTACTCCTAAATGCTCCCAACCTTTACAACCTTTATTCACAGTCTATATGAGAAATAAATACTGAATCTTAACAGTGCAACCAATCCCTCCTGCAATGTCTGCCTCCTGTAAGCAGCGGGAGCAATTAAAAGGCCAGTAAATCTGTTATAATGAAGGAACAAGCTGATAATATATACTTGGGGACTCCTGGAGCTCCTCTATTAGATGTGCTTAAAAGAAGCAATCTGCCATTGTGAGGTAGAGATAATGTACCGTGTTGCATATGAACCACTGATTATAGGCTGAGATGTAATGGCTGACACCCATGCTGCTCAAACAAGATGAGTAATAAATAGAATTGACTGACATGGAAAGGCATGCCTTTGAGATGTCTCTAACCCAGTTGTCGACAAACTTTTTTGCTTCACCCAGCCTACAAGATCAATCTTTGTAGGTCCCCTTAGCATTTAAGAAAGTTAAAGAAATCCAGGATCAATCTTTCGAGACCCCTTTAGGAATTTACTAAGTTATAAATATCCAGGATCAATCTTTGGGCCCCCTTAGCATTTACCAAAGTTACAAATATCCAGGATCAATCTTTGGGCCCCCTTAGCATTTACCAAAGTTACAAATATCCAGGATCAAGCTTTGGAGCTCCCCTTATCATTTAACAAAGCTATAGATATCCAGGATCAATCTTTGGAGGCCCCCTTAGGATTTAAAAAAGTTATATATATCCAGGGTCAATCTTTGGGGGCCCCTTAGAATTTAACAAAGTTATAGATATCTAGGATCAATCTTTGGGGCCCCCCTTAGCATTTAACAAGGTTAAAGATGTAAGACATATGATATCTAAGACAGCAATAAGTTCTCATCCCAAATGACCTTCTATTTGGGCTTTCAGATGAATCTTGGAGAATAAAAAAACATTATCCAAAATCTCTCCCTAATTGTGCTTCATGCTGAGTACCATCCCACCAGCCATTGCTCCAGGTTCCCCAGATTGAGAACCACTGTGCCACACCAATTCAAACTTCTAGCTAACCCCATGTATGTTGGTTATATAGTGGACCTCAAGCCTAGAGATTTTATGGAATGTTGTCCCTTGCGTGTGTTGCAAATGTGAAATCTGCCATCAGTGATCCTAGTCAGCATCTCACTCTAGTCTAGCTTTAGTCTTTCTGCAGGTATAGAGCTTCCAAACTGGACTTGGTTTATATAGGACAAATCACAGTAGATAGACAGCTATCTGTTTTGTTTTATTCCGCTTCCAACATTCGCCCACACCTTCGTCAGTGTATTTCTTAAGCACAGCACACCAACCCTATTGTTGACGTATTTTTAGAGATTGTCTTTTTTTCCCATTATTGAGAGCTTGTTTCATGGATGGCTAAGCATAATATAAAATTGGCAATGTGCATATTGCTCCACATCTTATCGACTACAATAAGAAGCCTTTGAATACTCTGGTGGTTCCTAATTATTTCCCATTTGCGCAGTGTGAGTTAACATTGCTCCCGAAATTGGTTGAAAATAGTAAAAAATAATTATACGTTATTAGAGGCTTTAAAGCCATGTGAAGAATTAGGTTGTTAAATATGCCGTATTTACGGTTTCAAGTCAGTGCAAATAATGGCTTTGGATACGTGCGATATAATGAAATATCATCGTTGTGCTAATGAAAGTGATAGGAACAATCAGAGGCAAATGTTCTGCTGTAGAATTTCACTGCACATACATAATAGCGATTCATTGTACTTTAAATAAACTTTAAACCTCCTTTACACTGTTTTTCCATGCGGTAAACCTGCAGTCAATCTCCCTGGAATAAAAGCTTAATAGGAGCTGAGCTTTTGTGCGATCGTTGTGCTTTAAATGTAGACAAAAAGAACTGCTCTTGAATATGTAAGGCACTTTCAGGTGAAAGAATAGCAGCAAAACTGTTCTTTATAAATGTTTCCATAATTTGATATACCATAATATATTTCAAGTCATCTTAGAGTTCCATGGCCCATATTAAAGTATGACCTTTACAAGGACTGTATTCTTCTATGAGGCTTTCCACTAGGGGCTGGAACATTGTTGTTTGGATTTGTTGCCATTAACACCAAATATGTTGGGCACTGTTGTTGGGTGAATTCATCATCATTCCAGTTCACCCCACTGTAGTTCAGAGGGGTTAAGGTCAGGGATCTGTGTAAGCCAGTAAAGTTCTTCCATTTTCAACTCAGTAATACCACTTTTGTCTACGTGGTCATTATTGTTCTGAAACAGGACCTTCCCCAAAATGTGTGAGTTGTAAAGAATGTAATTTCATGAGGTAGTGGCACCTGTGTGGTTTAAATAATCAATTCCAATCATTAGAAAGGGTGTGCAGATACTTTTAGCCATGGAAATGGGTGCAGTTATTCCCTGAATGCACACCATTCATTAGAGATACTTTAACGTTAAAGTCTGGTTGAATGAATCTCAATTAAGTGTGCCAACACCACAAAGTTGGTGGTAGCTCCAGAGTTCCCTATAGAGCAGTAGTCCCCAACCAGTAGCTCACGAACAACATGTTGCTCACCAATCCCTTGGACATTGCTCCCAGTGGCCTCAAAGCAGGTGCTTATTATTGAATTCCAGGCTTGGCAAGTTTTTGTTGAATAAAAACCAGGTGTACTGCCAAACAGACCCTCCTATATG
The DNA here is from genome assembly GCF_017654675.1 of Xenopus laevis. NCBI lineage: Eukaryota > Metazoa > Chordata > Amphibia > Anura > Pipidae > Xenopus > Xenopus laevis. Next base: position 14,259,571 of record NC_054381.1, read on the forward strand.
CTGGCAATTCACATAGGGGCTGCCAAATAGCCAATCACAGCCTTTTTTTTTGGCACCCACAGGAACACTTTTCATACTTGCATTGCTCCCCAACTTTTTTTACATCTCAATGTTGCTCAAAGGTAAAAAAGTTTGGAGATTCCTGTTTTAGAGTATATATAACTGTAATTGGATATTTGGTAACCCCTATGTGGACCGGCAGTCTACAAAATGTTCTGTTTGACAGTACACCAAGTTTTATGTAATTAAAACTTGCCTTGAAGCCAGGTTTTAAAAAAATAAGCACCTGCTTTGAGGCCACTGGGAGCAACATTTAAGGCGGTGGTGAGCAACAAGTTGCCTGTGAGCCACTGGTTGGGGATCACTCTTCAAGACGTTGGACCCCTAAAGTAATATATTTTACCCCCACCCTACCTGACCTTGAGGAAGGTAATATAAATCTTAATACACTGGGCCTTCTGCAGTTGTAAAGTGGTTGCTATTTGTCTAGTGAATGGTTGAAACAATGGATGGAACAATGGAACACAGTTTTAAACAGCTACATGCAACTAAAATAATTAGTCCATAAAACTGGCATAAGACGTCAGTGGGGTAATTAATCAAAACAATAGGGAGCTGCTGATTCTCAGAAGAGCCAATCCTATTTCAATTTACGCCTGCTTCTGAGGAATAAAAACAGATATACTGGACAGCACCATTAACATGTAATGTAACGCCAACCTTAATTCAATTTGTATGCTACAAGCCTTCCTTAATGAGTTGAGAGAAAATGGGAAAAATGGTGACCCTGTTGTCTACAATCTAGGATTGTCAATCTCTGGGGGGCTGCTGCTGATTTGGGCTGATGACTGTTCAGGGGATGTTGGGCTTGACAGCTGAGTTTCTTCAGAATCTCACTGGAGTTGCCATATTTAGATTTTCCCACTTTGTTTAGTCCATTCCCCAGCTCACAATGAATAATGGGCTGCCTACGCTGCTTCCAGTTCTTTAGGGACCATACTGATATCCTTGGTCAGATAAGGACAGTGAATCCTTGTGCTGTGCTTTCTATGTTTCATACTTTTGCCCTTGTTGGCTCCAATGTCATCCCAGAAAGGACGTTATGCTTACATTGCTGGTACGGAAAATATATACTGTACAGAGAGATTAGAAAGTACATCATTGATTGGTTGGAAAGAAAACTCATATAAATGAGCTGACCATTAGTTAGCAAATAAAAATTGTGTCCAGGAGTGTTTATGCAATTCCTATTATTTTCATGCAACCAATTTTACCCCTGAACATCTTGAATATTTGTCTCTCCCAAAAAAAAGGAAACTGCTATTATCGTAGACTGGTTCATTTTGGTGACTCTATTATCTATATATACATATCTTCCCTAACGCTGCTCCTATAGGCATTTGATTGGAATGATCCTACTGAAAAATACATTAGGACCTTTACTGGGAGCACCTGCTGTGATCTTCCAGTTTCCACTTGTTCATTTTTCTGCTTCATACAAAGAATAAATCAAACGAGATTCTAAATATAGTGCGGCTGATCTCCACTTCTGCTTCATCCCCACCCCTCATATCACTCAGTTACAGTTACAAGTTGGATGTATGAAACGTGGATTATTGAGAGGAATGGTTCATATGTCTCTCATTGCCTGCCGTCCTCTCCTGGATACCGAACAACCAAAACTGTCAGATTATTTTAATTACATAAGAACAGGCTTGTTGACCTTGAGTGACAACCCCACATAAAATGCTGTTCATTGATTACATATAGTAACTACTTGACCATATTTTATTTAAACTATTGAATTGGTATCACCAAGCAAATGTCAAATCTCCTGTGGTGCAAAACAATGGCACAACCATTTAAAAAAATTTCATTGATTTCAATTATTTTTTTTGTACTGTTTGCCCATCATTTCCCTTGATACATATATTTCAATGTATAACAAATGAACAAGTATGGATTCCAACATATCAATTGATTTTAGCCTGTGCATAAAATAGCATATACATAGAAGGTCACATGCTTTAGCATAATGGCTTTTAACTTCAATAGAACCTTCTAAAGGTCCTTCCTTGTCTCAAATGATCTATGTCTCAGTCCATTCCCTATACTCAAGTATGACAAGTGCACCTTTAAAGGAGAACTAAAGCCTAACTAAAGAATTAGGCTAGAAATGTTGTACATTATGTTTTGGGCTTCTGTACCAGCCCAAGGCAACCACGGCCCTTTAGCAGTAAAGATCTGTGTCTCCAAAGATGCCCCAGTAGCTCCCCATCTTCTTTTCTGCTGATTCACTGCACATGCTCTGTGCTGCTGTCACTTACTGAGCTTAGGGACTCGCTCACAATATACAGTACACATAGAATAGAAATGTCACAATATAAGGCTGATTAGTTATTAATACAGATAATTACTACATGGCAGCACAGAAACCAGTGCAACTAGCATCAGAATGTAATAAATAGCCCTGTAGCATCAGCTTATTATTATTGATAATTAGTGACAACCCCTAAACTTAGCTTCTCAAGAAGCCTTCCTTAATAACCCTTATGCCAGGGGTCCCCAACCTTTATTACCCGCAAGCCACATACAAATGTAAAAAGAGTTGGGGAGCAATACAAGCATGAAAAAAGTTCCAGGGGGTGCAAACTAAGGGCTGTGATTGTGATTTGGTAGCCCCTATGTGAACTGGCAGCCTACAGGAGAATCAGTTTGGCAGGACACTTGGTTTTTATGCAACCAAAACTTGTCTTCTGCTCTCTTCTGCCTGTGTCTGCCATACTCTGTCTGCCCTGTGATCCCTGTGTGTGCCATAATTTGCCTGCCCTATGCTCCCTGTTTGTGCCATACACTGTCTGTCCTATGCTCCCTGTGTGTGCCATACTCTTCCTGCCCTATGCTCCCTATGTGTGCCATACTCTGCCTGCCCTATGCTCCCTGTTTGTGCCATACTCTGCCTGCCCTATGCTCCCTATGTGTGCCATACTCTGCCTGCCCTATGCTCCCTGTGTGTGCCATACTCTGCCTGCCCTATGCTCCCTGTGTGTGCCATACTCTGCCTGCCCTATGCTCCCTGTGTGTGCCATACTCTGCCTGCCCTATGCTCTCTGTGTGTGCCATAATTTACCTGCCCTATGCTCCCTGTGTGTGCCATACTCTGTCAGCTTTATGCTCATTGTGTGTGCCCCACTGTGATATGTGATATCCCTGCAGTGAGCATCACACACTGCATTTGTTTTTTTGGTGTGCTACCACCATTTGTGTGGATATGGTCTTACAAGTTCTTTTGGTAACATGAATGTGGTTTAAAGTGGGTGTGGTTTAAAACCAGGGAGTGTTCAACACTGGCTTCCATTATCACTCGGCCACCGTGTAGGACAGAATAATTCTGACCCTCGGTACTGCAGAAGTTGGACAGCAATCCACTAGACAATGCAATGGAATATTCTTTTGGCTGATGTTATTCATGAATATTCAAGCACCCAAAAGGAGGTCTTGGCATATTACTTTCAGAAGCAGCTGTTTAGGGAACAGGCCTATCACTTAGAGAAATGACTTCGTAGCGTGTACTGAGCACCAGACGTTGACATTTTGTTTGGCTTGATAATATATACCTGACAGATATTTGTAAACAAAAGTGATTATTAATTGTCCTATAGACTAGGCCATCTGTGCACATAGAGCAAATAGTTTCTTTCATTGGGAAACATATATAGAGAAAAGCTTAAATATAGGAACTTGGGTGAGTTGAGCCAAACTGATGCATTTTGCTTCGCTGTTTTAGGTGCAATGGGGAATATGGGGATACATATTACTAGATGAAAACATGTAGCAGAGCTTTCAGCATGTCTTTGGGGTGCACTGGGGTCAAGCACCTTGAATATGTGCACTTAATAAGGGCAGTACCATGTTCATGTGCTCTGCATCATTCAAGTTCTTTTGGTGCAGGCCCAGTGTTTGTATTAATGCAGAGTGCCCAACCTCAGTCCCTCAGTTTCCCCATTTAAAGTACAGACCTTAAAGGGATACTGTCATGGGAAAAAAAAAATTCAAAACACATCAGTTAATAGTGCTGCTCGAGCAGAATTCTGTACTGAAATATATTTCTCAAAAGAGCAAACAGATTTTTTTATATTCAATTTTGAAATCTGACATGGGGCCAGACATTTTGTCAATTTCCCAGCTGCCCCTGGTCATGTGACTTGTGCCTGCACTTTAGGAGAGAAATGCTTTCTGGCAGTCTGCTGTTTTTCCTTCTCAATGTAAGTGAATGTGTCTCAGTGGGACATGGGTTTTTACTATTGAGTGTTGTTCTTAGATCTACCAGGCAGCAGTTATCTTGTGTTAGGGAGCTGCTATCTGGTTACCTTCCCATTGTTCTTTTGTTTGGCTGCTGGGGGAGAAAAGGGAGGGGGGTGATATCACTCCAACTTGCAGTACAGCAGTAAAGAGTGATTGAAGTTTATCAGAGCACAAGTCACATGACTTGGGGCAGCTGGGAATTTGACAAAATGTCTAGCCCCATGTCAGATTTCAAAATTGAATATAAAAAAATCTGTTTGCTCTTTTGAGAAACGGATTTCAGTGCAGAATTCTGCTGGAGCAGCACCATTAACTGCTTCATTTTGAAAAAATGTTTTTTTCGCCATGACAGTATCCCTTTAAGCTTCACTTGAATGCAGCCTACTTTGAATAAACCTTAAAAGTACGTGTGTACTTATGTAGCCTCCAATTCTCTCTCTCTTACATTCCATTTTTAATAATGCAGTACCTTTTTGTTAGCTATAAAAGGACTTAAATCCGGAGAGAGGTGTCCAACCTTTTTGCTTTACAACTGTTAAATCGCAGCTCCCCGCGGAGCCTTCATCTGTATTGCTGGAAGCTGCACTTAGGACAACCCAGACATGGAGGTTACAAACAATGCCGCTGCACTGTAAAGCCATCTCGCAGTGTCACTATTAAAATTAATTATTGTGATGTTGAAGATAATGATCATTCTCGCCTAATGTTCCCGCTGAGAATCCATTCCCAATGAATTGTTTTGGAAGCCACGGGTATGTACAGTGTGTGTGTGGACACAGCATTATGCCTTATTAGAGGTGAGCCGTCTCACACACACAATCGCTGCATCGTATGCTTTATTACTAGGCCAATTATATCATTAGAATGCTCTCAGTCCTAATTGCTCATGGTCCCCACCTTTTCTTTTATTCTTGAATACGTACAATGGAAATGCATTAAATGAAAAAAGGCAGGAAAATTATTAATTTAATTATTATTTTGAATAGCCTTTTTTAGATTGTAATACTGATGATAATGTAGAAAAACCACAAGGAATGAATTACTAACATGAATGCAATGAAAAATATCAAAGTTTATGTCTAGATCAGTGATCCCCAAACAGCGGCTCGTAAGCAACATGTTGCTCCGCAACCTCTTGGATGTTGCTCCCAGTGGCCTCAAAGCTGGAGCTTATTTTTGAATTCCTGGTTTGCAAGCAAGATTTGGTTGCATAAAAACCAGGTGTACTGCCAAACAGAGCCTCTTGTAGGCTGCCAGTCCACACAGGAGCCCCGAAATAGCCAACCATTTATTTTGCACCACCCAGGGACATTTTTCATGCTTGCATTGCTCCCCAACTCTTTTGATATCTGAATGTTGAGAAAAGTTTGAGGACTTTCAATCAAGATCATGTAAATGTCCATCACAGAGATCCCATAAAGCACCAGCCCATGCCACTTTAGTGGGGTTTCTTGTATCATTTGACCTGAGATTAGATGGCTACAGAGGAAAAACAACCGGCTTTTTTAATAGCATTCACAGAGGTATTCCAGACTGGTCGCCACCATACCATGACATTGAAGAAAGGGGCAGCCATTGGCCCTACAGTTGAAGAGGGAACAGGTTGGGTCTGAGTATAAACACTGGGTTCTTTGAAGGAACAGTAACACCCCAAAAATGAAAGTGTTTTAATTGAATTACAATATAATGTACTGTTGCCCTACCCTGATAAAACAGGTGTATTTTCTTCAGATACTCTATAATAGTTTATATAAACAAGCTGCTGTGTAGTCATGGGGGCAGCCATTCAAAGCTGAAAAAAGGAGAAAAGGCACAGGTTACACAGCTGATAACAGATAAGCTCTGTAGTATACAATGGGATTCTTCAGAATGTATCTATCTACTGTGTATCCTGCTTGAATGGCTGCCCCCATGGCTACACAGCAGCTTGTTTATATGAACTATAGTAGTACTTTTCTGTTATCTACTGTGTATCCTGTGCTTGAATGGCTGCCCCCATGGCTACACAGCAGCTTGTTTATATAAACTATAGTAGTACTTATCTGTTATCTACTGTGTATCCTGTGCTTGAATGGCTGTCCCCATGGCTACACAGCAGCTTGTTTATATAAACTATAGTAGTACTTAACTGTTATCTACCGTGTGTCCTGTGCTTGAATGGCTGCCCCATGGCTACACATCAGTTTGCTTATATGAACTATAGTAGTACTTATCTGTTATCTACCGTGTGTCCTGTGCTTGAATGGCTGCCCCCATGGCTACACATCAGTTTGCTTATATGAACTATAGTAGTCTTTCTGAAGCAAATGTAACAGTTTTACCAGGGCAGGGCAACAGTTCATTATATTGCCATTCAAATAAAACACTTTAATTTTTTGGTGTTACTGTTTCTTTAACCATTGATGGTAGGAAGAGATTTCTGAGAACTGTGGATGCCAGTTGAGTGCTGGACTACATGTGTATGGGTTAAGGATTTCAAATTGTTTGGTTAATGTTTCTCGATTTAGAAATGTATGGCATGTTTTTTAAATTATTATTATTTTTGAGAGGAGGTGTTTTTGCTGACGGAGATGCTTAGTGGTGTCTGGGAATGTTATTATCATTTGTGTCTTCGCATAGTACAACCCAGCATGGGATCCCACACAGTTCTGTGCTTTGTTAGAATAGCAAATTCTGTTATTATATATATGAATGTTCATGATTCCACATCAGTTTAGATCTGCTCCCTTCAGATGATACTAAGCCAATAGTCAGACATTCTGGTGCATGTCTCCAAGAGGAGAGACAAGAAGTCTATAAAGGTTAATAATTAATAAAACAGTGGAAATTCTAGATCAGATGAAGTCAGAAACCGAAACAATGGGCTCACATCAGATACTCTGGTGGCAATTTACATGGGGAGGGTCAGGGAGTCCCTTAATGTTAATTATTTAAAAACACTGCAGTAGTGAAGCATGAGAAAAGAACAACCCAATAATAATCCCTTTCAGCATCAGATAAATAAAATGAAGGGGTTCTCTTATAATTGTAAGATTAATGGGATCTAAAGCCACCAGCAAGATGAGTTCATTTTGGAATTAAAAAGATATTGGAAGTGAGCAGACATTTCTGGTTGACTGCCACTCTGCTTAGTAGACAAGGGCAGAACAAAAGGTAGGATTAGGTTAAGCAACAGACAATTCATAAACAGACCCTCAAAAAAGATAATATACGGTAAAAGCTTTGTTCAAGACATTCATTACAGGCAAGTGGATTTTTTTTTTATAGTTATGATGGTTCCACTTAAAGAGCTTAGTTGACCTTAGGAAACCAGGAAGGATCACAATACATGTATCCTTCACTGAAGAGGAACAGAACTTTAAGGAAAACTCAAGGCCCCTTTTCCCGAGGCCATCCTCTCAAACTGCACAACTGGGTACTAGCAAAATAGCAAATATGACATTTCATAGCTTAAAAATGCAGAGTAGTGAAGCAGGGTTGACAAGTGTCATCTCATAATGCTTTGGGTCCTCTTCACAGAGACAGGACAGGCATGGGCAGTTGTACCTGATACTAAAAGCATGTTCTGTCCTTAAAGGAGAACTAAACCCTAAAAAAGATAGTGGCTAAAATGCTATATTTTATATAGTGAACTTATTGCATGAGGCTAAAGTTTGAGCTTGTCAATAGCAGCAATGATCCAGGACTTCAAACTTGTCACAGGGGGTCTCCATCTTGGAAAGTGTCTGTGACACTCACATGCTCAGTGGGCTCTGATTGGCTGTTGAGAAGCTGAGCTTAGGGCCCGTCACTAATTATCCAGCAGAAAATGAGCTTCCCCTGTAATATAAGCTGATGCTACAGGTTTGCTGATTATTAAATTCTGATGCTAATTGCACTGGTTTCTGTGCTGCCATGTAGTAATTATCTGTATTAATTACTAATCAGCCTTATAGTGGGACATTTCTATTCTATGTGTACTGTATATTGTGAGTGGGTCCCTAAGCTCAGTAAGTGACAGCAGCACAGAGCATGTGCAGTGAATCAGCAGAAAAGAAGATGGGGAGCTACTGGGGCATCTATGGAGACACAGATCTAAAGGGCTGTGCTTGCCTTGGGCTGGTACAGAAGCACAAAACATCATGTACAGCATTTCTAGCCTAATTCTTTAGTTAAGGTTTAGTTCTCCTTTAAGCCTGTGTCAGTAGCAGGTATAAACATTTGCTTCTTTTTTTAGGCGTACCTTGGGCCTAACACTTTAAATGAGTAGGTGTAACAGGCATAGTGAGGGTGGAAGCAAAAAACTTGGGCACCTGCTTTCTTCAAATGATTGCTTCAAATTATATTCCCAAAAAGCTTGAAAAAAACCCTACAACACTGCTTTAGTCATTAACTCTCCCATATCCTAAATATATAACATTTTTAAAATACATATCTTTATAGGTTTGTTTCTCCATTAATGAGATAAAATCAGAGTATACTCTTGCTCATTGCTGCCAAGTGCAGAGGTTGGGGGAATATCTAATAAAACGTTGGCTTTATTTCTCACCAATGTGGATGCTTTAAGCCTGTTTTATATAATCTGCAACTCTCCAGCTGCCATTAAAACTTCAGCTCACATTATCCTAAGCCAGTCCATCACCAGCTGGATGGAGGTGATGAGATTTCCAGTTCAATAACAGCTGCCTGGTTGCCGGCTCCTGTTTTGAAACGGAATCAAACCAAGTGATTTGGGGTTATTCAGAATTAGAAGCTGCCAAATGAGAGATCCAGTGCTGTGTATAGTTATTGTAATGTTACAGAAATCTTAGCTGAGAGTTAACATCTATTTAACGTGCACCTGCTACTCTGAAGCCTCTTTGGACTGAAATCAGCAGAGATGCTTTCGAGGGAGAAACATACTGACAGAGCATCCGTCGTCATATCTATGTGACAGAGCAAAAGGAAACTGCTATCCCATAACGTTGTTGTTTATATGAAACGGATTAAAATGTGTTGAGAATAAATAATGAATGGACCTTCAAGGGGCGTAACCTTATTTTATGTTGCTGTAGCATTTCTAAACGTTTCTAAATATTTGAATATAAGAAATGTTGGATTGCTGGTCCAGGAGCCCACCAGGTTGCCATATCTGGGGCCCCCAAACCCCCTGCCCCAGGCTCAACCCCCCCTCCAACAGCCCCGATACCAACTGTAACCCCCCTCCAACAGTCCCCATCCTAACTTCAACCCCTCTCCAACAGTCCCCCGCCCTACAAATACCTTTTTCCTTCAAGACTAGAGATAATAGAGGGTGATCAGGGAGTAAAGTGGGGAGCAGGTCTGGACCAGTGTACACTGTGTTTTGGCCCAGTCAAAACCTTTTGAAAATTAAAAATGTTATGGGCCACTGGGTGTAGTTCAAAAACATCTAGTAAACTGCATGTTGGACCAATGATTGCTCAGTATGTCATTTGTAATTTTATTCTTGCTAGAGGGTCCTTCTGTGTCTCAAAACCTACACCATCTCTCTTCCTGGCTTGAAGGAAGCCCTGCAGTAAATTAGGGAGAAGTTAAATAACAAAAACAAAGCTTTCTCCATGTTTGGTAACAGGTAGTGACCAATTAGATGTTCTTCAAGACAATAGCTAATGCTACTGGCTGATTGGTCACTAAGGATTGCAAGAACTGGTGCACCAGTTAGTTCATTGCTTCTTCTGTAAGAATGTTAACACCATGGTCAAAAACTTGCCAAAATTCCATTTGCCCCAAATGTCTGTCAGAGAGAGCAAAATAGGAACACTTTTCCAGTACTACCCTAGCAACTCGTCCCCTGCCCAAAACTGGATTCTCTGTGGAACCATAGTTACCCGATCCATCTATAGCATCTTCTAGAACTGGAAATGTCCTATGTTGGAAATTCTCAGCATGGAACCACTAAACATGCAAGAAAACCCAGTAGAAAAAAAATGCCAAGAAAAAATCCACATTGGTTCAAAGCATTGTGCGTGAAAAAAAAAACACAGCACACAAACACCCATTAACTTCAATGTATTTTGCACAAAAAACCCATCGACTTTAATGCATTTTGTGCAAAAAACATCCATTGAAGTCAATATGTTTTGCAAATTTGCATGATAAAAGGCACAAACAACACCTATTGACTTCAATGGATTTTGCACAAAAAAGCCAAGAAAAAGCCGATTGACTTTAATGCATTTTGTGCAAAAAACATCCATTGATTCCAATGCTTTTTGTAAAAAAATTCACAGATTCAGATTCACTTATCAATAGTGATGGGTGAATCTAACCCATTTTGCTTTGCCAAAAATTTGCAAAACGGAAAAAACTGCCAAATGCATTGAACTCAATGGGCATTTGTTCACCCTACAATTTTTCAAACCATACAAAAAGTTTTTGAACCGTGCAACTTTATTTACTATCCATTAGTATATTGGTGTTTTTTTCTCAGCAAAATTCTGTATAATTACTATAAAAAAAATATGAAGAATGTCAGTTTGTTGATAAATAGAACTTCTTTTGACTTGGAGTGCTGTTCCTCTTAAATGTTGAAGGGGCCATGTTTATTCATACCCAATATCTCTAAGGAATATTTAAGAGCATATGGGAACAAGGCTGATGATAACATCTCTCATTCAATTGAAGGTATGGAGCGAGTGAGGAATGTACAGAAATTGTGAGCTCAGACAGATGGTTGATATAAATCCTGCAAACGTGGGTGAATTCATTAGGGCTACAAATTTGATGGTGTTTCACAACAAAACAGAGATGCATAGATAATTTTTTTTGTTCACTCTAATGTAGAACAATTAGCATGTAACCCTCAGGAAATCTGCTGTTTTATAAGTTGCAGGAAAATGTAGAATTAAAAGAGTTACTTTAGTTTAATATGGTAAATTATTTTTGTAAAGACCATCTGTTCGTTTTAGATCACAAGCCATTCTGCCAAGTAACTTGTTTTCATTAGGGTAATTAGGCCATTCTCCTGGATTACTATACTGTATGTGTTCAGATTGTAGGAGGCCAATTGCTCTCATCCTATTGAAAGGAAAAGTTTTACTTCATTTCTAAGTTTAGGTATAATGTACCTGTGGGGGGGGGCGGATGTAAGCTCTTGGTTACTATTGTACTTTTTAAGTGACTTTTTTGTTTTGCATCTCAGTTTGGATATCTATTACTGTAGTATCTATCTATATTTAGGCTTCCACTGTTTTTCCACCACTGGAAGATACACTATATGGTCAAGAGTAGTGATGGGCGAATAAATTCGCCAGGCACAAATTTATGCTGAATTTTCATGTTTCGCCACCGGCGAATAAATTGGACGCCCATCAGAAAAGTCACAGGCGTAAAAACTGTTGCACGTCAACATTATTCAGATGCCCATTGACTTTAACATGGGTGTCAAAACTGACGCGGTGGCAAAATTCGTGTTACGCAACTTTTTTGCTGTTTCGTGTATTTCGCAGGAGATTCGTGAATTTTTCTGCAAAACGGGCCAATCACAGGTCAAAAGTATTTGGACGCCTGCCTGTCAACATCTAATGGGAACCTTCCCAGATGAGTAGAGGATGTCATAGCAGCAAAAGGAAAACCTAATTCACATACATTTATGAAGTTGGTTCTGCAATAACAGCCTCTATATTTAATTGTGGAATTTGCTTCAATATAGCCATAAAACAATATGTGAGTAAGGTTGTAAGGACCTAGCTTTGTACATGGGTTTTGTCCTCAGACAACGGGACTTCTCTTGACCATTGTCATATATTAGTAAACTGGGGCCCTTAAAGCCTAAACTCATTTAAAACAGCCCAGATCATTATTTCTCATGCACCATGCACTACAACCATCATCAGGAATTCAGGCAGGTAGTGTTCTCCTGGCATCTGCCAAACCCAGACTTTTCCAATAGACTACCAATGCCATTTATTTATTTTATTTTTTATGAAATGACATTGCGCACAGTGACGTAAGTTTGTTTGCCTCTGATGACCTATAAACAGTGTCGGAGTTGTGGGTCCAAGGACAACTGGGGCTTTCACCACAGGGTCCCCACCCCCATCCAGGCTCCCCTGCTGCAACCCTCTTTTGGGGTCCCAATCACAACCCAATACCCTGTGCCGGTTCTTAATCCACAAACAAGGCCAGGGAGGAGATCAGGGGGACAGAGCGGGGTCTGATAAGGGTGTGGGTCTTGGTTGGTGTTGCCAACAAGAAGAGAAAATCTGCAGAAGCACAGTCATCTTTATTGTGAAGTTTTTCACCTGGTGTCCCGCCGGCCCAGTCTGACCCTGCCTAGAAAACCCCCTCATGAATAATTTTGTTCCTTTCACTTCTGAGACAGTTTCGAACTCAGCAGTGATTGTCCCAGCTGTAGTCATTATAGATGGAGTGTTTGGATACTTTGGCCTTATAACGTCCATATCAGAGAGGCCCTGAGTAGAAACAATACAAATATATTACAATAAAAATAGTAACAACATTAAAAGACTTGACTTTTCAATTAATTGCTTTCTGGTTGAAACAGAATTAAACTCCAAACACAAAAATAAAGATCAAACTGCAAAGCTGCTTAGATAACTTCAGTCAATAAGATATTAAAACAACAAGAAGAAAATGCTTGAACTTTCACTTAAAATATTCCCTTTTTTCTGACAGACTTAACACTTTTCGCATCTTTATAACAAACAAAGATTATTTCGTTTTTTTTATACATAGTATTTATAATTATCCTCCAACTAAGAGCTAAATATGAGACGGGGGGAAATAGATGTGCCAAAGAAGTTTCTGCTGGGAATCCTGTATTTTTGTAGATTTTTAATATGGATTTCTGTTCCATTCTGTATCAGTTGGCACATTATATCATTGATTTTGGAGTCTGAAATTTGTACTTGGGTGACTGCTCTGTGGGTGTAAGTTCTATGTTGTTTTAGAAGCTCAAAAAAAAGTCATTTTTTATTGACCTGGATGGAAGTTCAAGAGCACTAAGGGGTGCAAAATTGTGGCATAACTGAAGCCCAATGGGTCTTGAAGCCAAACTTACTCCCAGGCTGTTCCTCCATCTGAACGCTCATCCCCAACTGCTTGAAAACTCCTACCGTAATGTGATCTTCTAAAAGATATCGCTGAGTTATCCCCTGTTATCCACTGGGAAGGGGGACTTGGGTGCTGTGGTAATTCAAGTATATTTGTGTTCAAGGCATTTCTGTGCTCTGCATTTTGTTCCGGCACTAACTACCTCTGAATTAAAGGCAAGATAGGGGTGGGTGTGAGGCAGGATTGGGGATGTCTATGTCCCTCCCAACCTTATCTCATGAATGTATTGCTGGTACTTGACCATAAGAACCCGTGGCTGTGAAAAGTATGAAAAACATGGAGGCTTGCGTATATCTTTTTGTCCTTAAACCTGTTCTTTGTAGCCTCTGGCACCCATTTTTTGGAAGAAGGTGCTTCCAGGAATCATGACAATGTTTTCCTAGGTTTCTCAAAAATGGTTTGTCAATGTACCTGAAAGTAAGCCATACATGCCAAGTCTGGTTTACAGTATGAATAGGAATTACTTCATTGCCAATCTAAGGCACTCTCCTACAGTACACCATCAGTATAACCAAAAATGATATGGCTTTTATTACCTTCTAAACCTGACCTGCCAATACCCCAAAATAACCCTTATTGCAGAATTCCATTTGTACGCTTTATGTGACCAAATCTATCTAGAATCCCCCCTTCTTCCCTCCAAGATATAAATCATGTCATCCTCAGCCAATATTTGCTCAAAGCAGCAATGCTTAAACTACCACAGATTTCATTATTTACCTATCCAGCATGCGTTTTTCCTCTCAAGCCGGTAATTAAATCATAATATGAAATATGTACTTTTATCAGTGTTCGGTTGGGTCATTAATAAGCAGGATATGTAATTGCTGTTATTAAATAACGTAGATCTAGGGCAGCCAATTCAAGACTATTAACCATACATGATGGATTATAATAGGCATGTTGGATAGTTGAATATCAGCTACACATACCTATAATACTCCATCATGTCACAGTTATTAGCGTCTGGATTTGAAACATCTCAGTATTATAAATTGGCCGTCGGTTCAGTAACTAAATAAAATAGGGTTATTTCGGGACATGGCCTAGGGTCCGTTCAACAAGATGGGGGCCCCTGGCAAAAAACATTTAATTTATAATGATACCAAGTACAGTAGAAAGTTTTGGTAGAAATAACTGCATAATATCCTTCCCAGAATAAGACGAGTATCTATATACAGATATGGTACCTGTTATCCAGAATGCGTGGGACCTGTGGTTTTCTGAATAACTGATCGTTCCGTAATTTGGATCTTCATACCTTAAGTCAAATAGAAAATTATTTAGACATTAAATAAACCAAATAGGCTGGTTTTGCCTCCAACAAGGATTAATTATATCTTAGTTGGGATCAAGTAAAAGGTACTGTTTTATTATTACAGTAATTTTAAAAAATTTGTATTAAATGATTTTAATCAATGAAAGACGGCCTCCCCATAATTTGGAGCTTTCTGAAAAATGGGTTTCTAGATAAGGGATCCCATACCTGTTTTTTTATTTGTCAAAATGTTTAAAAATCCACCTTATAGGGAGTAATGTATTAGAAACCTCCCCTGGTTCTTCATTTGGCTTATTCCAGTAGGGACCAAGTTTAAATTCTTCCTTCATTATCATGGCATATTCCCTACACAAGAGCCGTGAATATTCAGTAAACTGTATCCTTATATAATACACAAAAGCCATGAACATCTTGTAAATTATATCCTTATAAATGGTGACTTCTGATGTCATCAGTTATAAACGGTGAGTTCTGCTGTCACTTCTGTCACATGACTCACTGAATTGGTGTATTATAATAAATAAAGTACCCCCAGTTGCAAAATATGAGGATATTATATATATATCAGCCTTCTGCCTCGTGTTTTTATATGGTCATAAAACTCCTCTGTAACTTATAATATCCTTATAATTTACTAGAGTGGGTACTTTATTCACTATATAATACACAAAAGCCATGAACATCTTGTAAATTATATCCTTATAAACAGTGAGTACTGATGTCATCAGTTATAAATGGTGAGTAGTGATGTCATTTCTGTCACATGACTCACTTTTTTATATGGTAATGAAGAGGAGGTACTTTATTCACTATATTATATCCTTTTAGTATATCCTGTGCTTAAAGAGCACTTATCATACAAAAGTTGTTTCCTACTACCAGAAGTCTGGGCATATGTTTGCTCATTATATATAGGATTTGTTGACATTTCCCTAGGCCACACACAAGTTGAGCCCCAACATGACTGCCCACCCTCCTGGTGGGGGTGGCATGCTTTTGTGACGAATATTATTATCATGCATAATACTCAAAATCTAAAATGCCAATATAAGTAGTAAAATTAGGAACCAAATTGTCCAGGGTAAAGATCCACATGCATTTTTTATGTAGTAAAAACTTGTATATGTTAAAACAAAGTAAGATCAGTTTAAAATAGTGTTGCCGCCTTCACCCATATAAAAAGCCGGCGGTGACATTACAAGGCGTGGTTGTGTTGTCATGGGGTGGGTTGATGGCACCGCAGGGGTGAGACTATGATATGGTGATCGCCTATTGGTCAATCACGTGTCAATCTAGGGGCGTCCTGTCTGTTTTTCTTAAAGAGGAATGAAAATTTTATATAAGCTTCATCAAACTGAAATAATAAACTTTCTAAATACAATCAATTCAAAAAATCTGTACTGTTTCTGAAATAATCACATTTATTGTCCTGATCCCTCTCTCAACATCTGTTTCTACTCATTCTGTCTTCATGCAGCAGTTGGGTGTCAGATAGTCATTGACATTTAGATCCAATATATCTTATAGGGAGGCTCCTTTCCTAGCAGATGTATTAGAGCTCAAATAACTGATTCCAGTACAAACAAAATCTAACAAAATGACTACCTTTTGCACAAATCCTGCATGTAGAGAGACATGATGTCTGGTGATTTAATAGAGTGAACTCTAATACATCTTCTAGGCAAAAGGGGCCCCCCTATAAGATATATTGGATCTAACTGTCAATGAATATCTGACACCCAACTGCTGTAAGAAGAGAGAATGAAGAGAAACAGATACAGAGGGAGGGATAGTGAAGATAAATGTGATTATTTTAGAAACAGTACAGAAGTTTTAATCGATTGTATTTTAGTATGATGAAGCTTATATTAAATTTTCATTTTCGCAATAGTTCCCCTTTAATTTAAAACAGGGCAGGCAGTTTTGACCCAGGCAACCCATCAAATGGGTCAAAGCCGAACAGGTTACAACCCTAGCTTAAATATATTCTTTAAGCACTGTAAGGTTATCTGTTTCTGAGACTATACAGAAAAAGAAATGACCATATGAAATTGCCGCATCTAGATTGCCTGTACACAGCAGGCAGGTCTCTCAGTACATATCAAGGTGTAAAGGAAGCGCAAGTTCATCAAAGTGCTACTGTAAAGGCTTGGATCATTTGTGCATGGTAACATATGTGCTTGCAGCCGTTGTCCTAAATTGCCTTTCCCTGATTAGCCTTTTCAGGCAAAATACTGCTCATGCTAAATTAAACAGGTTAGTCATCTGAATGTAGTCATTTGTATGCTAAAACGTGTTAAACACGCCCTATTTCTCAGTGTTGTATGTCGTCTTTAATTAGTCGCCTGCGTCATGGAAAGGATTTCAAACGGTGACAAAGTAATGATTTTGGTTACATTATTATTATTCTTTATTTATACAACACTGCCATTTTTTCACAGATCTGTCCCACCCCAGTGGAGCTTGCAATCTAACGTCCCTTTCACATTGACACACACTCTAGTCAATGTTATCAGGCGCTTACAATCAAAGGGATCCATGGTTGTAAGCTCCACTGGGGCAGTGACTGATGTGCAGATTACTTGCCTGTATGCTTTGGAGTATGATGGAACCTGAGTCCCTTGAGGGAACCAACATAGGAACCCAGTTCTGCAAGGCAGCGATTCTAACTGCTTAGTCATCCTGCTCTACCAAGAATGTCTCTAGCTCTTTTTTGGGACTACAGAGCGGATTTAAAACATATGGCAAGCACAAAATGGTCAAAAAAGGCACTGTTTCTGCCTCTTGTGGAACCTCGTAGCATGTTTAAATATGATTTCCCCCACTCCGGAATTGTGCTTACGTGGCAAGGGTGGTGTCCATGGAGAGAAACTCATAACATCCCCTACTGAGAAAACATTCATGGAAATAAACTCATAAGATCCCCTATGTAGAATGCATGGAAAGCTGCAGCTGACAGCAAACAGAAGGTAGTCTACAACCTAGAGTTATTATCATTGGAGTAACCTTCTCAGGTTCAAGAATAATTTTAAGGAAATAAACAGGGGAAGGCAGATCTTTACTAAAAATAAGGGAATTGCTGAAATTTTGGTTCCCTAAACAGTTTTTTCCATCACTGGAAACCTGGTCCAAAGCTCCATATTTTAATAGTTATTCACAAGCTACATAACACTGAATTAGCTTTCGTTCAGAGGTCTCCAGCCCTATTGTAACCTGTGAGCTGCATTCAAATGCTGATAATGTTGGGGAAGAATTGAGCTAAATTAGGACTATGAACATATCATTCTGTGTTGATGAACGCTGACAAGTATTTATGGGCAAATAAATTTGACAGGTTTGAATTTATGGAATACATTTGCAAAAAATCCGATTCGTCAAAAAAATTCAGGCACACGTCAGAATAGTCGCGCACATAAAAAATTACGTACGTCAAAATCATTCGGCCGCCCATTGACTTTAAAGCATTTGGACTAAATGGGCGTGCCTATAAAAATTATTAATGTTAAGTGAAAGATATAGCTCTGTTTTAGGGGTGGTGAGAAAAGGACATGATGAGACAGGACCCAAGGGTGACAGAGGGGCAAGAGCTTAAAAATAAACTCTGAAACAAAAATACAAACCATTGGTCTTTAAGGGACACATCATTAAGAGCTGCTATTTGGATCTCACATTTATTGGGTGCGTTAGACCTAAGCAAACCAACTCAACGGAGCATCCGAGACAGCAATCTTCAAACCATGTCCCTCAATGAATTGCTAATGAGAAGAAAGTGTCATTTCTCTTTGATTATTCTATGCAGTTGCCAGGGGAATGGTCCGCTGGCATTTAATCATGAAACTAATGGGTTGGAAACACAATCTCACGCATGCTGCTCTCCTTATACATTTGCTGTGCTACAGAAATGTCACAACCTCACGCTTTAGCTCGCTGTTCCTTGCTCCTTTTTGTATTCCTGAATAGCAAGAATTAATAAAGGCGGTAAGTGACAGTCTAGGGAACTGAAGCATTACCAACATGCATTTACTTTGAGGCTGTTTACTGCCGTTATTAATGTTTCATATCTTGGGACAATTGGGTTGCACAAAAGCATATGGAGGAGCAAGTGGTATTCATAGATTCTCCTACTTCGAAGGCAACGGGCGCTTTTAGATAATAAAATCTACTACAATCTGTTTCACAAATATCCTCTATTTGTTTCTTACAGTTGTTGATTTACAATAGTGTGTGAGTTCAACCTAACTTTTATTTTCTGGCTGCAACAAACACAATCATGCTGTGAGTCTCTGGCAGGTTTTACCTGCTGTAACTGGCTGATTCTTGCAGTGCCCAATTTCTGTGCAATTCTGCACTAGTGACAAAAAAACCTACTTGGGTTGTTTGTGGCACACTCATTATCTCTTAAACTAGAAGAAAAAGGTTATGAAACCTATTTGTAAAAAAAGTTATCATGCATTTACTTCAGTGTAGTCCCACCTGCATGCCACTACAGTGTGGTCAACCATCTACAACTCCTATTACTCCTCAACGTTGTCTTTGCAATCTTTTTGTTTATATTATTATCTACCCTGCTCTCCCTGTTCAATATGGCATCCTGTGTAGCTGTATAGGTCACACTCCTAAAGGTTAACCCTGTTAGGGACCAACTAAGCACTTATAAATATTGCTTTGTATGACCCGAGAAATGACAGGGTGTGATAGTTCAATATAGCATATTACAGTCATATTTCTTTCTTTTTATACTTAATTGTTAAGTTATCTCCTCGTATGTTTATATTAAACCACCGACAACCTTAGCAAAGTCAAAGTATTGTCCATATGCGAAAATGTACATCAAAGAATGACTTTGTTTCTAATTTTCCGTTGTTGAACAGGGAAAAAAAATCACTTGGAAGTTTTTTCTCGACCATGATTTATTCTTTAGTACAGTGTATTTAAAGAAAAACTTCGGAAAAACGAAATCATGTTAAATCACAGGAAAGAAATGTGATCACAAAATAAAATTGCATTGTTTCATTCATTTTTGCAAATTCAACTATTTCAAAAAAAATGAACACAATAAAATAGCTTGAAAGTTGATAAAAAGACCTTCAGCTAACTTCTATAGAAGATCACCAAGAGGCATATTTATTAACTTTTGAATTTCTAATTATTGTTTCAATAATCACATTTCTTCCGTAAATTGTTGTTTTTTTATTTCTATAAAACTAAAAATTAAAGATTTATAAAGTGTAAAAAAAACACTAAAAACTCTAGTATGAAATTTCGGCAAGTAAAAGCAGTTGAGGTCCCATAGAATAGGAGCTGTGCTGATCCAATTGGACCTAGAAATGTCCAGAAAATTCAAATTTTTAGGTGTTTTTTGTATCTTTTAGCCCATTGTTTATACTTTGTATTTTTGGATCTTTTAATAAATAGTGATGGGCGAATTTGTGAAATTCGCGAAACGGCGCCGGCGTCTCATTTTTGACGCCGGCGCCCGTTTTTGACCTCGGCGCCTGTTTTTTCGGAAAGATTTTTTTTTACGCTGGTGAATTTTTGCGGGCGTTTCGCAAATTTATTCGCTGGCGCGGAATCGTGCAAATTTGCCGCGAATTCGCGCCTGCCGAATAAATTCGCCCATCACTATTAATAAATTACATGGCATTTGTGGTTTTATAAAAAATAAGTTAATTTGTCATTTCAAATACCTTTAAAACCCCTTAAATAAGAAGTTTCAGTTGCTGATTTTTTCATGTGAGTTTTTGAGATAAAACTCCAAAAACATTTTGCGCCAGTTTTCTCAAATACATCTACATCAATAAATCTGCCCCTTAGAGTCCCTTCTTACCAAATTCTGTTCCCTAATAATAACTCCAAAATCAGTTTTTCATACTTTGTTTATTATTTTAATTTAACACAGTTATAAAATTCTATATTGAATATTAAAAAAAATGGGGCAACACTTTTCCCAAATCATTTTCCTGGGTGTTACCTAAATTGTAACATACAATTAATAATTCCACATACATTGAAGCTAAGAATAAGCAAAACTCTCTTTACACTTTGACCCTTAGTGGTTGCTCTATCCTTACTCTTATTATTATTCCCCATGCACATTTAGGGGCAGATTTATATATATAAAAAAAATTTGAGTTGATATTTTGGACAAAACGCAAATTTGAGTTGGGAAAAAGGCAAATTCAAATTTGAAATTTATCATACCCTGGGAACAACTCAAATTTCGATAGTACTCCACCTAAAACCTGACAAGTTCATGTAAAAGTCAATGACAGAGGTACATTGGCCAATTTGAAGATGTTAATAGCCTTCCTGACATTCAAGGTTTTTCGGAGAAAAACTAGATTCGAATTCCGTTCTAATTTGATTCGGGTTTTTGGGTCAGTAACATTCATTCGAATTACTGACGTTCAAGTTTTTTCTTAAATAAGATACCGTTCGGGTTTTGAGGTTATTCGAGTTCATTCGAGGTAAAAAAAACTCTATCACTCAACCTTTGATAAATATGCCCTGTAGTTCCTCCAGCATTGTCTCTCTGATTTCAGGCTGCCTTCCTTATTGTAGTTTTCCAAACCAGTTCTGTTCTTACTAACTGCTGTTCCTTTGCCTTTGTAGCATAAACCCTACTGTACGTCAAACATAGAAAAAATCACATCATGGCATTAATATTTAAAATAAAACGTACACATCCAGTGTGGCTCTTCAGTGATATATTCATACTGCAACACACACTTTATTCATGTTCTAAACCAGCAATGATGCCGGAGCTCGGAATCGACGATGGTAATTTAGTATAAAATAAAACCTTAGACAAGTGCATGACTTCATTTTTCCAGTTCCTCAGGACTGCAGTAATTAAATGTTAAATTGCTTGTGCTATAGCTTTGAGTGACAGGCATGCTTTCTCTCTGTAAAGGGCTCAATCGTTAAAATTGAATATAAAGTGAGTTTCCTTGTGGAATATACCAAACCCAAGAGCTTAGTTATCTTCATTACTGAACTGGTCGCTACCCACTGAAGTCATCTCTGCATTACATTAGGGCAAGTGGCAGGGCCATTTATTTGCATTAATGTGGTGTCATTTTGTTCTCTGTAGTCCCTAATTTGGCAGAAATTGCAAGAGCATACATTTCATTTCAAGGGAGGAACATTTACATAACGCTGGTTCCAAATGATTATAGATGATGAAGTGTTGCTACATTAATAGTACTCAACCTCTCAAAATATGGTTTACCCAAAAGTTAATTTTGTCAAATTCAAGTTTAGCAAAACAGTAGTTGTAGCCAAAGGGCCATGGTTCTGTTTGCCATTGAGTGAGCTTGCAACCAAGCCTTTTACACTGTTATTCCAAATGTATTGCACCTTTATTGGAGATGCCAATAGACCATCTTCAATGAGTAGTGATCATGTCCAAATTTATGTTCCACAGAGGCACAGAAGAATGTGGGTAGACTGTCACAGTTCTGCCCACACCCATTGAATATACTGCAGTTCCCTATCAGGTCTACCATCTGTCCTTCTAATGGACATTGGCTAGCATCCTACATTGCTAAATACTGCCAGTTCTCATGAGCAGACTGATATAGTAGCTCACTAGTAATAGTAAGGCTTTTGAAGACATTTTTTCTTGAAGCAGCACAAAATTTTACATTTAAAATAAATCTGACCTCTGAACTTACAGTAATTGGTGCTACCCTGACCTTTGGCCTTTGACCTAGAGTCTACCTTTATCTGCCACCTGCCCTTACCTCTTGCCTGTATACTGAACTCTCTTTCTGCCTGCTGCCTACCCTGATATCTGGCCTATGTACTGGACTCTTTCTGCCTGTTGTCTGCCCTGACCTCTGGCCTGTGTACTGGATGTTGCTTCTGCCTGCTCTTATTACACCTTACTTCAACATACTGTTTATGGAATCCATTATATGGAATGTCTACATCCAGTCAGTTCATCCTGATAGCTGTCTTTACTCAGCCGTCGTTGTCACCACCATGCTTTGTTTCCCACAATCCTCCACTGGAAACTCTACCAATTCCTAATTTTCTTAGAAACTCTTTATTGAAGACTGATATCTCTTGGTCCGATCTGTTAGGTTGACCCTACAATGATGCTGGTAATCTGAGACCCTGCAAATAAACTGGTTAGAGGGTTGGAAGAGGGTAGACAGTCAAAGTTGGGGTGGTTTTCTTTGGAAAAAAGGTGCTTTCGAGGACAAATGATTACACTTTACAAGTACATTAGAGGACATTATAGACAAATAGCAGGGGACTTTTTTACCCATAAAGAGGATCACCGTACCAGAGGCCTCCCCTTCAGACTAGAAGAAAAGAACTTTCATTTGAAGCAACGTAGGGGGTTCTTCACAGTCAGGACAGTGAGGTTGTGGAATGCACTGCCGGGTGATGTTGTGATGCTGATTCAGTTAATGACTATAAGAGGGACTTGGATGCTTTTTTGGACAGACATAATATCAAAGGCTATTGTGAGACTAAACTCTATAGTTAGTATAGGTATGGGTATATAGAATTTATTTGAAAGTAGGGAGGGGTGTATGTATGGATTCTGGGTTTTCATTTGGAGGGGTTGAACTTGATGGACTTTGTCTTTTTTCAACCTGATTTAACTATGTAACTATGTAACTATGTAACTAAGATCAAAACACTTCTTTATTTCTAACCTTTGTATTCATTTGCTTTCTTGCTCTAGTTCTTTGTTGCTATCTTTTAACGCATATATTACCTTAATTTACTGTAAGTACTGTAGAGCTGTCATAATAATACAGAGGGAGACCATTAATGGTGTAAGTATGGCTTTCGGGAGTGGGTGGAACCACATGCAGGCTGTTATGTAGTCGATTAACCTCACCAACTATAGCATAGCAATTACCTATATTGCATGTAATATGCCTTTATCTCCTATATAAATACTAGCCTTATATTTGTATGTAATTGCGTGTATTCTACAATACTGTTAAAGACCATTTTTAATTTATTTTATAAACCTTACCCAAAAGTAATAGAAAAGCTGTTGCATATTTCTGTTTAGCCACCAAGCTCCTCACTTTCAAAATATAATTTTATATACCATCTACATCTATATATTCCATCTCAAAGTCTGATAATCAGCGTGAAAGCACTTGGGCTGCCGTATTTTGCCTTTATATGGTCATATATTTCCTTGGTACTGTCTAATATCCACGCATTTTACAATCGGTAGCGAGTTTGCGAGTCTTCTGGGGCTCACTTGCTCTCTTGTTTAAACGTTAATGGAATTCTTTCTGATAAGATGATTCTTCCAGTTGTTTTACTTTCATCCTAAAAGTCAAGGCACAACCACTGGGAATAGCTTTATTTATTGTGCTTTAGTGGGTTTTTTTTTCTTTTTGTACATGTGACATTTACTAAGAAGGAGATCAATGCCGCATCACACAGTCAGATCAAAGGATCTAATGCAACGTCCCCCCACCCTAATTATACAGATTTATCTTACATATTCCATGTCAGACAATTGTTAATAGGGAATAAGAATATAGAAGCACAGATCTATGCACCCTTTTATTTGTTGAAAAGATGTCTATTAAAAAATAATTATATGGAATGATATATGTTCAAGGCGGAAATTCCAATAATGAAAGCCTTGGATTGTCCTTGAATTTCTCAACATTTTGGAAGAAATAAATAGTGATAAAAAATGTTATTTATATGGATTTTATATGTCTATCAATATATTTGTATGCCAGCCTATCTCTGTATTTATCCTACTCCTGTATACTTTCACTAATTATATCTCTTTAAGGTAGTGCTGCGTGTTCCATGGACAATGGCTTCAATCTTCATAGCTGGAGATATCCCCTTGCACAACCCTATGTACTTGGTAATTCCCTTTGGTGTTTCACAAAGCTGCTATCAACAGCAGGGTGGAAATGAAAGCTTCTATTTATAGGCTAAGCAGGAGATTATGGCATAGGAAGCAAGGACATTGCAGAAGTCTGTAGAACCATGGAAGATGTTTTGTCATTGTACATACAGCTTCAATGTGAAAGCATTGTCTAAAATATGCATGGGGCAAACAATACTGAGATAGTCAAAGATCCATCTAAATAAGACGCATCCAACTCCCCCACCATATATGTTCTTATTTGAGAATTTATGGTGGGTAAATGTGCGTCGTTTGGAAATATCAACACCTGGCATCTTCAGCCATCCTCAAGAGAACAGCAGGCTGGCTCTGTATATAAAGTGCATCTTATCTATAAATTTTCTGCTTTGATATATTTAAAGGATCTCTGTTGGGTACTTCAAGGAGTCTATCTAAATCTTTATATTTCACCATTCCTCCATGACTTTATCTGCAGTCAGACTTCACATGAAGGATCTCTTTTGTTCCTTAAGCTGGTGATAATAATGCTACAGGAGCTCCGTATCTGTAAGCGGAGGGTTTCTTTAGATTCACTGGAAAGTGAAATTCTATACAAAGTTGTTGCTGGCAAACAACATGAAGGGGATAGCTTAATACATAAAAATGTATTTATTTTTGCATTAGACTTATTTATTTCTTCCACTCAATTGCTAATCCTAGAATGGTTGTAATAGTTATGCTAGGCTGAAAGTAAAGCTCATACTACAAAATATAAGTTTATGTAAAGCTTCCATTTTCTGAACTCAAGTTTAGTATCTTTAAAAATGTCATTGCTCTTCTGCTAGACATGCAAGGAGCCACCTTTTTTAAACAAATACCACTAGTGCCCTAATTGTACACCCACTTGTGGCCTCTTTGTCAGAGACAATTCCCTGAGGCCCATAGTTAACCACATAGAAGGCTGTAAACCTGGCAAACTAAGTTCCTTTGTCTTCTGGAACTGGTTCTTAAGCTCCCCATAGACGCGCCGATTCTTCTTGCCGAACGACCGATTTTAGGGAAGTCCGACCAATCCTACGAAATTATCGTGCGGTTAGTGGGATTCGAACGGTCGTACATCTTCCGATTTTTCGGCCGACATCTGTCAGGAAATTGATCGGCCAGGTCAAAAAATCTTTGTCGGTCCCAGTGCAATCTATCTATGTTTGCAGGGCCAAGCAGGCAGCTCCCCTTTGTTTTCCTGGCAAATTGGTCTTTTTAGTTGATGGTCAATTCGTATGATCGTACGATCGCTCTGAGGAAATCGTGGTCTCATGATGAGGATTGGATCTTTTGAAAATCTCAACATCTATGGCCAGCTTTATACTATGGTGAGCACAAAAAGGCCATGAGATAAGTGTTCAAAGATTACTGAGGATTTGCTCATTAACTGAGAGTCATGGAAGAAGACATTGTCTTGCCTACCTTTGGATAGATCAACACCCTCCTAGAAAGTACAATATTGTTTGCTGAGCTTTTATTTATATATCTCATTATTCATATCAGTTCCTTTTCCAGCGAAGTTCATATTGTCTACCGCAACTAGTTGCACGCACACCCACTGCAAAACCATTGTCATAAGATGACAGTTACACTGGCACATTAGGTTGAAGGAAACTTCATACTTGAGCTGGAAGAACCCCACACAATTATTAAGAGAGATACCAACTCCGTTCAATGTTTTCATCGCAATCGGACTGTACCACTGTGCCACCATACATGCATTACATGTCTCTTCATTAAACTACCACATCAGTGTAAAAATATAAACTGGGTAAATAGAAATAAAAAATGCTTTCAATATAGTTAGTTAGCTAAAAATGTAATGTGTAAAGGCTGGAGTGACTGGATGTCTAACATAAAACAACAGAACATAACTTCCTGGTTTGCAGATTCACTAAAGGGCAAAGTTGCTACTGCTAGTGACTTTTCGCCAGCGCTGCCACCCACAGGAACATTATCAATTCACTAACAGGCAGAGGCGCCAATTCACTAGTGAATGAGACCGTCGCTAGCGTTCATTCGCACTCTATCGACAGGTGACTTTTCGCTCTGGCGAACGATCATTACTCCTCAAATTCACTAAAGTGCGAATATTACGGAACGTTACCTCTTTCGCTGGAGTTGACTTTGCCACCTCAGACCAGGTTGAAGTTGTAAAAAGAAGCTATCAATCATCTGTCACTTACATCATATCCTGTGTGGCGAAAATGTATTAAAGTTCAAAAAACGCTGGCGACTTTTGCTTTTTTAAGCGGGATTGGCTGCAAAAGTCCTAACTTTGACATTTTTTGGGTAACCGGTTATCTCCAGATATTTTATAACATATGGAACATTCATTTTACAGTGGGCTCATGTGTAGGTCATTATATTAACTCTCTTGTCTTTAAGGTTCCCTGAACATGTGTACTAAAAAGTGGTAACTTCAAGTATTTGCACCAACATTTATAATAAAGACGTCCATACAACTTTAAATTTCCCACCGTATGCAAATTGACCCAAGTGCAAGGTCACTAGCAAATTTTTGCTAGGCACAAATGAACACTAGCGCATCTTCACTATGAAATGCTCGCACAGCTGAAGTAAGGCTAGCAAAAAGTCGCCAGCGTTCAATGCCCGGGATGAAACTTTGCATTTTAGTAAATTAGCGCATTTGTAGTGCATTTGCGCCTGCCGAAGTGGTGCGAGGGGTGCAAAGCCGACACTGGAAAAAATTCTGTTCTGTTATGTTAGACATCCAGTCACTCCAGTCTTTATACATTACATTTTTGGCTAACTAACTATATTAGAAACATTTTTTATTTTGCACAGTCTATCTATTTACCCAGTTTTTATTTTTACACTAAACTGTTCCTTTAACTGCCATAACAATGAGTTACATCAACCTTATGTCATATCCAAGTTATTATTAGTGACCTACCACAAAAGAGGTTTATTGGATTTTGTTTAATTTTTTTGTTAGTTTGATATTGTTTTACTGGTTTTGATATCTGTATGACAAACATGTCCAATAGTGTTTCTAAGTATAATCTCAAGGATGATGATAACCTACTGCACCCAACTGAAGCTGCATCAATTAGCATAGTCAAGGGCCTATTTGAGGCTGCTTCAATAGAGATAAAGTAGGTTTCACTGAAGCATCTGGCGCACACAGGCACATCGATAACCCTGTTGAAATAAAGAAAAAGTGTGTCTTGTGATGCATCAATAAAATGTGCTCCATTTGCACAGAATGTATTGTTGCTCCATCATGGAACCAGGGCACAATGGATGCTTACATTTCAAAGCAACTTTTTTTTTCTGCTTAAAGACGTTTATTTTTGTACATTCCCTTTGAATTCCCAGTTCAAAAGATCAGTATTTGCATTATTGCAATAATTCTCGGAGGCCGTGCCGTAACCTGTGCCGTATCTGTCTCATGCGATGCACTTGTTCTCCCCATACTGAAGAAAGAAAATGAAACTGTCAGGCATGTGCGCTCACATGATTTATTGCAACTATGTGTGCTCCACTTTTTGAGTAGGAATACCACCTGACTTAGCTTCAGTTTAAAGGGAAAAGATGAACAAGTTAAGCACCAAACAGTGATAGGACATCAAGAAGTTCCAAGTCATGGTGTTAACCTCCTGTTGAACCTCCCATCAACCTTGAAGTGATACTGGTGGGATGTGGATTAACAGGCTAATCATAGTTTTAATGGCATTTCACTCTTTGTAGGTGGGATATATCCTTATGACCTAACAATTAATATAAGGAGCAGTAATGCATTAATATATCATTGGTCTCATAAAAAAGTTTATTGAT
The DNA here is from genome assembly GCF_017654675.1 of Xenopus laevis. NCBI lineage: Eukaryota > Metazoa > Chordata > Amphibia > Anura > Pipidae > Xenopus > Xenopus laevis. The sequence continues at coordinate 14,287,926 of NC_054381.1, forward strand.
AGTGCCTATAGACTTTTTATAGCTATTTGTATGGGCAGTGATTGTTCTAACACTGCAGCAGTCAACAACTTACATAAAAAATGCTGCTTGCTTGTTCAATAAGGATGCGCCAGTACACGCTGCTATATCAATAACATCCACAGACTTGTAGACTCTTTAACCTCAAAAATTTGGATTCATTAAGGGGCAGATTTATTAAGGGTTCAATTTGTAATTCAAATTTTATTTTAAAGTTTATTTTAGTGTAATTTTAAAAAAATTTACTGTCCCTTTAAGAATTTGAATCAATACGCCACCTCGCAATCAATTTGGAGTCATTGCAGGTAGATCCTAATCAACCAAATTTAAAAAATGTAAAGAAAATTTTTATACATTTTGATTGGTACTTTTGCTTCAAATTTCGAGTTTATGGGAGTTTTTAGAAACTTCCATAAACTCGAAATTCGACCATTGATAAATCTACTCCTAAGTGTGCCTGGTACAGGGAAAGGAATATACTAGAAATATATGTAGTTCCTTTAGTGGGGGATACAAGGAAATGTACACTTATTGCTCTTTCCAATGCCTGCCGTCTGACTCATTGGGGCACATTTATTAAAGGTCGAAGGTGAATTTTCGAATGAAAAAAATTCAAATTTCGAGCTATTTTTTGTGTACTTCGACTAAGGAATAGTACAAATTCAATTCGAATTTGAATAAAATTAAAAAATTTGAATATCGAAATTTATCATGTACTGTCTCTTTAAAAATTTGCCATCTAAAACCTGCCGAATTGCTGTTTTAGCCCATGAGGGACCTCCTAGAACCTATTTGGTGTCGATTGGTGGACTTTGAAAAACAAAGGTTTTTTTTTAGAAGAACTTTGAATCAAATGCGCTATTCCTTCGATTCGTGCAATTCAAATTCCAATTCGAGTTCGTAGGAGTTTAAAAAAACTCCCATGAACTCTAAATTCGACCCTTGATAAATCTGCCCCTAAATGAAAAGGGTTTTAAAAAAAATACTTTATTCATTCTAATACCGATTTAGATCCTTTATTATTTATTGTATTAAGATGTCAATAAAACAGACCTAGTCCTAGTAACTGAGGGAAGGTGAACTGCTCTATGTGTTCATGGATATGAGCAAATAGATTGGGTATGGAACATCAGGCTAATATGTTGTCACTCAATAGTTATGGCCGAATTTGTCACAGTGAAATTTGCGAAACGGTGAAAATTTAGCGAAACACAAATTTTGACGCCTGCGTCTATTTTGATGCCAGCGTTAAAGTCAATGGGCATCTGAATAAGGTTGATGCACGACGGTTTTGACGCGACTTTTTTGAAGCGTGTCCAAAATTTTTGCAAATGTATTCCCCGGGGGCAAAACGCGTAAATTTACAGCAAATTCACGCCTGCCGAATTTATTCGTCCATCACTATCTCTCAATCCTTAAATCTCACCTTCTAAGCGAAGAACAATAACATATAGAAATGAAAATATTTTGTTATTCCTTGGTGAGCCAAGACGGGGATCAAACGGAACATTTTTTTTTTGAAGGCAGCAGAATACATTGATGGGAGAAAAGGCTTTCCTATGCATTACTCTGTGATTCCTTGTGTGGTGCATCAATGTAGATCTTCAGTGAATCTGAAAGCAAACACAGTCTGATAGATTGCTGAGTCCGATAAGCTCCTCTACCAATGAATACTGATGTGTCCATTGTAATGCCTTCCAATATTGTTGTGTTGATGAGCTGCTCCTCGGCAGGCTTTTTTAGGTATCAAATATTATCTCTTGGCTTGAAAGCCACCACTGAAAGGATTACGCTTTATATAAGGATTGTTATAGATTGAGCGAAATCTCTTAGGGCATTTTGGTTTAGCACTCCCGATCAATGAAAGCATTTACTGTTGATCGGCCATAAATCTTGATATTACAATAGCATAACTGCCCTGATATAACGGAGACCTTCTATTGCTCAAGGTTCCGTCTGTCCACATACATTCCCTCATTCTCTTCCTTAAATTAACTCACACATTCATTCTCAAAAGGACAACTGAAAAGAATTGAGAGATCAGATATATTGGCTTGCTGCACTTTCAATGACCTGCAGCCGAACTCGCTCTCTTTCATTTAGTAAATGAGTTCCGATGAGTGTTTATATTAATTAATCTCCTTTTCGCAATCGCTGCAAGACTTTTTAATTCACGGGAATACCTTGCAAACAGCAGGTTAAAGCTTAACCATTTTGAATTTTTAGGAAACAAATAAATTTACGGCAGCTTACACTTAATTGATCGGCATAAAGGATAACTCCGTTCAATTAACTTAACTGGCTTAGTCAATGATATAGATGCAAATTGTGGATTTATCGTTATGTTATCTCCATGGGGGAGATGCAAAAGTCAGTAAGAAAACATGTTTCAGGTTTAGCAGGTAGTATTGAAGTTCCCCCGAAAGTAAGAAAAATAAAATGAATAAATAAACATGAATAATTATTGCTGTTGTTAATAGGGCTGCTCCAGCAGAAATCCATATTTAGAGCAAACAGATTTTTTATATTTAAATTTGAAATCTTACTAGGGGCTAGACATGTTGTCAGTTCCACAGGTGCCCTAACTCATGTGACTTTTGCTTTGATAAACTTCAGTCACTCTTTACTGCTGCACTACAAGATGAAGTCACAAATTCCAGAAAATGTGAAATTAACCAGATAATAGTGATGGGTGAATAAATTCGCCAGGCATGGATTCGCAGTGAATTTCCACATTTCACATTGGCGCATGTTAAAATTGGCGCGTGCATAAAAATTGTCACGCGTCAAAATTATTCAGACTTCCATTGACTTTAATGCATTTGGACAAAATAGTCAAGCATATAAAAATTGTCACTTGCATCAAAAATTGTCGCACGCCAAAATTATTTTGACACCCATTGGCTTCAATGAGTTTAGAATTTTTGCTGTTTCGTGAATTATTCGGCAAAACAAACAGGACAGATTCATCCATCTCTACCAGATAACAGCTCCCTGGTAGATATAAGAACAGCATGCAATAGTAAATCCAAGTCCTACTGCAACTCCTCCAGTTACATCGAGAAACAATAGCTTATCTGAATGCAGTTCCATTGTGAAGTGCTGCCTCTTTCTGAAAGCACATGACCACATGTTTCAGGAATAAAATTTTATACAGTAGTGTGAATTATTTGCAGTCTAAACAGTGTAATTTAGAAATAAAAACTACACCATTAAAATCATGTCGAAATCCCTTTAACCTTTCTTACACTGTACATGTTGGTCAAGTCCAGATTCAGTCCCAATTAACACCAAAGAATTTAAAGGGTTTTAGGGTTTGAAGTGTTTAAGGGTTTGATGCCACGAGATGTGCATGCATTCTTCGGCTGGCTAAGGAAATGTAGTTCAACATTGGCAAGAGAACTGCAAAGTGAGGGTGCTTTAAACAGAGTCTATGGTGAGAGCTTGTTAACTCAATTCATGTCCAGGTACTTAAATCCAAATCCGCTTCTGTACTTCCACATGGCTTTCAATAAGTCCATCCTGTTTCTTCTGAACAAGTGCGCCTATTACTATATGTCCATTTGCATCTAAATTGCACTTTGCACTCTGCACTTGCTCCTATGATCATTATTTTAGGCAACACTGATGATTGTTATATTATTATTACAGGGGTGGAGCAACTGACCCCTTCTTGCAAACTTTTGGATATTTCAGGTTTCTCAGAGTGGTGACACAAACAGCAGAATTGTTGACTGTTTCATACTGAGACTTGCAGCCAAAGAGTTTCAGTTCTGCTCATTTTTACTGCTAGTGTTTAATTTCAAACTATATTATACACAGCATATTAGTATTTGTTGGTGCCATAAGTCTAACAGAGCAGTTCATGGATTTTCCTACTCCCCTGCCATTTCATTCTAAGAAGACAGAAAGAGCAATGGATAAATAAAAATAGCAAGTTGTAAGTGGATCTGTCTCTCTAGTGAAATGGAACTAGCTGACAGCTGCGATATGTAACAAAAAAAATCAAATTAATAGAATTTTACCTTCAGTATTGACTCACCAAATATAAGATGGAAGAAAAAAAAAAAAAACACCTCTTTGGTTCTGATATAAGCCAGAGACCTGATGTTTTATTTTGTTCCTCGGATGTAGCTTAACACCTTGTTGCTCTCAACTCCTTGAGGCTGTTGATTCAGGTTCTTAATTGTCTCTGATCCACTATTCCTTTATCTGACTTTCTGAAACATGGATTTTTTTTTTCCAATGGCGCAACTAAATCTGTAATTGTATCAATAAAGTTGTAGAAGCCTACTGTATGACTTTGACCAGTGATGGTCAATGTGATGTAATTACTGAAGAACGACTAGCCCCAGTAGCATCCTCTGTCAGTTAATTTACTCATGTCATTTTTAGGATTGAGGTTGTGCAACAAATGAAGTTTGCCTACCCTGATACAATTCATGTGTGACCATAAAAGGACCTCCAGGAACCTGCTTGCTTATGAAAGCTTTGTAAGAATGGCATTGATTGTTTTATGACTGTGAGTGTGTAGAAAGAAAAAAAATGTTCTTCCTCTGCAATTAGTGATGGGCAAATTTGTGAAACGGCGAAAAATTCGCGAAACGGCGCCGTCGTCTCGTTTTTGATGCCGGCGCCCGGTTTTTTGATGCCGGCACCCGTTTTTGACGCCGGCGTCCATTTTTTCGGGAAAAAATGTTTTTGACGCCGCAAATTTTTTCGCTGGCGGCGAATCACACAAATTCGCCGCAAATTTTCGCCTGGCGAATAAATTCGCCCATCACTATTTGCAATATATACTGGCATCCTGAGATATTATACATGATAGGCGCAGCAGGAGAAAATTGCATGACAATCACTTTTGCTACGAATTTTATGGAGGTTGGTTTAGCATGCCTTGATGCAATGTTTCTGGAGGAATTAAAACACAATGGGCGCAGTGCCCAAAATATCCCAGCGTGTTCCATACCATCACACGCCAATGGCACAGGCTGCATACGTACTACTAATAATACATGTTCTAAACGAGGACCCGGTCTCAGAGCCAATGTAGTGACTGGCTGAGTTAATGCAGTTTGTTGGTGTCTAGAATTCCAACAAGAACAGTTTCCCCCAAATGTAATATTTGTAGTGATGGGCGAATTTGCGCCGTTTTGCTTCGCCGAAAAATTTGCGAATTTCACGCGAAATTCACGAAACGGCGCAAAATTCGCAAAACGGTGCCGGCGTCCATTTTCTCTGAAAAATTTTTTTTGACGCCGGCGAATTTTTGCCGCGAATTTTCGCGGGCGTTTTGCGAATTTATTCGCTGGCAGCGAATAGTGCAAATTCGCTGCAAATTCGCCCATCACTAAATATTTGGCTTTATCGCAGCACGCATTCGCACTTTTGCGAGTATATTTGCGCTAAGCGGAATGCAATATTTTTCGCACAGATATATTACAGAAGCACAAAACAGTAGCAAACGCAAAAATAAGATGAGTCGCAATGAAAGATGTTTTCACTGGAAAAAACGAATCGCCATATACCTTTACCACATATAAAAAAAAAATGCTGACATATATCTTTACCACATATAACTTGACCACACTTTTAAATTACATGAAGAATAGCGAAAAAACATACGCAATGCAAACGGTGGAATTGCTCCACGAATATCTTTCTGCAAAAGTTGTACATACACCTTCTTCTCACAACACTGATAGCAAAGTCACGTGAACACAATTACACTGCGATTAGATTGCGAATAACATTTGCACTAAGAAGTTTTATTACATTGATAGCGCAACAGCGCAATAGAGCGCAATAACAAAAGTTCGCAAAGTGGAGGGAAATGGCGGAAACAGTCGCAAATGTAGCAGAACCCACTCTCGCGTGCAAACTACTCACAATTCGCTTAGCGAACAGTTTATGCGATTGCGCGTGATATTACATTCCCCCGTTTGTGTTCTAAGGCAACAAAGACGAACTGCCTGCACACCATCCAAAAGGCAGTTGTAGTTCCAACCATTTAACTGCATGGAGTGAATATCAGTTTTTTTGATAAAGCAATAATGCAATAAAAAGTGCTAAAAATTGGCTCAGGTCTAGTAACCCTTGATGTGTGTCTTCAAACAGTTGATCAGTAAAAGATAATTTCTGATTAACTTCTATGAGTTACTAGAGCAGCAGCACAATTTGCACACGTTATTCCATTCCCACCCTTGTGTCTGTCCTACAAATAGTCATTTAAAGCTTTGGCCTAAAACATATCACTCCAGGCAATGGTGAATATGGGGGTCGGTCTGTCTGTCCACAGATGAGAGGTGAGAGATGCACGACTCTCACTGCCAAGAAACAGATAACAAGAGAAGGAGAAATTGATAGGCCCATGTTTTATTTATTAGGAGATAAAATAGCAGAGTTCAGGTTTATTATGTTCCTTTCACTAACCCTTTCATAATAAATTTGACTTGACAGGTAAACTTTCAGAAAAATTAGATGTTAAAATAATCTTCGAGAAGGGATACAATCAGATCTGAAAAGGGCAATTAGTGATGACAGAATATTAAACAGAAGAAAAAGCCATCGCTTCCATGAGTTCATAACCTCTCTCAAACAGCAGCAGCCAGGCAGTTAATAAACTGTCAGATCCATGGAAATGACACTTGTAAGTGTGAAACACACAGACAGCACAAGGTCTTCTCAGAATATTCAGTACTGCCAGCCTTTATTTCTGGACAAGTGCCACCTAGAGGGTTCCCGTGCTGTGCGTCTATGTCCTTACCATAGTCAAAGGATTAGCGACTACTGATTGCGACCATCTGTCAGCGCATGCATTTTATGGGCCACAATTGAATTGTGCATTGGGATTACTTTTATTTGTTTATGTTCATTCTACAGAGATGGTGCGAAAGGTTTGTGTAGACTTCTTGTCTCAACAGCTGAGAGAAGTTGATGATGGAACTCTTTATAAAGGGGGTTGTAAATGTCAACTGTTATTGATATTTTGCTATGATTTATGATTTATGATTGGAACCAAGGTGGCTGAAATGGTGGCCAATTCTGTATTTTGAGAAGAGGTAATGTCTTATGGCCTTATTGTCTGATTGATGTGGAGAGCACCCCTAGTATTTTAATGCAAAGTGTTCATAAGTAAAGTAAAGAGGTGACATTCTATTTTATTTTGATAACAGTGTCTATGCTATATGCAGTCCTATGTTTCAACCCTCATTAAAGACCTCCCTACTCTGTGCAGCTGTGGATCCAAAACTGTGGATCTTGTACCAGTGGATCACTGGCAGGGGGACTCAACTTGAAGACTGGGTCAGGTGGGATTTTTGGAGGATGCCTATTGTCTCCTAGATATATGTGAAAGCTCAGCTTGAATGTTGGTTAACATGACTTGGTTCTGATATAAGCCTTAATGCCTTGTTGCTGTCAAAAACTCCATGAGGTTTGAGGCTGGTGATAATCCAGTGATGGTCTTCACCCTGTAATTATTGAAGAACTTCTTATGGGGCAAATTCATTAACCAGCGAAAATTCGCCAGCGCTGGCTTTGCGCACATTGCAACACTTCGCCAGGCGTAAATTTGCCTAGACAACGCTAATTCACGAAGATCCAAAGTTGCGCACAGGGTACCGAACGCTGGCAAAAATTACGCTCAGCAGTTCGAAGTTACACTAGCGTTGGCTAATTAGCATACGGCATGCAGTTAAAGTACAATGGCCATATATGCTGCAGCAAATACATTACACTACACAAGGCCAGGGAACCTTAATAAAATTATATAAAGTTGTTATAATGGCCTACACATGTGCCCACAGCATAGTTTAGGTGCCATATATTAGCAAATGTAGAGGGGAAGGAGGGTACCCCAAAAAAAATGTTACGATCATTTTCAGTCTATCACCCTTTAAATAGGAATAGAAAAATTTTCAACTATTTTTTGAGGAAGTCCTATCTACTCTATTTCACTTCACCTGGTTTGAGGTGGCGAAGGCAAGTTTGGCGATAGAGGTAAATTTGCCTGGCGTTAGAGGGCGAAGTTGTGCCAGAGTCTATCTCCTTGGCGAAATTACGCCAGCGAAATAATGGCAGCTACCATTAGTAAATCGGCGAAATACCGAAATGACATCATGCTGGCAAATTTTCACCAGCGTTAGCCACTTCGCTCTTTAGTAAATTTCCCCCTAAGTGTCTATGCTATATGCAGTTCTATTTAAGCCTCCACAACAGACTTCCCTACTCTGTGCAGCTGTGGTTCCCAAACTATGGATCTTGTACCAGTGGATCACTGATGGGGGCTCGACTGGTTAGGGTGGGATTTGTGTAGGATGACTATTTTATCCTAGATATGTGTGAAAGCTCAGCTTGAAGGTTGGTTAACATGAGGTTTGGGTGAAAACTTCTATGAAAACATTTGCTATACTAGATATTCTTGGAACTGTGCCTGAATACATTAATGTGTTTTCTATATCTTGTTATAAGCTAATGGGGCCTTGACCAAAGGTTGGACCTACTAGAAGGGCCTGGAATAAAAAAGTCCTGACAACCACTTCTGCTCAGTTATAGGCAACCCATGGAACTGTAACAAAATATATCTCCCAGAGTTCCACTGTCCTATGTCTATGGGTGACAAAAAAATTGTTTTGCACACAACAAATTATTTTTTGCACATCACAATTTTTTTTTAATGCGCAACAGTTTGTTTCACCCATTGGAGTCTATGTCCATCATTTTTGCAGCAAAACTTGGCGAATAATTTCGCTCATCACTCTAGAGGGATGCAGGAATTTGCGAGCAGGAGTTAAGTATTTAAGTTTAGGATGCACATTTCTTGGTCTTGTACTTAAAGGATGTGCCAAGACCCAAAGACAGTTTCTTCATTAAAGAACAGTAAAGGCGCTTTCTGTTATGAGACAAAGTCATCCCTATAAGTGGTAAACCTAGTTTTTTATTAGTGACCCCAATCAGTTGGTTATGCCTCCATTATGTCTCGAAGGGAGAACGTAACACAAAAGGAGGACTACAGAAGGGATTAAAGGGATCCGGTCATCGGAAAACATGTTTTTTTTCAAAATGCATCAGTTAAAAGTACTACTCCAGCAGAATTCTGCACTGAAACCCATTTCTCAAAAGAGCAAACAGATTTTTTTATATTCAATTTTGAAATCTAACATGGGGCTAGACATTTTGTCAATTTCCCAGCTGCCCCTGGTCATGTGACTTGTGCCTGCACTTTAGGAGAGAAATGCTTTCTGGCAGGCTGCTGTTTTTCCTTCTCAATGTAACTGAATGTGTCTCAGTGAGACATGGGTTTTTACTATTGAGTGTTGTTCTTAGATCTACCAGGCAGCTGTTATCTTGTGTTAGGGAGCTGCTATCTGGTTACCTTCCCATTGTTCTTTTGTTTGGCTGCTGGGGGGGAAAGGGAGGGGGTGACATGACTCCAACTTCAGTAAAGAGTCATTGAAGTCTATCAGAGCACAAGTCACATGACTTGGGGCAGCTGGGAAATTGACAATATGTCTAGCCCCATGTTGGATTTCAAAACTGAATATATAAAAATATGTTTGCTCTTTTGAGAAACGGATTTCAGTGCAGAATTCTGCTGGAGCAGCACTATTAACAGATGCGTTTTGAAAAAAAAAAAATTTCCCCATGACAGTAACCCTTTAAGGAACACCAACACAAAATGTTGAGGCAGTAGTAAATACAGAGAAGCTAGGCGAAAATCACAAGAGCCTACACACCTCTTGCCTTCTTATAATCAAATACAAGGGCAAACTAAACACATGACACTTTATATAGAAGCAGTTTTTCTTAAGCTTGGTCCCTGAGCGTTTTAGTTTAGGTGCGTCTGTTTTTTTGGCTGTTATGAGATAAGTCTCTGATATTTCTTAAAACTGGTTGAACCTAAGATAAGAAGCAGTATACATACAAATAGCTTAACAAATACACATATTATTTATGCGGGATGGTTGCCATTCCGTTGCAGTTACCATAATCCTTCTTGGTTTTTTTGACAGTCAATTTGTGAAAATCCTGGGGATTTATTTTACTGGGGTATCACAGATCACAAATACTATGACGCCCATGTTATTTTCATTATGAAAATGGATGATTCGCATTAAAGAAATACTTTTTAAAAAAAACACCCTGCCTTATCTCTCCTTGGATTTTCACAGTCTGTTATATTTGATGGGGCAATCTGTTCAGCCGAGCAGTGGTGGATACCGTTACAGCTCAGTGCGGCATCCGAAACCCTTGTCTGATTCTTCATGTCACTGCACGGTGCGTAGAGTCAGCAAGATTAGAAGGAAAATCTTCAGCTAAGGAATAATTCTTGAATTCCTTCACAGTTTCCTCTCTCCTCTCCAGTAATGGGCTTTCAAACCACAAGCATGAATTTCTGGCTTTCTATGAAAATTAAGGGGAAAAAATTGAGCCAATTTGATACGTTCAGAAGATGTATGATCTATTAGCAGATGCCAGCTCTATACCACTTTGTATGTTATTTATGCATTTTACTCATTAGGGTTATGTTGCACATATTGCTAATCAAATACATATATGTATATACATTATTATATATCATTCATATATATGTATTATAATATATTATAAATTAAGCAATGCATGTTTTCTCAATTGAATATTATTCTTTATATTATATATTTCTTATGTCAGATTCTACAGCAGCATGTCTCTCACTTTCAATTCAAAGATTATAGGGGACTCCTTCCCAACCACATATGGCTCCTGACTTTATAATAAAGTAAAAAGCAACGGTATGTGTTAGAAAAGCGTAAAAATATTTCTAAAACTCCATAAAATTTATATTAAACCTTGGTTTAATAAGCAGTAAATGCATATACGTTAATCCTATAAGAATATGTCAATACACATTCAAATGAAATGTCAAATAATGGTGAAAGGAAAAGGAAATTTAGAATTACCCCCCCCCCCCCCGTTCTGATTCGAATTGCTTACCCTCTAACCTGAGCTGATGCTCCTCTTCTATAAAAAAAAATTTCCATCCTGGAACTTTATTTGCGAGTACCATGTCTCAGAAATCTCCTGTGCCAATTGGAGCCTTCAAAAATACTTACCCAGGGTGGCACCCAAACTCTTTCTGATCAGGGGTAAGAGTAAGTGACTAAAATCAAAGTAGATGCCTACCAGAGCCAGCACAAGCCCCCTCGCACTTGTGAGTGCTCAATCACATGATGACATCTTGAAGGGGCACCAGAGCGTGTGGATAAAATCTTCAATGTGGGGAAAAGGGTCTGGACTAGGAGTAAGCAGCTGGAAGAGGTACATGACTGGTGCTCCTTTACACCTTGCTCCCTATGCATGTGCTGCCTCTGCCTACCCATAGTTCCGGCCCTGGTGCCTACCCACCTGACACTCCCCTGTTATTCTACTATTCCTTCTCCTTTAGCACCAATGACTCTGACCCACTCGTCTACTGTCTGTTGTCCCAACAGAAAAGTCCACAGTTAGCAAATGGATAGAGAGTAGTCGCCAAAACCATGACACGGGCAGCGTCAAGTCTTAGGCCCTTTCCACAAAACCACCTCACACTCAGCCAGACATTTCTTAAAACACCAAAATTAAAAATCACATAGCTTTACATTTTCAAACATGTTAATATAAGAACTAGTGATGGGCAAATTTGCGCCGTTTCGGCTTTGCCGCGAAATTCACGAAACGGTCGAAAAATTCTCGAAACGGTGCCAGTGTCTCGCTTATGACGCTGGCGTCCGTTTTTGATGCCGGTGTTTCGCGAACAAATTCGCTAATCACTAATAAGAACAACTAAATAGCTGAATCTCCACCACTAGCCGCTGAAGACTGGTTTTATGGAGATACCTTTGCTAACCAACAAATACAAATTCTGAGGCTGGCCTCCTTGTCTTTGTCTGTCCCCTTTTAATAGTCTTCACAACCCCTAGCCCCAAGCCTACCCAACTTCTGCCATGACTCCTGTCCACTGACACCACCACTACCCTTCTTTCACCATAACTGCAACTAAATAGTCCCACCCTCCCTTACATTCTCACTTAAAATAAGGTGGGCAGGTGGGGCTGTTAAGGTAAAATGGCACCGATCCCTTACTGCTCTTCCCTCTTCTCACCCTCCTGTACCCACTAGCCAATTCCCTGTTGAACTAAATTCCCCACAACCCATTGCTCCCTAAAACTTCTGGGTCCACTTCCCTAGCCCTGTAATGGTCATGCTGTTTCATTACATTACAGTCTTTAAGAGCCTACTTATGTGCTGCTTATCTGGTTCAAAGCATGGCAGCCTCCTATAAAAATGCATCTATCTAGTGAGGTATGTCACCCAATTAGGGTGGAGAACCATTGATCCGCATTATCATATTGTGTTGAAAGGATTATGAAGAGCTTCCAATCTGTTATTTTGACTTTTGATTAGGGTTCCCAAACCATGAGGCTGCCCCCCAGGGTGAGGCCAGAATGGTGGCAGGGGAGTTTATCCTGAAGGCTAATTTACAGTAGACTTATGGAGAATGCTGATATGATCTCCTATATACCTGTACAACTGAAACTCAGCTTGAAGGTCACTTAGAGTAAGATTTTGGGTGAACATGTATTCTGTCCTACATATTCTTGCAACTACAACTAAATATCTCATGCACCAATGTTTACAAATATCTTTAACCTTGTTATGATATAAGAAGGTCCATGACCAACGATTAGACCTCAAAGGAAGGTTTAACACAAAAAACTTTCAATGTCATTGAACCCTTTTGCCTAGCATGATGAGATGCTTCAATAGCTTTCTCTTCATCTGCTTCTTTCTCATTTTTATTCAAATATATCGTTAAGAAGTGTTGAACCTTTGATAAACCTTACCCATTTCCAGTAGAAAATAACTAGGGCAGCAAAAGGAAAAAAGGAGAATACATGAATAGAGAAAAAGGCTCCTTTCACTTTTGAAACCGAGATTACGGGGTGTAACTTCACATTATGGGAAGTATAAATTGAATGCGTGATATGTCAAATGATCGTTAGCTGTATTTATTATACAAATAAATTCCAGGCGTTTTTTTTGCACTCATGCGCTTTATTCATTCTCCCGTTCGCCACTTAAAATTCCCCATTTCAGGGCTCTTTTCAACTTGGTATAATATGAACCACCGAGGCTTGTCATAATGGTAAGCAGTGATGATCAGACATGAATAATTCATCGTTCCTTAGCAAACGTTCAAATGATCTGAGTGAATAGCCCGGGCAACTTTCTCGCTACGTAAATACAGTGGAGGTTTTTTTTCTTAAAAAGTACAATAAGGTTTGTAATAGGGAGTGATAAAGTGGCATATTTGTCGGTAGAAATACTCCAGCCTATTAAAAAACTCATTCAAGTTTTCTTAAAGAACATATACAAAGTTTTTTTTATTTATATATATAAAAAAATAAATATATATATCTATATATAGATATATATAGATATATATATATATATGGATCCTACTTTGCCATTTTGGATAGAAAGTTGCAGTTCCTGTTAAACAGATTCAGATTGCCCTGAGACATTATCAAGCAGGCCGTGAAACTGTCTAGTGTTTTATTGCACAGAAAATATTCCTGATGAACTGTACAATACATTCGCTCTGTACAAATTGCTACAAATGGGGATATTTGGTAACTGCTTTTTGATGAATTTCTAATTCCTGCAAATCTGAAACTGCAATGTCATTATTTTTTAATTAGATTTTGGCTTGAGCTAAACTTTTAGCATTCAGGTTGGTACCCCTATGAGGATTTGCTCCTGTATGGTCCAAATGTGTATCTGTTTTGAAGTAGGCACGCACTACTAGTCATGTAGGTACAGTATGGGTCAGGCATTGTATTACTGGGATTTTATGTTTTAATTGGTAGGGATGTCGCGGACTGTTCGCCGGCGAACTTGTTTGCGCGAACATCGACTGTTCGCGTCCGCCGAATGTTCGCGAACGTAACGCAACGTTCGCCAATTTGGGTTCGCCTTAGCTGGCGCTTTTTTTTGCCATTTCTCCCCCAGACCAGCAGATACATGGCAGCCAATCAGGAAGCTCTCCCTCCTGGACCACCCCCACACCCCCTGGACCACTCCCCTTCCATATATAAACTGAAGCCCTGCAGCGTTTTTTCATTCTGCCTGTGTGTGCTTGGAAGAGCTAGTGTAGGGAGAGAGCTGCTAGTGATTTGAGGGACAGTTGATAGTAAGTTTGCTGGCTAGTAATCTACTTGATACTGCTCTGTATTGTAGGGACAGAACTCTGCAGGGATTTGAGGGACATTTTAGGTTAGGTAGCTTTGCTGGCTAGTAATCTACCTTCTACTGCAGTGCTCTGTATGTAGCTGCAGTGGGCAGCTGTCTGTCCTGCTGCTGATCTCTCATCTGCATCTGTTCTTCAAACCACTGCCACCTAGCTGTGTGAGCTTTTTCACATTCTGTCTAAATATCAATAATAATACCGTCTCCAGAAACACCACCTGAGTGACGTAGTGTGATTTCTGCCCTATACAGCACAAAACGCAGCGCTGTGTCAACAATGGATTTTTTAGAAACATATTTGCCCTTGATCCCCCTCTGGCATGCCACTGTCCAGGTCATTGCACCCTTTAAACAACTTTAAAATCATTTTTCTGGCCAGAAATGTCTTTTCTAGCTTTTAAAATTCGCCTTCCCATTGAAGTCTATGGGGTTCGCAACGTTCGCGAACCGTTCGCATTTTTGTCCGGACGTTCGCGAACATTTTTTCCGACGTTCGCTACATCCCTATTAATTGGTGCTAAAGGGGTGTGTACGGCTGTCCTGGTAAGGGTTGAATAGTTAAAGGTGCAATGTTTGCCCAGGTCCAGCAATCAGGCAATCAGATTATTTTTCAAACAAACAGCTTACCAGTAGATGCTACAGTGCCTGCTGACTGGTTGCAATGGGTTACTAGACCAATAGCAAAATTTGGGCCTTTCATTATATATCCCTCCACTGAGAGTATTGTTTGAACTGAGATTCAAAAGAGGCCTTGGGATTTCAAGTACCCACACACCTAATAGCAGCCTGGGTAATTAACCTTACAGTATAGGGCATTGCTCCTCCTTGTTATTTATCTATCTATCTATCCATCTATCTGTCTGTCTGTCTGTCTGTCTATATGTATGTCTATCTATCTCTCTCTCTCTCTCTCTCTCTCTCTCTCTCTCTCTCTCTCTCTCTCTCTCTCTCTCTCTCTCTCTCTCCCAACAACTCCCCTATTGCATAAAAAACTGACATGTGCAGTAGAATAAATATTAAAATTAAAAATATCCAATCTATCTATAGATAATTTAGCAAATTGATCCATAAAAACAGGTTTATCATACCACCATAAATATCATTCACTACCAATTACCGTCTCATTCTGTCTTTCCTTATAGTATATACTGTCTCAAATCCCCGTTTCACCATTAAACATCAGGCCTCTAAAACACTAAGTATATCTAATTTAAATCGATACATTCAGGATACTTGCTAGCCATTTCTAATACAATGTTTCCTAAGTCTAACTGGTGCAATCAGTTACTTTACATTTCTCCGTCAGTCCGTTATGTGCAATAAACTATAACCTTTTTTTAAGTATTGTGTAAAATCCTGCTGCCCTATCTCTCTCTCTCTCTCTCTCTCTCTCTCTCTCTCTCTCTCTCTCTCTCTCTCTCTCTCTCTCTCTCTCTCTCTCTCCCTCTTTCTCTCTCTCTCTCTCTCTCTCTCTCTTTCTTTCTTTCTTTCTATCATCTATCTATCTATCTATCTATCTATCTATCATCTATCATCTATCTATCTATCTATCTATCTATCTTTCTTTCTCTCTATCTAATTATTTATCATCTATCTATCTGTCTATCTATTCATATATCTATCTAACTATCTAAAAATTAAAATTCAAGAAATGCAAGTCAATGGGCGACATATTTTTCCACCCACTGGAGTCTATGGGCAACATTTTCACAGCGAAACTTGCCAAATAATGTTGCTCATCAGGACTGACAGCAGCAAAGCATCAATAAATGGGAAAACTGGAAAAATGGGGAAACTGTTAAACTGGATTCCCCAGTTTGACCTCCCCAGTTTGACCTTTGTCTGTTTCCCAGGATTAGGCACTATGTCAGTACCAAGACACTAGTCCTTGACTCCAAATTCTTTTGTCTGTGGCTTCAGGCACCCTTTAGATGCATTTTTCAAAGAGCAACTGCCCAGAGGCACGATAGCAAAAGGTGCCGCTGGCTTATTAAATATTAAAAAACATGATGAAGAAGAGTTAATCCAAGTGCGAGCAGAAAGAGTTCAGTAAGTGCTGGTTATTGGTGCCCAGCCTGCTAGGGGAATTGTATGTACCATCATTAACAGGAAAGTTTGCTGAAGAACACAAAATGTCAGGAAATGCTGACTCTGTGGTTTGTTTTTAGCTTTTTCCAAAACAAGAATGACTGTAAGAGAAGAGCGTTCCGAAAAGTTCCTGAATTGTATCTGTCAGTGCGAAAAGTATTAAATATAGAGGTTCTGCTTTAGCACCAGCATCACTCCTTATATATTGTGTTATCATTACCGTAAATAAAGAAATATACTATGTGTAAATAAGATGGGCATACACTGACTTTATAGATGGTGAGTAAAGCGTGTTATTCTGATCAACAACCTTTATAAAGTCATGGACAAAAGTCTCTATTCTATCCTATTAAAGGTCTTATTGACTCAACCTACAAGTCATGCCCAAGGTTCTCTTGTCTCTCCAGCTACTGTAACCAGCCACCCTTCTTATCAAATTCAGCAGGAACCCCCCTAAAGTTTGATCATGGAGATACCATAAAACTACCACTTTAAACCACACCCATATTACCACAATATCATGACCACATTAATGTTGGTAGCACACCAAAAAAACATATCACCACATCACATTTGTGAAAAAAAGTTTATATCTTTAATTCCATATGTCTCCTCCTCATTACCTGTGGATAACACAGCACTCCCCCCCCCCCCCACCAGACCATAATTAAACACCTTAGGGGCCCGTAACAATTTTTGCAAATGCTAACAAACTCCCAGAACAAACACCTACCAGGCTCATGTCCCACAGACAGAGCATGGCACACTCAGGGAGCATAGGGCAGGCAGAGTATGGCACACACAGGGAGCATAGGGCAGACAGAGTATGGCACATACAGGGAGCATAGGGCAGGCAGAGAATGGTGCACATAGGGAGCATAGGGGAGGCAGTGTATGGCACAGATAGGGAGTATAGGGCAGACAGAGTATGGCACACATAGGGAGCATAGGGCAGGCAGAGTATGGAATGCACAGGGGCAATAGGGCAGGCAGAGTATGGCACACACAGGGAGCATATGACAGGCAGAGTATGGCACACACAGGGAGCATATGGCAGGCAGAACAGAGCAGGAGACAGGGAAACCTATCAGGACCACTCAAAGATGTACTATATAGAGTGACACAGTGCAGGTGCCCCATCAGCATTTTGTAAAAGGTATGAACAGGTAAACTATGTGGGCAGTTTCAGTCTGGGTCTCAGGTGTGAACAATAGAGTTGTCACAGGTGTGAACAATGCAGGGTTTTATAGTCTGAATTTGAGATGTAAACAATGCAGGGGCCAGTTAATCTCAGTATTGATACCTTCTAAATTTTATACAAGGTAGACTTTCATATGGAGGCCACACAAGGGGGGGGTCGCATGTGGCTACCAGTTGGACAGCAGTGACCTTCAGTATCTATCTCTCTATCAAATGAAAGAAGGAGAGAGAGCAAGAATAAGCAGTAGCACAATGTAGCAGTGCAGAGAAGAAACACTTTCCTGAGTAGCTGCTTTATTCCCTTTGGGGTTACCTTAGATGTCCCTGACAGCTTTCATGGAATGACTTTCCGTATGTGACTGTCAGCAGGCTTTCTCAGCTTTGTGGCGGTGCAGAGAGGCCTTTCACACTCTCCTTTCCTTTTACAGATCAGTATGTTTAGGCCAAGGAGGACTGATTAATAAAAAATGAGCTGCCCCTGCTCTGTATAAATATTGGAAGGATGACAAATTGCTTGTATCAGCCAGTTCTGTGCTTTGCAAGCCAGTAATCCTGCGCTAAACTTTTCACCTCTCTTAACTTTGCATTTATGTGTGTATTAATGTTTTAGCAGTATCTTTATACTAGGTATGTACACACGGGGTGGGCCACTTCTCCCGCACAACACATGTAAGCTATAGGTATAGGTGTAGGTTGCCATGCAGTTGGTGTTTCAACAACATAAACAGTAAATCACACAACAACCTTCCTGCCATGTGTTGCCTTCAATTCCTCCTTAAATAATCAAAGAGCCTCTTGAATCTGCAAAACGCCCGCGAAAATTCGCGGAAAAAATATTTTTTTCCGAAAAACGGCGTAGTTTTGCCAATTTTTCGCCGTTTCACGAATTTCGCGCAAATTGGCCCATCACTAATTAAAATACTTTCGTCAAAATATTTGTTACCGAATTTCGTTCGTTTCGTTCGAACGATCGAACGAAAAACGAAAAAAAAAAACGATTTTAGCGATCAATCAAAGGATTTTCCTTCAACCTCAAAAGACTTAGAAAACTGCTCTAAAAGGTCCCCATAGGCACATAGCACTTCGGCAGGTTTCATGTGGCGAAGTATTGAAGTCTAAATTTTTTTAAAGAGACAGTACTTCGATTATCGAATGGTCGAATGGTCGAATGATTTTTACTTCGAATAGAAGTCGAAGTAAATTCGAAGTCGTAGTATCCTATTCAATGGTCGAAGTATCCAAATAATTACTTCGCTGACCCCCTCTAAGCATAAAAGCCAAAATATTTATTGTTATTGATATTTTTATTACTCGTCTTTCTATTCAGGCCTCTCATATTCCAGTCTCTTATTCAAATCAGTGCATGGTAGTAAAATTACAATTTGGTCCCTAGCAACCAGATGGCTGAAATTGAAAACAGGAAAACTGCTGAATAAAAAGCTAAATAACTCAAAAACCACAAATCATAAAAAATGAAAACCAATTGCAAGTTGTCTCAGAATATCACTCTCTACGTCATGCTAACATTTAATTTAAAGGTGAATCGCCCCCTTTAAGACATTTTCAGCTCTGCAATTTGGCAGTTTTAATGGTCAATTATAACTGTGTGAATGTGTATAGGGAGTGTGTATGTGTGAATGTTATTGCGCCTCTTTCATCAGAAGATAAGAAATATTGTGAGTGTAAGTTCTGAGTGATCCAGCAGGCCCTATGGAACAATAGCAACGTCAAACAAACATGCGGCTGTGGCTGAAAAATAGATTGTGCCAATATTTCATGTTGTAACAATATCACTTCTTTGTGTACTAATGATTTATTCACTAAGCTGCTATTGTGGGAGACATGTACAATTGTACAGAGGGTGCAGGGCCTATTGTAAATATAGATATCCCTTCCCCTGCAGGCACAGACTGGAGATGAAGAATTGCTTTGTTATATATGTTGAATAATATAGAGCAGAGTAACTAGATATCCCTCTCTCTCTCTCTCTCTCTCTCTCTCTCTCTCTCTCTCTCTCTCTCTCTCTCTCTCTACTGTATATATCTGTATATATATTGTGCTGCTTTATGAACACCTTTATTATTATATGTACTAGCACATTCTTGTTTTGTAAAGGGGGAAATGATTGGATTATTTATCTGTTTTATCTATGGAGAATGGCTCGGCGAAGGGAAGCTCTAGATAATAGGTATGCGATATCATCCGTAATATTTACAGCAGGTATTTAGAAAATGGCCAATAGGAGTTAGGTATATACATAAAAATATAAAGAAAACTTAATAATATGCTAGGATACAAGTGGTAAGATATGCTTTGTGTGCCCAATAAGATATGCCTTCATACATAAAGTGATTAATGGTAAACAGGGTAGAATTCCCCTTTAAATTGTAATTTTGATCTTTTCGACCACCGGCTGCAGCCATTTCTCATCCCTGTCAGATTCTCAGTGAACCAGTTTCCCCACTGGGACACCAAGCCCTCATCTTGCTGAACAGACAGGTGGTGCCTTGAAATTTAAAGGAATTTAACTCAGCTATTCACTTTTAACTGTAAAGTGACGCTGGTTATGGGACTGCTGTCTTTGCTTAAATTTTAATTAAATGGTTGCTAATTATGAGTTGCAGAAACGATTTCTAGCTGGGTACACATAGGACGCCATTTTAGAGTTCTAGGTGGAGCTACTGCTTAGAATCAGTTAAAGGGGTTGTTCACCTTTAAATTAACTTTTAATATGATGTAGAGAGTGACGTGCTAAGACAATTTGCAATTGGTTTTGGTTTTTTATTGTTTGTGGTTTTTGAGTTATTTAGCTTTTTATTCAGCAGCTCTCCAGTTTGCTATTTCAACAATCTGGTTGCCGAGGTACAAATTACCCTAGCAATGATTTGAATAAGAGACTGGAATATGATTAGGAAAGTGCCCAAGGTGGAGTGGGGTCAGTGAACCCCTAGAAAGAAGGCAAATAATTCAAAAACTATAAAAAATAAATAAGATAATTTTAAAAGTTGCTTAAAATTAGCAAAACATAATAAAAGTTAACCTCAAGGTGAACCACCTTTGAAAGCCCTTGATATCTAATTCCTTTTAGGAATGCAGCAAATCCAATAATGTGGATTCTACCGAACCCCCGAATCCCCAAATTCGGCCAAATGCCAAAACAAATCCGAGGGGGAGGGAAAAAGAGAGCCACACACGCAGCTTAAAATTTTTTACTTCCTTGTTTTGTGACAAAAAGTCACATGATTTCAAGGACTCAGTTCGACCAAGCACAAGGATTTGGCTGAATCCAGATCCTGCTGAAAAAGGCTGAATCCTGGCCAAATATCGAACCGAATATTGGATTCGGTGCATCCCTAATTCTTATACTAACTAATAAGACTGTGGCCCCCTTGTGTCTTTAAACATAAATTCTAGAGACATCTGTTTTTGGGGGTGCCAAAGAATAAAGACTTGTTGGCTTTGGGCTTGAGAAAAAAAGCAGTGTTTTTTAGACATTTCATGGAAAAATGCAAACATTGTGCTCATTTAGACCGATCCAAGGACTTCAGCATGCACAGGGCATAGAGCTCCTAATGCTAAAATAAATTGCTGGCTCAAAAAATAGATGCATTTTGTTGCTCCCTTGACTCCTAGGATTTAAACTGTGCCACAAGAGATAATGCATAGAAAATCTCATTGGATACACTACAGAGACCTTCACAAAGAGTTTTTAGTCCAGCCAGAAACAAAAACAGAGGACATATCTAGGCCAGAAATTCATAATAATAAGGCATGGTTCTAGAAATGCTGAATATATATTTAGAATAAAAAAATGCATTGTAGGAGTTAAGTATAGCCATGATCATGCTTTAATTGGGACCTGCATCTAAGTAACTGTGCAGAAATGTAGAATATCTTGGAATGGGGGATGATGTAGATGATGTTTTGCCTAGACTACTGCTTTCATATCCATCCTCTGATATAGAATTCTCCATTTGAATACAAACCATATCTAAATGAAAATTCAGGTGGTTGTTGTCCACGGCCATTTTTTATGGCCTCTCCATTATAACTTACAGTAGTCGTCCCCAACCAGTGGCTCACAAGCAACATGTTTTAACCAATCCCTTGGATGTTGCTCCCAGTGGCCACAAAGCAGGAGCTTATTTTTGAATTCCAGGCAAGTGTTGGTTGTATAAAAACCAAGTATACTACCAAACAGAGGCTCCTGTAGGCTGCCAGTCCACATAGGGACTACCAGTAGCCAATCAGAGGCCATACTGCTACCCAACTCTTTTTACATTTGAATTTGACTCATGGGTAAAAAAAAGGTAGGTTGGTGATCCCTGGTCTACATCATAAAAGTTAATTTGAAGGTGATCTACCCCTTTAATTGTATAAGTCCTCCAACATTGGCTCAGTGCTACTCAGTACTACCTAGAATGTCACTTCAATGGGCCTCTGGGCCAACTTCAAATCTATGGTGATTCATAAACTGTCCCCTTTAAACTAGGGATGTATATGGAGGTGGTACACCTGTAGGAGAGATAACTTGCACCTCCAAAGAACCCATGTAACTTTAGGAACTAAATATGCTCTACTGCAGGAGCATATTGATATGCATGCCTACTCACCCAACAGCGAAACATCCGACCCTCAGTAGAGTTAAAAAGTAGGTGTTACACAACGTAGTCTATTATACTACTCTTAAGAATCTTTTTTTTTCCCCTGATGAGAGTCTATGGGGAATATTTTTCAAAGAGTGACGTTAATAGTGAAGTTCCGCCACTAGAGTGAAATTCCACCACTCTCCGTTCATTTCTATGGGATTTTTATAGGTGTATTTATCAAAGGGTGAACTTTCACTTTCACCCATTGATAAATACGCCTTTCAAAATCCCATAGAAATGAATTGAGAGCTGCGGAATTTCACTCTAGTGGCGGAACTTCACTCTTTGATAAATTTACCCCAGTGTCGGTTTGGGATACATTGGAGGGCTGAAATTGATGGACAGTTGAAATTGATAGACAGTTATCTTTTATGAATCCAAAGCACCATGGTTGGGAGTTACAGAACAAGGACAGCAGGCTGCTTGTGGGTTTGCCATCTGTTAGCTAACAAACAAAAGAACACCAAGTTCAGTAAAAGTCACCCAAGTGCCACGTCTCAATGTACCATGGTATTTTTCTAAAAAGGTGTCAGATTTCCAGAAAAAATTAGCAAAAGCAGTGACCTAGTTTTACATGTAAACATGTCACTGCCTTTTGTACACATTTTGTCCTCGCTGGAATTGCTGTCATACCTGCAAACAACAGCAGCCAAAAAATGTCAAGGCTGTCACATATCATGGATAATTGCTGTCACTTAGCACCTGAAGGCTTTTTAGAAAACTCTATTCATTGTAAATATTAACTTTTGTTTGTAAGTTTTTGTTGTACTTAAATGTAAGTAAATGCCTGTGGTATTTATATCCTTGCATATCCTTCATAATATTATACTATATTCCAGAATGGACCTAGCTCAGTCAACAGACCATCAAGAGATGCAACCAATAGGGAAATAGAGTAAATAGGGTGCATGGCTACTATTCCCACACAGTAAAAAAAAAACTCTATCAACAAAATATTTCTATATCTGTTAGTCGGGGGACATGTGTGGGATAACCAGTAGTCACCAGGGTCTGTTTTTATATCCAGCCACCCTAGACCCTTCTTACAAGTGATGGGTGAATCTGCCCCGTTTTATTTTGCTGAAAAATTTGCGAAACTCGTGAAACGGTGAAAAAGTCAATAGGCATCAAAATAATTTTGACACATGATAATTTTGTCACGAGCATCATTTTTTATATGCACTACTCTTTTGTCCAAATGCATTAAAGTCAATGGGCATCTGAATACTTTTGATGAGTAGTGATGGGCGAATTTATTCGCCCGGCGCGAATTCGCGGCGAATTTGCGCGATTCGCTGCCAGCGAATAAATTCGCGAAACTCCCGCGAAAATTCGCGGAAAAAATTCGCCGGTGTCAAAAATTTTTTTTTTCGAAAAACGGACGTCGGCGTCAAAAAACGGGCGCCGGCGTTGGAAAAACGGACGCCGGCGTCAAAAACGGGCGCCGGCGTCAAAAATGAGACGCCGACGCCGTTTCGCGAATTTTTCGCCGTTTCGCGAATTTCGCGCGAAATTCGCGAATTTTTCGGCGAAGCGAAACGGCGCAAATTCGCCCATCACTATTGATGAGCGACAATTTTTTTGTCGCTTCGAATTTTCAATACAGCCGCAAATCTATGCCTGGCGAATAAATTTGCCATTAATTACCTCTTACCTCTCCTTCTCCTGAAGAGACTTAAGTAGGTTCTTTGACTTAGATAGGGGTTTGGAGTTTGTAGTGGGCATTCTAGATCATTAAATCTGCACCCCCATACCAGAAATATGCTCTGTGTGTGGGGGGGGGTACATAGTTTTTTCCTGCATACATCTTTTTTGACCCTGAGACAAGCAGATGCTTGTGGTGGTAGGAGAGATTCATCAAAGCTGGTTGCACTAAAACAAGAGAGTTTTGCCTAAAATGGGATCATGGCTTCCCTCAGTTTTCCAAACCTTCCTCTCCATGGGACATATTAGGGTGAAAGTGAAAATTTGGAGTAGTCTCCCAAAAATGAAGATTCCTCTCATCATCACCAATTTACTAAAAGCAAAATACACCAAGGTTGGAGAATTAATTTCGTATTGGTGAAAATTCTCATATGCATAATTTCATCTCTTTTCTCCATATAATATTTCTCCAGTGAATGTTCTCCAATTTATTAAGAACATAAGAACATATTTTCACCAAGAGGAATTTCTCCATGTTCAGGCTGGTAAAGTAAAATTATAAAGATGGAGCAGCCACTTTTAAATCAACATCATAATCAACATCATCCCCTCCATGTTAATTCTCCATGATCTTCACCCATGTGTTGGGCTAAAATGGACTGATCCAAATGTTTGGACCCAGCTTACTGATTGGAAGACCTAATCAGTCTAGCCCAGGGATCCCCAACCTTTTGAACCCGTGAGCAACATTCAGAAATAAAATGAGTTGGGGAGCAACACAAGCATGAAAAATGTTTTTGGGGTGCCATTTAAGTGCTGTGATTGGCCATTTGGTAGCCCCTATGTGGATTGTCAACCTATATTGAGGCTCTGTTTGGCAGTGAGCCTGGTTTTATACAACTAAAATTTGCCTCCATGCCTGGAATTCAAAAGTAAGCACCTGCTTTGAGGCCACTGGGAGCAACATCCAAGGAGTTGGTGAGCAACATGTTACTCATGAGCCACTGGTTGGGGATCACTGGTCTAGCCAAACATCGGTCAAATGGGTATCTGGAAAAGTCCAGTATAGCAGCTAATAAGCTGCTTAAAGGTCAATTTGGCGACTATAGTAGACATTGTATGGCTAGCATTAGTCTTGACATGGTAACCATTGTCGTCTTTATCATCTTATGATGATAGAAGTTAGTAGTAGATCACAATAATGTCAACTGGAAACCATGGCTTCCAGTGTTTCCCAGTTTTTCATGTATTTCATGTTTTCATACTTCATTGTTTTCAGCCTCAGCAATGTGAAGAGTGGGTGGTGCCAGGGCAGCTCAGGGTGGACCTTGGATGTTTCAGCAGAGAATCTGGTGTGGACCAGGGCAGTGGGTGCACGCCAGAAGTTATTCTGTCTCTAATAGCAATCCAGAAAAATTATGTGTTATCTTTGGGAGGATGGACAACTAAAGGAGGATAGTAGTGGAATATTATAGCCATAGCATTAGTAGAAGCAAGATTTTATGATATAGACCTTTCTCCATTCCATTCTACAGGTATCCCACACTTTTCTATACCTCTTTCTGACACTCATGAACAAACTGTCATTTCCCCTATGATTACAGTGTCCCTTCAGCTCCAATGAAAGTTAATGGAGGTTGACATGCACAGATTCTGCTACAGAAATGAGTCTTATATTTCTGCCAGAAATTCTTCAAAGCAGAAAGTTTTGACAAGGAATGTTCCCAGGTGTTTCAGGGTCAGCTCAATACGAAAGTTTCCAAGTAATACTAATTGCGTGCGAGAGGGAAAAAAAGCCATTGACATTTACCAGTTTGGAGATATTTGCTGCTAATGAGCTCTTCCTGCAGCATCCGCATCGGCAAAGAAAATAAATAAATACGTGAAGGTGCCCTGATGGGGCATGAACCTTGCTTAATATCTCTTGCAATCTGCTGTAATAAATACTGCCTTCATGTTTGAAATAGCAATGCATCAAAGAGGATGGCTAAGTTAGAGTGACCTTTCATCACTAGTACAAGCGTAAAAAAAACAAGATACAATGCTATGTCTGTCTTGTAAACAGAGAAACCAAAGAAAATAAAGTGAAATAATATCAGGTTGCCAACAAGAGATCTTTATATAAGACAAGTCTTGCCTTTGCAGCGTGTCAACTCTGAGATTAAGGGGCAGATTTATTAAGAGTCGAGTTGTGTTCTCCATGAAAAAAATTGAGTTTATGAAGTTATTTAAAATTGATTTTTTTGTTAAAAAACTCAAATTGTTCAGGTTTTATTATACCCCGACCCTGGAAATAGCTCAAATCCAACAATACACCATCTAAAAACCTGTAGAGGTCATGTAAAAGTCAATGGCAGAGGGCCCTTGAACTATTTGAAGATACTCAAGATTTTTCGGAGGGTTTCCTCGAAAACTTGATCAATTTGAGCCGTTCAAGTTTTTGCCGATTCAAGTTTTTCCCAATGGCGTTTTTTCTTAAAGTAGAGTTAAAGTTCATTCCAGGTTTAAAAAAAGCTCATATAACTCAAAAATTTCCCCTTTGATAAATAACCCCCCCAGAGACAAAGAGAAAAAATTAGGTTGGTGCCAGAGAATTTAGAATTTTATAATTTTTTTTTAAAAAAACTGCCCCATCATGAACTACTTTAGGTCCATAACACTTCCATGTATGTGCCAGCCCAAAAATGCATGCTTAGAGGTTTTCGGACCAAAATGTTCTTGTCAATGCAAAACTGCCCCATTTTTCAAAAAATTATGGAGAAATTTAGCCAAATGCACTGGAGACTTAGTGTGTTTTTTCTGAACTTTTTTTTCTGCATGAAGTCAATGGGCATTGGAGTCAATTGGCTTTTTTTCTTGTAAAAAAAGAGTTTTTTTTTTTCTAGTACAGATTAATGAAAATATCTCCCACAATGTGAATTCCAACAATTCGCTCATCTTTTTAGAAATATAAAAATATACATATATTTCTGCAATAAATACAAATAATATATTTTATAAATGCATATATAAAAATAAATATAAACAAATTATATATATATTACATATTTTTATGCAAAATATACATATCGATAAATAAAATATGTTACCTTATATTTTAATATGTATATATATATATATATATATATATATATATATATATATATGTATATATATTTGCATAAATGGATATAGAAAAATATGTATATATTTTTATAAATATATTTAACAATAAATCTAAATAAAATATTTGTTTTTTTAAATGTATATATTTTGAATAAATAAAATGATGGGATGATTGCATTTTGACTAAAATCACAATTTTCCCTATTTTTGCATTTCAGGAGTTGGTGGGGAGCAACGCTCCTCAGCGGAACTGGAAAGGAATCGCCATCGCACTGCTAGTCATTCTCGTTATCTGCTCCTTGATTGTCACGTCTGTTATACTGCTGACTCCAGGTATGTTTGGCTCAAATCCATGTTTATTATTAAAAAAAAAAAAAGTTATATGGAGGGGCTGCTTGTAATTTCCTGTACAAATAAGGAGGTGCCATTATACAGTTGGGATTGAGCTATTTGATCATAGTTATCTTCATGTGATCTATTATCTACTCGTGCCATTGTATCTGCATGAACTGTATGATGTCAGGCAGCAATAAATACTAATCTACAAACAGTAGGATTCCCTAATATGTTTCAAAAGAGATTTTGAAGTCACTCACTAGAATTATCTTCGAGAAGAAAAAACAGGAGACTCGTGTAAAATGACAAAGCCTGGCCTAGTTCTTTTCAGCTGCCGTTTGTTTATTTAAGTTAATGTTTGCATTTAGCCATAACAAGTACAATATTCTTACTGGATTTCATGTGGCACAGCTATAAAACTTGACAGTAAAGAAAGTAGTGAGGATTATTCCCTAAATCCAGACACAAAGACATAACACTAATGATAGATGCTTGTGAAATTTCACTGAAACCGTTGACACTTCAAATTTCAAGTTTTAATCCAACAAACTGGAATTTCTGTTCGGAGTATTGACATAAATCACTTGTTAAAAACAAAGATAAAGCAGCATAGCACAAATGTATTTTCGGTGTAAGAAAAGCATTTGTTATTTTAATTGGATTTATGAGTTCCATAGCAGACAGAATTGAAAAGAAAGGCAGGAAGTTGTATGATAAACAGTCGTGCAAGGCAGGACATTTCAGCTCTTCTACTTGTTGGTGACAAGGAAAAAAAAAACTTTGGAAAAGTGGATTTTTTGCTTTTTAAGATCAGTTATTGTTTCCAAACAAGTAAAGTCACCACTTGGCTGACAGCAACTAGTAGTGGTAAATCTAAAGTAATGTTGTCATTTTTCTCATCCAAATGGCTCTTTGAATCTTTAGTTCGATGGGATTGTAGAGAATTTCCATTTTAAATCCTGAAGATTATTACAGATACCATAATGCAAAGACAGTGGCAAGTTTTAGATGAAACTCTTTGATACATATCCAAAATACGATCATTTATCACCCAAGACGCTGACAAAATTCTTATTCACTCTCTCATCATATCGCGTCTAGACTACTGTAACTCTCTTTTAATTGGCCTCCCCCTCCAGAGACTGTCACCTCTCCAGTCCATAATGAACACTGCTGCGAGGCTCATACACCTCAGCAACCGCTCCTCCTCTGCCTCGCCATTCTGTCAATCCCTGCACTGGCTTTCGTTACCTTTCAGAATCAAATTCAAATTAATGACACTGACTTTCAAAGCACTTCACAACTCTGCCCCACCCTACATCTCTGAACTCATCTCTATATACTCACCCACTCGCTTACTACGCTCCTCTACCGACCTTCTACTCAACTCTTCTCTCATTACCTCCTCACATGCTCGCATTCAAGACTTTGCAAGGGCTGCACCCCTCCTCTGGAATTCTCTCCCACGGTCTGTCCGACTTTCTCCCAACCTTCCTACTTTCAAGAAATCTCTGAAAACGCACTTCTTTCGAGAAGCCTGCCCTCACTCTGCTTAACTACCAAACGCAATACCACATTTCTCACCCACTTAATTCGATCTTGCCCACTCCCACACCTTGTGTATTACTCCCTTCCCTTTAGACTGTATGCCTATGCATAGGGCCTTCCTCACCTTTTTGTACCTGTATTGATTGTGATGTTTGTTACTCCATATATTCTATGTATGTAATTCATGTGATAGTAGTTGTATAATCACATTTACTTTACAGTGCTACGCAATATGTTGGCGCTATATAAATACATGTTAATAATAATAATAATAATAATAATGCATGTGAGTCAAGAGGACAGTGAGGTTGTGGAATGCACTGCCGGGTGATGTTGTGATGCTGATTCAGTTAATGACTATAAGAGGGACTTGGATGATTTCTTGGACAGACATAATATCAAAGGCTACTGTGATACTAAACTCTATAGTTATTATAGGTATGGGTATATAGAATTTTAATTAAAAGTAGGGAGGGGTGTGTGTATGGATGCTGGGTTTTCATTTGGAGGGGTTGAACTTGATGGACTTTGTCTTTTTTCAACCCAATTTAACTATGTAACTATGTAACTATGTAACTATGTAACTATGTGGTATCATTAAGTAACAATGGTGAAATGAAAATCAGTATTTTTCTTTAATTACATATTGTAACTGGAGGTACAAAACCTCAAGGAGTATAAACTTTAAGCACCGTGGTAGACAGTTGGGGGCAGATTTATCAAGGGTCAAATTTGAGGTGATGGGAGTTTTTTTAAACTCCCATCACCTCAAAATTCAATAAAAAAAAAGCGCATCCGAAATTCATTAAAATAGTCCATATTCGTTCAAATTTGAATCATACAAATTTTTCCAAAATTTTTCCAAAAAAAACCCCCTACGATTTTTCAAAGTCCACCATATAGATTCTAGGAGGTCCTCCATAGGCTAAAACAGCAATTCGGCAAGTTTTAGATGGCAAATGATCAAAGTCAATTTTTAAAGAGACAGTACATGATAAATTTTGATATTCAAATTTTTGATTTTTTTTCAAATTTGAATCAAATTTGGACTATTCCCTAGTTGAAGTACACAAAAATTTGCTCGAAATTCAATTTTTTTTTTAATTTGAATTTTCACTTTGATAAATCTGCCTCTTGGTGTCCTGACTCCTGTATGTTTAGATAAATATGTGCTGAGACTCAGCTAAGAGTGAGCTTGTGCTTTCTGCTAACTACAATGGGACAGGACTACAAGGGGTGGGATGGGACTACAATGCTTGATCTGAGACTGAGGTTTGATTGTGATGCCTTTATCTGGGAAAGACGTGTGGCTAACATGCAATGTGTGACTGAGTTGCTTTCTGCTAAACTGATGTGTGACTAAAATGCCTTCATCTGGAAAATATGCCTTCTGCTGACATCACTACTAAGAGCAATGTGTGACTGAGTTGCTTTCTGCTAAATTGAGGTGGGACTGTGATGCCTTCAGCTAAGACTTAAGTTGAGACTGATATGTTCTCATCTGGGAGTGAGTTGTGAGGCCTTCATCTGCAAAGGAGGTGTGACTGAGATGTCTTCTGCTGAAATTACATCTAACAGCAATGTATGATTGAGTTGCTCTCTGCTGAACTGTGGTAGGACAGTGATGCCTTCACTGGAGACTTAGGTGTGACTGAGATGCTTTGATCTGGAAGTGAGGTGTGACTGAAATGTTTTCATTTGGGAGTGAGGTGTGATTGTGAAAGCTGAACTGAAACATTTTGGTATGAGTGAGGTGTGGTTAACATGCTATCATCTGAGAGAGACTAAGCATGTGATTGAGTTGTCTTCATCTTAAATGACTAAAATGCTTTCTGCTAAACTGATGCCGGACTGCTATTCCTTTATGTGGGAGGCAAAGGTGTGCCTGAGAGCCCTTCATCTGAGAGTGAAGTGTGACTTACCTTTCATTTTATAGACCTGTGTTTGTGGATTTGCTTGGTTCATCCTGTGTCAAGAGTTTTGCATTTTAAGTTCCTCGCCAACTTTTGAGCTGACTCCTAGTTTCAAAGCAGTCCCAACTTGAAAAAAATGGCAGAAGAAAGTAAATATAGAAGAGAATGTAAAAAAAAGTGCAAGCAAGGAAGAAAAAGTTAATGGATTGATGTTGTTGTAACACCTTTGAAAATCACATTGAATGGACAATAAATCCAGACACTCGCAGAGTAAGAGAGA
The DNA here is from genome assembly GCF_017654675.1 of Xenopus laevis. NCBI lineage: Eukaryota > Metazoa > Chordata > Amphibia > Anura > Pipidae > Xenopus > Xenopus laevis. Next base: position 14,318,978 of record NC_054381.1, read on the forward strand.
AGGAGCTCAGTAGCATGCTATACATCTCTAGTGATTTCCCATGAGTTCAATTACAGGTGTTATATGATGTATCTTGCATTATAGCTTGGCTACAGAAATTCTACCCTGTAGTTTTAGGTGCTGGTTTCCATTCTGTTAATTGGTTTTGTGAGTGAAAAATGGCTTGCACAAGTCTCTATTTGGATGTGCTTTGATCAGTGCTCATTGATTGATCATTTAAGGCCTTTCATTTGAAATATTTGAAAGTCATCTTTGTTTATAATGAGCGAGTAAGTTAGATATTTGCATGAATAATCGAGATTCCAGCTGAGGCAACTGATTGTAAGAGGAAGCCCAAATGTACAGTATACCCCAATAATCCACAATGATCAAGATCAAAACATTCTGTTGGTATATCTCCTACGTTGAGGGACATTATCACTTTTTATGTATTTTCAAATAAATATAATAGATATAGATATATTGAACAGTAATAAAAGCTGCATTTTTTGTGGCTCAACCTGCTCATACATGTAAATTTCTCCATGTCTGGCAAAGTCACCAAACAAGAGGCCCCTTGCCTGATTTAGCCACCCAAATTATAGTCTAAGTAAGGCTTGTCCAAATGTTTGTGGCACTGGCAAGTTTGATAAAATTTTGCAACTGCAGCACCAGTTGAAAGAGGACCACTTCTACAAGGTCTTTTTGTAGCCTTCCCAGTAGATACATATCTTACCGATTTTTGATCAGGACAATAGGAAGGGACATTAAGGCTACTTAAATGTTATGTAGACCCAGAGTGGCTGAGACTACATTGGCCATTGTTTGACCAGGCTTGTGTAGATGAGCATACCTGGGACGTAGCCTAGCTATCTCCAAACACAGCAATATCTCTCTTATCTACATTCTTCCGGCAAAAAATCTCTAAGAACAGATGCTAAACTAAAAAACCTTAGAGGGCAATCTGCTCCAAGAGTACTGAGCAAGGAGTGATAGAAGTGCTGATAATTTGGCTTTGGTGATGTTTGGAGTCTAGCGTCTAGCCTAGGGTCTAAAATCTTTATGGATTTTGCTATTTGAAATGAGTTAATGGAAGATTCCATATAATGAGTAAGAACATGAATGCCCACCCTCCAACACTAAAGAAAGTCAGGAATATCCTGTGCTTGTATAATAACTTCATGTGTTGAGTAGCTGAAATCATCCCTACTTGGCACAAGCAGGGTGCTGTCTCTGCACTTTCTCTTCTTAATTAGCGAGAGGCGGAAAAACTTGCAATTTCTTGGACATTGGCATTTTGCTACAGTTTCAGTAGTTACTCTCTATATCCGTGGATTACAACGGTTGTTTGATCTTGAATTCAGTTAATTCAGTCTATTATTAGTTTATTGGGTTCTGGATAAGGAACTGCTGGTGTATGTTCAAATATTATTTTCTCTTAGATAAGATATACTGAATATGGAGGGAATACTGAGACTCTGATATGGTAACGTCACTGTGCTATGAGACCATTAATGATAGATGTCCCGTAGCATATGTTCCTCCAGTTAATTGATTCTGAATAGTTGTTAAAGATAACACATGATCCATAAAAATATTACGATAAGAGGGAAATGCTTCAAAGTTTAAAGCAGAAGTACTGTTACAGACTATAGTAGCAGATAAAGTGTCACATGCAGAGCAGAACCTGCTGGTGATATCTAATCCCTCAATTTTAATTTAGCACCTTCTTCAGTATTTTAACTGCTGGCAATTCCTTTTTGTTATTTGTGTTGAGATCACTCATCGCTGCTTTTTTTCATCAACAAAAAATGCGATAATATAATACAGAATACTCGAGACCTGGAGGGGTCTATTAGTAATTTTGATAAACATACCTTAAGTCTACTTAAGAATAATTTAAACAATCATTTAACCAAATATGATTGTTTTGCCTCCAAAAATAATTAATTATATCTTAGTTAGGATCGGTTGCATTCATATAGAGAAAAAGGAAATATTTTTTAATAATTTTAATTTTAGGTATGGGACCTGTTATCCAGAATGTTTGAGACCTGGTGTAAATGGGATAAGGGGTCTTACCCTAATTTGGATCACCATACTTTGACTACTAAAAAATCATTAAAATATTATTTAAACTCAATAGGGTTGTTTTGCCTCCAATAAGGAATCTGAGTTGAGATCAAGCACAATGTACCGTTTTATTATTAAAAAGAAGAAAAGAGAAAAAACAAAATCAATTTTAAAATTTTAAAACTTATTTTTTTAAATTGGGAGATGACCTTACTGTAAATCAGAGCTTTCTGCTGGATAATGGGTTTTTGGGTAACAAAGCTTATACCTGTATTTGATTAAAATTGAATTCATGGGAGATAAGATAACTTTCAATTCAATGTTTTCTGAGTAAAGGGGATAATGGATCCCATGGCTCCAACTGTAATGAAACATAAAAGAAAGAGGTTTGACTGTGTAAGAAAGGGGTAGGGTAGGTAAAGGAGTAGGTGTTCCTGGAGGGAGTAGTAATGGCCAGAAGCTGATAAGATCAAGTAGAGTTTTAGGAAGGATGGGATTAGTAGAGGTGGTCCTTAACAGACGTTGACAGCTTTTTCTGGGCATCCACATCCACACTTCATATTCTTCTTCTTATTGCCATGACCTGATGGGTGGAATGTCTGCCAGGGAATTGAGTTGAATAGCACCTGGGTGGTCACTGGTCTCCATGGGGCTTAGGGAGGCAGGTGCTTGTCTATGGTTATCTGCTTTTACCTGCCCACCTGATGTAGCTACAGAAGGTGTCCAGCATGGCAGGTCATCCATTTTATTGACTGTTAAGTATATTATTTACTCTGATAAGGGTCCAGAATCATGCAGTGAAGCAATCAATGGGTTTCAGCTAGGATCCTCATGAGTAGGTAGTCCATTATGTCCTCAAAACATTTCCAGCCAAGTTCATGTATGGTAGCTGTTACAACCAGAGAGGATCGCAGCACAAAAGTGGCTTTTATACACGTATATGCCAATATTTACACATGCACGCTAAGGCAATTTGCAAATTTGCACTGCTATGTACTGTACTAGGATGAGATATAGACAAAGTGTTCACATATTCATGAATAATACAGGCAGCCAAACAATGCTACGTACACTACTTCTAAATGAGCTAATTAACCAGAATTTGCATAGGAACCATCACAGGAGAAAAGTCTTTCATCTTGTTTAATGGAAACGCTGATAGATGACATCCATTAATTTTAGCATTAATCGCCCTGCCTGCTGCTTATTGGTGCTTAGTCCATCCTGGCCACTCACACACTTTCCTTTTTACTTCTGGCAGAACATTCAAAAGCATGAGAAAACTCATGATATCATTACGTAATCATTTGTTAATATATCTTCTAAATATGTTAACCCTGTAACTGCTAAAGGCTATGGCACACAGGGCATTTAAAGTTGGCACAGACATCGAAAAGCTCATTAATCACCAGATTTGGCTTCCCAGTTGGAGTATGTAAAGAATATTAATCGGAGATAATCATGCTGGTTTAACATGTTTCCAGAGATTAGATCACATACCTGCTTTATTAACTGTGTTATTTGGGTTCTTTTTAGTAAATTTTGAAGGCTAAATAAAAGTAATTTCCATTCAAGGACACCACAATGAGACCAAAATAACCCCAGGGAAAGCTGCCGAACCCCCATTTTTAAATTGAAATGGAATGTGACCAGTTGGCCATTCCTCACGATGGTAATCTAGATACTACATTCCAATTGCATTTTCCATTTCTGATGTCTAGATTAGATCTAGATTGGATATCTATACATAATGACATTCATTTGTGCCATACAATACTCTTCGACAGCTTTCATAGCCTGGGATTCATTTCACTATGGTTCCTTTGCTGTTTGTAAAATACTGTAAAAATACTGCCAGTGGGCCCTTCAGACAAATGCACAAAGCACAATGTGATATAGAGAAGGTAAAATATGAGTTTGTTTGTTGTATTCTTGTTGTACTCTCCAGAATGGAGAGCAAAGACCTGAACTTCCCCCTTAAAGGAGAAGGAAACCTAGTCGGCGCAAAAACCCTCCCCCCCTCCCGTGTGTTGCCCACCCTCCCTCCTGGCCTACCCATCCCGCTGGGCAAATGCCCCTAACTTGTTACTTACCCTTCATTGGCTTTGTTTTCACCATGTTTTTGTAGAATAGGTATGAGAGAACTTCTCCATTTTGCTTTGCCGAGAAATTTGCGAAACCACGAAATTGCAAAATGGGACTACATTTCACCAAATATATTGGGTTGGTTGGATTTGCTTTCACCAAGGATTTTTTTTAAAGTTAGAGTGAATGGGCTTTTTTACTCTTGATTTTTTTTCAGCAAAACAAAATACATGGCAAAGTTTTAGCACAGATTTGCAAAAATTTCCAGCACTCGGAAAACGTGAATCTGTATCAGGTACAAAAAAGTACTCGTCCCTAGTTGTGAGGTACAGGGTGCAAGTATGACCCAGATGAAAATGCTTTCTGAATGAATACTATGAGGCATGATTTAGTACTTGCACCTGTGTCATTACAAATGAGGCCCACAATATCTGTAATGCACTATGGAATATGTTGGTGCCATAAAAATAAAGCATAATAATAATTTACCTGTTCAAATCTTAAATCTCTCAATTTGGTCTGGAAAGATACTTCTAGCTGAGCAATGGTGCAGTTAAAATTGACCTGGGATGGGGACCAGGAAGGGGTGTTAGTTTGAATGCTAAACAAATTCCTCTAAGTCTAGACTGTGTTCGTATCACTTTAAGAAGTAGGCGGGACTAGAACTCTATCATGGCAGCTTACATTCCTGATTACAATAGTCACTTATGTGTGAATAAAATGAACACAAACACATTTAATCTATTTTCCTTTAATCCTCAATTCCTAAAAAATACATCAGAGATGTGAAAAGTGCCTCTTTTACCTATGTTTTAAGCTCTGCTCTGTAATGGCGCTACAGCTGTGACATTATTGGTCAAGACAATGACGATTAATTGAAGCTGATGTTAAATGTGTAATTTTCTAACGTTCCATCTGTTGCCTGATGTTTATTTCCCATAACTGCCAGACATGGATTTTTATGGAGCATTTTGCAAACCTTTTTATTAGTTCTTGCGGCTTAATAAACAGATTTTTATTGAACGGATATCAGCATAAAATGGAAATATCTCACACAATAACACAGACAGCTATGAAATATGGGTTTTTTGAATCATCGTACTCGCTATTATGCGTTTGCCCATTATTTTTTACCATTTACTTTTTATCCCAACTATTCTGCTTTTTGGTTTAACCGAAAACTGCTTAAAGGGATATTTTCATTAAAGGGATTCCTGTCTGGCAGTATCCTTGAACACTCAACATTAAAGCAGTCTCACAAGATGCATGGGCGCCATTCTTTGAAAGATTATTTTACATTTACTACTCTGTTACCTAAAAAGGAAATCTGGTCAAATGTTCAATTCCCCCTGTAGTTAGAGCTACTGTATCTATCTATACTACTGTGTCTATCTATACTACTGTGTCTATCTATACTACTGTGTCTATCTATACTACTGTGTCTATCTATACTACTGTGTCTATCTATACTACTGTGTCTATCTATACTACTGTGTCTATCTATACTACTGTGTCTATCTATACTACTGTATCTATCTATACTACTGTGTCTATCTATACTACTGTATCTATCTATACTACTGTGTCTATCTATACTACTGTATCTATCTATACTACTGTATCTATCTATACTACTGTGTCTATCTATTAGGGAAGCACCAAGGAATCCCTAAATCCTTTGGGAAAGATTTGGCCGAATACCAAAACAAATCCGAATCCTAATTTGCATGTGCAAATTAAGGGTGGGAAAAGAAAAAGTGTGAACGTTTTTTTCACTTGTTTTGTGATGAAAAGTCACATGATTTCCCTCCCTGCCTCTAATTTACATATGCAAATTAGGATTCGGTTTTGGTTTTGCCAGACACCAGGATTCGACTGAATCCTGCTGAAAAAGGCCAAATCCTAACTGAATCCCGAACAGAATCCTGAATTTGGTGCATCCCTACTATCTATACTACTGTGTCTATCTATACTACTGTGTCTATTTATAGTACTGTGTCTATCTATACTACTGTGTCTATCTATACTACTGTGTCTATCTATACTACTGTGTCTATCTATACTACTGTGTCTATCTATACTACTGTGTCTATCTATACTACTGTGTCTATCTATACTACTGTATCTATCTATACTACTGTATCTATCTATACTACTGTGTCTATCTATACTACTGTGTCTATCTATACTACTGTATCTATCTATACTACTGTATCTATCTATACTACTGTGTCTATCTATACTACTGTGTCTATTTATAGTACTGTGTCTATCTATACTACTGTGTCTATCTATACTACTGTGTCTATCTATACTACTGTGTCTATCTATACTACTGTGTCTATCTATACTACTGTGTCTATCTATACTACTGTGTCTATCTATACTACTGTATCTATCTATACTACTGTATCTATCTATACTACTGTGTCTATCTATACTACTGTGTCTATCTATACTACTGTGTCTATCTATACTACTGTGTCTATCTAAACTACTGTGTCTATTTATATTACTGTGTCTATCTATAGTACTGTGTCTATCTATCTATAGTACTGGTTATCTATCTATACTACTGCCTATCTATAGAACTACTGTGTCTATCTATACTACTGTGTCTATTTATAGTACTACTGTGTCTATCTATAGTACTACTGTGTCTATCTATAGTACTACTGTGTCTATCTATACTATAGTTTGTCTATCCATAATACTACTGTGTCTATATATACTACTGTGTCTATCTATACTACCGTGTCTATCTATACTACTGTGTCTATCTATAGTACTACTGTGTCTATCTATAGTACTACTGTGTCTATCTATACTATAGTTTGTCTATCCATAATACTACTGTGTCTATATATACTACTGTGTCTATCTATAGTACTACTATGTCCATTTATAGTACTACTGTGTCTATCTACAGTATACTACTGTGTCTATCTATACTACTGTGTCTATCTATAGTACTACTGTGTCTATCTATAGTACTACTGTGTCTATCTATAGTGCTACTGTGTCTATCTATAGTACTACTGTGTCTATTTATAGTACTACTGTGTCTATCTATAATGACTTGGCCCTGACAAACTGAATGTAACACATCTTCCTCTAGATTTACAGCAGAAAAAAGTCTTAAGTTCTAAGGAGCAGCAGGCTTTGGGTGGGACAACCACATAACTGGTATTCTCTAAGCACTCACCAAGGTACAAGGTCAGTTTTGACCCTTTCTGCATCTTCATTTTTATATGTTCCCTCTGTATTTTCCAATTTAGCTAAGAGAGTAAAGGAAATAAGAGGCAGAAAGAAACTTTTGACAGTCATAGTAACGTTTTCTCAGTAGCTTAAATAAGAGTAAACTCCAAGCTCCCTCCAGAACTTTATTGTATAGTAAGGCGAGTGGACCAAACGAAATTCTGCTAAATTGGCACCTATAGACTTGACTTGACCAGCAAATGTTTGTGCCAGTTTATTCTTACGCTTTTCCAGGCAATTATCAAGCCAGCCAGCTGGCCCAAAATCAGGAAGTTTCAAGTCCCTTTGAACTAAAATGTATCAGAACAGATTAGACCTCATTTACAAAGTGTCTGGTAGGGTAAAAAAATCAGAGACAAACTGACTTGGACCATGGACCCTTTCCTCTGTTTTTTATGTCCAACCACAGGCCTTTGAGCTCCAAAATGGAATGCAAGAATCTGTGCTTCTATCATGAACCTGCATTGGGCAGAGCAATACCCATGAGGGACAGAGGAGTAGAGATACCTGCGTCCACCCTATGAATACAGCTCTGTCTGCATTTACTGTAATTTGGACCCAAGCAACCAGACTGCTGAAATTGCAAACTGGAGAGCTGCTAAATAAAAAGCTAAATTACTCAAAAACCACAAATAATAAAAATGAAAACTATTTGCAAATTATCTCAGAATATCACTCTCTACATCATACTAAAAGTCAACTCAAAAGTGAACAACCCCTTTAAATAAGGGTGAATCATGTTATGGCAGTATCCTTGTAAAACTCCAAATTAGTTCTTTTTTTAGCACACATCTTCCATTCCTAATTAGCTATTGTAGTCTTTTCTTGAAAAATCCCGTTTGAGTTTGGATTTTTGTTCCCCGGATCAATGCTCTGTCTGTGTTTTAAATGGCGTGGCTTAAACAAGTCTGCTGCTCCTCTCCGAAAAGATATTCAATCTGCTGCTAATTGTAATTACCGTGAAGCTTTCAGAGTCGCCAAAGAAATCAAATCCTCCCGTCGCCACTGATCTGACTGTACACGCGCAGTCTTTTGGTTTCACCAGCCTAAATCGCCTGGGGAGGTGACAGGATGGGAGGATTTTAATGGGGCAAATATTGTGAAAAGACAAGTTTATCTTGTGTGAAATACTGAAATAGCGTTTTCGTCAAACTCATAAATAGCAACTGTAAATTGTCACACCTTGACGCGAGGAAATTTGTTGCGAGTGCAAACGTTCCGTGAATCATCGTCTGCTTTCACAAGGGCAAGTTCTTCCCCCGGCAGCTGACAATTCCCTATTCGGTTTGAAACACATTAGGCTAGGAGGCTGATCGACAGTTATATTTGAGAAAAAAATGATGTTTCTGGGAAATATATCTGAAATTGTGTTTTTTTTATTTCTCATATCATGTCCATCGCAAACGGAAGAGATCCATGGTTCCATCATTTTAAGGCATGCATTATTTATGAAAGGGTGTACACGTATTGGATCCGTTATCCGGAAACCTGTTATCCAGAAAGCTCTGAATTACAGGGAAGTCGTCCCCCCATAGACTCCATTTCACCCAAAATATTCAACTGATTAAAAAAGATTTCCTTTTTCTCTGTAATAATAAAACGTTGTACTTGATCGCTACTAAGATATAATTAATCCTTTTTGGAGGCACATCAGTCCTATTGGATTTATTTAATGTTTACATGATTTTTTAATAGACTTTTTATTTATTTATTTTTTATTTTATTTTTAAACAGATTTTACAAAAATAATACAATACCATAGATATAAATAGATAGAAAGATGAAAAGAAAATTAGAATAAAATAGAGTAGATTGAGAATATATAAGACCCAAGCTATCTCGTAGCTTTTTGCTTCCGAAATTCACTTGCTAAACCCGCGGGCCATCTCCTAAACCTTCAAGGTTACTTAGACCAATTACAAATTTTATTACTGCAACTGACTCGCTTACCCCATCCCCAGGACATTCCTATCTATACAAAGAAGGATCCTCCATTTAATATTTTAATAGACTTAGTATGAAGATCCATTATCCTGATAACCCCAGGCTCAAGTATTCTGGATAACTGGTCCCATACCTGTATTATATTATTATTATAGAAAGAGATGCATTCAAAATTATTCAGGCAATGCATTTACAAAGATAATAAACAGGACTTTGCAAGGTCTATGCCAAAGTTTATCTTAGTTATTTGATTGGCTGCCAAGTAGTTTCCAACCTTATCCCAGGTTGAAGTAATGCTCTTTTTTGATTGGCTGAAAGTTGTAATAGACATGAATTGAACAGGCTGCATAGAGTGAAAGGCCTGGAGTCTGTATATGTTCTTAGATCGAAAGAAAACAAGCTGTACTCTTGACTTCAAAGCAAATCATAATGCGGTAGGTTAAACCAGGTCAGCAATGGTTTCTCGGCTGCTTTTGTAAATTCCTTACATTTTACAGGTCTTACTTAGTGATGAGCGAAATGCATTGAAAAATTCAAGTCAATGGGCGTCAACATTTTTTTATGTGCGACCATTTTTTACGTGTGCGACAAGTTTTCTTTCAAGTCAATGAGGGATTTTTCGTATAGCGACTTTTTGGTCCAAGTGCATTAAAGTCAACGGGTGTTTTTTCTTATGGCTGTTTTTTAGATGCGACTTTTTTGTCACGGCAAATTCTATTGTGGCAAATTTTTGCCGCAGTTTCGAAAAAATATTTGCAGATGGCCAAATGCGCAATTGTGCAGTGAATCCATGGCAGCTGAACAATGTGCCCATTACTAGTCTTACCAATTCTCAAACTGTAAGAAGAGAGATAAAACCAATGTTGTTTCTGTTTTTTGTCCACAGAACAGTGTCTTATATTATTGGGAGCTCAGAGGAGCTAAACTCATTGGTGCAAAATCCAGGGAAAATGTAGAAGCAGAAAATTATATTATGGGGGCCACAGAAAAACATATGCACCCAAAATTTATTAACTAAAAATCTAGTCTAGGAGAAGAAGAAATACATGAATTTTGTATGAAATAAGTATGGCTTCCACTCAATTTTGCATCCAAATTGATTAATAATCAGCCCTGTAGCATCAGCTTCTGTGACAGATGTTGAAAATCTGTTGATTTTCCACAACCCCTAAGCTTAGCTATTCAACAGCAGTTTAGAGCACACTGAGCATGTCCAGTGCCATTGACCCTGAAATGATGGCCCAGCAAGATCCAATATGGAGGGCTGCCGTGGACAACTTTGAAGGCCTGTATCAATAGTGTTAAAGGAACAGTTCAGTGTAAAATAAAAACTGGGTAAATAGATAGGCTGTGAAAAAATAAAAAAAAAATTCTAATATAGTTAGACAAAAATGTAATGTTGAAAGACTGGAGTGACTGGATGTCTAAAATAACAGAACACTACTTCCTGCTTTTCAGCTCTCTAACTCTGAGTTAGTCAGTGACTTGAAGGGGGGCCACATGGGACATAACTGATCAGTGAGTTTAATGTATTGTGAAGTATGGGAATCATTCACGACAGCAGGTTAACTGCAATTAGGCTGTTTATTATGTCACCACACGACATGTTTCGGACCTATTGGTCCTTTTTCAAGACACACTTGAAAAAGGACCAATAGGTCCGAAACATGTCGTGTGGTGACATAATAAACAGCCTAATTGCAGTTAACCTGCTGTCGTGAATGATTCCCATACTTCACAATACATTGGATATATACAGGGTGCCAGAGACGGAGCATCCAGGGAACCATCACAAGAAGTAAGGCATAATCACTAATCAGTGTAAAACCCTCTGCTATGATCAGTGAGTTTGTAATTGATCCTCAGCATTCAGTTCAGATTCAAAGCAACAGTTATGACTAAGGATGCACCGAATCCACTATTTTGGATTTGGCCGAACCCCCGAATCCTTTGCAGAAGATTCGAATACCGAACCAAATCCAAATCCTAATTTGCATATGCAAATTAGGGGTGGGAAGGGGAAAACCGTTTTTACTTCCTTGTTGTGTGACAAAAAGTCATGTGCTCTCCCTCCCGCCCCTAATTTACATATGCAAATTAGGATGTGGTTCGGCTGGGCAGAAGGATTCCGCCGAATCTGAATCCTAATTTGCATATTCAAATTAGGGATGGGAAGGGGAAAATATGCAAATAAGGATTTGGATTTGGTTCGGCTGGGCAGAAGGATTCAGCTGAATTTGAATCCTGCTGAAAAAGGCTGAATCCTGTCTGAATCCCAAACAGAATCCTGGATTCGGTGCATCCCTAGTTATGACCCCTGTGCCCCTCCCTCAAAAAAGCAAGAGAGCTGAAAAGCAGGAAGTAGTGTTCTGGCTATTATGTTACAAATCCAGTCACACCAGCCTTTATACATTATATTTTTGGCTAACTAACTATATTAGAAACATTTTTTATTTTGCACAGTCTATCTATTTACTCAGTTTTTATTTTTATACTGAACAATTGCTTTAAAGGGATGCAGAACTTGTGAGCTAGTACAGCAACTTCAATATATAAAATGCATCCTTTTTAGCCATATTCTTTTTAAGAATTTAGTTCTCCTATAAGGCAAAGCCCAGGACACTCCACTTTTTTCAACTTCGTAGCACATAACTACTTTTTATCTGGACATTAGCCTAGTCATACTCTACATACTCTATTATCTACTTCTATTAAAAATGCTTCCCCCTTGAAACAAGGGTTATTTGTCCATAAATTGCAATATACAGTATTAAAGCTGTGTAGGACTGGTCAGGCCAGGGATGACTTTGATCTAGTTGGCCAGCTTGAATATATTGCAATATATGGACAAACAATCCCTGTTTTGTATAAAGGGAGAGGGGGCATTTTAGTAGCTTAATGCACAAACCCCCATATGTAATAAAAGGCACTAAGTTTGCCTGTTTTGCTATAGTATCTACCCCATTTCATTTTCCAATCAGTTTTTATTGGCATCTCTATTAAATTACAATAAAGTATATTTAAAAGATACAAACGGCATGGTCTTATTGCAAATGTCTGTATAGATGGTAAAGTTATTACAAGATAATACATATGGCAGATAATGATAACTTAGAAAGTGTAAAATAAAATTAAAAAAGAATAAAATAGCTCTGCCATGACCTAAAAATTAAGATTTAAATGAACAGTTGATGTCTTTTATTACTTTTAAATAGCCTTATACTTCACTACTGGGTAATCAGTGACTGATTTCCCTACACTACTGCTATTGGATTTACTGTATTTAAAGTACAACTGACAATACAGGTAAGAGAACTGTTATCCAGAATGCTCAGGACCTGGGTTTTTTTAGATAATGGATAGCGATAGGCAAATTTGATCAGTTTCGACAAAAATTGTGTGAATTTCCCATGATATTCTGAAAACGGCGGGAAATTCGAGAAAATCAATGGGCGCACGTTAAATTGTCGGCGGCATCGAATTTTCGCCAACAAATTTTTGCTGCAGTTTCCACGCAACTCGGAAGTTTGTTGCAAATTCGCGCCTGCCGAATAAATTTGCCCATCACTAACATTGGATCTTTCCATAATTTGCCTCTTCACTCCTTAAGTCTACTATAATATCATTAACATTAAATAAACCCAATAGGCTGATTTGGCTTCCAATAAGGATTCATTATATCTTAGTTGGGATCAAGTACAAGCTACGGTTTTATTATTACTATTAAATAAATAATTTTTAAACATTTTAATTATTTGGATAAAATGGAGTATATGGGAGAGAGGCATTCCGTAATTCAGAACTTTCTGGATAATGGGTTCTGGATAACGGATCTCATACCTGTACGTTGTTATTATTATTAATATATGAAAAGCCTTTAATACCCGTTTCCTTTACCAAAAATGAACAAATCCATCTAGAAAACAGATGTCACGGAAGTTCAGTTCCAAAGCTAATGCCACAATTAATCGGCATTGAAAATGCCCTTTGCGCTTGCTTTAATAACTGTACACTGTTCAATATTACTGGACATAAACACATTATGCTTGGAGCCCACCTTCACGTTGACAGTAATGAAATGTAACCTTTGCCCTGTGCCTCTGGTGATCTTCTAAACAAATAACTGGTATCTCAGCAGCTTAAGCAGAAGGCTTCTCCTACCACAAATCTAAATGAGTTCATTAGTGTACTAAAACTGGAGGCTTAGGGAAGGGAACGGGGGGGCAAAGGAAGCTATTGACCATGCAAATTAGTTTCGGCAGTCTAGTCATGAACTCATTTATCCAGAAGAAAAGATGCCTATATTAACAACATGTTTTTATGCAAGGGTTAATTTATGTAGAAGGCAAAGACCTTGCATTTTATTTTCTGCAGAGTTTTTAACACTAATTAACATCATTTTTGTGGTTCTGAAACTGGGTTTGAATTGTAAATACAATGGGCTGCCTGTGACTGCGCAGAATTCCTTGTGACCCCCTGGGTTGAGCACCATCTGGACTATACTTTCATGTTTATCCAAGCTAGTTTTTGGAACTGTCCCTTGTCTATGTCTAATTAGTGAGGAACACATTACCATTTGGTAGTAAAAAAAAAAAAGTCAGTTCAACTTGAGGTAAATCATTCTCTTTCAGTGCCGACCAAGCAGCAAATGTTGCATTTTTTTTTAGGAGACAGAGGCATGAGCATGATTTTGATGTGAACCAATTTCTAATTAGGTTTCAATTAGGCATGATTTAATTCATGAGCATTAGGGCTATGTCCATTATGGCAGTCTCAAATTTACATTTTTAAGGAACACTATGGGGCCGATTCACTAAGGGTCGAATATCGAGGGTTAATTAACCCTCGATATTCGACTAGAAACTAAAATCCTTTGACTTCGAATATCGAAGTATTATTCCTTCGATCGAACGATTAAATCCTTCGAATCGAACGATTCGAAGGATTTTAATCCAACGATTGAAGGAATATCCTTCGATCAAAAAAAGTTAGCCAAGCCTATGGGGACCTTCCCCATAGGCTAACATTGACTTCGGAAGCTTTTAGATGGCGAAGTAGGGGGTCAAAGTTTTTTTTAAAGAGACAGTACTTCGACTATCAAATGGTCGAATAGTCAAACGATTTTTACTTCGAATCCTTCGATTCGAAGTCGTAGTCGAAGGTCGAAGTAGCCCATTCGATGGTCGAAGTAGCCAAAAAAAACTTCGAAATTTGAAGTTTTTTAACTTCGAATCCTTCACTCGAAGTTAGTGAATCGGCCCCTTAGACTTCTTGTATCTATACTATTTAGTACTGCCTTCATTTGTTTCTATAGAAAATGACATTTTAGGCCTTTAGTCTCCGGTTGAATAAATCATTTAAAAATAAAAACAAAACTAAACAGAGCTATATGAGAAGGATAACTGTTTAGTATCCATTATAATCTGGGTGCATTTTTTTTAAAAAAAAAACTTAAAAGACAACATTTAGCAAGAACTTTAAGAAGAACTCCACTTGAAGGTTCTTACTAAATGTTCCCTTTAAGGTTCTCTTTAAGGTACCACTTTAATCAGACCGAAATTGTCAGACTTATCAGAGAGGATCAAGTGTAGCAGAAGAGATGACAAGTGCCTCACACAACCCCTTTGAGGTGGGAACAGGAAGCTGGGGAAGTGCCAAGTAGCCAGTGAGGCCATTAAAACAAGGTACACAGGAGTAGGCAGAACCTAAGTCTGTCAGATCCAGGTCAAGGCAGGCATCAAGATTCCTGAATGAGAAAGCAGGCTGAGGTCAGGAGTGGAGAAAGGAAGAAGGTCAGTCAAGTAGAGGTCGAATACCGGGTAATAATTCGGGAACAGGGTAGTCTTCTAAGAGAGGCCGAGATAACCAGGCAAATGTTTCAGTCAGTCCAAACGCGACGTCTGTAGTGCGTTATGACGTTCGTGCCGAGATGCACATACTGTGTTGGCTCCTGGACAGATGTCAAGACCTTGATGACTTCACAGGCTGCGGACGGTGGGAATTCTTATATAAATGCTGGTAAGGGGTTTGCTGGGTCTACAAACAAGCAGGTTACTCCCTAGGCAAGTCAATACCCACCTCAAGCAAGCAAAACACAACTTGTTCATTAGAATAAGACTTTTTTCCCTTATATATTATATGATTTTTGTTTAGGAAGCATAAATCTTACATAAAAATATGATAGTGCTACCTTTAAAGAACCTTTAAAGAGAACCTTGAAGGAACATATTTTTTCTTTTAAAACAAAGCAAATTTTTGGGAAAATGTAATTATAAATAAGCGCAAAAAACCTGAGCAGATTTGATCGGAGATTGTAGCAGAAAATATTGAGATAAATTTGGACTTTGATAAATAACCCCCAAAATGTTACAACAATAAAAACAACCTGTAAAGAGAACATGTAATGAGAACCTTAAGAAGAACTCATTGGAAACAAAGGGGCAGATGTATTAAGGATCGAATATCGAGGGTTAATTAACCCTCGATATTCGACTTGGGAATTAAAATCCCTCGACTTCGAATATCGAAGTCGAAGGATTTTGCGCAATTCATTTGATCGAAGGAATATTTGTTCGATCGAACGATTAAATCCTTCGAATCGAACAATTCGAAGGATTTTAATCCATCAATCGAAGGATTATCCTTCGAGCTAAAAAAGATAGCCATGGGGACCTTCCTCATAGGCTAACATTGACTTCGGTAGCTTTTAGGTGGCGAACTAGGGGGTCGAAGTTTTTTCTTAAAGAGACAGTACTTCGACTATCAAATGGTCGAATAGTCGAACGATTTTTAGTTCGAAACGTTCGATTCGAAGTCGAAGTCGTAGTAGAAAGTCGAAGTAGCCCATTCGATGGTCGAAGTAGCCAAAAAAACACTTAGAAATTCAAAGTATTTTTTCTTCTATTCCTTCACTCGAACTTTGAGAATGGGCCCCATAGTGTTACAACAATAAAAAGAACCTTTAAAGAGAACATTTAATGAGAACCTTAAGAAGAACTTCTTGGATACAAAGGGGCAGATTTATCAAGGGTCGAATTTCGAAGTGGAAAATACTTCGAAATTCGACCATCAAATTGAATACTATGAAATTCGAAGTCGAATTCGTAGGATGTTTTGCATCGTATGATCGTATTCCAATCGTAGTACGATTGTGCGATCGTACTACGATCGTACGTGGAATCGTACGATTCCAACGATTTAATCGTATGATCATACGATTTTCCTTTGATACCCAAAAGCTTAGAAATATGCTCTGGCAGGTCCCCATAGGCTAACATAGCACTTAGGCAGGTTTAGGATGGCGAAGTAGTGAAGTCGAATATTCGAATGATTTATACTTCAAATCGAAGTCGAAGTAAATCCGAAGTCGTAGTATCCTATTCGATGGTTGAAGTATCCAAAAAATTACTTCGAAAATCAAACTTTTTTTCACTTCAAAAATTCACTCGAACCTCAGTTAATCTGTCCCAAAGTGTTACAACAATAAAAAGAACCTTTATAGAGAACATTTGTCAGACCTAAAGGAGTCTGTGGAAAGTAAATGCTGGTAAGTGAGTTAAGCAAATAAGCAGGTTAATCTCTAGACAAGACAATACCCCCCTCAAGCAAGCAAAACACAACTTGTTCATTACAATAAGACTTTCTCCCCATTATATATGATATGATTTTTGTTTAGAAAGCATAAATCTGAAATAAAAGATTGGATAGTGCTACCTTTAAAGAGACCCTTAAAAGAACCTTTACAGAGAACATTTTATGAGAACCTTGTATAAGCTCACTTTTGTCCGTAAACACCAAACGTTTGGCTAGAAAGATGGATTTATTGAAGGTAGGGGGTCAAAGTTTATATTAAAGGGGGTACAAATTTGTTATTATCCAAGAGCAGGGGTGTCAAGATGAATCAGCAGAACCACCTAATGATGAGCCTGACATCATTTTGTTCAAAAGGCACTAAGTATTTTCATATGAGTCCTAGTGATGGGCAAATAAATT
This sequence comes from Xenopus laevis, assembly GCF_017654675.1. Lineage (NCBI taxonomy): Eukaryota > Metazoa > Chordata > Amphibia > Anura > Pipidae > Xenopus > Xenopus laevis. The sequence continues at coordinate 14,336,309 of NC_054381.1, forward strand.
CGCCAGGTGCGAATTCGCTGCAAATTTTTGCGTTTCGCTGCCGGCGAATACATTTGTGAAATTCGCCCATCACTAATGAACCCATGATAAGGAGAAGGTGCAGGTCACATGGCATCAGTAGATTTAGGATCTGTACAGTGTCCGCTTATGGTGCTGATTGAAACTTACTTCTGGATATTGCCCACAAGGCAGTGATGAATATTCTCCTGCTTTCAATATTTTTAACCTAAATATACCCGGATCTTCATAAGAATGCTGTAAGGCAATATAAAATCTATCTTGAGGCACCATAATAGCAATGTACTTGCAATAACTAACAGCATATGAGTCTGCACAAGCCATAAGCATCATTTTATTAGCAACAAAATAGCAGTGTGCCGGCAATACGTATGCTTTATACTCGCTACTTTAGGGGAGTGAATAGCAATGCATAATCCATACAAAAGCAATACTTTTGGGCAGTGTGCCATGTGACTGCACTAAACTAACAATATATTGGCACTGTGTTACAATATAAGGTTGTAGCATGAAAATATAAATATACATGGGATATAGTTCAGATAGATAACAGAAAGATTACAGATCAATTAAGGTGATTAAAGGAGAAGGAAAGCTACAGAAGTATGTTATTGTCACTAGATTAGCTTCAATAGTGCAAGCTAGAATGTTATATTTATTCTGTAGAATGTTTTACCATACCTGAGTAAAAAGCTCTAGAAGCTCTTTGTTTAGGATAGCAGCTGCCATATTAGCTTGGTGTGACATCACTTCCTGCCTGAGTCTCTCCCTGCTCACTTATAGCTCTGGGCTCAGATTACAGCAGAGAAGGGAGGGGGGTAGGAGAGGAGAAAACTGAGCATGCTCAAGCCCTAGCTCTGGAGGTTTAAGCTGAAAACAGGAAGTCTGATACAGAAGCCCATGAGTACACAATAGAAGGGAAGAAATGTGGTGTTTCTTTTGACAGAGGACTCAGAACAGCATTACTTTGTGGTTTTACTGGTATATTCAGGTGGACCTTTCTGATAAGGTTTACTTCGTTTTAACCTTTACTTAAACCTTTATTTAATTTCTCAATATTTGAATCTATTGTGTTCATGGCGATTTGAAAAGAAACAGCAATTTCCTTTTTTTTTTGTTACAGCAGAACAATAAGCATCCAGTTTCATTCAATTCAGTGAATGGAATATCCCATTCGTATTCACCTGTCCACCCACACGGATCCATATTGTCACACACAGGGGACCCACCCACTATGTTTCAACAAAAGGTTCTGCGGTGATGCTTTGTAGGCATCATGATGGTGTTGTTGTGTATGCACACATGTATTATCTCTTTTAGACTAATGTTCACCCACAGAGACCATCAGCTTCCCTTGTCTCGTTCTGCAAATCTATATTTACGCACATATAGCTCTAGAATTTTTACTATAGAAGTGTTTTCCCTGTGCTCTTTATATTTCCTTCTATAAGAAGAATGGTTTTGATTTAATATTGATGTGCCTTTTGGCAAGAAAACTTAGCATAGACTGATGGCATGACCTAACCTAACCTGATATGATATTATACACAGAAGTAAACGCAACCAATACGTAGGTAAGGTGCCTTAAAACTACCACATCCACCTCGAGAGCTGGACAGCTCAACTAGAGCAGAAATGAAGTCCAAACAGCCAGAAAGCCTTCAAATGCTTTCTACCTGTTCCTTGTCCAATCCAATAGTCCCTATTACTGGAGAGAAATGAAGAGGTTCCATTCTAGTGTTATTTATGTCTAATTTTCTTGGGGAACAGAGTGGGACACCTTCAATGTTGCAGAGAAGGAGGAGGCTATACTGAAATATGAGAGCGAGTGAAGAACTGGTTTCTGAAAATGCCAATATTTTCTTAAAAATATTTCTTACAATGCTAATGACTTTTTCTGCTAAAAATGTGATGAATTTCTCAAGTTAAGAACCAGTGACATTTCAAAATGTACATCTAGAAATATAAACTGATGAATAATGACTGTAGTTGCTGGAATACTTGAGATTTCAGCCCAATTATGGCTTCTCATAACACCATGGAGGGTCTCCAAAGGCTATCTGAAATCTTTAGATATGTATATAAATACAAACTGCTGATGAATGAGTAGTCTGGGGAAGAGTGCTGCAAGTCATGGATGATGGGGCTGTCAGTTTGCTGCTTAAGGCAAAACTGTCCAGACGTTCTCTGCCTTCTCCTGTGTAAGAGGGTCCCAAATGAATGGTAAAAAGGTCAAAAGCTCAGGCTTTAGGTAGTAACAAAGCTCAGCTTGTTTTTTGCAGCTTATTGCACACTACACACCTCTCCCCATGGCAAGAAGCCTTCAGGGAGAAAAAAAGCTGATAGGAAGAAAAATCATGTCGACTAAGGTTACAGAAGGTAGATAAGCATTTTTTAAGGCTCAAAAGATGCTCCTTAACTACAACATGATGTTGATTTCTGTATTTTCCCCCAGATCCTTCCTGTATTGACCCCTGTTTTAATTTTTAATTACACTCGACAATCCCAACAATGGGAGTTCTGTTACAACAGCAGTTGTTGGGTCAAGCTTCTCCATTCTTACAAGCAACTAAGATATAAAAATGATACACCAAGATAAATACTTCAAAGTGAACACTTTGACCTTCAGATAAAAGAATGCATTTTCCTCCAAGCCTGTGAACGAATCATTAATTCACAAACTACTATAGAATCTCTCTTGGTAGTGCTAAAGTTAAGCATAACACAACAATACAGTTGCTTTCATTGTGAATAAAATAAGACAACTAGCTGGTATCAAACAGAAGAAATGTATAGTGCAGTACATCAGAAATGGAACCTAGAGGAGGATGTGTCTTGTCAATGCCTAAAGGAACGTAGGATGTAATCCTAATTACAGGAAAAGCGGTAGTTATTTTAATTTATATTTTAGTACAGAACAAAGAGAAGCAAAAGAAATGTTTAATGTATATAGAACTCTTTCAGACTCTTACAATGAAACTAGGCTGTTATTTTGCTACCTAAAGCTGACAACATTGACATTGTTTATTTCTATCTAGATGATAGATTAGGTCTAAATGTTTGGCCCTAAAACACAATTTGAGCCTTAGAGCCTCAAATATAAAGCCAGGTTAGTCAACCTTCTCAACCTGTCTTGACCATACTGGCTAACAGTGTGTCCTACCAAATCTATGGTCTGCCTGATGGAATTCCGTTTGACAAAGGCATTGTCAAGTATGGTATCCTTCCTTTGGGAAGAGCCCTCTGCTACTCGGATTCCACCAGGTCTTAGTGAGACAACTAAGCTGAGAGTTCTGGGCAGACTAGGGAACCGTAATGTGTAATCTGAAGATGATGCCAGAAGCACCAAACAAAATGAAGCATGTGCCGAAGCCAACAGGATATGTTTGCCAAATCCTAGGGAAGTGGCTGCAGGCATCCCCGCATCTCCACTAGATCACTAGATCACCAAGTACCGTTACAGACAGATTTGACTCTTTCACCCAGATCATATAACATCTGCGACTATATGCGCATAAACATTTGATCTTTTATGAAGATCTATGGTCTAAGAATGTTCTACGGAAAGGGCAAGGGTTGTGACTGAGCTCTCTGTAAATAAATACCTGCTTGAAGTTACCCCACAAATACCAAAGCTGATACTTGATTTAAAAAGAGTTTATATTTGTGTGAAACCATTACATAAGGGATTACCTGCTCATTTTATGTTTTAGCTTTGCATCTATCTATCATCTATCTATCTATCATCTATCATCTGTCTGTCTGTCTATTAGTCTCTCTATCATCATATCTATCTATCTATCTATCTATCTATCTATCTATCTATCTATCTATCTATCTATCTATCTATCATCTATCTATCTATCATCTATCATCTGTCTGTCTGTCTATTAGTCTCTCTATCATCATATCTATCTATCTATCTATCTATCTATCTATCTATCTATCTATCTATCTATCTATCTATCATCTACTGTATCTATCATCTATCTATCTATCATCTATCTATCTATCCATCTATCCATCTATCCATCTATCCATCTATCCATCTATCCATCTATCTATCTATCTATCTTTATATGTCTAATTATCTCTCTTTCTGTATCTAAAATCACCTAAAAGCAGTATACATTATTGAAAAAGACTAGTGGTGGTTTACATACTTTTTTTAAAGTTAGATAAAATGTTCACTTCAGATCTACCAAGTTTAGTGTATGTTTATTCATGAAGGCATGGATTGGGAGGTAAGTTAAAATGTAGGAGAGCTTTTGAAGGAAATGGGAAGAATAGTTTTAATAAAATGAAATAAGGAACAAGCTCAGAATACATTTCATGTCTAAGTAGGCAAATATTACTCTGAATGAACCAAAATCATATTCTTTAAAATTCTGGGATAACCAGCCGTGTCCCTCCTGTGGCTTTTAAACAACGACCGCCCTCAGCTAAAGTCTAAAGATGTCTCCATTCTACCCTCACTGCATCTGTTTTGAGGGGCAGCACAAAGCGCTATAGTTTAAAATAATTGCCGGTACTTAAACTGCTGTAATTTAATTTATTTCTGAAAGTCTTTATGAACATTCTCAGGAAGCCAATCTATAACGAATAAAACATGTAAGATTTAACACCTCGCTTCTGAACAAAATATATTTAAATGGAACCTGCTGATTTATTTTCTACGAGAATTCACTGAATTTTATGCAACTGCTGATGCAAAAAATAGGTTAGGCTTATGGAAAATGAGTATGGCTTGACTTGTCTGCATCCCATAATTATTAAAGGCAGCATACAGTAATAAACCAGGCACTCATTGAGGAGGAAAGTTTCCTTTCTTGAAATCACAAAAGTCTTCCATTCTTCTGATTACCTTTCCTTTATTTGTCCAGTTTGTCCATTTGGAGTTCTCCTTAAGAGACTGCCTACATTGACCTTGTAACTGAAGATCATTAGTGGAAAGGTTTTCACTTAAAATCAGCTTATGGTTTTTTTTTATCAAAGAAAAATCAGTGCTTGGGTCCCAAAATAACTGGCTGTGGCACCAAACAATCCCTACAAAATTCCCTGTAGAAAACGTAATCAGAATTACCGTATAGTCCAGTTATTAATATTTATGATTTTGGATGTGCAAATCCCCATAGAGTGGCATCAGAGTACAACTGTATTATTACTTCATTTGCATAATGAATTTACTAGGAGATATAGTCATTCTGGTAAAACATTTTTTAACTTATAAATAAGGGTAGGTATCATATTTCTATGAATTATAGCTATAGAGGTACATTATGGTGTTCCTCATGGTAACAGTTACCTGCTCAGCCAGTGACTAGAGATAACCATATGGAAGAAGCTTGTTATTCTAGAGCACTGTTCATGTTCAAAAAGGCATCAAAACTATCGCCCATGCTCCAAGCAATTTTTTTTTTAAATGATTCATTTATTTTACATTGCCTTATTTTTTTTTCTACTTTTTTGTTCTTTAAAAAAAAAGTTTACCTGAAACTTTAATCGACTTGAAAAAAGTATTATTAAACTATTATGCTTTACAGACGCTAATATAAATATAAATATGATATCTTAAAGCTGGTGATAAGTCATTATGATTGGAGTTGTCAAAATTATTTTGAAATTTATCATATCCTTTGAAGGGAAGAATGTGATTGTGCTGCGTTTGAGTTGTTTTTATTATAAACAGTTCGAAAAAAAACTCTAACATTCCAAATGTGTGTTTATCAAGAGAAAAATTTGAAAATCAAAATTAGAATTCCAATAACTCTGCCTCTAGTGGTTTAAATTATTTGAGTTGCTAAATGTTGAATTTTCAAAATGTATTAAGTGCAAGAAACTCCAATACTAAAATTTGGTATCTAAAAGCTGGTGAGAAGTCATTAGGACTGGTATTATAAAAATTCAAGTTTTTCTTCAGCTTGAGTCTTCCAAATTATTTTGAAATTTGTCAGATTCTTTGAATAGGAAAGCTAGAATGCGATTGTGCTGTTATTTGAGGTGTTTTTATTTTAAACATTTTGAAAAAACTCAAAATTAGAATTCTGATAACTTTGCCTCTAGTGTTCTAAATTATCTGAGTTGCTAAATGTTGAATTTTCAAAATGTATTAAGTGCAAAACACTCAACAACTAATATACAAAAAAAAATGGTATCTAAAAGCTGGTGAAAAGTCATTAGGAATGGTATTATCAAAATTCATGTTTTTCTTCAATTTGCGTTTTCCAAATTATTTTGAAATTTGTCAGATTCTTTGAAAAGGAAGGTTAGAACGTGATTGGGGTGCGTTTGAGTTGTTTTTATTTTAAACAATTTGAAAAAAACGTAAAATCCCAAATGTGCTTTTATCAAAAAACATGAAAATCTAAATTAGAATTCCAATACCTCTGCCTCTAGTGGTCTTAATACCTTTTCATATATTTATCACCTCAGTTTAGGTTTCTTCTCTCTTCTACTGTTCTTGCTATTGGAACAGTAACACCAGGACAGGCAATTCCCTATATTCATGAACATATTCTTTTTCCAGTCCATACTGACTTCTTCACTATTTCTAGTAAAAACATTTTTTTTGTCCTGGGAGCCACATGGGGCTAAAATGGGCGAAGATCCACTTCTTGGGTGACCTTAGAAGGTATGGCTAGCTAAAGGCCTCAAGGTGATTAAACACAGCAAACACAGAACAGTTCTTTTCTGTCTCAAAGAAAACCTTTTTCATTGTACAGGTCCAAAATAAATGACAGGTCAACTGATTGATCCTTGTTTTATTTTGTTACAACTTGTTAGACACCAGCATCTTCACACAGCAGTGCACAAGTCATTGATTTGTTTAGTGGGGGTTTCATAAAAAATTAGGACTGTACTGTATTAGGGATTGGATCACTCCTCTTACCCATCCCGCAATTTGCGCACTAGGAGATTCTTTCTTGTGCCCTTTGGTGCTTATGCACTTCTGCAATCCATGACATAATAGATAATCCTTTATGCGTATGAACAAACAACCAGTGCATGACATATGCCCTTTAATTTCTTGAAATCTACATTTGTGGATACAAACAGCTCTTCAGTAATAGACACAGCGGGAAGCCATATGTCTCTATAAGTATATTAAAATAATTGTTCTTCATAGATCACGGGTCAGCATTTATTGTACCAGTTGGCATCTTCTTTAAATTGCCCAGTGTAATTGTTCTTCATGGATGAAGAACTAGCCTTTCCAAGTCTACCAATTACTTTTGGGTTTAAAAGAATAATTGTTTAAATTTAAATGCTTGTTTTCTTCATTAAATGGACCAGCATAATTGGGTCTTATGGCCATACATTTGTCTCCTTGTGCAAATTTCATCAAACAGTTTTACCAATATTTATTTTATTCAGGATTTATAAATATTGACGTAAACAACATGAGTAAACAATGACAAGTTTAAAATGTACATTTTTCTAATATATAGGCAAATATATATATATTTGGTTATCAGACATGGCACAGCATTAAGGAGCATATTTATCAAGGGTATATCTAATTTAAAAAACTTCGAAATTCAAAAAGACCAACCAAAATTAAGTGGAAGGTTTTTTCGGGTTGAATAGGTCCATTTTGTGATCGAATAGGTCTGTATTTGGCGGGATTCGAACTGAAGGAATAGCGCGTTCAATTGAATTCGATTCAAAGTTTTTCCCAAAAAAACTTTGATTTTTCAAAGTCCACCAATTGACTCCAAATAGGTTCTAGGAGGTCCCCCATAGGCTAAAACAGCAATTCTGCAGGTTGGTCAAAGTCAAATTTTTAAAGAGACAGCACATGATAAATAATAGTCGAAATACACAAAAATAGCTTGAAATTCAATTTTTTTCAATTTGAAAATTTAGGTAGTGAACATTCATTATATTCCAAAAAAGGCTTTATCGATGCAACTTAATTTGATTATAGATTAATACTATTGTTTCATATGTCAAAGGGTCGGGATCTTTCCACAACTGGGAGATCCATTTTCTAAATATAAATAGTACTGTATGCAAATGATGCATGACTTGACTCAACAAGCTCCAAGGGAGAACCAATACTGAGTAGAAAAAATTGGAGGTTGTTCGGTAGAGAAATTGATTAAAGATTGTCTATGTGTTTTTTGGCCAGTATCTTGTAAATGCCATGGATTTTTGGCCATTAAGTTATTTGCCATGAATAGGGGGCTGATTTACCCAATTTCACCAAGAGTGCAATGGCTGCCTTGCACATGTAGGTAGATGTTTCTCACTCAAGTGGGCCTTGCGAATCTGAGTATATTTCACTGGAGTTGATTCAGTTGTTCATGGGTCATTTATGTCCTGCTACAATGGCTGGAGGAGTAAATTGGAGATTTGCCATACAGGCCAGACGTTTTCCAACCTTCTCCCCATGTTAAAACACCTTCATTTTTGTTTTTGATGGGGTTTAACCCAGAGTATTTCTGTTCATCAATCTTTGGCTTTTTTTTTAAAAGGAAAGGCTCAACCACTGGGGATTCTAATTCTGGCTGGATGAGTGCCTTACTACTGCTAAAGGCAGAAACATTCAGAACATGGACAATTACCATATTTTTCAGATGTGAAAATGCCTCATGACTTGCTGCCAGTTCTATAGCAGCTGAGCTACACAATACAGCAACTGGCGGTTACGCTGCGACTGGGACATCCGTTAACAATGCACCACATGTATCCATCAACATTTACATTATTGCTTTCATTTTCTTTTTTTACATAAGCAACATATTTCAGTTCCGCCTTCTTGTTCTTTTTTATATTTTTATAACACCACCTACACAGTACACAATATGTTTGTAGAAGGAAAGAAATGTTTTCCTCCATAAGGAAAAACTCACATCTCAATGAAATTCAAATGATGTTTATTATTACCATATTTAAATGAGAACCACTTATACTATATGCTATACTATATGCTTGGCAGGTATAGGATCAATTTTCTGGAAACCTGTTATCCAGAAAGCTCCAAATTACGGGAGGTCATCTTGCATAGACTCAATTTTATCCCAATAATCCAATTTCTTTTAAATATTTCCTTTTTCTCTGTAATAATAAAACAGTAACTTGTACTTGATCCCAACTAAGATATAATTAATTCTTATTGTGGCAAAACTAGACCATTGGGTTTATTTAATGTTTAAATGATTTTCTAGTAGACTTAAGGTATAAAGATCCAAATTACGGAAAGACCTGTTGGTCTAAAAACTCCACGTCCCGAGCATTCTGGATAACAGGTCCCATACCTATATTAGGGATACAAACATAATTCCTATTATTCACAGGTATGTGTCAGGATTTAGGGTTTTTTTTACTAAAACTCGATTTTTTTATGGTTGAGGGTTTTATGGGCAAAAACTTGATTTTTAGAGGAAAATAAGCTGCAGAAAGTCTGAATCTGTAAAATCGTCCATCTCAAAATGTCCCTTTTACACGTTGAATATATTGTGATCTGCACTGGGTTTCAAGCAATAATCCAAAAAATTTTTGGGAGATAATGCAGATTTTCGCTCCTTTTTATCAAGTTTTTTCCTGAGCTTGGTTGAGCTAGGTTTCATAAAAATATGAGATAAATTTGAGTTTTAGTGAATAACCCCCTTAGTGATGAGCAGCATTGGAAAAATAGCAGAAATTCCCCAATAAATAAATATTTTACTAGAATATTGTTCTTGTACCAAATGAGTATTTTGTTATGATCATTTGGAAATGTTTGGTTTGTCATTTGTGAAAGAACATAATTATCACTGAATACAGCAATCAAAAATGTGAGAAAAACAGAGGCGTTAATTCAATGGAAGAAAGTAATGGGACACAAAATAGTTTTATTGAACTTGCGCTGTTAGTCTAATCCACAGTTCTTCTCAACATATTTTCACCCGGGTCTTGCTAATCATAGCCGAAAAAAATCATTTACTGAAACTTATGGACAGAAGCAAAGTGCAAAAATCAGTATTATTCTAAGCAGTGCAAATTGGCTTTTAAAAGTCAATGCTGAAAATTTTTACTCTGAAAATATGTGGTGACAAAAATATCCATTGTAGTTTGCGTGGAAGAAGCAGCTGCAAAAAAAATCCCCCATTGACTTCAATTTATCATGACTTGTTGACGCACAAAAAAACCATTAAACTTAAAAAAAATTTAAAAAAGCCTCTACTGTTGCAAAAAAAAACAAACCATAAAACAAAGTTACATTACTGTTATGGGCACTAGAACTGGGATTTGTAGAGCAGTGTGGAAACAGGAATGTCTTATTCGAGGGAAACTGCCTAGCTAAAGGCCAACTATGACTTGATGAGTAAAGCAGAGAGGGCAGTTTCATTCAAAATCCATTCCATTTCTTGGGAAACCAAAGCCTTTTCATTTTTATTAAACCAAGTTCAACCAAACTCCCATCCACAATTTTATCTTATTTATCAATAAAATAACCCAAAAAAGTTGGGTCAGGGAAAAAACTTGACAAAATCGCCCGTAAACGGGAATTTTTTCAGTTTTGACGCCCGAATAGCTCGATTTTTATTTAGGAAACCCATCGCAGATCACAATATCTTTAAGTTGTAAAAGGAACATCTCCCATTGACTTATACATGACCTCGACAGGTTTAAGACGCAGGATTTTCTTTTTTTTGGCCAAAAATCCTCAACCCAAATAATCGAGGTTTAGTAAATAACCCCCTTATTGTTATTGCTACTTTTTATTACTCGTCTTTCTATTCAGGCCTCTCCTGTTCATATTCCAGTCTCTCATTCATATCAGTGCATGGTTGCTAGGGTAATTTGGAACTTAGCAACCAGATTTCTGAAATTGCAAACTGGAGAGCTGCTGAATAAACAGCTAAATAACTCACAAATAATAAAAAATGAAAATCAATTGCAAATTGGCTCAGAATATCTCTACATCATACTAAAAGTTAACTCAAAGTGAACAACCCCTTTAAAGTACATAAAAATATGTCTTTTTTTTTTTCAAATATAAAATAACTTATGTTCACTCAAATATAAATAAAAGGCAACTTCTCTTCTTTAAGCCAAAACAAAAGAAGATAAACCCAACCAGCCTTATGTATTTTTCACTGCATAATCTGTCATTTTTGAAGACACAATTCCATGCAAGTATATCCTTGATTTTGACCTTTGTGCCCTGCTGCAGAATATCGTTGGTAAAACATGAGCTGACTTCACAAGTCAGGGAGTGAAACACCAGGACAATCTAAACTACACGCAGAAAATAAGAAGGATACAAGATAAAATGCAATTACTTGACCTAAGGAGCATCTCTCCAAAAAACTGTCTCGGAGGCACGTTGTTAGCACAGATTTAAAAAAAAAATAAAGTGTCGCCAAATAAAAAAGATCTCAACTAATGAAATGCTTGCACCTGGAGGATAGCTAACCTCTGCCAGAGATGTTCATACTGAGCTGCTGGTCACTGAATGAGAATGAGTTAAGATGAACCCGACATTATGAATAACTGATATCTGTCCAAGCTGTGAATGCAAATGTATTATAATCTGCATTAACAATGAGGAATCTAACAATAGGCTTTGTTTAAGAAGCAGTGGCCATTGTACAAAAGTAAAATAAATGTTCAGACTATTTATAGACATAACAAAATGAGGTGTATACCAATGATTAGCAGATCATTAACCTCAACATTAACCTATTATTTAGAACCTTAAGTCCAAAGAAGTGTAGACTTTTTAATGAGCCAAACTCATTACATGGAAGGACCCTGTTGGGACCGTGGTGAGGTTGGGTCAAGAGTTACCTGTAAATTGGGGGTCTATTGAAATCAAACCCTCCTCTTCAGCATTTAGAGTTTTGGTCCTTCCATGATATGAGTTGGAACCCACTGTTCCAACCCTAATGCAGTGGACATCAGTTGTTTTTTTGGTTGAAGCCAACAGGGACCAATGAGGTTGGGTCAAGAGTTAACTGTAAATTGTGGGGTCTATCTAAATCAAAGCTTACCCTTTAGTGTTTAGAGTTTTGGTCCTACCATGATATGAGTTGGAACTGACTGTTCGGAGAAACCTTAATGCAGTGGACATCAGTCATTCTTTTGGTTCAAACACATCTTGAAGGATCAACCTTATTAGCTCAAGACAACAGATATAGGGACATACTGGTAAATCAGCCATTTAGCATAGTTCCAAGAATATGTAGAACAGAAAATAAAAGACCAACAGAAAATAAAAGGTTGGTGGAATAAATTTAATCATGATTTTTTGGTATTTTTTTCAATGGCCTTAAAACTCCTAAAAACTCCTAGAAAAATCTTTATTTGCAGGAAATAATTTCTAAAAATTTAAAATTCTGAAATGATTCAGGTTACTGCAATTTTCTCAAATCGTGGCAAAAACTCGAATTCTAACTGGGACTTCATGGGGCAGATTCACTAAGGGTCGAATTTCGAAGTTAAAAATACTTCGAAATTCGACCCTCGAATTGAAATCCTTCGACTTCGAATATCGAAGTCGAAGGATTTAGCGCTAAACGTTCGTTCGATCGAACAAAGGATTTTTCGTTCGATCGAATGATTAAATCCTTCGAATCGAACGATTCGAAGGATTTTAATCCAACGATCGAAGGAAAATCCTTCGATCAAAAAAAGTTTAGCAAGCCTATGGGGACCTTCCCCATAGGCTAACATTGACTTCGGTAGGTTTTATCTGCCGAAGTAGGGGGTCGAAGTTTTTTTTAAAGGGAAAGTACTTCGACTATCGAATGGTCGAATAGTCGAACGATTTTTCGTTCGAATCGTTCGATTTCGTTCGAATTCGAACGAATTTAACCAATTCGATGGTCGAAGTACCCAAAAAATACTTCGAAATTCGAATTTTTTTCATTCGAATCCTTCACTCGAAGTTAGTGAATCGGCCCCCATGTGTATAGCAGAAGGCAAATAGGCATTCTCTTCATATGTCACCCCAACTGGCCACTGCTCCAGCCCCTCCATATGATAAAAACACTGTCCTATTATATAAGCCAACAATATTTTTTCCTTCATTTCACTTGCTTGTTTGGGAAAATAATTCAATTTGTAGTAGAGATAAAGAATTCTCAAAAATGCATTTTAGCCATCTCATTTTGGAAAGCTCAAGAAGAGCTTAATTTACTATGTGAAGTCTTACTGCTAAAAATAACATTTATTACTCTACCAGCTGTGTATGTGATACATTTACTCTCTGCTTGCTGTAAGCAAACACCCCAGTAATTCCTTTAGACACAGCAGATGTGCATTGCTGGAGGGAGCATGTACCTGTATGTCATCCACAAATTGCAATAAGCCTTTGTGCGACATCAGCCTGTCACTTTCTTTTGACATGCTGGATAAAGTGGAAGAAATGTTAAAAAAACAAAAGGACGCATTTCAAACTGATGAAATTCCTTTTATACAGAAGATAAAAAAATCCCAAGTAAAAGACTGTTCAGGGATGTTCATCTATTCACTTTTGTGTGCATGTTATGGAGACAGAACTTTTTTTTTAATTTCGTTGTATTTTTTTGTGTAGTATGGAACATTTTTGAAGGGTTGTTGGAACACCAGCACAGACCCGGAAATACAGTATTACAGAAAGATAATATATTTAACAATTAGAGCATATAAATCATTTCAAGTAAATTGGGTACCCAGAAATAAATCTGTAATTCATGGTAAAGCAGACCAGATTTGTTCAAAATTTACCTAAATCAATCACTTGTATAGTCAAAACAGGTATGGGATCCGTTAACTCAGAAACCCATTTTCCAGAAAGATCTGAATTATGGTAAGACTATCTCCCATAATTATTTCCTTTTTCTCTGTAATAATTGAACAGTTTATTGTACTCGATTCCAAACTAATAATCAATCCTTATTGGAAGTAAAAACCAGCCTATTTGGGTTTATTTAATGTTTATAGAATTTTCTTGTAGATTTAAGGTATGAAGATCAGATGCAGTAGCTGGAAAACCCCAAGTCCCGAGCATTCTGGATAACAAGTCTCATAACAGTACAATCAAAAGTTTAACCCTCTTTTATTTATTTTACTGAGCAGCAGTTTTATCATGCTTTATGTCTTGGGATGTCTTGGGATGCGGGCTATTTTTATAACACAGCATGCACACCACAGTGAGAAGAGATCCTATCTGAAATCCGTTGCTTACATCAATGAAGCATTTTAAGCCCTTAAAGGGGATCTTCACCCATAAAATATTTTTCTGCATAATGAAAGAAAATGTGATATAAGCTATTTTCCAATATCTAGCAATTAAAAACGTTAATTGGTTTTAAAGTTATTTGTCAATGTATTTGCTATTGAAAGCAGTATGTGTGCATCCCTGTATGTTCTCAGGCTCTGATTATCAAAACAATGTAACAGCAGCCAGATCTATTAGAGAACTAGCACTTGTTACATTGTTTCAAGAGTCAGAGAACATACAGGGATGCACACATACTGCTTTCAATAGCAATTATATTTGCAAATAACTATGAAACTACTGAAAATGTTTAATGAATGTTTATTGGAAAGTTGCTTAGAATTACAAGTTCATTTCATTGTGCAAAAATGGTTTAAAGGTAGAGATCCCCCTTTAACAGGATATGTTGGTTAAAGAGATAATAAAGCTTAGCAAGAGAATTTTATAGTAGTGATGGGAGAATTTATTCACCAGGCAGGAATTTGTGGTGAAATCCCGCGTTTCACCGCCCACGAATACATTTGTGAAACTGCTGCCAAAAATGAACGCCAGTGTCCAAAACGAGACACTGGCATCGTTTCATAAATTTTTTGCCATTTTGCGAATTTCGCTGGAAATTTCAGCGAATCGAAACGGGACAAATTTGCCCAACACTGTTTTATAGTTCTTATATAAGTTTTAAATAATCACAGGAAAGGATCCAGTGGTTGCTTGTCGAGACTAGCACTAAAGAGCCATTGGGCTGGAGATGGATATTCATTGTCATAATGCTGGCCTAGTACATTAAAAACGATGCACAAGGCATGTAGCCTAATCAGGCTTTTATTCTCAGTGTCATTAATTATTTAGTGATCCCTTTGAATATATTTTTGTTAAATCTGCTATTCAGTTTCACATTTTTCAGGGTATAGGGGGTGCATATGGCTTTACAGATAATACAAACTTCCAGTGCTCAAGTCTTGCATAGCAACACGTCTAATCTTGTATTCCTACTGAGATGCACACAAGTGGAAAATATAAAGAGACTTGGCAATCAGAATTATAGCCCGAAGTCCGACTGACCACATGGGAGTAGATCATATGAGGGAGTCATAAAATAAGACTCAGCACCCTTTTTATACAGTAGGTATCCTCTGATTTTATTTTAATTGGTGTAGTAATGTAAAATATTGGCATGAATCATTAATACAGTAGGGGTTATTTACAACCCCACGGCCACAACTGCCTTTGCACAAAAATGGAGGCAACTTGTTCACAACAACATTCATTAAAGGTAAATGAATCCAAAGATTCTCATTGAGCTTCCCTATATTTGAGCTCAGTGTCAGTGTGCCCATCCCACCTCCTCTTCTGAAGTGCACCTATTGATGCAGGACAACCCTGGAGCTATCACCAACTTCAAACTGGTGGTAATTCCAAGGTTACCGCTACAGACTGTGGCCATAGGAACAGCAGATTTGCCTTTGAATCACACAAACGTCATAATAATTCAGAACAATGGGAAAGGACTCTTAAAAACTTTGTCCAAACATGCACTCATAATTGTGTTTGTTTTGATGCATCAGACTAAGTTGCAGAGAATGTCTTAATGCACTTGGTTGAAATGGTGCTGGAAATTTTAGAAAAATGTTGCATTGTGGGGTAAAAACAGTGGCGTAACCATAAAGGAAGCAGACCCCGCAGTCACAGGGGGGCCCAGACTGTATAGCTAATAGAATCCCAGCTCCTTCCTAGCTGCTCTCTTACCTACAGCGAGGAAGGGGACAAAAGTCGGGCATGAGTGGGCGGGGACAGGGTGGTGAATGGGTTGGGTGGAGGTGGGATGTGGGTGGGGCAGAAGCTGGATGGGAAGTTGGTGGAAGAATGGGGCTCCAAATGTGCCTGGCCCCTCTGAGGATTTTTTTGCAGGGGAGTAAAAACATTGGCATCTAATCCAAAATTGAACTTTGCACATTGTACTCTTGCCAAATACCCCTAGTGCCTCTGAAATGGATGTAAACATGATCTTAAATTATAAAATTATTTGCTGGAAGATCTTTGATGACCTGTACATATTGTTTATTTTTTATTCTATTTTCTCTTTCTTCTGTTTCTTCTTCCTTTCACCTTTCTTTCCCATACAAATGGTCATTCTGGAACAATAGAAACTTAAATTCCAGTATACTTTTTGGCATATCCAGAAGAAAGTAGTAGTCTGAGTAGGCAGTAGGGTAGGCAATGTGGTATGGAATTGTAGAAGGGTGAGAACGTTTCACAGGGTTCATTTAAGAGAAATTCCCAATAATAAGCCATGTATATGAAGAACAATTTACATTTATACTCATTTACATTTACATGGACAGCGATTTTTAAGAAGAACATGATACAGGTATGGGACCTGTTATCCACAATGCTCGGGACCAGGGGTTTTCCAGGTAATTGATCTTTATACCTTATGTCTAATAGTAAACCATTTAAACATTAAAGAAACCCAATAGGCTGGTTTTACTTGTAATAAGGATTAATTATACCTTAGTTGGGATCAAGTACAAGTTACTGTTTTGTTATTACAAAGAAAAAGTAAATCATTTAAAAAAAATTGCATTATTGGGATAAAAATGTCTATGGGAGACGGCCTTTTTCTGTAATTCAGAGCTTATGGATAATGGATCCCATACCGGTACAGATGAATCATGTCCCATTTTATAAACACCTTTTATCAAACATTTATCACAGGTCACGTCTTTACAGTTTTCCTTTATATATAGTTCCTTGTAGTGCTTGGTGTATACATTAACCTTTTACTAGTTTAATTGCAAACATAGTTTGGGGAGATGCAATTTAGATGCCATTAGCGGAGTCTAATGAAGAGGCTGCAGGGGAATTTGTTCATAACTGCCAATGACCCATCTCACCTTTACAATTCTTTGTATATATTGTAAAACATGGATAATATACAGACCAAGCTGGAGCTTTCTGCTTTCCTTTTCACTCTGCAGAGTATGTTAAAAGGAAAGTATGTACTAAACTGCCAAGCAGGGATAGAAGCATTAACTAGCTTTGAACTTGGGTTTTTATTATAGATACTGTTAGCATATAATGCGACACTGGAGTGCACTGTTTCTGGGTGCTTGTTAAATCTAAGCGTAAAAGTCAAAAGAAAACAGTACAGTCTCAGGTTTTCACTGGAGGCCAAAGAAGTCAACGTATTATTATACATTTTCCACTGAATCGTGACAAGTCTAAGAGATAGAATGTTGCTGGTCTTGCACAATAATTCTTAACTCTATAAATGTATAAAGAGATCTATTTATACACAGTTATAAAGAAGATACACACATTCTGTACTTTATAGTGGCGCCAAGACACTCATTTATCATGTAGCCAGTGGTAGACAAGCAATGGCTTTCCACAATGATATGCCTATACCCATGCAGTTTGCTTTTTGACCCAGTAGTTGATATGATATGGGCATGGGACCTTAGTTTTAGATTTTACAGAATATTGTGTCATTTAAAAATGTCAGTAGGGCTCATTTATCTACACAAGTGCAATGCGTACAGTGCAATTTCAGATACAAATTGCCATGTTTTTAACCCATAATGCAACATTTCCCCCAATTCTGTGTAGTTGCGTACAATGCGTTAAAACATAAAACGATTGTGCCTTGATGTGGACACAGTTGTGCTCAAATTTGATGGAGATTGGATTACATACATACAGGGTGGCCAATCACAATGTTCCCCTGCTTTAATAGGCACAATTGTATGTCATTAGAACAGACAGTGGTGTAACTATGGAAGAAGCAGACGCAAGGGGCCACAAGGGAGGCCATGGGTGACCTGTGAATCTTCAAATTCGCATATGACCTGCAATTTTTTTTATCGCCAACAATTTTAGGCTGGGGAGGGAGCCTTGGAATTGTATCAATTTTTGCATGACCTTGACTGTGTCTGAAAGTTTAATAAATGCATTTCACGGGTGGGTTCAATAATCTAAAAGTGTTAGAGGATACAATGTTCTTCTACTTCCTAATCATTAGACTGTTCAGCATTCATTCAACAATTGAATGAAACAATGCTATCAGTAGTGACATCAACTGCTACTAAATTAATCATCTCCCCAATGGACCAACTGAAACAAATGGGTCACCTGTAGATTCCGCTTGAGCTCAGATCTCAAGGCGCTCTATGTACTGAACCTGATAAATAAAGGTGTGTGTAACACTCTTGCCTGACTGGTAGAATAAATAACAATTTTGAGAGTGAACATAAAGATCTGCTTTATTCTTCATGTTCAAATATCCCCTGACTACAGGCCATGATACTGTCAAATGTCTTGTACAGCACAGATTGTATATGAGAACCGTGGGTTTAATGAGTGCCGGCGGTAGTGATGAAATCACCAATCGCTTAATGTCTTTCCTAATGTGCATACTATTATAGATCTCTCCGATTAGAAGAAATAAATATTGAGAACAGATAAAGCATAGATGTCTTGGGAAATCATCTTCATATTCTATTTTTGTAAGAAACCGAATTCCTCGCCTATCGTTGTCCATCTGGAGTGCCAAGACCTCTAGCTGAAACAGCGTTTGAACAGATGGATGTAATTCAGTGTCAAACGAAACGACGAAACCCTCATAAATTTCTACGTTTTGAAATTTCATTCTTTTTTTGAGTTTGAAAATAAAAAATAATCCATTCAAATTCCATTGGCATAAATGCAGGAATGTCAGTGTTTTTCTCAACAGTGACATTTATGCAGAAATTTCAAGGGGAAACCCAATCTGTTGATTTTCTACTATGTGTCAAACACTGCGGATACTGAGCATGAGGGGAGGCAACTATATTTCAGGTTTAAACAGCTCATGGCCTCTAACAGTTGGTGAGGGAATTGTGGTTGAACAACAGCTGGAGATCTGCAGCTTACGCATTTCATAAGAAAATGCAGATTTAAGCCAGGAATCAAATCTTTCAGAACTGGTGTTTTTTTTTTTAATTTAGTTAAAATATATCTTAGACTACTGAAATAATAAAAAAAACATTCACACCACTGAAGTGGACCAAAGTAAGTAGACCAGATATCAGTATACCGCAAATGGACCCAATGCAGAATACTTGATAAAGGTCACGCTAGAATTTTTTGAAGAAAATATGGGCAGCGCATTTGACCTAATAGGATTATGACCCTTGGACAGGGTAGGAATTCCCCGTTGCATAGTAATAATAGCATAAGTTACAACAAATCTACTGTATCTCTAGAAGTCTATCACCCATGTTTTAAGATGCATCAGTGCAACCAGTGGCTTATGTTCTTATTCGACCCCCATGGAACACCAAGCAGATATAAAACTTGTTATATTCTCTAAAAGCCCAAAATGCAATATCGACAACTACAGTATTTTAGATATGATTTATTTTTGTTGTAGCGGTATCACAGTCAAGCAGTCATCATTCAATTGTTCTTACTGCTCATTGATGGAAGTGGGCAAACCAGTGAAAAGGCATACACTCAATGGTGCACTGCGAGATATTAAATACAGGAAAAAGACCTGTTATCGAGAATGCTTGGGACCTAGGTTTTCTGGATAACAGATTGTTACATAATTTGGATCTTC